>NC_091018.1:1878750-2502500 GCF_041296385.1 Aphelocoma coerulescens | reverse complement strand
TGTTTTCTGTTTTGTTTGACACAGTGATCATTCTCAGAAAAGGTAGAGGCAATAAGGCTTGAAGAAGCTGTGCTGCTTCTGCCATTCATCCAAGGGCTGTGTGCTCCCTGTTATCCTCAAGTCCTACTGACACTGACTCTCTTCCCCCAGACTAATGAGAGCAATGAGAAATATATTCCTGTCCTGATTCTGTCGTTTGCCATCAGTGGAGCCACAATACAGCTGAGCATTTTTTTTTTTTCCCAAGGGATCATAAAAGGCAACAACCTGAAAAAGAAAATGCAACCCCAAGGATTTTCCTGCTGTACTTCAGGGTAACTCTTCGTACCGTAAAACAAAATATAACTGGGAAAACAGCAAAAGAATGAATCTCCATCTGCTGTATGGATAAAGAAGTGTAATTTCTATGTTATTGCACGTGTTCTGTCTCGTATTCAGAAGCTTTCTCATTTCTCTAAGTTTAGGTGTAAGAAGATGGAAGTTTTAACCTCTGCTGCAACTAATACATTAAGCTCAGAAAGCACCATCATAACTTACCTTTTCTTTACCTTTTTCTGCCATTGTACAGATAATAAATTGTCTTCCTAATGTAACCAGTTTTATTACATTCTTGAACTTAGCAGAAGGCAGATAATCACCTTTGCACCATTAGACTTGATTAAGTTAAACTCAGAAATTGGACCTGGAAAGCACTGAACTGTACATTTCACAGGCCAAGTTTAAACACACATGAATATTTTTCAATATTAATGACTCAAAGGGGCTTAGTTTTTACAGTTATGCAAATAGTTTTCCTGGTTGTTTTCTACAGAAAATTAATGTCAGGGACATATTTTACAGCATGTAAGATGACATAATGCAGAGCATCAAAAGCAACCAACCATGCAAGTGAAGTTCTGTTCTTAAAACCAAACCTAAAATGGTCTTTTAGACCTGTGTGTGTTAAGTGCTCTTCATACAAAGTAGGGTACAATAATATTAATTCCACTAATTCAATTTAATCATTCTAGTATGAAATGATTTTTTATGAGTGAAGATTTTTTTTTTTAATTAATGAACCTCTGATTTTCAGTTTACACTGTGCATGAAACCCTTGTTCTGAACTTGTATGCAAGTAACAATGAAGTGGAATATTTTGATATTTTGGATCCCAATTTAATACATTACACTGCCTATTGAAGGATAACATTAGAGAAACTTTTCTCACTGCCTCTATGTCTGAAAAGGAAGACTTCCTTTATTTTCAACTCCTTATATTTTCTCTCTTTTACTCTCTTTTATGCTTTAACTTTCCATTTAATGCATATGTATAATTTTTTAGGCTTTATAATAATTCAACTTATTATGAAAATCTACATTTTCTTCTTGCCTTGTAGCTTAACAAGTCTCAGATTGTTCCCTATGTGTACAGATACATATATTAACGATAGTGAAGCAAATGAGCTGTTAGTGAGGTGAGAAATACCTGGCAAGTGCTTTTTGGTCCCTGTATGAATTCTCTTTACAATCCAGTTCCATGCTTTGTTGGCAGTTAAGGCTGTTAACCAAGCTAAAAGAACTTCACAGCCAATTAAAAAGAAATTTCTTTGAATTCCTTTTGTTTACAGGAAGGAATAAGCAAGTGAGAAGGTTCTTGGCTATGAATGTTCCAGTAGACGTTGTTAAACTGTGTGAATGCAAACTGAAAACTCCATATTTTGCTGCAGTAATCGTAGGGTGGAAGGTGAAGAAAATTTGGCAGTGGAGTCAGATAAGTCTGAGACATCATCTTTTTTTCTTTAATGATTCATCTTTCACACGTTTAGCTTGAAAGAGTAGCTCTGATTAATTCTGCTTTGGAATGAAGTGGCCTTCCAATGCCAAAAAACGTGAGAGACTTGGACTGAAAGCATGCCCACCGCCAAGGCTGGATGTGAGTGCTGTGTTCAGGACTGGCAAAACTGCTTGAAAATGTGTGGTTTTTTTTCCAAGTGCTTCCCTGAAACGGAGCAACTTAATTTGGTTGCTGTGCAGCATTATTTGATTGTGAGGATGCTCAGACATTGATTCATCAAACCCAAATTGCTTACAAGGAAAGGTCACAGGTGCCTACTAGTTCATAAGATAACTATTAGCCCTGATTTAGGGTTGAAATTGCTATGGATTTCTCACATTTTCAACAACCTGTGCCTTTCCAGGAACTTACCAAAAAATAATGAAGCGATGACTCAGGAAAATCACATTCATTATCAGCTGTACTTGTCCAGAATAAAAGTTTGATTGCAAACACTTGTACTTATAAAAGATTTCCTGTGTTCTCCAGCACTGTTAGGAGAGTTATGTACTCTTTCTCCATCGCATTTCTGAGGGCAAAAAGGCCATTTTCCTTGCCTGCTGCTATAAACCTCTGATGAGAGGTGAGTGGGACATGATGAACTTCCACACACCAGAATTTTTGAAGGTGTTCCTCTTCCTGGGTGTGTGGCTCCCAGGGTTTAGCACAAAATAAACCTCGTGTGTGCAAACAAGTTCATTAAAATTGCAAGAGCCTGTAGCACATTTGTAACAGCTTGCCCAAAGGTTAACATTTATGATTTTGCACTGCCAACATCCTTGCTTTTATGGGGCACATTTGTATGCTAAATTGCCTATTATGTTAAGCTGTAAGTTCCCATTTAGAAGCATCAGGAATAAGGTTTGACTACAAGTGTTTAGATTTTATTAGTGCTGTGCTAGTCTTCTCAACAGCTCAAACTTCCCACAGCCTGAAAATTTGCTGCAACCTCTGGAGAGGTTCTTGTGAACGAGATGGGTTTAGGAACAGCTGAGGATAAGGAGCATGGGAAGAAATGTGAGGCACTGCTCACTGATGGGAAAAAGGTGCCTTGCTGTGGCTAACCTCTACACGAGTCCTAAATGTCATGTTTAAGCAATGATTGCCTCTAAAACAATCTCAGTAGCATCCCTTTCTTCATTTAACGAGACCAGAAAGGTCAGATGAAAATATTCCAGGGGGAAGGGTGTTTTATTGGCAGGTAAATATGTCCAGTGGCTTTGTTTTTGCTGTAGGTTACTTCCCAACGCACGACCTAACAGAACAACTGTGATATACCAGCCCTGTAAGCAGAAATGGCAAATTTCAGCTGTATATGCAGTTCTCGAAGGTAAGAGAAATGTATTTGCTAATGAAACCGTGCTTCACTCAGTCTTCCCTCGCTACCAGGGATTTCTCAGGAGATCCTGGGACTGAGGGACTTAAAAATGTCACAAAAGCCTTTCAATTCCAGGTCACCAGTTTGACAGAGCAGGGACCTGATTTCAGACAGTATTTTAAAAGCCTCCATGAATATCTGCTAACCTTAGCAGTGACTGCAGTCTGCCAGTGGTGGCTATGGAAAGTAACTTAAGTAACTTGACAAAAATAACAGAAGCTCAAGTCTTTAGCCCAGGCTTTCTCTGCAATTCAAAAAAAATAAAAGGTGTGACAGATTTCTTTCTGCATTCCTTTGTCAAAAATGAGAATGTGAGAACATAAAGGTGCTCCTCTGCTCCTAAGCTTTTCCTACCATGCTGGAAAACAGCATTCAAGGCAGATGTACTGATGTCCCTCACAGGCTGACCAGGCCAGGTTTATTCTGCATGGTGGGTGTAAGGATGAGGGTCTGTGTTTGCAAATTGTCACAGAGCTTGAGAAACACAAGCCCATGAAAAATATTATCACTGTAATTATTAGAACTAGCTATTCACCTCAAGCAAAAGCAGAAAACACAAAAATGGAGTTTCAGGTTGGTCATACAGAAAAATAAATATTTTCCAAGATTCACAAACAATCTTTTTATGTAACAGGATGTTCTTAGAGGCAAGCAAGATGATAAAAGCAGTGTAAAATCCTCCAGCACAGTCCATGGCTGAGGAGGGCTGCCTCAGTCACTGATTAAACAGGATTGCAGAGTTGTGTGTTCTGCAGAACTCAACATTTTTCAGTGATTGTAACAGCTGGAGTGAGGAAGGTGCTTTTTTCTGTGTAAAATACAATATCATTTCCAGGAGACAGAGGTCCCACATGAAAGCCCCGAGGTCTCTGTAGGAATCTGTCTAGCTGAACACACTGACTTTGTTGCTAGCAAAGGCTGCAACCTCCAGCAAATGCAGACAGTGCTTTACCTATTAAGACAATCCGTAGGGGAGAGACTCGAGGAAAGAAGCTCAGAAAGTTGGTGGGTTTTTTTTTTTTAAATGACCTATTTAAAGTTACATTTTTCAAATAATTTAAGGAGAAGACTTAGTTAATGCTACTTAATCAAAGTTCCCTGCAAATAACTTAAAGGTGACAGGTCAGCAGAGACATGCTTACTTAAAGACAGTATTTTAAGATTTAAAATGCTAAGAGTCTTACCAAGTCTAATCTGCTAAAAATTATAATAAAGCATAAGAGAAGTTCAAACCTTATTTATTTCAAGATCAGATTTATTATTCTTTCAAGACCTTGCAGGCAGAGAAACAGACAAGAATTAACACAGCAACAATTTGTGTAAAAGCACACAGCCTATATACAATGGTGGATGGATGATGGTTGATCCCTTCTGTTATCCAAAATACTCGGGATTTCTGGTCAATTATTCTCTATGGCCTAAATGGGGTTTGTGTTTTAGGCAGTTAAAATTATTTACTTTGGGAGTTGGTTTTATTTTTACTGACAAAATGTGACATCTGTAAATACACTGCAGTACTGTGCTATTTCCAAGTTCTTCTGGGTTGTAAAGTTATTTTTTAAATGGCTGTTGCTGTAGTTTGAAATGAAAATGGTGACCTTAACAAGCACTATCATTATTATGCCTTCAAGGGACTTACCCACTCTCTTTCACTCTGATACTCAATGTCTGACTAGCTTGGAGTTCTGGGTCTATTATTTTGCTGAAATCACTAAAAAAAAGGGACTCTGCTTTGTCCTCTGTTGCTTTCCATGGGTACATTTCATATTAGAATACTGCACAGTAGGATTCTGATTTCAAGATAGTAATTGGAATAATATTCTAATTAGAATCACACACCTAGAACTTCACTTTTCCTAAGTCAGAGTTGCATGGTGAATAAGTAATTGAAGAACAAACCCAAGTGATTTTCTACTTTTTATTAGGCTAAGAGAGTAGCGTGGAGTATCCAGTGGAGGCATCCCAGACTGCTGCAAGGGGAGAGTTCACTGCTATAACGTGGTGGGAAAGGAAAACAAAAAACCCACCAGCTAATGAAATGGTGCAAACCACAAGCTCAAAATTCTGAAGAGGACTTTGACATAACCACTGATATATTACTAGCCTAAAACCAAAATATAACTCAGCCTTGCAGGTGGGGCTGTGAGAGTGACAGGGTCTGAGCACCCTTTTTATATCAGAGCACTCCTGGAATTTCAACCAGCTCAGTAAGGGAAGAGCAGGGCTCTGAGAGAGGGGGAAGACTGCACCATTGTGCATTCTCTAAATCAGTGCTATCCCAGCCAAAAACAATCCAGGACACATTTTAGATCCATTTGAAGATTTGTGAGGGAAATGTGCCAAGCATATTAAGAACAAAGCAGCAAATCCAGACAGTTCTTAAATACCAAATGATGTGATTTAGTTTAGAATGAAGCAATCAGTGTTTGGAGAATGCTTTTAATAACGCTGTGTGTCCCTCTGGAAATTACCTATTCAGTGCAGGAAATTTCTGTTTGGTTATTTCTGCAGGTAAACACTGTATTTATTACATTCAGAAAGCAACAGAAATTTAGATTGCTGAGCCTAGAAAAGCTCCTGTAGCATTTTCTTTCTCCTTTACATTTATAATAAACATGAATTATATATGGAAACAGCCATGCTTTGTTTAAACTGCTGCACTAAGTACCCCGTGACAGCAGTAAATCAATGGTTTGCTTTCTCATACATTTGAAAGAATGTAATAACTGGAATAAACAATTAATCTGATGGGTACAAGGAACTCTCTGGAGCTAAGTAGAAGAATAATACTGTTCTATTGTTCATACATTTGTCATTTGTTGATGGTCACACTTTATTGACTTTACATATTATTTGTCCAATTATTTGATTCTCAAAGTTATTTTGAATAATTTATTCAGTATTCACTTAAACTGATGTCTGAAATTTATTTTTTTGCTTGATCTCCAACTAATAAGCCAATTATGATCAGCTTTAGAAGTTATTAACCAGACTTCAGTTTCTATTTTTGCTACCTAATTAAATCTAATGCTCCTGGTACTACAGTGACACTTGGGCACTTAAGGTGTTAATGTGGTTTTTTTTTTAATGGTAGTATTTGTATAATATAGATGCATATACATATAGATGAGATAATGAATACATATATATATATTTATAAATGCCAGTGGCTACTTGCTTATTAACTTGAAGGACCAGGATGAGCTCCAGTTGGGCTTTAAGGCTGTTTGGATGTGTCAGGAGACAACATGGGAGTGAAATTGTTCAGAGGAGCTTTCATCAGGCTTCTGTTACCTGGCACCCTGGAGGTGCCATGGACATTATTAAATTAATGGGGGAAACACAGATGGGTGCACAGTGACATTCCATGGACAAGCAGGAAATGTTGGATAATAAATTCGCAGAGCTTGCTCCATTTTGTATCTCCTGATTTTAGAAATGGAGGGATTTAAACCACTCACATGAGAGAAATAAATGCTGTGTGAAACGTTCCTGCTCCGGTTCCTCTGTCTTTGCTAAGTGAAACCAAGGAACGAGGAAAATTATCTCTTTATAGGACTATTACCCATCTTAGTTACTGAAGCTCTTGGGGTTTTTCATTAAATTCAGAGACATTTCACTTGAAGTTCCAAACATTTCTGATTGGATTGGCCTTGCACATATGCAGACCTGATTGTTACTTACCCAGACATTAAATAGGGTCAATTAATAGCTTTGTCCCAGACAAACTAATTGTCAACCATGGGTGAAGGGCTGGAACAAGCAAGCAAGGCTAGGACCCCACATGTAGGGAGGAAAAATGAGGTATTTCCCCCCCCAGGAAGCTTCATGGCATTTTTACACTGATAATATCAACCATAACATCTACAATCATATAACTGAGACCACAGGAGACCTTCCTGATTTCTTTTTGAGGCTGACAGGGACCAGATCCGTTTGGGACAGGACAAGTCCAAAAACATGATCTTGCCTTTGGGAGGCAAGAGTCTTAATGGATATCACTGCTGTGAAAAATATTTATCTTTGCTTCCTGCCAACCCTGTGAAAGGATTATGAATAGTTTCTGTGTAGCCAGTGGTATTGATGTTTAAATGATCAAAAACATGGCTTTGAACATCTTTGTCTCGAGGCCTGGATAATTTCTTCTTCAGAAATGAAACCAAGCCATTGTAAAGCTGCTGAAAAAAGGAAAAGAAGCTCCCATGGATGGACTCACATGTTTTAAAATATTAAAAAAAATCTCAGAGTTACAAGTTTTACTCTTTTTATCCAGGAAGGGGTTTATGTTTGGGGAGGATGGGGCAAAGTATGTCATAAATTCCTTCTGCTAGGAAAAAATAGCATTGTTAGGTTCACTGTTTCCTCAGTAATATTTCTGCATAAACACAGATTTCTGTATTGATGAAGGAAACATCAAGAGTTGTTTAATTGCAATCTTTTTTTTCCCCCTTTAAATTCTCTTACATTCTTTTTCCTTGTACTAGCTATCAATTCATTCATATTGCTTAGATCACCCTGTCTGCCTTTCTTTTCCCCACACACCCTCCATATCTTCCCTAAACCAACAAATTTGTGAACCTTTTCGCTTAATGTGGGCTTTTATTTCAGGTCTTGTTATGTACCCAAAGAGGGAGTGGAGCGTCGGAGTTGACCATACACCAAAGCAACAGGCAGAACTTCGTGCCTGTATGCTGTAACCTGAAGGTAAAAAAAAAAAAAACCCAGACCACAAACCCTCTTCATTTTGTCCTTGAATGCTCAGTGAGGGAGCTCCTTCAGGGAAGGCACGGAGGGATTGATGGCGGGCCGGTGTCGTTTGCCGTAAGGATCTGACGCGCTTTAACCCTTGAGGTTATTCACTGCATTTCCACTTGTCCAGGCTCTTACACTCCCTCTCCCCCTGCCTCCTGTGCTGTCACATGCACTGCTGTGCTCACAGATGCACGTGGGCACACCTGGCTGCACTGCTCCTTTCAGAAGATAATCTGCCACTCTGGTTTCTGGCTATGCTAAAAATGTCTCAGAAATTGTCATAAATACTGAGCACCAAGTTTGTAACTGGATGTCTCTTCTTTCATACCAATTTTAACATTAAGTCCTTCATTTGCAAACATAAAATGTATGGTAACTCTGTGTTTTCTTTTCCCCCATTTCTATATCTTTTTCTGAATTACTCAATGTCAAAAGGAAGGTGAAAAAGCTTGCTTGAAAAATTTGAGGAGCTCACTAGCTAAAAACTTCCAAAGGTAAGCTTTTCCATGTTTGCAAGATCAAGTGAAAGAGATAATCCAAGTGTGATGGTTGGATAAGGCTGATGATTACAAAAAGCCAAATGACAATGAAAATAAAATAGAGCTTTGAATTAAGACGACCTGATTTTATTTCCCTTCTCCCACTGACTGGCTCTAATAACTTTTAAGGACAAAGCTGTTCTGCATGACCACACTGGTATTGCATCCTCTGCTGAGATGTGAGTCCTCCTCTGCATTTTTCGTGAAATATAGTGAAATTAAAATGACAGATAATTGAGTGTGTAAAACAGCTTGGCAATCACAAAGGCGAGCCTGGCTTCCATGCAGCCAAGAGACTTGCTGGCAATAATTCTTGTTACATTAGGAGGAAAAAAGTCAATTCCAAGATAACATTTCCTGGCTGATCTAAGGCCTGGGTGTCCTTACATTTTGTTTAGCCTCGTTACAGATGTTTGATGGAATGTGGACAGATAATTGAGTGAAGGATCAAGTCTTATTCCTGGAATTGCTTTCAGGGCTACCAAAGTAAATTTTCTCAGTTCGATAACATCAAGAAAGCTTTAAGTAAATGAAACATCTTGTACTGTGGTCAGAGACATGAAACGTACCACTGCAATAACCAAAGCAGTCATATTATCAAGAAATATGCCAAAGGAAGCCAGTAGCATTCTCATTTGAAAAGAAATAAATAAAACAATTATTGTAATCAGAATTCAGGAAGGGAGAATTGATCCCGCTTTTGAAATCCATAAAACTGCATGCAGGAATAAAATGTGTTAAATGCAGTAACACCTGTAGTCACTATTTCCTTTCTGCTTGTGCACGAGGTAGTCACAGTGTGCCTCAGTCCTGCAGAAGGTGATAATTGCTTACTGCCAAAACAAAACAATAGCAAATCATTATTATTCTCATGATAGTAACAGGGCTGATTTTTCTGTTTGTTTTCTTTTTCCTGCGATGAAGTCGATGAAGTCGTGTGTGCACTCCATTTATTTGACTTCCTGTCAGAATATTAACTCTTACTCTGTTGTTTTTCTGCTTCCCAGTCACTGCACTTCCAGCACTGCATTTTCCAATCTTCCTGGTGCAGGCACTGACATTGCAGCAGCTCAGGGTAGTCTGTTCCCTTCTGTCACATCTGCTCAGACCTAAGGTGACGTGGATATACTGAGGCACGACCTGATGAAACACAACACATCAGCAACATGAAGTCGTGCTCTCTCTTGGCCTTGGGGACAAGCATGGAAACTGAAATTCTAATGCAAAAGACACCACAGGCAGTTGTACATTTATTTACTGGATTCATTGATTGAGTGAGAATATTCCATTTCAACAGGGAAAGTAGTTGGTAATATTTAATGAAAGCATTGGCTGAACTGTGTGATTTCAACATATGGTTTTTTCTCATTGCCTATTTTGCAAATGTTAATGGGAAAGTCATAAATGAACAGAGGGTCAATCTAAGTCATTCCTACTGCTTGTTAGACACCAATTGAATACGTGATTAAACAATGTGCAAGCCTTGTTCTAATCCCATTCATGGAATGATTTTTATTCTGTAGAAATAATTTTTTTTATAGGAAGATCATATATAGAAAGCATGTCATGACAGATTTATCAACAAACTCAATTAAACTAAAAGCTAGAATGCCTGGGCTAGCAAAATTGTACAAGAGAAATTGCTTCAGGAAGTTAATGATAATGCATTATATCCAGTGATGATCCAGCCTTCCTTCTGATTCAGGCAAAGATTTAAAAAAGAAAAAATACCCCAAAACCAAATCAGAATCCTTTGCACTGTATAAACACAAAAGAATATGACCTTTTTAATCTTAACATCAACTGGAGGCTCATAAAGCTCTTTCTAAAACCAAATCCTAAGTGTTTATTGCTGGTAATGGACGGGCACAGTCAGGAAATGAAGTTCTCTTGGTGAGAGGGGTCTGTTCTGCAGCCACGTTAGCAGAACCCATTGAGGGGTTCATCCTTTGTCTTTCCCAGGTAGAAAAACCTACTAAAGTACTCTAAATTCCCTTTTCCCTGGTAGAGGATGAAGCTGGGGGAGACACAGGTCACAGCTAACATTTATGAAACCTTATTATTTATTTAGCTGGTGTTGCTAATAGAATCCAGTCTTTCTGATTAATTACAGATATCTATACATCCATGCACTCCCCCAGACAGCTCACTCCAGCCACCTGGAGAGTCACAGTGACAGGTCAGGGTGGAAGAGGCTCAGGGGTGTGTGTGATGCTGGTCTCTGAATAAAGCAGCCACCACCTCCTTGGACAGGTGCCATTTTCAATGCTACTGTGCGCTGCTGGCTCTGGACAAACCCAGCAGCTGTGGAGCTTTACCCATTTTTGCAGGTTCAGCCAGGCAGAGCCCAGAGCTCATCAGACCTTGGAAGGCTTTCACAGGATCACAGAATCAATTAGGTTGGAAAAGACCTCTGAGTTCATCAAGTCCAACCTTTGACCCAACCCCACTGTGTCACCCAGACCATGGCACTAAATGCCACGTCCAGGCTTTCCTTAAGCACCTCCAGGGGTGATGACTTCACCACCTGCCCAGGCAGCTTTTTCCAGAGCTTGGCAGTTCTTTCTGTGAAGAAATTCCCCTGAATGTCCCTCCTGAACCTCCCCTGGCTCACACTGAGGCCATGTCCTCTCATCCTGTCACTTGTTGCCCAGGATCAGAGCCTGACCCCCCTGGCTGCCCCCTCCTGTCACGGAGCTGTGGAAAGTGATGAGGTCAGCCCTGGGCCTGTTGCTCTCCAGGTTAAAAAATGCTCTCTCTCCACATTTCCTTACCCTCTCTTCTGGGACCTCCCTGTCCATCCCCACACATCAGCAGCTCTGGGCTCAGCTCCCACAGCTTCGCTCAGAGGGTCTGGCACCCCCTGAACTCCCAGACTGGCACACACAAAACTCTGTGTGAGGGATAAAATGCCATCTGTACTCCTGCCAGGGCGTGCACAAAGGGCTGGGATGCATATTCATGGCTCCACTCTCTGGACTGAAGGGACGATGTTAATTTATAATCAAGATTAATTTTCTGTGCCCGGCTGGATTAACATATTTGTAGCCAATTTTGGGACAGGTACCTGAATTCAAGTAATTAATGTGTGCTGCAAAACCTAAAGAGCTTCCATTTGAATTTATTTCTTAATTTTTAGAAACCCTCTCCCCCCACCTATTGATGATATCATTGCTACTTGAGAAATAAAGGCCTCTGCTTTTCTATTGGGCTGCAGCTGGATCTTGGCTTGCTCACAGTATTCATTACCAGACGAATAAAAATGTTGATTTTGCTATTTGAGCACTGCCTGCTTGTTATTTTTTTCCATGTTGAGTACAGGTTGCTGTCTGTTTGTTAAAAGACAAAAGAAAATCAATACAAGTGTTGAAAAGGAACCTTGGGTATTCAACTTTGCAAACAAAGTTCTTAAATAAGCACCAAGAAAAGTAGTAATAGAAAAAATATGAATACCTGACTTAATTACCAGTGCTCACCTGAGGAATATTGCTTTTTCAAATATAAAGGACCAAGTGGAAAAAGCAAAAAAAAGTATTTCCAAGGAAAATAAAAATGGAATGATCCCATATATTTGCATTTCAGCTATGGTTATATTTTATACCGATATGTCTTCAATTATTCGTTGATACAGAGGAAAATAAAGAGAGAAAAATTAATCCCTCATACTTAAATTTTAAAAAAAATAGCATGATTTTTGTTTTAGTTGTTGCCAAGATTTATTGAATCACCTGCATAATCTTTCAGCTTCTAGCCTTTGAATATCTCAGAGCATTCATCTGAGCATTCTGAAGATGAAGAAACTTTAAATAATTGATGATCCTCTCAGGAAAAAAAAAAAAAGGCAAGTCTGCAATCCTATGTTTTGGTGGTTTTCTTCTTTTCCTTTAAGCTAATTCTGCAAAAGAAGTAAAACATAAGGATATATTCCCTGCCTGCTCCTGAATTAAGACATTGATATAAAAATAAACAGCGGAAACAGGTTGGATAGTGAGTCACTGGATTGAGCATAAATTAATTGTTTGGTTCTTCTGTATTAATTTCTATAAATTTCAGGTGGATTTTCTCACTGATTTCTAATTAGTTGTAAGAATATATTTTATATACTTTAATTGATATCACAGTGCAAAAGGCTTAAAAAAATACAGAGTCTTTTTAGCTAAGGAGCAAAGCACATCATTCACAGGAGAAAAACTTACCTACAAAAGTAGAATTAATGATGTCTAGTTCCATTTCATGTATAATTTCAAAGTTGCTTGCCAGGACAGAGCTGCCCAGCACAATTAGGCTTTCATGTACTAACGAGAGCAGGAAGGGCTGCCAGCAAAAAAAAAAAAAAGAGAAGCCAACCAACCCTGAAATACAAAACATTTTTCTGTGAGGATGAAGAAAGTACATCTAAGGAGGAGTTGGGGAAATAAGAAGTCATTCGTTCATTGACAGAGTTTCACAGGAAATATGCATTAGGGGAGAACAGGGAGAAGGACACCAGCTATTAGATATTGATATTTACCAGTTCTCTGGCTTTCAATTACAGCCTTGTAAACATTTGGATTCTGAACAGAAGAAAGAGTGTGAAAAAAGAGTCATAAGAGCTACAGTGATGTACTACAAGAAGCTTTAAGCTTCAGCTCTCTTTCCCATTTCTTTATCAATTTTTTGTCCTCCTCCCACTTCCCCAACCTACTTTCTTATAGTATTTTGTCATTTAACTGTTGCTGTTAAATTCTCAGATGAGAAACGAGTAGGAGAGAAGCGTTTGTACTTCCTATGGATATTTAAATAGGGAGCACCAGAATTTAGAAACCAGCCAGAGAATAGTCCTCTGTAGGTTGATGTGGAATCATATAGAGAAGAGAATTTGGTGGGTTTGAAGAGTTTTGTTAACCTCTGTCTTTAAAAAGCTGACACAAAAGAGCCAAAAATCAGCTTACTTTTTGGTGCAAATTAACAAAATTTGTCTATTAGACTCACTGGACACAAAATGGTATCTCAAGGCAAAGTTATTCCTTTACTTCACTGTAAGAAGAAAAGGTATTTATCTACAGCTGATTTTGCACAGAATAGCCATTACTTTGGTACTGTAAAACAATGGTTTTGTTAGTGGTTTTGAGCACTCTACAATGCACACAAAAATAATTTTTCCACATCACTTTCAGCCACATTTAGCAGTTTTAGAGGTGCCTTGGTAACATGCCACCAATGTGTACCAAAAAAATGAGAGAAACTGCTGATCCAGAAATCCTTTTAATTCAAGCAATTAAACAGGTACAGTTCTGAGCAAAGCTGTTTGTGTTTATACTCTACATGTTATGCAATTAAAAAAAGAAATCAAAAGCTCTTCGGGACTGTGCTTATTTTTTAATGAAATCAATGTCAGCATCTAGTTACTAATAAGAAACTCTCAATAACAGATCCTTGCAAGAAAGAAAGTTGTTCCAGCTTCAGGCTGATAAAAGGATTATTAGAAAACAGCTCTCTGTGTGAGTGTGCATAGCCAAATGTTTAAACAATCATGAAAAATAATGCTTTGAAATCATTCACCTGAGGCCCATATAAAGAAGACAGCCTGGCCCCACTAAAATCTAAATGTGATGGATTCAGGAGAGAATCTTGAACGGATGACAATGGCTGTAATAGGGACACCCACTCAAATCATCCTTTTGGAACTCTGGTCATGCTGAGATTTTGGGATAAGTTTCCAGAGTAGGTTTTTTTTGTACTTACCCACTGTCAACTTGCTGGGATTTTCTGCAGTAGGACCCTGCACTCTGTGCACACTTACTATGTAAAATACCAGCAAAAAGGGTTGACATAATGAGTCATTACAATTTAAATCTTATTACACAAAGCTTCATTTGAGTCAATACGCAGAGTGCAGAATTGCAGGGGTGCATTTCAGCTGGGGAGAGAGGAATGAGGCACACAATTCTCATGATGGGTAAGAGAGGGGACACAGCCCCTGTCTCCTGTAATCCCCTGGAAGAGACCTTTGTGTTCAAATCACTCCGGGCTGTGGCTGCTCCAGGAAACACTCACAGGAAAATAGCTGCATTCCAGACTTTGAAATTCATCTGATTCAGAATTTTTTTTGGAAATGACATTGCATTCACTTAGTGAAAAGTATAATTGACAGTGGTGATGACTCCTAATTGCCCCAGGAATAAATGGAGGCTTTCAGAAACTGGGAAGGGGAGGGACACAAACCACACGAGCATGGATGATGTATTTCCTCTCCTGTCATTATCTTTCCAGGGAGACTGCTAAACTTTCTCTTCCTAGACTCTCGTTGTTGTCCACACAGAAAGAGCTGTTACTGAACCTGGTGCCACCTTTCTTGAATTTTAAGATGTATTTTTAATTATTGCTTTTTAATAAACCATGCGAGCTTGTATGCTTCTGGTTTTAGTTGCTTGTTTTACTAATGGTTGTTCCAGCTAATTAAAGGAAATCTCCAGGAAATCTCTTTCTTCTGGTAAGTAGGTTGCACAAACAGCTTCAAGGAGAATGCATCCTTCCAGACATAAATCTGTACTTGGAACTGCCAAGTCTGTTTGCACAGGCTGGAGTGCTGTGCTTGTAACTTCAGGTTTATTTCATTGTTGTAGATTCATGTGCTGTAAAAAAGAGATATTTATTATTAATTACTGGGGATTTCTGAAAGAGCATCTTGTAAAATATTCTTAATTATGGACAGTGCTGCTGCAGATTAGAACCAGGCATAGATTTACTGGGAATATGTACATCAAAAAGAATTGAATTCCCAAAAAAGTGCATCCTAACTTTCAAGTTAACAAAAGTGATTCTTCTTTTAGTACTTCAGTGCAATTAAGGGATTTGATTAATGAATGTGAACCATCTAATCTTTCCAGCTTTTTAATTTTTCCTGGTTTTTGCAGACAAACTCAGTTTTAATTCAGATAGCTTGCACTGCTTACAGAACTTTACACTTAAAAAAATCCAATTATCAGAATGATATTTTGAATAACAACTTTGCATCTGTTGTGAAAGCAGTCTAAATAAAAAAAACCCCAGACTTTATTAAAGATGAAAGCTACATAGATCGTGAGTTTGAATTCATTTTCAAATGAACTCAAAAAGCTCTTGCTAAGCCCTTCAAGAGCAGAAAGGTGCAGGTTAGCAGTGCAGTGCTGCCTCTGCAGAATGGAGCATCATCAGGAATTCAGCTTCACTGCTGAGATTTAGCAGAGAAGCAGAAAAACACCCCTTATCCAAGGGGCTTGCAAAGGCACTTTGGAAAAGAGCAGGATTTCCATTGTGTCTGTTCTGGGCTTGCCAGAGGTATTCATCAGCCATTATTGATTTGGAAGGAGGCATGGCTGGAGTGAGGAGGATTGATCTGAACTCTCCCTTGGCTGAGTTAACTATTGAGGGATCTATTCACATCAGGATGAAGCACTGAAGAGTGACCTACAACGATAGGAAATGTGCATCTCTGTCCCTTTGCTTTACAGTGCGTGTGAAAAACTCTGCCTTGCTCTTGGGATGGGGTTTTTTTCTCCCTCCATTAGCTTTCAGAAACATTATCTTTGCTAAGTTTAGCATTCCTTGATTTTCCTGGGAGATTCTTTAGGGAATTACAGAGCACCACTTTCCTCTGGCATGGTCTGGTAAAGGGATAAGGCAGAAAGAGCTACTGACTTTCTCTTCAAGCTGCAGTCTTGTGAGAAACTGAATGTGGCAAAAGATATCCATCAGCAGTCTGGCTTGGCTGGGAGTTCTTAGCCAGCCCCTCTTGTCCCCAAATGTTCCAGCATCTCCCCAAGGCATCCCTGTGGTCACTTTTGCCATCCCTTCCTTCCCCCTGTGTGGGTCACTTAAGAGCTGGACACAGTGATCCCTGTGGGTGCCTTCTAACACAGAATTTTCTGTGTCTCTGTGACTCTGCTCCTCTTCCAGAGGAATCTGCAATTTGTGATCCCCAGAGACAGGACCATGAGCTAAGTGGGCACAGGATTGGCCTTGCTGAGGTCTCTCTCCTGGAAAGCAACGGGCTGGGACCTCCCAGCTCTGTATCCACATGGGCTACACCTCACCCACCCAGCTTTGCCCTCCATCTCACATCTGCAGTGTCTTCCTGCAGATTTTACAAGTCCAGATTTGGCTCAGTGACAGCCATCTGAAGTGCTTCTGCAAGGAACCTTTCTCTATTCCTCTCTTTGTATCTTTTCCTTTTTTTCCTTCTTCTTTTTATTTTTTCCCCGTTTCTGTCACTTCCCAGATAACCTGCCACGTGCCTTCATGGCCTTTCCTCCAACTCATCATTCCTCATGAGCTACTGATACATCAAGTGCCACCCTGGATTAGCTTCTGATCTCAGCTTGTTCAGCTTTTACTGCACTTAGGGACAAACAGATTCATTCTTTGTCTTGTGCTGCTCTTCACAGTCTAAAGGTCCTTTCTACAGACAAGGCCATTTCAGGGTTTTCCCTGCAGTCTTTTTCAGGGAGAAACAAACACCTTTTGCTTATCTGTTGCTCACTCTCTCTTTGTAGCAAAGAAATAAAAGGCATTCAAAGGCAAGACCAAGAAGCTACAGTTTTGTAAGCATGTTTTGTGATCGTTTAAAATTAATATGAATTTGATATTATAATTTGGAGTGTTACCTTTAAAAGCAGATCATTCAGACCTGTCAGCTTCACAAAGAAATGAACAGCAGATAACCTGAAATAAAGAATAAGCATGAAATTCAATGAATCTGAGTAGCTTAAGATCTCAAGATCTTTATTTCATTACTTGGGTTACCTTGTCTCAAGGTCTATATTATTTTAAGTACTTCAGTCTTAAGAAATTTACATATAGGAACTTACTTTCCCTGCTTATTGTGCTTTACTTCACATGATGGAACTCCAGCTGAAAGTGGGAATTTAGTCCCAAGGATCAGACTGAAGCAAATCTGAAGTAAAAGTCCCTCAATGTGCATAATGTTGTTGTCGAGTTTGCATTTCAGGGTAAAAAATTAAATAATCAGACAGACCATGCCTCTGAAATTGTTAATCATGAGAAGGAAGGTTGCATTCCTACATTTACATGGATTCCTGTGAAGGGAAGAAAGGAAATCACAGCCATTCTTTTAATGATTAATCAAACAAAGAAGCCTCTATTAATAATCTGGTTCTTACTGAAAGACACACAGGAAGAGAAATCCAGAACAGTGAAGGATCTGATACAGGGCTGACAGTTGTTCTTCCCAAAAAAATTTGCGTTGTGACCCAACACAAAGCTCTGACTTCTGAGAGTTTTATTACATTTGATAAACTTCCCATCTTTACTGCTGAAATAGACTACAGACTACTTACTGTGTTAAAAAATAAAGTGATCGTTGTAGTGAGTTCACCTTCAAATCATCTCATATTTCTTCTCTACTGCCTTTACATTTATGAGTTACAGCATATTGATTTCACTCTTCCCTTGCACTGAGCTTGACTCTCCCTTAATAGACAAAATGACTATTTGCTTTCTATAAATCCTACTATTTGTATTTCTTTTCTTCTCTGAGCTGTAATCTGTGACTTACAATAGGCCACTGCTCAGTGAAATGATGAGGTGCTAGTTCAGCCTAATATTGTTGAAATAACAAAAAAAGTCCGAGTGCCAGTCCGTTGTTACTGGAGCTTTTCTCACAGGTGTTCTTTAAATTATCTGACTTCCCAAGAAGCAGAACAGTGCATTCTATTCACCTGAAAACTGCTCAGGTAATTATCTCATGGCACATTTGATTCCCTCACAATGCTCGGTGTTGGCTCTTGTTCCTTGCTCCTGCAGCTCCAATTTCTCACTCCCCTGCTGTAGTGTTGTCTCTTTCTCTGAATTACTCAGGCCACTGCATTCATTGCCTTGCTGCCTGGACGTGACACACAGCACTGAGTTGTCATTGCAACACTGTCCTGAGTTGAGATGTATTCCATTACCATCCTCATGAGCTGTTGAAATCAGGTGGGGCAGTGTTTCCTTGCCTCCTCCCCCCAGACTATCTTGCTGTTAATGGCCCATCATTGTCCTGCTGCATGACTCAGAGATAACTCCCTCCGGACCATCTTCTGTTAATGAGCCTAATCAACACTTGGCCTCATGACTCATTACCCCATTGTGAGATGCTCCACCCAGAGGGAGGAACCAAGCATCCCATCGTGGATATAATCTGGGACTCTGAGTACCAGAGACACTCTTTCCACTGGATTTCGAGAGGACAGGAGCTACACAGCCACCGCTGGACTTTCTGAGGAAGAGCAGACCCCTTCTACTACAGGATCACCACTTCAGAGGATTGCAGCCACCATTCCACCAGACTGCTCCCACCACCCTGCCTAATAGGGACTCAGGCTGTATCTTGACTCTGTCAGTGTTTTCTTTTACTTTCTTTGCCTTTCCTTTAATTTCCATTAAATTGTTATTCTGACTTGGTGCCTCCCACTGGTTTGTTTTCAAACTAGCACAAACACCCTCCATCCCGTCCTCTTTTCCTTCCGAGATCCTCTCGGCTCTCTGGGACGGTGGCAGGTTTCTGAGCTGTGACCTGAGAATGCACTGCAAGCTCTGTTTCTTGCAGGTAACAAGAGAACACGGTCCCTAACATTTCCTACAAGGGCACACGTGTCACCAGAGCCCCAGCAGCTCGTGCCTCCCCCTGGGCCAGCCTGCTCCTTGCCTTGCCTGTTCCCTGTCAAAAGCTTCTGTCATATTTCTCACGGCAGAGGTGGAACTTTGACCATATCCATTTTTCATTAAGGGATCAGGTGAGATATTGGACCTCCATCACTTTTGCCTTTTCTACTCTTGTGTGGAAAGAAAAAAGAATTTCAGGCAGGGTAGAAAGCACTTCACACCATTGAGAAAGATGGGTTTAAAGTAATAATTTAAGACAGAGCTAGATGTAGTTTGCTCATTATTCTTTAAAACTGCACTCTCTCCATGCTCACCTCAATGTTTAGCCCACAATCCCAGTGAACTGAATTTAGGGTTTTTTTTAAAGTAAAATGAAGTACATAAAAGTCAGTCCAAATGGAATTGGAGGGATTTGGATCCATTAAAAGCGTTGAAAAGAGGAAGGAAAAGCCTGTTAATAGAGCATATTTTTGTTTGCTTCCTTCTAAACGTGCCATCCATAAACAGCTCCATTCAGATAACACAAGAAAAAAGAGACTTAATTAATGCAATTAATGCTTGTTATTCAGTGTCAAACTGTACTGAACGGGTCCAGCATCTTGGTTTGCCTGTGTTTCTCTTTTCTTCTGCAGAAATTCCATTTTCCACCACTGACTGTTCTCGACCTTTGGTCAGCTTTGTTCTCCTTACAGCTTTTACAGTCTTCTTTTGGAGAAAGGTCTTCACCAATAGTGAAAACAAGATCAGCACCTGTTTTGGAGAAAACCCTTTTTTAACCCACTGAATAATGGATGCAAAGGGAAAGAGCACTGAACTTATGAAAAACTTGTAGATCTCATTGGTTTTAATTTTATTTTCTCATTACTATGCAACTGAATTAGTATCTATGACATTCTTTTTTTTAACTTGTTTTCAAAAACAGGTGTTTTGATGAAATGACAAATGCATCTGCAATCTGCATAAATATAATAAAGAAAAGGCAATTATCAGCTCTCACACTGTTAAGATGTATTGGCACTTTTACTAAATTGGAAAGACTTGACCTAAGTCCTTAATAATTAGTAAGATTTCTGTAAGTTAGTAAAAATTGCATTTAGCAATGGTAAAATTTTCATTTCCTTGAATTAAAATAGATTTTAGAAATACAGCCTCATGCCTCATACATCAAACTCCAGAGGAGCAATCATCACAATGGCTGGTGGTATAAAAAGCTGGTTTATAACAGACAATTTATTATACAAAACAGTACTGGAAAATCCTACCCTAACAATTTGAATCAGGGGCTAACATTTTAACAGGCCAAAAAGTCTGTAAGTCAACCCAGGAACAGAGGAACTGAAAGGAAGGTGCAGTTCCTGCGTGTACAACAGCTGCTCATTGCCTCATTCTTAAACAATTTAAAGCTGGGGCTGCTGTGGACCCCCTCCACTAAATGTTATTCCTTCTAATGCAGCTCCCAAGGCATTTTTCAGATGGTCTCCAAACAGGAAAATGCTCATTGTTGCATAAGGCTGCTGTTGTCTACTACAGGGAAAGCTGTGCTGCAGAATTGCATCTGGTTTTGCTGCACTGAGAATCCCCCCTGTTCCTTGGGCTCCTTCCTTCCCTGGCAGTGGATGTGGAGCAGAGCTTCACCCACCAGCAAAGCAGCCCTGGCATGGGATGGAAATTCTGCACCTATTGTTCAACACCTTTCATTTCACCTCCAGCCCAACCCCACTTGCAACCAGATAAATTCAATTAACTCTTAGGCGTGGAGTTATGGGAACATGAGAATGCGGGGAACCATGACAAGGGAAAGGAGCTGGTTTGAGTGAAGGTGCTCTCCACCTCTGCCAGTGGGGCAGGAGGGAGGCCTGGCAGCCTGTGTTATCCAGCACACAGATGCAGCACGGCTGAACAGAGCTTTCAGACCGTTTAATCTGGTCTTTGATCATCTCTGAAATAGATCAAGGCAAACCCATTCCTTTCCTCTCTGACAAAAAGAACTTACTGACTTCTCTGTATTAAACATCCCCTCCTGCTCTGAAAATTGGGCTCAGGAATGTCACGTACTTACTCCATTTCTCTGTGCTCAGTCTAAAGGCCTGACCTGGCAGAGCTGTGGGGCCAGTCCTGCAGTTCCTCATTGAAGAGCTGGAGTAACTGGGGCACGTCCTTCCCGAGCAGGGCAGATGGGATTGATCAAAGAATCCACAAAGAATCCTGAAAGGGACTACTGGGAAAGAGCTGAATTGGTTGTGTATCAGTGCAGACGGCCTTTAAAACTAACCAGAGGAATTCTAACAAATGATGCCAGTGGTGAAAGTTGATATTATAAGAATCAATAGATACCTGGTAAGAAAAAACAGTGGCGGCTGGAGTACATTCATCAAAGTCCTTGCACGCCCAAGAACAGATAGTGCCATGGTGTATATTAAAGATGGACTAGGGCATAAAAATAGAGTAGCACAAGAAAAGAATCGATTTGGATCAAAATCACTCTTGAAATGAATGATAAATAGTCACTGAGAGACTACAGGGATTCTTTCTCTGTAGTCCAAAAGGTTACCTTAACCAATGATTGATATCTTGATAGTATTTATTACACACAGGCACAAAACCCACCTGCAGTTGTTTGATTTTCTCTCATTGGAGAGAAATGCTATGGGCAGCAGACAGGCCCATGCATGCAGCACTGTGAAAACTCACAGGGTTCTTCAACAAAAAGTGCCCAAACCCACTCAGGGGGATGTTACTGGAGTCAAAGCTTTGGTAACCAGTGAGGATATTACATGAGGGATAGAAAAATAACCTTGCTGATGATGGCATCCTGATTGCTCATTTTAAATGTAATGAAGAGCAGAGAAAAGAGGGTCCATGATAACATCTCCAGTTCCAAAAGGCAACAAAAAAAGGTAAGGAAATGTTCTTTGAGTTGATTGTGGGTCTCTCTCTTCCTGCATTCACAGGTTTAATCCCTAAACTGCTTGAAACAAAGCTCATGGAGAATGCAAAGCACAACATGACCTATAATGAGGGAGCAGACCTGTCATCCTGATGCTGTTCCTGGTTCTTCCCTCCATTTTATGATACCTGGCAGTTTTGAATACCTCTGCCATATGCATGCACAGGTATTCACTTTGGTACCTGAAAATAATTCCTATCACACCTGTGGATGCTAAACACAAATCCTGAGATGGCTTAAAATTCATCAAGTTAAGAGTAGTAGCATGGATACAGCGCATAAATCCATATTTTGACATCCTGAAGACACTGTTAAGCTTTTTGTTGTCTTATTAAATTGTATCAGGCTTGCCTTGCAAGGAGTACAGCCAGGATTGATAAATGCTTGGCTTCAGCTACACTCTCCCATTTATTTTCACACTGTCAGACTTAATCCATAACTGCTGTTCAAAGGCAACGGGCAGGAGATGAGGGTGCATCTTGACTCAGCTGGTAGCTGGCTACTGGCAGCCAAAAGCTTCAATAATTTATTATTATTGTTATTCAGACTGCATCTTGACATCATTTATTTTCACTTTTTTATAATCTATTCCCTGAGGATAAACACTTTATAATCACATTATTTAATTAGTTTTTATTCAGTGTCAATTTGCCTAATCTCATTGACCAGAAAGCATGGATTTTTATGGAAAGAGAAAAATACAACCCTTAAACCTAACCCCAACCACAGCATCTGGAAAGCACACAGAAGACATAAATGGAAAACTTGGAATGCTGGAGTTAATATAAAAGTCATCTTTTACTCAGGCTGAACACTGTACAGATATCACTACCCCATGGCCATAGACAAGCTTGATTTATGTTGAATATTTCAAGTGATGGAGGGTGTCTCACACTGGGTTTCACCTCTGATCAGTCTTTGACTGGAACCTTCTTTATTTTCTATCTGATATTTAATGCTAGGGACAGGAACAAGTAAAGAAAGCTCTTTTTCTCATGACAGACACTAAATGTGTTCACCACCCCCAAAAAACGTGTGTTTTCCTTTGTCTATGGCTGAAAAATTACATCCAAAACCACTTCCTTCAGTGGGCTGCCAGACAGATGTAAGTAAAACAACCAAATATGGATTTTGAGTGTCAGTTCTTCCCAGACAGCAGCAATATAAACTCCCTCTCACTGGAGAGCTTTTAGATTAGATTAGACCAGTCTCTTGATAAACAACTCAAAATCACTGGCAGCCACAGAGAATCCCCTTTGCAAGCACAGCTGTAGAGGAGAGAGGAGGAGAGTTGTGTGAGCCAAGAGTTTCCACATTTTCATCAAAATCACACCAAATGGTACCAAGTCATCTGAGCAGGAGGCAGAAAGAGAATCTTGCCTGTTTGAGAGACAGTAAGGTATGCTCTGAGAATATCCAGTCAGTTCCTGAATGATTAATAGGAAGGAAAACAAAAGAAATCAAACCAGACAGAATTTGTCAGTTTGCTTCCAAATTATTTCTACCAGTGGCTTGCTCTACTTCTGACTCTGACTGTCAACACTGAATGTGGCACAAGTGCTGTATTCAAGCTTCAGACTAAATATTTTAAAACCTTATTCAAAACAGAAAGTTCGCTGATTCTGAGACTTACCACCAGTTTGGTGAAGAGGAATGAGTTGGACTGACTTGCTGTGCCTCTGCAAGAAAACACATGTGGTGGAAAGGACTTCACTCTACAGGGGACAGGAGGAAGAGAGAAAACAAAGGGAAAAGGGGAAAATCCACGATCAACACAGACTGCAGAAGGAAAGAATCTATTATTATTATTATTATTATTATTATTATTATTATTATTATTATTATTATTATTATCACTGAGTAGCATAGAAACAAAATGTCCCTGCAGATCACGCTCGGGGTTTGTGTCACCCACACAGGTCTGGGGTGATCAGCAGTGTCTGGACTTCCAACAGATAATTGTGTGTGAACACTTCTGTTCCAGAACCTCTGTATTAGGACTTTCAAACGAGGTAATAAAACTCCATGGTGTTACCTGGCAGGGACACTTGATGCTTGAAAGCAATTGTTTTTTTAAATTTAACTGCAATCCCTATTTTCATAGAGAATGCACTCACAGTTGTCATCCAAACTCTGATTTTTTTAGGGAGCCTGACAGCTTTTATGGTCCTGTTGGTTCTAAAGATCACCTGCTCGCCCTCCCTCCCCCCATAATTTGGGCAAAGATCTGATAAGGCTGTTTTCCACTGCTCTGTCCTGAGCTTTGCATAGGCTGGGATAGCTTAGCACTTGGCAGCTCCAACACCTGTATTCACTCCTTTTAGGTAACACAAGATCAATGGCCCTATAACAACATTTTCTCTTACTCTTACTTTTAACATGTCTTGCTGCAAAAGTGCTCCATGGGGGGTATCTGTGTCACTGTGGTTGTATCATAATTTTCCAGCTGCTACACTGCAAGGGGAGGAACACTCCCAATGCCACAGAGCCTATTTCCCTGTTTTATCAGGTATATTTCTTCATAGGGCTTGTTTATTACCAAGACATGTTAAAAGGGAAAATAAAACAAAATAAGTGCTCCTGGATGCTGCTGTTCGTCATTAGAATCCATCTGAATTGAAAGGATGCCACTGCATCAAGCAGCTATTTCCTTAATCCCTTGAGTTTTTGAGAAAATCTTATTAACAGAATCTCAACCGGTCCCTTGATTTGGGATGTAAAAAAAAACATATACTGATTCTTTAGCAATGTAAATTAATCAAGTACAGTGTATTGTGCACATGCACAGAGAGCTTCTTTCTCACCTGCAAGCTGCCAAAAGGTTGCCTCATAGTTTTTTATACAAGTGCTGCTTAATCTGCTCAAAACTGTCAGTGCTGTGGTTCACACCAGTTCTCACAGGTTACCGAGTGTGCAAACCAAAATGAGCCGACCAATGCAGCCCCTGTCACCTCCTTACCACCTGGGAGGGGCTGCTGGTGGCTGTCCCTCACTCACCACAAAGCCCCAGGAAACAAAAAGCCTTCCACAGGAACAAGCTCCAGCTGAAGAAGATATTTGCACTTTTTCACAATCTCTGTTAAAATTTTCTGCTTGTGAGAACGAGCCAGGAGGGTTCCAGCACTAACAGGGCTAACAAAGCCCATGCCTGGTTCCAGCTTCAGCAAAGATCCCGTGTGCTCCTTATCTTCACTTAAATAAGGCATTCAACCGCGCTGATTTACGAGCAGTTTTGACCTGCTGGAATTCCCCTCTCTCTAACCAGCTGATAGTTAACCTACCAATTACCCTGGGGGCAGAAGAGCAGCCGTGATCCCGAGAATTTGTTGTGCAAAAGGCTGAATGACCCACTTATGCAGACAGAAAAAACTGAGACAAAATTGAAGGAATTCTGCTGTATGTCAGGAACATCGACTGCCATAAAACACAAGCTCTTTTTCCACCTCACGCTTACTTTTTCATCAGCATAGTTACAGAAGAACTATTCCGAGGTCTGAACCAATTGATAACCACTGCTGCAATACCACTTAAAAAGTTGGTGACACACCAGAGAAATGGAGCAGAGGATAAAGGAGTGTCATCTTTAAGCTGGGAGCAGTGGGGAAATGTGAAGATCTATTCCCTGCCTACACTCATTTGTTGAGACAGAATGGTGAAAGGAGTCCAAAACTAAGGATTCGCATTCATTACCAGGGAAAAGAAGGGGGGAAAGAATTTTCTCTTTACTTCTTTTGATTTCAGGAGTGATTAGGTTCACTTGCATCACTTAAATTGCTCGGTAAGTGTTCTATCTCTCTCCTTACAATAAAAGGGATAATATATTTCATTGTAGCATTTTCACTCAAAAGAGATTGCAATCATAAAGAACCAGGAGGAGGGGGGCAAGGTGGTATTCTGAGGGCATGAGGATGTTTTAAGGGTTCTTTCGCTTTCTGTCTGAAAGCACTCTATCACCCCTCTCCACAGGCTGTAAATAAGAGAGCTGCTTCTCCTGAAAAACAGCATTAGTGGTCATTATAGGGTTCTTTTCAGGCTCTATTATGCTCTGCTGGACTACTGAACACAACTCATCAGGACGTTCCTCAGTAACATCAGCCTGAGTTAAATCTCACTGCAGACCCCAGTGTTCTGTCACCGATGACAGCAGCTTTAGGAACAGCCCCGTGCAGCCACCAGCAGCAGAAAAGCTCCCTGAGAGTGGAAACCACTTGGCCTCAGCGTGGCAGCGTCAGAAACACCGAAACCTGAGGGAGAACTTTTCTGCAGAGCTTCCTGCTGGCCTCTGGACGCTCTCCATCCCCAGGGTGGGGCACGGCAGCTCCAGCCGGAGCTCTGGTTGCACCTCTCACCTGCAGCCTGGCCCTGGCACTGCCCCAGGGGAGCACGGAAAAACAAGGAATTATTGAGCTTTTCACTGTGGCAGCACTAGCAAGCCTGGAATAATAACCTGTAGAAAGAAAAGGTGGAAATGAATTGAGGAAATGGCTAATATTAGAAATACATAAATGTTGACATTTTGACCTGCTCGTAAGGCAGATCTGCAGGATCTTAGCATCAGCTGAGGCTGCTCCCATCCCAGAGCTGGAATGAAGGAAAAACTGGGGTATAAAACCTTATGTCCTGATTAAATATTCTTCTCTCTGTGACACCTGTCCCAACTTATTTTTAGAAGAGCATAAAAATAGGGAAAAAATAGCTGTTTTGGAACAGAACCCTTTTGTAGGAGAGTATTTGCAACAAACCCCCAGTGCAAGCTGAGAAGGAGACAACACACATTAAAATTGTTTTCTCTTATTCATGAGTAAGAGCTTCAGCTGCTCCTTAACGTGCTCTGACCTCCCAGCAGAAATATGAAGGGGCCAAACAGGAAATAATTACTCTCAGAGCCACCAGTACTTTGAAAATCAAACTTCCAGACACAGAGGAGAGGTCTTGGCATTTAATAACCTTTAATTGGTTTCCCCCTCGCTACCTGTTGGCTCTTCCCGAACCTGCAGCCCCTCTCTTTGTTGGCTGTGACACAGATGGAGCCTCTTTCATGCAATTGGTGCTCATGGCTGCACACCAGATATCACTTTATGTTACTGTATTGCTGAGCCTGGGAACATTGTTTGAAGAAAGGAGATATCCCACGTTAGAAAGGATTATTTTAGGATTTCAAGGACACAGGATGTCATTAATCCATCATGCACATATGTTCTATCTACATGAACAAACATTTTGTGATACTCACCAGTCTCAGACACAGGATCTGACTTCTTCAGTAAGTTAAAAATTCAGATTTTGATCTTAGTTTCAGGCTCTGCCCAGGGAACACTGAATCTATCTTATTAACTTCATTATATTACAAGGTTGGATTTCTTTATTTTTCTGAAACCAGGAGGAGAGAACAATAATATTGTGACTCCAATATCTGCACTAAATGTTTTTAGATATGTCTTGGGACAATAGACATGTTGTCTACTGTACCTGTTAGGCAAAATATAAACATATCTGGCATTATTTTACAGAAAAATAAAATGAATTATCATGGCAACAATGATTTGGAAGATTCAAATACAAATTTTACTTCCAAGGAGCCATTTAATCCTGCCATCAATTAGTCACCCATTTCCCTGACTCAGGTGCTAAGCCTAGAAAAGCACATGGAGTGTGTAATTTGGAACAGATCAATAACCATTGTCCTGGCTACTCATTTCAGAAATCAGTGGGCATAAAGGCAGTCTTTGAGCCATAAGGATGCCTCCACTCAGCTGTCAGCATTGTCAATCAAGAGTTGCAACCAGAGCTCCAAACTGCATCAGATGTAAGTGAAACCAGAACCAGGCCCCCACATTCCAGCACTGTTGTTTTTAAAGTTATGCAATAGCACCAATTTTGCAGTGTATGGTAAAGGCCAACAGATAAAATATTTGGAACTTTTACTCATGAATATATTTAATTTGCTCCTGTGAGTGATTTCGATTACATTTCACAAAATACATGGCTGCTCCTCGTTTTGCAATTAAAGATTTCTAATAATACAGTCAAACCTTCTTAATCATTGTTCATTCTAGCATAAAGTAAAGCTTGCTGTGTTTAAAGAGAACCAAGTCATCTTAACAGCATCCCTTTTTGTTCCTTTTTATTTTATGAGATTAGAATACTTAATAACCTTTG
This sequence comes from Aphelocoma coerulescens, assembly GCF_041296385.1. Classification (NCBI taxonomy): domain Eukaryota; kingdom Metazoa; phylum Chordata; class Aves; order Passeriformes; family Corvidae; genus Aphelocoma; species Aphelocoma coerulescens. The sequence goes on along the minus strand of NC_091018.1, from coordinate 2,474,289 downwards.
CCATATCTGGCTGCAGAGCAAGCGTGAAGAGTAAAACTTGCACAGTGGATTATATGGCTGGGACAAAACTCAGTTCTGTAATTAGGTTTGGTTCTGTTGCTTAGGTTTGCAGAAAAAGTCAAAATTAATGGTTCTTTGCCTAAGATTCCCCTGCAGAGTCACATATAATAATTAGAGACAGGCATATCATATGAATACTTTCCACAACCATTGATTTACTTTTTCCTTGCTAAAACCCCATCATTTTTGAGGAAAAGAAATAGAAATGCTCAGTGCCTAAGCAGTCATCATTTTAATTGCCAATAATTAAGACACTAAAAGAGTCTTGGAACACTCACAGACCCTTACACTCATTCTTATACAAAAGCTTAACTTGAGCTAGTCTCAGATGCTTAAAGTCCAGAGCTGGTGCTGCAGCACCTTCAGAGCTGTGCTGCAGAATAGTCTTGGGACAGATCAGTGAGACTTAACAGATTCCCCACTAACCCCTCAAAACTGAGAGCATGGAATTCTCTTTAACAGAAGCTTCATTTTCGTTCAAAAGAAAAAAATGTGTTCGGGCAAGTTGATGGAGAAATGAACCAATTTGAATGTATTGAAGTTCTTCGCCGTGCTACAGTGCTTTTTAAATGGTGTCTAAACAGTTGGTCACAGATTTATTTATGTTTCCGTGTAAAGAAAGAAAATATTGTCATTTTCTATACGGGAAACAGTTTCCCTAATTATTTGGCTCCTTCTTCTACTACATAAACAGCAATTTGTACCCCTCTCCTTCAACTGGCTGCAATTAACAGCTACATTGCAATAAGCAGATTATGTTAATTAAAAACTCAAAACTATGTAAACAATGGGAAAGCTGACTAGCCATTTTCTATTTTTGCCAACTGGGAGGAACACAAGAGAAATTAGTACCAAGCTTAATTTTGCTGTTTATAATTCAAATTATTTGTAACAAATTACAGCATTTTAAAAGTATTTTTAAACAATTTCCTGTATTTCTCCACACTATTTGAACCACATCCCACTTGACAAGTTTACATCTGTACAAATTGAGGGGAAAAAGAATTAAAAAAAAAAAATCCAAAAAAGGTGTTAAGAGAACAGATTTGCACACATCATCACCAAAGTGGAATATTAAACACAAATTCCCTACCTTGCCTGAGTCACACTCTCAAAAAGTCATAGCCAAGGACAAAAGTGTAACTTAGTTCTGCTTCTTCGGCAAAAATGTGAGCAAACTGCAGCAACAAACATTACCCAGCTGATGCCAATAAATTGTGAAGTTTTCCCATGTTGCCACAATTTCACAATTTTGGGTTTGTCCTTCCCTTTCCAGACCAGGGTTGTTTAAGGAGGTGGGAGGCAGTGGTGGAACTGTTAAATATTTTTGTTTCCAGTGCTCCTTTCTGGCCATGGAATTGTATTTGATGGACAACTCTTGGACTTTCTGTCCAAGATGTCCAAGAGTTGGACTTTGATGCTCTCTGTAGATCCCTTCCAGCTCCGGATGTTCTAGGATACCTCTCTTTCCCACACACTGAGGGGATGTCACCACCAAGGGAAATAGAAGCACAGAGGGGCTGTGTATAGAGAGATTTATTGACTGGAAACTTGCCCTTGACCAGACTTTGGGGAAAAAGGGGAAAAAGAAACAGAATAAAGGATTATAGCCCTTCTTCACTTTTATCCTGGAAATACTCCAAGCACTTGAGAGAGAGAGCACATTTCCTTCCCCAGCTTTGCATGGCTAGAGATTGCTGATTGAGCACAAGGAGAAAACCAGAGTGGGGAATGGTCACAGCTCCAGCTGAGGTGTTGGACAGTTTCCAGGGGGTTTTCCAAAGACTGTGTGGAAAAGGAAGATGACACAACACATGGAAGAGCTCGCTCAGTCTGCGACAGACTTTCAGAGTGGCCGATATAAAAATACCAGTTCAGTGCATGGTTTCAATTACAGCCCTGAACCAAACTGCTTTAGAAAATGGGAATGGTCTCAGAAGATGTGAAAGTTGCTGATGGATGCATTATTCACAGCCCCTTAGGAGGCCACGTAACGCTCAGTGCACAGCAACAAACAGGAGCGGGGGAAGCTTGAGGAGGACCGGCGTTTAGAAGCACTCTCCACGTCGTTAGAACCTGCACCTCCTGTCTTCGAGTCGTTTACAGAGAGGGAGAGTGCTGGGGAGCTGCATGGATATTATGTTGGAAAAGGCATTTCCTCTGTTTTAAGGGCAGCACTGATTTCCCATCTCCCGCTCCCCGCAGAGCTCACGGCCGGTGGGAGGGCTGCTCGAAATAAAAGTACAGTTGATCATTTCACTTTCTGTATTTCCCCTGTTTTCCTTTTGGAGACACGAACTTTAAATGAGCTGCTGTAAAAGCTTCTCAGGGTCAAAATAGAGGAAATCACATCCACCACAGAGACAGGCACTGCAAAAAACCCTAATATGACCATTATGTTCAACTCAGCAGCCTTTTTCCTGTTGGTAAGGTTTCAATACAAGTTTAGCATCAAGCCAGGCTGTCAACAGCAATGAAATCTATTTCTGTGACATTGAAAGAGCTCTTGATGAAAGTCAATCAGTTTAGGGAATGTGTTTTGTTGTTTTTTGTTTGGTTTTTTTTTTAATAGCACCTGGAAAGAAGACAGGGAAAGAGTTGGGTTTTAACAGAATTGCTGCTCTTAGTTTCAACGAGGTGAGGAACACGCACTAAGTAAACCCATTTATTCTACAAGCAGCACATGTAGTGTTTGATGGGAACAGCGACATTTCCGTCTGACCATTTTCTCAGAGCCTTGTTTCTTACCAGAGTTAACCCTTTTGCCAGGTCTTTTATTCTGAAATTATTGGAAGGGTTTAGATCTTGTTGTGACTCTTTTCCTGGGTCAACACAGAGCTCCTGGCTTAAACAACTTTAGTTTTCATACTATAGAAGGAAGGGTAATCCAGACCCTGCCACTGAGCCCAGGACTCGAGCTCACAGCTCTTTTCAAGCTCACTAAGAATTCACTTTCTGAAGTCTCTTCACCTCAGAATAGGATGATGATGATGATAATGAGGATTATGACACCATTCATATTATTAAGAATCATTGTATAAAGCCAAGTGGTGGACTGTGGGAATATTGCAGTTCCAGACAATGGCTGTGATGGGGAGTATTTGTTTTCTTATTAAAACACAACATAGGGAATTATACTGAAGCAACGTAAAAGGTGATTTCAGAGTGAGGCACATAAAAGTTAGTGACAAAATAGTGCAGTCCATATTTCATTGTCTCTGTCATGGGAATTATTGCTGTATTAAATCATCATGCATTGTTTTTCCTTTTGGTCTCCTGACTCAGTGCCTGGAGTGAGAAGCCTGCTCAGTACAGCTGAAACCCTGTTCCTGCTGCCCAGCCCACTGAGACACCCTCAGAGCAATGGCATTCCAGAAGCTCCTCAGGGAGTGCAACATTTTCCCGTTTGTGAGAAAGATTTTGTTGTTTTTGAGGTTTGGGATAAAGAAGGATTGGCAGAGAATCACAACCATTGCTGTTTTTCTCCCACTCCCATTCCCTGCCCTAGCAGGGGCGATGAAGAAATCCAGGGAGATGTGCAAAGCTCACCTTCAGTGTGACAGCCCTGAGTGACCAGAATTTTGAGCTGACAAGGACATAAACTCTTGTAAGTGAAGTGTGTTATTGATTTGTATGCAGCTACAGTGCAGAGATCAGGGGAAGTTCAAGGCTATACACTGTCATTAAATTCCTCTCAGATTAGGGAAAAAAAAATCTAATTACTTTCATTGAGGTACACAAAATGAAAAATCTATTTCAGCATTTTGAATTTAAAATTGATCAATTCCTTTGTACCATTTCTTGAACGGATGGAGGCTTTGATACATTGTGTAAAGAACAATTATATTTTAGAATAAATTAAAAGCAAACATATTGTTTGTAAAACTGAACCACAGATGTTCTCTTCTTGTGGGTACTTTAAAATAAATAAAATCAAGATCATAACTCAAAAAGACGCACAAGAAAAAAATTATTATTTAAAGTGCTCTCATTACTGTTAATACAGATGAGCCAGGAGTGATTCACCCTCAGAGGAATCATCCTTCATTTTATTTTTAGTAATTTTCAGGCTGATATTTTTAGTAATTTTCAGGCTGAGTCCAAGGTTCTTTGCAGCCCAAGGAAAGTCTGAATGGTCTGATGGTTCATTTTTGCTCTGCTCATTGGTATTAGTATTTTATCCACCACTTGCCTTAGAATCAATGCTTTAGAAAATATGCATTCTAAATATTCAGAAACTAATTAATTCCACTTGATTTTCAGAGTCTTAGGCCTATTTAAAATAATCTCATCTGCTTGATACAAATAAGCCTTGTTTAGCCCTTCCTTTCCCCCAGTTTGATTCAGCTCTTCCCCATTGTTATGGCAAACCTTTCAAAATGTGTTTGATCAGACATCCTTTCTGCCTGATGTCCTGTGCCAGTGATTGACAAGAGTCCTTTGTGAGCAAGCATTTCAGTAATGATGTACAGACTTGTTAGGGAGCTGCTGTGTCAAGAAGAGAAATGAACAATAAATTAGAATAAAATGGAATTGCATTTGAAACTTGGCTGGAGGATTTTGCATTTGTGAGGACAAAGGACATTTGACAATCTGAGTCATCTTGCAGCTTTGCCTGTAGCAACTGTCAAATTAGTTCTTAATGCTACAGGGAAAGGGATTGAGTCACAGCATCGCTTAAAGTTAAGAGGCTCATCAGTAAATCACTGGCAATATTAACAATTACGAGCTGCACATTAATATGGCAAAAACACTCTGAATATTATGCTTACAACAGAAAGCCAAGAGGTGAACATAATTTTGCTTCCAGATCCCTGTGCCTTCTCCCAGTAACTACAGCTTTAAATTGGGGTAGACAGAGCAAAAAGAAGTGAGTCGATTCAAGATCTTTCAAACTGCGTGTCCTCAAGATGATGTAATAAGAAGAAAATCAAGTGCTAAATCTGGATTTAGCAAAGTATAAAAGTGAGGTGAGGAAGAAAAGTGCTTACCTGCATATAAATTCAAGATTCACATGCTTGTCTGTCATCCCTAAACTTACACTTAGCAGGATCCTGCAGCGCCCGTCCCTCCTCCCAGGCACCTCTGTCTCCATCCCTTTCCGGCAGCAGCTGGAAGCTGTGCCCAGATTCCACAGTGGCTGCATTCCCACCATCCAACAGCTCAGATAAGTCGGGGAGATCATGTGCCCACGCTGGGGATGGGGAAGGGCTGTGTCACATACTCCAATTCCAGTCCACTCTCAGAGAAAAACATCAGTTTTCTGTTATTTATATTAGAGAACTATATTGTCTTTCCAATTTCTTCACACACACAAGAAACTCTTAGAGTGTTACACTATTTTGGTGCCACTTTGGTTTGTTGTTTTCCAAAGCACAGTCCCTTTGGAGGATTTGGGTCAGCAGGTGCCCAGGTGTTAGGAAGGCTCACAGAGAATCATTGGATTTGAGCTGTTTTGAAAAATACGGTGTAAGTTCAGGCCAGCCCTTTCACCATCGTTTCATGCATCATTTGATAGAGTGGCTTTCAAGGAAACAAGAGAACGCCCATGTTTGATTTGTAAGATTGAAGATAAGACTTAACTGCCCCGTATGATGATCAGCGTAATTTCATCCCTTTCAAAATCCCCGTGGGTCTGGCTCAATGTGCTCTATGACATTACAAGGAATCCATTGTGCCAGGCTCTCCACCACTTTTCAAAGGCACAACTGCACAATTCTGCCATTTTCTGGCATGAAAGGGGTCAGAGGGGAACAGAATTAGATATGTTGTGGGAATGGCCTGAGGTACAATTGCATTGACAGCTCATAATGACACTCTAGGACACCTTCCCTCACAAGCTGCACGGGTCTCTCGCTCAGCAGGCGCTGCCCTTTCAAGTGCTTGCACACCGTAATGAAGTCCCGTTGCACCGACAAAAGCAGGATGATGAGTACATTCACCACCTGAAGGGGCTCTTAAAAGTGACACCAGAGAAAGAAATTTCCTGAGCTCTGCAAACACTGCACTAATGAAACATCGAGTGGGATTGGTTGGTCAAAATTCATCCAAAAAAAAACCCCAAAAGACAAACCCATAAAACCTCACAGGCAAGCAAAGAAATTAACTACTATGTGGAACTTCACTGAGGCATATTTTTAAAGGACTATTTCATGCACCCCAGCTCCTACATTGATCAGAGATGTCTTTTTACTCACCAAATTCTTTGCCTGGCACACAAAAATGTGATCACAGGGGTTTTTTTTATAAGGTTTTTTGTTCAGTTTTGTTTTGTTTTTCTTGGATTTTTTTTTTCTGTGAGAGTATTTATCTACTTCTAGGCAAGATCTCTAACAAGGTCTGAGAAAATAGCTCACTGCATAGAAAATAATTTCCTTCTCTTCTTCAGAAAAAGTCAAATAGGTCTAAGATACTCATTTCTGAATACCAACATCCATGCTTGAAAACACCTGCCACCTACCTCCTATGTTGGCAAAGACATCAAATTCAATCCACAGCCAGGAATTTTATCTTTCCTTTTGTCTTTTCCAAAAGAATCCCAAAGAACTCAGGTAGTGCTGGTAAATCAACCCACAAGAGCTAACAGGGGTCTAAAACCTAAACTCCAGAAATGTGTAAACTGAGGAAGATCAGCAACAATGTGGAGACAAATCCCTAGAGAAAGGGAAGCATGGATCTAGTTTTCTTGACATCTTCTTTTTTGTTTGCAAGTGGAACATTCCCTTTTTCTTGGACTTTTTTATGTGGATTAATAAGCCAGGGCTCTTCTGCAACTAGAAACAGGTTAAACACCCGAGAGGAACTCAGAAGAAAAACCAACTGAACAAATAAATAATAATAAAAAAATCAAAACAGAAAAAGAGTAATTAAAATAATTTGTTTCTCTTGTACTAAAAACCCTGAAGAAAGGAATCAAGCTTTATACACTAGCTTGATGTAGAGCCTTTTCTCTTTCCAGGGAAAATATCAATGAAAAACATCCTGAGGGACAAAAAAAATGGATGATCTGAGTTTAATGAAGGTTGACAATGACTATTATTGATGTCCTTATCCCAAATGACAAGAGGTTTAGGAGACTTTTATAACATATTGACACTGTACTGGTTCAAATGCTCTTTTTTTTTCTTTCCTTTTTTTTTTTTTTTTTTTTAAGCTAATGTACTGTCTGCTTCAGGGGAACTGTTGGAGAACTTGATGTGCAGAATGACATTTGTCACCCTTTGTTCCCCAGCTCAGAGCACTTTCTTCCCATTAGATATCCCTCAGACTGAATAACAGCTGCCTTAACATGAATTATCCTCTGCCCATCAATTTGAATTTCAAGACGAAAAACAAAGGCAAATCTCAAGTGGAAGAAGAATGTTTCAAAATTAAGTTCTGCCCTACTGTCCTCCTACCTGCTTACTTTTGTGAGGGTGTGAATTAGGATGTTAGGACTCAAGAAAAATGGGAATTAGGGTATTTCCACACCAACATGATGCAGAGTGTAAATTGGTATCAAGTATTCTTCGAAACACATCATCAATTTATGTTGCACAAATTCAGTAAACACTTATAAGGAGGGTAAGAAATTTGGGAAAAACGAACATTTTCATCTGCAGGTATTGAGTGTGTCCTCAAGAGGTCCTCTCACAAAAAATCATCTCACAAAAAGTTGGCTCAGTTGACTCAGATGAAATCCTCCCACGCTGCCCCTGCAATCCTCTCCAAAAAAAATTCAAGTGTGTGCTCCTTATGAACAATACTTGCCATATGTAAAACGTAGATTACAACTACAGTCACTCACTCCAAAATTTTGTCAGTCTTGAGACATCAGATTTATTAAAAACCATTTTGAAATATTTCTGATTTCTCCAAGTGTCAAGCATTTAAAAGAAATGCTTAAAACACAATGTCAAGCTTTTTATCTACCACTAGACACATTGCAAATGTTTTCTTTAAAAGGGAATAATCACACAATTCCTGAGGCTTAAATATAAGCAAGGCAAACCTGAAGTGTAATTGTACAGCCAGGTAACACTGTACTTGTGTGCAGGGTAACATATTCATAAGTCATTAGCAGTATCTGAAAGGAGAAGCTCTCCAGCTCATTAGTATTAAAGCCTGGAAAATGAGATTTTATTAAACAAATTTATCTTTGCATAAACCAAATTCTGCCTCTGCACTGCCTATGACAGGCGGCTTCAGTCATCTTTAAGACACAAAGTTCTCCCTCACCCTATTTTTCACTTTAATAACAAAACTATTTCTACAAAAGAAACTCTAATCAGGAAAAGAAATAAAAGAGTGCAGTAAAATCAGTACAACAAAAATGTTTGGCTTTACTATATATTTTTGGTCAATACTTGCATGTATAGAAGACCAGAATATTACTGTTTATTTTAAAGGGAAGGCTCATTAAGGGTAAAATGTGCAGATCAGAAACAGTCTGCATCATAAAACATTGACCAAGTTAAACATATGTACACCTCAGGGTGGATACCTTGCAAAAATAATTCCTTTTCATGTAAAAAATTCTTTAGATCTTTTCTTTGAAATAAGACAGGACTCAAAATATGTCTGAGAATCTCATGGCGGAGGTACAGCTTGGGAAACAGCTGTAAAAACTCCACTCTATTTATCCAAGTTGAAAACCTCTTTAAAAAAGAAACCCCCAATCATTTTTTCATATTGAAGAGCTCCTTGTGCTGAGGTTCCGGACCCTGTTTGTCCTAAAATGAGTTTTCCTAGCAATGCCCCCTCCTGTTCCTGCTGGCTGGGCTGGCTACAGACTCCTTTAGAAATCTGAAGAGCAGGAAAAAATGTGTGAAATGATTACAGGGAGCAAAGATCTCTCTAGAACCTTTAGATAATCAAAACAAATTCCACTAATTCAAAAACCATCACCTGTAAAATGAGTTTTCTTCACTCTCACAGACCATAATGACTAAACTTTCAAGAAAGGAAGTGTCCCTCAAATGAGGGAGAGATGTGTGGAGCAAGGAAACCAGATTGGCCAGGCAATAAATCTGTCTATTAATTTAGTACTTAATGTATCCCATCTTGTCTTTAGGTTGTAAAAAGGTTTTCATTGATCTTTGGCTATTACACTTCACCTGTATTTTAAAGAGTGGTGCTATACCTGTTTACCAGCAAATTTGTGCCATGTTATAGAGTGACTGTCCAGTTCAGCATCTTGATACCAAGTTTACAGCATGCTTAGGCAAGTAATTCAGAAAAACAATTGCCAGATGCAGTTCTTTATTTCCACTAAAGCTGTACAGAAATTGCAGGCAGTGTGGAAGTAGCCAAGAGTTATGAACTGTCAGCATGCTGATAGGAAAGTAAACAATGTAAAAGTGAAGCCAGCATTTGAGTCTCACAGCATGGTACAGTGCTGAAATGGTTTCAATCATAAGCCAAATGATTGTTATTATAGAGATAGTGAATGTCATGCTTACAGAAAAATTGTGCATGTTAAAAATGACTGCCATTAAAAAGATAAGTCTCACAGGGGGAAGGGACCTCAAGCCAGTAAACAGACAAAATGCATTACAGAGAAAAAAAAAAAAGCAGGACAGAAAAGGGAAGTCTTGTCTAATTACCAGATTCAGCTATCATTTATAGTACTCTTTATTACCAGGAAAAGACTGGAAGAGACAGATACAGGGGCAGTAGACTCAATTATTTTTTTTAAGGCCACAGAATCCCAGTTAAATTTAAAGGCATGGCATCTAAAATATGCATATCTGAAGAGATAGCCTGGGTCTTTGTAGGGAAGACTTTGGCCTTGGTGAGAATTTTGCATGTAAACAACATTATTATATAAATGTCAAAATAAATAAAAAAGAAAGCTGAGGCTGACCTATAGAAACTTGGAGAATCATTTTGCTCCACCACTAGCACAGAGGTGTGTTCCTCATCACAAAAGAAGAGGAAAACTGCCCAACCCTGCCTGTTACACCCAGAGTAAGTCACCAGGAAAGGAAATCTCTCTCAATCCATCGCTTATCAAGGAACCTTTTCAGCTTACTGTCCAAAAGGCCACAAATGGGAGACTCCCTCCATGTGACAAAAACCCAAGCTTACTTTTCAGTGTTCTCCCAGCACATTTGAAAAAAAAAAAAAACCAATAATATATTTTGGGGTTTTATTTAAGTTATTGCTGATAGAAGATCTAGAAAATTGTTTAGAAAATTTTTCCTGTAGTGGCTTATTCAGCAAGTAACATGAGATAAAGGTGTTGTGAAGAATCTGCTTTGTACAATGCATGGAAGGTCTCACTGGTCTTGTGATCACCATCTCCTTACAGCCACAAATACGAATTTAGTTCAAAGTTCTGATGTGCTTTTTGGGCACACCTTTATTTCTGTGCTGTGCTATCAAATGCTCATGAGGACACTCTACCCAGTGTTGTAAGCTCTCTCAGAATGGAAATCTCAGCCTACACGTTTCCTGGTGAGAGCCAGCTTTGTTTCCAGTAGAGCTGATGCTCAGACTGAATTTGTTGCCCTTACAGCCACACAGTGGCTTTTCTGAGTTTCCAGGGTGACACTGTAGCAATAAGTTGCACTGAAATAGGCAAACACTACTGGAACAGAGACCTCTGCCAGGATAACTCCTCCTCACCGGCACCTCCCCTCTGCCACTCCCAGCAGCTGTTTGCACAGCCATCAACGCTCCCATTCCCAGGATCTCCTCAGGAAACATCCAGATCTGCTCCTCCTGAGCTCTGATACCACCCCAAGCTCCTGTGCCTTCCCAGACTGAGCAGAGCAGCAGAAAACACCCCTGAGTGTCTTGCACAAATTTCTGTCGCTGTGTCTGTGCACCTGATCAATGCCCAGCCAGCAGAACCAGACACTTCACTTCTGTTATTACCACATCTATGTAAAATGACAAACTGGAATTTTCCTATTTGATCCTCTCTTCTTTGTCTAATGAAGGAGCACATCCTTCCCCCTGGGCATTCAGACAGGCTCACGACTGATTGCCCATTCAAATGTGAGTGGGTTATCCACTGGAGCTGCAGCTTGCTTCCAGAATAAGGCTGCAGGGTGGAGGGGATTGTGTAAAAAAGTGTTCTTTATTCCTGGGAGAAGAAGTTTCTTGACTTCCAGCCATTTCAAAGACTCATTATTTACTGGCACCAAAATCCACTTGGAAAATAATATGTAAGAGAAATGCTCAGTACAGAGCACGAGTTGAAGGGCAAAAATCATCTTTGTAAGTTATTCTCAAGGCAATCACTTCATATCTCATTTCATTATGCAGCATATTTTTCAGGTATTCATTGTGAGTGTATTTTTTTAAAAGAAAACATCAAGCTCACTATATTTTAAGACTCCTAAAATACTGTTATGCATTTGAAGGATTTTATGCTCAAGGCCAACAGTTCCTCATCTCTGTTACATGTGAAACTAGATGAGGAAATGAGATTATCACTCTCAAAGCCCTTTAGGAGAAAACTGAATTAACGTGACAATTCAAGTTCATGGAAGAAGATACTTGTGCAAAGTGTGCATGACTTACAAATTCATTTAACATTGACTTTGGAATTAAGTTTGCTTCCTTCCTTACAGATACTGCAGCAAGCCTGGGAATGTCGTGGGTAAATGAAGAGGCAATGCAGGAGGCTGAATTCATGCGCTGTCTTTTAGCTACCCCCTGGATAACTGTGCTTTCCAAAAGTGTCCATATGTTCCAGAAGTCCTCATCACTAAGTTATGCCAAACATAAGAGAAAAAAAATACATCTGGGATTTTAATGTTCAGAGGGAAAATGGCAACAGCAGAAAGAAAAGGAGAAGCAAAACTGCTGCAGGCCACGGTCTGGGTAGGAAAAGGTGCCTATTCAGCTCAGTTTGTTGTTACTGTGTTCTGGAGGGCAATTTCTATAACACTGGTGGTATCTCAGGGCTGGTATATAATGCATTTAACAATGCTAATATGTTAATGCAATTTAATTTGCTCATTGCTTAAATGCTCTCTGAAAGACTCGTGACAGAAGTACAAAAATGGATGTGGATGAACTGTGAATAGAAATGTGGATGTGGAAGCACCAGAGAGCAGCAGAATAGACAAGAAAATAATGTCCTATACTGATAACAGAGGAAACTACAGCCAGCAATAAAAAGAGGAATGTGCTTCTTTTGTCAAAACCAGAAATCCTGCGCTGTGACACAACCACAGACCAGAAGACCTCAGGGACACGATGGGATGGGAAACAGGATTCAGGAGCTGATGTCTTTTGTCCTGAGCAAAATCAGCTTCCTTACAGATTTGTGAACAAATCCCAACTTCAGCTGGTGCAACTCATCACACAAGCAGAAAAAGCAGAGCCTTGAACTTCCAGTGGAAAAAAAATAGTTGCAGAAGGAACAAAAGTGATTTATGTGTCATTGCTTCTCCAGCAAACACCTATAGCCTTTGCTGAGGATTGGCCTTCTCAAAAGTTGTCACAAAGCTACTTATGCAGGATAAATAGATAAAATGAAGACAAAGTGATAATTTTCATGCAATATTAAGCTTAATTTCTCCTTCATGCAGTGCCCTTATGTTTATATACCTAGATTATAAATCATATTTAGGTGAGAAGAGACAGACACCTTTGTGCAAACCCTGGCCACTTTAAGCTGAGGTGTAATCTCTACGCTTTGAAAGAGCTTCCAGAAATAAGTAACAATAGAAAAGTAATAGAAAGAAAATTGGTCAAAGAGTAATAAACTCTTGAAATCCAGCAGTAAAAATAAGTTAGGAGATCCTTGAGAGAAGAAGGTGCTTAGATGACTGCAGAGTCCAAAGCCACAGGGCCAAGAGGGCTGAGACAGAGTATGGACAGGACAGCTGGCAGGTTTGCACCCCAGCCTGCTGCCCTCACATCCCCACACACAGGAGGTGAGCACTGGGAGCAGAGAGCACGGCCAGGGCTTGGCACACTCCATTCCATGGCTCACTGGGTCACTGACATGGCACTGAAAACCTGCTCTATTCTAATAATCTCCTGATTATAGCAAAAGTCAGCGCAGCTGAACTTTACACTTGTGACTAGCTCATTAACTGACCTCTGTAGTTTAATTTGTGCATTTTTTCAGGATGGAGTAAACAGAAAGGAGGAAATATTTTTGATCTTCACTTTGTTAACCAAATTCACTTTTAAAGTCTTTTCCCCTAATTCTTCTGCTATCACTGATCAAGGTATGATGTAAGTGATAAGAATGATTGATGATGTAAAGATCCTGAAGTTCAATTTAAAAAGTGCAGTGAATAATTAGAAAGAAGCAGAGGAAAGAACATTCTGATGCTCATGGGTGCAGGCCTTCTCCAGAGTCACAGCCAGCCAATCCCAAAGACAGTAAATTCTGCAATGACCACACTGAGGGGCAAACTCTAACTTCAGCTAAAGAAACTCTTTTTACCACATTACAAATGTCTCAAAGTAAAGATGTGCTGCAATTCTGAGACTGGAAGAGCTCGTCAGAATCCTCTGGAGCTTCAGTGTTTAAACTCATTTTTTTCTTCAAGTTTGGAAGCTTCCTACTCTTCATAATGTAACTGTAGCTTAATTTCATGCAGCATCTCAGTTAAAGAGTGTACTCAATAACTTTCCTTTGCAGGAGTCACTGTATATCAAAGTATGAAACTTCTGTTTTGTACTTATAATGTGCCTTTGAGTCAGAGGAATACAAAAAAAAAAAATGCAATTATATAAAGAGATAATTTCCCTCATTATTGAAATAAATCTTTCTTTGGGTAACAAGGGATTGAAGAGTGTACACCAAATCAAGAATATTATTATGCTCAAACAGAAATCTCTGTAAGTCTAGCAAGATGCAGAGAGTTTGAGAGTTTCCAGAGATACCCAAGGCAGGTAGTTTAGTAGGAGAGAGCATGTTTGGTATTTTGGATATCTAACCACAAATAGAAGCGCTCACAGCAAGTTCTCTTCCAACCCCTGATGGCGCAGCTGCAGCCAGAGCACTCTGTTAGGACATGGATCAGCATTCCCAGGGGGGCATTCTCCGAGGATGCAGCAACTCTTAAGTCCTGCCTGTTGCACTCTCAGCACCTTTTCTAGCTCTGGGGTTAACTTAGTCCTAACACAGCAAAGATTAGCTAAAGTGCTCTGCACTAATGGGATCATAATGCTGGAAACTCTGACCTTGCCCTCCCTAAGCCTTGAAGCACCCTCAGACTGTAACAGTCTTTGAAAGCCTTCAGTGAACAGTACTAATTATAACTCCCTTTTTCTAGGTTTAAAAGCAGTGAAATATTGCTTTTACCCTGACTGAGGCAATGATGGAAGACTCAAGAGGAGATCTCTCTTTTCTCAAGCCACAGAACTTTTCATAGATGTAGAACCTTGGAATGATACAAGAGAAGTTCCCCTTACTAGATTACATATTCGAGTCTCACACAGAGGAGTATGAACTTCAGGTAGAACTCTGTCTTATTAAAGCATTACAAAAAGCCCAGAAATAACAATTATGGAACCTGTTCATCACTGCCTCAATATGCAGCTTCTGAAAACCATACATACTTAGGCTACCACCTGCAAAGACCACAGATTCAATTAAAAAATTGTCACCACAGAAATAATTTTCCAGGCACACCTTTCTAGTATGTTTATATATAGACACACACACAAATATATTTCCACCAGGAATTAAAATCAGAAAAAAATCTCCCTCCCAGCAGAGCCCCTCCCCTGCCCCCTGAGCTGTAGAGTTTAATGGTTTTAGCAGCTGTATCAGTAGAACTCTATAGGCTATTCAGTCACAAACATAACTGACATTAAGCAGAGAAGCCCTTTTCCATCTGTTGTCATGTCCCAAAATAATAAAACAACACAGTGACCTCATAGCAGAGACTGAGGGGCACTCACACAAACTTGTGTTACAGCTCCTTGACCAAATTAAACACTCCAGCCATACGTCTGCCTTATCACATGCTAAACTTTCACTTCAGAGGCACCAAGATCACACACATAAATCTGTGCCTCCTGCATGCCTTGCACTCCTCAGCAACCTTGCTGAAAGGATTTATCTCCAAGTCCAGCTGCTCAGGGACACAAATGGATTTCTGCTCACTGAAGGGGTCTGACCCTCCCTGCAGGAAAGAAGTGCTATCAGCACATACAACAACAGGCCCTCTGAGTCTCCCCAAAACCCCCTAACATTTAATTAAAAACAAATTTAAATGTCTAGTTGATAGAAGGGATGGGGAGATACATGTTCCCTCCTTCAATGACTATGTAGTGTGAAGTGAGGTTGTATTTATAGGAATGAGAATACAAGTCTGAATTTCTCACATATGTTGTTTAAAAGTTGTGTTGGTGCACTCTCTCTCCCCCTCCACCCCCATCCCCCTGCCTTTCCCTTGCATCTTTTCTCCAGCAAAGATTTAATTATTTAATGCCAAGTGCAATAACATCGTGAGCAACCAAGAGCATTCTTCCATAGAATACTTCATAGCACACTAATTAGGACTCTTCTGAGAGACTTAACAATCCCTGTAGGCAGAGGAGGGAGCTGCATCTGATCTCTTCTAATCCCAGTGACTGCCCTCCTTTTTGTGCTGTAGCAAAGGCGAGCAGAGGGTTTCCAGTGGCCTCCTTTGGTGAGAACAGTGCTGCTTGTGCCTCACTCCAGCTGTAGCTGGGTGGCTTCTTCAGCTCCAAGGAACTGGTGAGGACTGAGAGGAACCTCTGTGCCTCTTGCTGTTGCTTGTTCCACAGCCTTTGATCCCACTGTATTTCCAGCTCTTCCTCCCTGGAAAAAGAAGCTTGTGTACCCAGTTCAGAGCAGTGAATACCTCCAGGTGCACTCTGGTGTGTGAGGCTCTCTGGCGCTGGCCTTGGCTTCCTCCAGCTCGTTGGAGATGACAAAATTTGCAGTCAAAGGAGGAAACCACTCAGGGAGCATGTTTTTATTATGGCAGAGCACAGAATCAGAGAATGGCCTGAGTTGGAAGTGACCTTAAAGATCATCTCTTTCCAACCCCCTGCCATGGGCAGGAACATCCTCCACTAGACCAAGTTGTTCCAAGCCCCATCCAACCTGGTCTTGGACACTTCCAGGGATCCAGGGGCAGCCACAGCTTCTCTGGGCATCATCCTGTGCCAGGGCCTGCCCAGCCTCCCAGGGAAGGATTTCTTCCCAATATCCCATCTAACCCTGCCCTCTGTCAACTCGAAGCCATTCCCTCTTGTCCTGTCTCTCCATCCCTTTGTTCAAAGTCCCTCTCCAGCTCTCTTGGAGCCCCTTTAGGCTCCAGATGATGTTCTGAGGTCTCCTTGGAGCCCTCTCTTCTCCATCTGACAGCATGTTGTGAGCAGGGAGGTTCACAGGCTGGAAGCAGCAGCACAGGGACCAACAAACTTTACTCACAATTTTGAGCTTCTGACCTCATCAAGATGCCATATTCACACTTTAACCATTCTGGAAGGGATTTTGCAGTGCTTGAGAGGAGCATAAGCAAACTAGACGACCAGCTGTGGTCTGAACATTGCATCTAATTGCAATGAAATATGTTATTTGAGTCATTAGCTTTAAGTGACAGCAAACCAAAGGCATAAAACCATTTCTGAACTGCTAATAATGCTCAGTTACCTCTCACCTTATTTCAGATCACTTATGTTTGTAATATTTCTGCTCTTCCTTACATTCTTCAGTTTTGCCATTGAAAATTCAACAGTAATTAGCTACCATGAAAACTAAGAGCAGTAAAAAAGGACTGTTTATTATTAAAGCATGAAAGAGTTTCAAATTGCAATGCTTATTATTGAAATCAACATAAATCTTTCCCCTCAATTAAACTAATCCAAGCATCTCTTTCCATTAAAAAAGAAAGTTGCAGTATGAGTATTAGCTATGTCACCCTATACAGCTGATCTTTAAGCCAGACCAAATGTGAAATTTTAAACATATTTTAAAGTTGTTGCTCTTTATTTTCATCAATTAATGACTCTTTTGAACTTCACCTCGTGATACTTATTAGCCTTCTTAAATATACTGGAGGTGATACATCCTTCATTTGTGTCATTCATTAATCACTGTTCAATAAGTGCTGTCAGGAAGCTGCTGTCTTTGATGTCTCATTGTTCAGCGCATTCTTTCTTGTTGGTAGTTAATCAAATGCTTCCCTGCTGTGGTCAAAGCACAGCTTGATAGCAGTTCCAGAGGTGATCCAGCATTAAAACACGGAGCTTATTGTAAAGGTCCAGGGTTTTTTTTAATACCACGCCAAAGTGAAAGCTTTGGTTTTGCAGTCCTTGGCAAATGAGACATTGTTGTCCTGCCCTTATGACTGGGAAGCTCAGAAAAGAGCACTAAGTTCTGCCATCTAACTGAAGCACGCTGTAATGACTGACTAATTAGCTGCAGTTGTGAAATGAACTGCAAAGTTTCTGCTGTCAATCACAGCAAAATATTTCTTTTTTTCTGTTATTTTTCTTTTTTGTTTTTTTTTTCAAGAGTGGAATTAGAATAATTTTCAAAATACATTAAAACTTCAGGGGGTGGTAAGTCAAATGAAAGCATCCAACAGAGAAAAATATCTGCCCTGGAATAAAATGAACATTTTCATTTCTAGTGTTTGTTCAAGCCAGATTTATACTGAAAATATTCAGAAAGAAATTTTGTAAAAACAAGAGTGAGCAAACTGAGAACAAGGGACATAGCAACTCAGAGGAGGATGAAAGACAAGAACGAAATGGGACCAGGAACAATCTCTGAAAATTAAAAAAAAATGTTAAAACCTGACTATTAGAAAAGACTGCATGTTTTTAGAGCAGTTTGGCACTGCCATGTTTATTTGTTTTAAAAGAAAACCTCAGAGTTTGGAATATTTTCAAAGATGTTAAAATCGTCCTGTTTCTCTTTTCAGAGATCTTACCCCCGATAACACAGCATGGTAACCAGTTACTGCTGTGCAGCTGAAGACAGTAAGAGAGCTCTCCAGTTAATGTGCATTACCATCATTTCCCACCTGTGGGTGAGTTGGAAGTTTATGTAAGACTAAAGTAAAGAAAAATGAAAGTAAAGACAACAAATATGGTGTCCTTTTAGAAAGAAGGCCTAATAATTATAAACATGTCTAATAATTTTATAAATATGACACGATATTTAGCAAGTGGTACCTAAGAAGAAGTCAAGGTATTTTTAGCCAGTTAAGAGTCTTCTCTCCTGCTGTTCCCTGAGTTCCTCTGCTGCATAAAATGTGGTGACAATCACCAATTGTTAAAACACTCAAATTAGTGGGACAAGAACTTGAGCAGTGCATAGGAAAGGCAGTTGAAACTAAATGATCTTTAAGGTCCCTTTCAAAGCACTCCAAGATTCTATGATGCTTCATTTTAAATAAAACATTATAAAAGCCTCTTTGTAGTAGGCACCTTACAACCCATACATGGCACAGATAATGACAAACCCCATCGGTACAGCTTTGAGATCTCTGTGCTGTCTCGTTTTGCTATAGCTTTCATGAGAACATAGACCTGTAATTAAAATAAGAACTTGGTGGACTGTTTAGAGTCTAACTTTCACTTTGTTACCTGCTATTTCCCATTTTTCTGTCATTTCAAACTGAACAGAAAAGATTATTCGTTAGCCAGCAGGCACTTTCTTTAGATTTTTTTTCAAATGACTGAGGGAACAAAATATTTCCCTTTCTCTAGACACTGGCATTCCACCTGACTCCAGCCCTGTGACCTCAAGCACCATTTTTTCTTGTGTTCAAGACTAGAAATAGAAGCACTAAGTTAACACATAGCCTGTCCATCCCGGTTACAGTGCCCCCCTTGGTGAGCCTTGTGATCTTCAGAGGAGCAGTACAAAAACTTAGGGAACACCGGAAGGCTGCAAATCCGTGCGGCGCTGCTGGCAGGCGCTGGCCTGTTGAGAAGGCAGAGGCTGATTTCGCAGCGTGAGGAGGCAGCCACACATCTCCCCTGGAACCGCAGCGCTCCGAACGCTCCCGGCCCAGCGGGGCCTGGGGCTCAGCCAGCGCTTCAGCCGCGCTCGGGGCTCGCGTGGATCGGCGTCCGTGTGACGTCATGGATCAGTGTGTGTGTGACGTCATGGATCAGCGTCTGTGTGACGTCATTGATCAGTGTGTGTGACGTCATGGATCAGCGTCTGTGTGACGTCATGGATCAGTGACTGTGTGACGTCATTGATCAGCGTGTGTGTGACATCATGGATCAGCGTGTGTGTGATGTCACTGATCAGTGTGTGTGTGACGTCATTGATCGGCGTGTGTGACGTCATTGATCAGCGTGTGTGTGACGTCATTGATCAGCGTCAGTGTGACGTCATGGATCAGTGTGTGTGTGACGTCATGGATCAGTGTGTGTGTGATGTCACTGATCAGTGTGTGTGACGTCATTGATCGGCGTGTGTGACGTCATTGATCGGCGTGTGTGACGTCATTGATCAGCGTCTGTGTGACGTCATTGATCAGCGTCTGTGTGACGTCATGGATCAGCGTCCGTGTGACGTCATTGATCAGTGTGTGTGACGTCATGGATCAGGGTATGCGTGACGTCATGGATCAGTGTCTGTGTGACGTCATTGATCAGTGTGTGTGACGTCATGGATCAGTGTATGTGTGACGTCATTGATCAGTGTGTGTGTGACGTCATTGATCGGCGTGTGTGTGACGTCATGGATCAGCGTCTGTGTGACGTCATGGATCAGCGTGTGTGTGACGTCACTGATCAGCGTGTGTGTGACGTCATTGATCAGCGTCTGTGTGACGTCATTGGTCAGCATCTGTGTGACGTCATTGATCAGCGTCAGTGTGACGTCATGGATCAGCGTGTGTGTGACATCATTGATCAGCGTCCGTGTGACGTCACTGCTGCCAGCTCTCCCTGCTCCCACACAGGGGAAGCTGGAGCGAATTCCAGAAGTCAGGGGCATCCTGATCCTGATTCTGTGTGATGAACATCTGAGGAGCGTTTCCGTGGGCAGCTGGAAAGAGGAGGGAGCCAATAACAAGTTTTCTAGTGAGATTCAAGTTCAAGCAGCTGATTCTCTTCTTCTCTCCCAGGCACCAAATTTTTGGTGCTGTACCATTGCCTCCAGTGAAGTTCCCAAAAGTTTTGCAGGAATATCATAACAAGTGACAGGCTGATTCTCTGCTGTTGTTTAATGCATCAACCCTCAGTGAAGTGCAAGCCAATCAAACTGCAGCAGGATGGCTTTGGACGCTTATACTTTGGGGATCGTGAGGGACTTTGCTCCAGATGCAAAATGACAGACTGCTGATGGCTTTTTGCATATGTTTTGCAGACTGAGTTACTCATAAATAATTATGTCAAATAAAGTAAACTCCCCATAGCCTTTCCAAGGAGGAAACTCTGAGAACACTAAGAAAAACCACCAGAAAACTGCGAGGGAAAGAAAGGAACTAACTGAAAGGTGCTTGTTTCTTTTTTTTAAAGTGACTTAATTTGAGAGAAAAAAAATAATAAAGGCACAGCAACTTTCCAATAGGTTTTCACCAAGGTGTTGAAATTTTAAGATTTTTGCATTCTGAGTCAAATTCAGGAAAAAAAAGGCGCCCTTCTCAATGCCCAAACTGTGGAATCAAGAGGATTCCTTTGATTTAATCTAGTACAGCACTGAGTCTATTCATATTAGGAATAATTTATTTTCTATCTGTTTTCAGGAAACATAATCCAACTGGGAGAAAGGATTTGACTCAGATTGCATTCTTTTGCACCTAAAAGATCTAGTAAAGTTCTGTACTCTCTCATAACTCGTATTCTAATGCATAATTATCTGGAGATTGGAACCCCTTTTGTTTTCTAAATTTCAAACTGTACGTGACGGCTGTTTTTCAGGACACAGGCTGACTCGGGATCTTGTCACAGTCTGCAGTGTC
Source organism: Aphelocoma coerulescens (assembly GCF_041296385.1). Lineage (NCBI taxonomy): Eukaryota > Metazoa > Chordata > Aves > Passeriformes > Corvidae > Aphelocoma > Aphelocoma coerulescens. Next base: position 2,453,362 of record NC_091018.1, on the reverse strand, counting down.
TTCAGTAGCTCCAGTGCCTCTCTTTCCTTAAGCTTTTTGTCGTACTGTGATTTTTCTTCCCCTTTTCCTTATTCTCTTTTTCACTGTTCATTATTTTGCCATATTTCCCCACAGGATTCCAGTTGACTCTCTCCTTGGGTTCCATTCTCCTCTCTGCTTTGTCTGCAACCATTTCCATTTTTGAGTGTAACTCTCCTTATTAGCTGCCTTCCCTGCTCTAGACTGATTTTCCTGTGCTTTGCCTGTTTGACAATCCAATCACACACCCAGGGCTGAGCTGCAGCCCAGCCTGTTTTAAACAGAGCTCTTCATCCCCCAGCAGAACCTCCCTCTGATCCCCACACAGAGCAGCAGCTTCCTGCCTGGCACGTGCACTTGCAGCACGGGCAGCAAATCTGACATAAACCCCACTTACTTGGGCTGTGTTTTATTCATTCTTCCTGTGTGCCAGCACCTGTTTTCCCTTCTACAGGGAGCAGTTGCTTTTCATTTCTGGAACATCAGCTGAACTCCACCCACCCTGACACGGATCCAGCTCAGTCCTGTCCCACCCCACTCCCAAGCTTGGCGAATGTCTCTCATCCCTTACTCAGTATTGGAAAATCAATACCTCAAAATATCCAAACCCACAATTTTTTACTAGTTCGGTCTGTCTTACTCATCCCACTCCTTCTCATCATCATTATCTTGTTATATTTTATATTTTCCCCTGTTTCTAAGGTGCTTCTTATTGATAGGAAGAGAGGAAAATTTCCCTCTGAGCTGGACATTTTTACTGGCTTCATAACTTCAACATTTTCCATACACAGCCTCGAAATCCCCCTTTGCAGTAAATATTCACTGCTTGTTACAAACAGAAAACTACAGAAATGATCACATCATCAGGAAGAAATAAAATTAAATGGAAAAGACACTCTTAACCTTAATGGTACCTAGAAAATATCTGACTTAGAAATACAGGCTCCTGAAATTCTCAGTGGAGGGTGAATATTTCCAGAGGGAAAGCTGGATCAGCTACATCACAAGGAGTCTGGCTTCTCCTAAGCAGACAAATTAGATCATGTTTATTGTGGGAATTTTTGTGGTTCTGAGGGGGTTTAGTGTCTGTGTTTTAGGGTTTTTTTTATATAAACATCTTCCCAGTGACTGTGCAAGAAATTTTGGAAGTTGCCCAAATCTGAGAAGTTTAAATATGGTCCAGCTACAGTTGGACTCAATGATCTTGGAGGTCTTTTCCAACTTTAATGATTCTAGGATTCTGTACTGGGATACCCCAATTAAGTGATTTGTTTTCGTTCTTGAGGGGACACTGGCAAAGCCAAGTACTGATGGTTACTTGTTAAAGAACTTTCCCTCAGAATTTCCTTCACTATAGAAGTTGGAAGAAAGTCCTTAGACTGACTACAAAGCTGACCTTAAATATGATCATGTAACAAGATGTAGTTTCATCGAGGCACACACAGAATAGTAGACTCAAAAATGGTATAAATACATAACCTCTGTAAGTGAAAATACAACTTATAAAAATAAACATTGCATGTGTGCCTCTCTTCATATAAATCTAACAGCAGGTACATGTACACTTACATTAAATAAAACTTATTGACAAATATAAAATCTGACTCTAGCAGGAGACCAGCGTGTTGCAGAAGGCAGCATTTCAGCAGCATGAGAGATTTTTACCCATGCTTCTTTATCAGCTGTGTTTCTAACTTGAACAAAAGGTGTTATCCATCATCTTGACTCAGAACACAAAAGGCATGGAGTTTTCACAGTATTTCCAATGAGAGGGGACATACCCCATTTTTATCCTGGAACTGGCACAGTTACGTCCCTAAACCTGTACTAGAAGTTGTGAGCTGAACTAAAATAATCCAGGTATTGATGCTGTGCTTTTTCCATGAGGGGGTTACTCTTACCATGACAGGCAGCACGAGTAACATGAGCAAGACCTGAGGTTATTTCATCCAAGGATGATGGTGCCTTCTTTCCCAAAGAAAAAATACTTCTAGCTGGAAAGTTTCTAACAAGTCCCACTTAAGGCTAGCTTTAGAAAAACCCTTGTATTCCTATGCAAAACAACATCATTGATCATTTGAAAATTCCTTACTCTTTAAACATGAGCAGACTTAGATCAGGCTTGAAATTCCTTGCAAGAAGAAAAACGCTCATTCAATAAACAAGACCATTTCTGCATCATTTTGTATAATTGAATCGTTAGACTTCGGGGTTTAATTAATGGCAAAACTCATCTAGATGAGAAAAAAAAATCAAGATAAGTTATAACAGACTCCTTTATCATTATATTTTTCCTATTTTTCTCAAGTAACTACCACATTAGGATGTGATATATAATGTTTATGTTACCACAACAGTACAGTTTAGATCTCAGCCACTGTCAATCTAGTTATTTTATGTAAGGAAAAAAGAAGTTTTTAACACAACAAAGAGGCAGCTCTTTGTTCCTTCCACGCTAGTCTAACACTTGTTTTGAGACCTCCTCTCTGAGTGACTTTCAGTTAAAGAGGAGATGTTTTTGGTTGTACTTTCATGGGAAACACCACAATTTCCCTTCGTCCTTTGTGCCATGCAAGGCTTTCCCCACAGGTGTGTAGTGAGATATCTAAAGCCCTGAAAGGGTACAAATAGGGGTTGCTGAACTGCATTCCAGATTTGTGGGTTTTGAAATGCAAATTGGTAGCAACAGTTGTCCAAGGCTGTCACACAATCAAGAACTCCCAGCTCCTCTGTTCATGAAATACAGCGAGATGCAAGCAAGGACCAGCCAACCCTAATCAAGAAGAATGTTTCTGTAATTAGATGGGATTGTTTGTTAGCCCAAGAAATTAGAGGCAGCTCTTACAGCACAAACAATAACAGAGTTTATTGCCTCTGTAGCAATTTTTTCTCTTCACAGTCTCATTATTTACAATAGCGTTCTGATTTTCATTTTAAAATTGTTTGGATTTTGCTGCTTTCACTGCCTTACTTTTGGGATGTAATGAATGAAGATAATGAAATTATCTTAATAATTTACTGTCACAATTATTCTGGGATAGTTTTGGGGGGTTCTGTTCCTTTATTTGATTGGGGGTTTTTCACAAGAAAGTCAAGAGAATCTCCTCTTTTTTGATGTCACCTTCCCCTTTTTATGTCTGTTCCCTGTGCACCAAGTACAGCCATTTCACCACACGAATACAGTGAGTCGAAGAAGGAACTGCATTACAAAATATTTTTAAAAAATTGGTATTTACAGATATTTGAGTATTTCATCCTCCTACAAGACTGGAACAAAGCAAGTAGGGCTGCAGAGAATGGCAGGGGCAATGCCATTAGCAGCTGCATTGGTACCACACAATCAGGATTAATGAGGGTCAATACACAGCTTTCGTTGCTTATAAGCATAGGAAGGAGTAAATCAGGATCCCACTCCTTTTTGCTCAACACAAGGCAGTCACAGATCACTTCCAACCCTTCCCTCAATGGATGATGTGCCAGGCTAGATGAGGCAGAGCTTATTTTGACATTACAAATGCATAAAGCAAGGCCCCCTGGGCAGTCAGTGGGTGTTTTTATCCTCCCTCTGTGTGACATCTGAACAGGTTTGCATCTCAGACTCTGAAACAATGCCCATGACAACTTCAGTGTTACTTCATGAGCACTGTCCAAAGACCAGAGATCACCGGTCTGACATACAGGGATGGACATACAGGGATGGATCCATCATCCTCATGGCCACACACAGCCCTCAGCTCTGTGCTCTGCCCAGCAAGGTCTACAGGTGGCTGGAATTGTGTGACAGTTGTTTAAATGAATGCCCCAGAGATTCATACATTTACACACAGCTTGATTTTGTGTGGGGTATAACTGTGGTGTGGGATCACCTGAACAGATGAGACCAGAGGCTCACCACTGCCAGCATATCAAGTTGTTTAAAGAGCTGAGCTATAACAAAATATAATGTTGTAGGTAATAAAAGTAAATCCCAAAAATTACCCTTAAATTGAAAATTATATATAACAAAATTTAAGTGGTCAGGATAATTCACAGAATTGTTTGAATTAGAAGGGACATTAATGCTCCTCTCATTCCAATCCCTCTGCCATGGGCAGGGACAGTTTCCACTATCCCAGGGTGCTCCAAGCCCCATCCAACCTGGCCTTGGACACTTCCAGGGATGGAGCATCCGCAGCTTCTCTGGGCAACCTGTGCCGGGCCTCCCCCGCCTCACAGTAAAGAATTTCTTCTTAACACGCAATTGAAATCTACTCTTAGATAGTTTAAAGCCATTTTTCCTTGTACTGTCACTCCAGGCCCTTGTCCAAAGTCCCTCTCCAGCTCCACTGAAGCCCTTTTAGGCACTGAGAGGTGTTTTAAGGTTTCTACAGAGCCTTCCCTTCTCCAGGTGAAGACTCCCACTGCCCTGATCCACCTGCAGTTCCTCACACTTGGCCTTGTTGGGCTCCATGAGGTTTTAACTGCCACGGCCAGTTAAGAAAAGTTCAAATCCCAGAGCCATACACATTTTTATATTGGAATTACTCCCCTCCCTGCACACGACTGGCTGTCCCCTGTGATGCTGTCCCTGTAACCTGTGCAGTGCTATTAGCTACACAAAAGCATTCCCTGTGTTTGCACTCTGGTTTTGCATTGCCCTGAGCAGCAGCAGGAATTCTCACTCACAATTAACAGGACTCAATCCTTGGAGCTCAGGAGCTCTCTGCACCTTTATCCACAGCCTTTCTACTCTGAGCATTGCTTTTGAACGTTCACTTCAAAGAGGCACAAAGGGGTGTTCAATAAACTTAAAACACAGAGAGGTGGAAACTCTCTGAGTGTGGTCATACCACGTCAGGAAGTTGCCTTGCAGCAATGTACTCGGGACAGAATGCAGGAAGAAGTCAGCTTCTCTGGGAAGTTAATCATATGAAAACTTCAACAGCTCCATCTCAGAAATGTGGTTCTAAAACAATAGATAATTTGCATTTTTCAGCTTCCCTTGCACAACTGAATTTAAAAAGAAAAGAAAAAAAGAAAAAAAAGCAAATGCCCATTGTGTTAATTTTCAGTTTCACCATATATTTAATAAAATGAGGAACCTTCTGGAATTTCATCAGCTGGTGTTTCTAGGATCTGTGCATCATTCGTGTATGATGTTTTTATAGCTGGATACAAAGAGTGGTGAAGAGAAGAAAATCTGCATTTCTCCCAAGTGCCCTGAATATGACAATGCCCAGGCAGAACAGCCAAAGCTGCACTTTCTGGATAATCAGCACTTAACTCCTGTTTTCCAGAAGTTTTTTATCATCTACAAAGGGGCACATCTTAGAAAAAAAGTTCTGTCATTGTGTAACAGTGACTGTGAGAATCCCAGATCTCTCTGTATCTTCTGGTCACCAACGGCTTCAAAGCCCCAGAGCTGTTGGACCACAAAGAACTACGGGAAACAACCCAATTTTCTAAGTGCTGATGACAATTTAGGACCAATGATGTCAAAAATCCATTGATCACCTCTATCCCTCTTTTGCCTCCCTGCAGGAGGCAAACCCAACTCTTGTGCCAAACTGGAGCTGCATGCTTTAGGAAATGTTTTCTTTCACTGTAAAAATTCTGATGACCTGTGCTACAGTGCTGATGTAATGAAAGATAAATATATATATATATATATATATATATATATAAAGAAAGGAAGATGTAGGGAAGAAATGACTTTTTTTTTTTTTTTTTTTTTTTTTCCTGTGGAAATCTAAGATTCTCAAAGTTTGGGACACTAAATACGCAATTATTAACTTTTCATAATGAAGAAATCTGTTGAAACCATGACAGGAAAGAGTCATTTTAGAACACACAAAGAGGGCTCATCCAACTCTCTCTTACCAAGTATTAGCCCTTGATTAGAGCTGGGGGAGGCCTGCCAAAAGAAACCCCCTCACTCACAATATTCTGAACAAGCATTTTGCCTATCTGCTTCTTGCACCTTTGTCGCACTCAGTCTGTGGCCAAGAATGCAGAATGCAGAATGCTGAGCTTTCTAAATTGGTTTTAAAACAATTCTGTTTCTTCCAGCACAGGAAATACTAAAGGTAGGAATAGAAAACAGGTAATAGACACAGAAGGAGAAAAAGGACTAAGAATTTGGAAGAAAATAATATAAACCATTTCAGCACTGTAACTAATCACATATGTAAGTCTAGTCATTCTGAGTTTCATTTGTAAAGCACTGTTTTGTCCTGAAGGGCTCAGATTAAAGCTTCTGAGCATTTGGAAGCCCTGTTCTGTAGCAGAAAAAAAGAAGTCCATCAAGATCCTAATTAAAGACAATGAAGAAATTAACAACTGAGAACTAGAGAATGAAAAGAGCACATAAAAAGAAAGATCAAAAGTCATGATGGTCACTGTTGGGATTTTCATAGTTTTTTGAATTTTCTGTGTGATGAGTCACTCTACCCACAGCTTCAGCACCACAGAGAAGTGTGTATCTCATAAATATCATACATCAGGCAATTCTGGGTTCATGTTTCCCCATCAGAAGCTGAGAGTAGATGTTACACAGAAACCAATTCACCTGAATTCCTGCAGGAACTCCCTCAGAGCCAATTTGAGGGAAATCCCAAAGAATCCTTTAGGGGACTTCATCTGTGAGCCAGTTTGGCACCTTTTGCAGGGTCCAGTTCTGTGGCAGCTATGGCAGTGTTCTTGTAACATTAAACCAGGCAACTGGCTCCTTTCTTGCAGTGGCTTCAGCATCCTTCCTCAAAGGACACCGAGACATCCCCTACTGTGGAGGAGAAAGGATTTGTGGACTGCCTGAACTCCCATTCTGTGCTGGGGGCAGCCTATGCTCTGCACAGGGATAGATCATCCTGGAAATTGGGACACCTGAAGAGAAAACCCATCAGGAATGGGCAGCACAAAGATAGTTCGGGTGTGTCTCACACTCAGTATATTTTAATGTACTCCAAGAGGGATAATCTCTAAAAGATTAACTGGGTTTGGGACACCAGAGGGTATGAAACTGGAGCTCTGTGGAAAAAATCAGTTCTGATGACAACTCTGAAATGATTTACCTGGATGAGGACGAATGGCAGCGGGACATGAGGTCATACAGGTGACCAGGAGTTCATAAGTTATTTCCTCTCCTTCTGTGGCTGCTGGAAGTTTGATGATGCTGAATGTGAGACTCCATAAATATGTCTAGAGGGATTTTAGAAAAAATGGCTCCTTGCAGCTGTCTCGTTCTTTTCTAGCTGGAATTTGTTTCGAGTACCTTATGTTTCGAGTTTTTTCTCCACAAAAATGCTTTAATGGGATTTGCCCTTTAAATATCACCAAAATTTTTCAATAAAAATTAATTATAACCACCTCACACGATTTCAGTGCTCACATGCATTGTAAAAGACTTACTATGAAATTGGTGCCTCTCCAGCTACAGGCATTGACACCCTGCAAAATGACGCATTCCAATTGTATGCTCTGGCTAGAAGCACCATTTCTTTTCAGTCACCCTTGTGTAAATACAAAAAAAAAAAAGTAGCCAAAAGGGAAGCTGAAACAGAAGCCAAAACTGTGTCTAGAAGTTCTTTAAGGAGCCTTGGTGTGATGTAAATCTGTGTGTGAGACTGAGAGCCCCACTCTGACCCCTTAGCACTGGTAGCCTGGTGGGCCCATCCACTTCTGGTTTCCTGCACTTGGACAGGCTGTGGATGAAGTTCCCATCTGAGAGCTGTGTATATGAAACTGGATTTGTGGAAACAACACAAGGCTGGCATTAATGAATAATGAAAATAACACAGTAGTGATGAATGGGTGAACTTCACAGCAAAATATCCCCTGCCAGTCTAGATGTTGGTCTTTTTGGCCTTAGTGACAAGTTTAGCTGTTGAATTTCTGCTGTGGGAAGAATTTGCAGGAGGATTCTGAAATATGTTATTGAATAACGACTGTTCTTTGTGTTGCTTTAGTTTTGTGGGCATATTCCAGCAGCTCCAGAGCAGTCAGCTATGCCATAAAACTGAAAATATGATCAGTACATAAGTGGCCAGCTAAGGATAAAACTGAAAATATGATCAGTACATAAGTGGCCAGCTAAGGATAAAACAGAGCCATACCTGTTCTAAACCAAAACCCAAAGCTAAATCTTCAAGTTAGCACTATCTACAGGAGAGTCTGAAAGCAGGCAATTTCAGCAGTCACCCAGAGACAGGCTGGGCATCAAAGTGATCAATAAAATATCTATTTGGGTATTAGTTGTCCATAACTCACATATGGCCCTTTAAAGAAAATCTGCCCTGACAGATGGTCCCCACTCTTGTCTCTCATAAAGATGGTGAGGCCATATCTCAATTTTAAGTGTAAGAAGCACTACCTTATTCTTTTCTACCACTTAAAATAAAGAATAAAAAATCTCCTTCTCTTACATCTCCATGTATAGTAAGTATAGCTACAATAAAGAAAAAAAAAACCCCACATAAAATATGTCAGTTTTCTTTTCAACAAGAAGTCAAAAAGAAAAAAAAAAATTAGAAATAACAGCTTCATTACAGGATCCTGTGAAGTCACACATTTCAAACCAAACTTTTCCTAATAGCATAGCAAACTTGGAGTTGTCTGCAAACAAAACTAAAATTGCTCCTCAACTAATTTAAAATTATCCAACACTTTATTAACAACTTATCCATTTTTAAAAGTGACAGAAATCTACATTGTTGTCTCTCTGCAAGGTGACAGAAAATCTTCAAGGTCTTTCAAGAGCTTCACCAAATGGAGAAGAAACCAAATAAATCGAATCTGAATATACATTAGGCACAGCTTGATTTAAATTCAGACATAAGCTCTATCTCAAGCATGAGAGGACTACAGGTGATAGCATTGGAAATAACCTCATAGAGCAAACCAGTTTTCAAGCCCTGACTCTGCTTCAGGTGCTCAAGCATTCTGGTAGGAACAAATTTCCTCTCACCACTCAGAACATTACACAAGAAAAAGTGACAGCAGCACTTTGCATATCTTCTAGAAACACACCATTTATTTACAGGCTTAAAGAGAGCCCGGAACATTCATCCAGGCAGCTTGTTATGCAATTTATATGGTGCAATTTGCTTCTAAAATAAAAGAAGAGTACAGACTGCCTTTTATGTCTTTATATAATGTGCCATGCAGGAACTATAGGCATTACACAGATTTGGGGTTAGAATCTATACTTATTTCCAATATAGGTAAGCGTAGTCATTAAATTCCAAGCCTGTGTGTCCTTTCCTAATGTTCTTTCATCTAGAAACACCCTCCAAAGGAAACAGACAGCACAGCTATTTCAAGTTTTTTGGTTTTTTTTTTGGTTTTTTGCTAAATTTTATCCTCCTGCAGCTTAGTATTACAGGCACAAAGAATACACGAAGGGGAGTAATAAACTCTAAAAGGCAGAATCAATGCAGATGCAAATTTTCCCTCTTCCCAGGCAGAGCAAATGTGATTGTTCCTCTCCATGAATTACAAGAGGAACACAGATTAGGTTTGCTATAAATCTCAGAGAAATCATTTATATGGTTATATTATTGCATATCAGAGTGATAATTCATGTGACAGTTGTAGAAATCACACGAACATCCAGTAGCAAACGGATTCTTTGCCAAACTTTCTTTATTTAGCTATAACATCAATTTGCATATTTCCATTTAGTCAGCATAATTTTGAAACTGTTAAGCTAATGATAAATGAGGCTGTTTATTGCCAAATGAGGAGATTATTGCACAACTGTTGATCCAGTGGCCATCCTTGTAATAACAAAGACAATTATTTATGGGTTAGGATTGCTCCCTCTGCGTTAGCTTTGCAGTGTCTCACTGCTTGATAACAAAGACAACACAAAGGGCCTTGCAAAGCAGACAGATTTTCCTACTGTGCACATCCAGCGTGGAGGTTTGGTTTTGCAAACTGATCTGAACATTATTGCCCACTTTTCAATTGAAAATGCTCAAATAAGGAAAAAGATTATCAATAGCAATGCATCTTTCACACAAACAATGCACTGAAGTTAAGCAACTCAGACACAGTGATAAATATTTTGCCATTTCATTCTGAGCCATTTCTGGAGGTGCTTCCACGTTTTAACCAATATATCCCTTGTTGCTCTGTGCAATTTGTTCAGTGTATTTACTGACTATAAGAAAAGCACTAGGCCACTCGGCACTGTCATTAAAATATAAAGTTAGTGCAGTCATGGACGTCATGAGAAGGGAAGAAAAGCAGCCTATCACCCCAGCCATCACACTGACTGCAACAAAAACCAGCCCTTGGCATTTATTCATCCTGGTGAGATATTGTTATTGAGGAGGTTCACACGTTATATTTCATGCAAAATACTCTGTGCAGCAGCAACACACAGCGTGGACAGCCAGGAAAGCCAGGACACATTACCTGGATGCTGGGATGGGGAAAGATTGGGGATGTTATCTAGGAAGTTGCTGTGCTACTTTAAACCGTTCTGAATAGTCCAGAAAGCAAACCCCATCCTGGGCTGCATCTCCAGAAGCTTTGCCAGCAGCTCGAGGGAGAGGTTCTTTAAGACAAATAAACTATTATTAACTGAAAAAATATTTCTGAATTATATTTCCCTCCCCTTCTATAATACTGTGTTGTGGATCTTTTTGAGGGAAGGAAAAACAAGCCTTGGATCTGTGACTTGTGCTCTGGAAGTGGACCTGGGAAATTCTTTGAGTTCAGTGCAGAAAGGGGGTCAGATAACAAATATTCATTACCAGCAGTGATCATTTCTTTTGCTGCTGAGTCTTTGTGAGTATTAATCCAAGTTCCTAGGAGGCCAATATACAATAGAGAGTTTGAAACTGTGGTTATGGTGTTTCAGAAGCATTCTGATGGCTTTGGAAGAGTGTCATATCATGTATAAACTATGGTCTGTTTGTCACCTGCACAGATTAAGGGTGAAAAATGTAATGCCATTAAGTCCATGGAAAAGTTCCACTGGCCTCAGTAGAAATAGGATTTACTGGGAAAAAATTCATATACTATTTCAGACACAAGATGAAATTTAGAGTCTCGCTGGCATTTTAGGGTTATATTAAAAAGCACAACCATTAACAGCTCTTCAAAGGAGACCACAGTGAAGTACCAGCAGCATTGGATTAAGTCAAACTTCAGAAAGCTTTAATAGATAGAATATCAACTTGGATAAACATTATTGCAGGTAACCCTCTTGACCGCCCAGTTCTCATAAGTGTCACGTGATCCTATTGGCATTTCCTGAATGGTGACCCAATCTGATTCTGTAAATAGTAAATTATTTGATTTAAATGACAGCCAGAACTCTGGCAGAGGAATCAGGCTGAGCTGCTGTGCAGAATCACCACCCTGGATCCCATCCTGGTTCCTGTATTGTCAAAGAGCTGGGATTCAAGAACCAAACAACACTCACCTTTTTAAACATCTCTCTCTCTCTGTGTTCTCCATTTCCCCAGTCCTTCCCTTTTCTAAGTATTCTTTGACAAATAAATGCTATTTATGTTCAACACACAATAGTGTTTCTTGAACAGCCCCCAAGGCGTTGCCTTTGCCCACATCACCTTCGCAGACCTGTGGTGACTCCACTGGCAGTTTTAAAGTACAAAGACACAGCAGTGGAGAAGTTGAATGCACAGCTGGTGATAAAGAAAATTAGGGACCTGCCGTAGATAAATTCTTTGGAAAAGGAAAAATTGCGAGATCAAGGAATTAAATAAGAAACAAAATTTACCAACTACTTTATACCATGACAAGAAATTTAGTACAAAGTCACCTTGCCTAACTCACAGCCCATAATCTAGACTAGGAAAAGTCCAAGCAAGATGACTTTTTAAAGAGTCTGCCTTGAAGCAAAATCCAATGCATGAAAAGTCAGACAAACCAGTAAAATTATGCCAACAGCCCTCTTATCAAAAACAATCCAATCAGAGAGAGAGAAAGAAGTAAACTCATGCATATTAAGCAGAAAATACCAAGCATTCAGGATCCCTGCTTTGAACATTGAGTCCTGGATCTGCTCCCCAATTAGCCCACACAGCAGAGCTCCTCCTCTGGAGGGGAACAGCTTCCAGGAGCAGCAGGAAAGCAGTGCTGTAGCAAACTGCCTCAGACAGAAGAACTGAGAGGAGAGCCATTGCAACACATCTCTCAAAGGACACATTTATGCACAAAGGCTGCACATTTTACCCAGTTGCAGCAGATGAAAAAAAACAAGGAGCTGGAAAAATAACAATAAATAAATATATTCCATCAATTTCTGCTTCTTGCTTAATCAGAACTGCCCAGAGTTCACAACAGTAACTTCAGAACACCCTTCAAGCAGAAACACTTGGTTTCATGGCACTGCAATTCAACTGGACCTGAAGAGGATTCCTCGGATCCTGGGGCCAGAGGAAACAAGAAAGACCACAGCAGATAACCTCATCCCACACCAACGACCTCCATGCCCTCCTCCCTTAAACACCTGGAATACCTGGAATCAATTGCAGCTGTAGCTGGGCTGAATAGCAACAATTTCCTGGGAGTGATTCACTGTTTCACACATTGAGTGTTGCTTCAAATCAAGCAGCCCCTCAGTTATGGCAAAAAGCTGGAAACTTTTCCCTAAAATAAATTTAAAAAAAAAAACAAAAACCAAACCTCCAAATCCAAAAGAAAAGCAAATCCATGGTCAAGCACAGACAGAAGAGAGGTCTGAATCATCCTGTTGTTCTATCCTGTATGTGTGCACTCATGCTATAAACTGAGTTTAAAATATTTCAGCATTAAATAGGCAAATGTATAGGGTCTGACCACAGGGTTAAAATGCTTTTATCTATCAAGAGTGGATACCTGATTCCTTGGAATGCAGGTCACAGTGTCCATGTACCAGCTAATGTAAAATTCTTTCCTACAAAACCGTATTTCTATCTTTTTTATCCATCCTTTCCATTCCTGCAATATTTCAGTTGAAGAACTGTTACACTACTGAGAGTTTTCTTCTCCAAAGTACTAACTAGTGAAGTCCATGCCTTTCTCCAGGCAGCTTTGGGAGTTTGACCTCCTTATGCCTTCACCTTTGTCAGAAGATCTGCAGATAAAGGAGGAAGCAGCTGAGCCATGGCCTCCCAATTCATTTTTACCTCTCTATCCATCAGAATAACTTTTATTGGAAGAAAGTTTAGTAAGTTCATACCTTCCCTCACAGTTTGTTCAAAGTAAAAAAGAACAGAAAAAATTCCAAGGTTTATGTAAGTGTCTATTACTATTGATCTGTAAAGAAGCTAAAAATTATAATGAGATTATAATTGTCACTTTACCTCATTTAAAATCTCTTCTTCCTGGCTTAGATGGCAACAACAACGCAAGATCTCACATATGCTGGATCTTCCCAGCTCTTACCAGGCGTATCTTTTAATCTAGATGTAAGTAAGGCTGGATAAAAATAGGGTTTAAAATTCTAGCCAGCCTCTGCCTCAGGTTTTGTATAATCTAGAAATCCATCTACATCCATTTTTTTGATGCCAGTTGAAACCAGACTGGGACAAACTACTTTTAGCATGGAGCAGATTGAATGGATGGAGTTTAGTTCAGGTACTAGCAGAATACAGGCTGATGGAATTTTGGGAAACTAATCTAGATAGACATTTAATAGTAAAAAAGGCAGAAAATTCTCAAAAAAAAAAAAAAAAAAGTATTATTTTCATATTGGTTTTAGTTTCAACTTTAGCTAATTTTAAGGTTCCAGTTCAGCAGGACTTTTAGATATAGTTATCAATGCATTTGAAAAATTACTGTATTGTTTTTCACTACTTTGACTAGAATGCTTTAACAGAATTGACAGCTATGACAGGAGATACTGCATCATCTACTTCTAATTTTACTAGGTTAGTTATTTAGTATAAAAGAGAATCAAGCTGTGTTTTTTAAATAAATTAGAGGGGATTCTTTAGCTCTGAGCAGCAGTATTTATATTTCTCAACCTATTAAAGTGACTTGGAACAAATATATACCTCCACCTTCATGAAAAAGAAACAAATGATTATTTAATGTAATTACAGAAAGAACAACTGAGAATCATAAGACTGTCTTAGGCAATGATTTTTAAAAAATCCTTTTGTTCCATCCCTTGCAAATAATTTTCCATGATTCGTCACATAACTTGTTATTCAAGCCTTTTCCAGAGGAACTATCAGACTTATAAATTATTTAATGGTAACTCTGTGCTGAACATGTTTCTCCCCACTTCATCCTACAGTATAATCTCATTTTTGTCTAGAAATAATAACTCAAACCTTCCTTGACAGTCAGAGTGAATCACACCGAGTTATTTTAATCAACTAAAAGATGGGTAGAGCTAGAAAGGTAACTAAAACTATATCCAGATCCTATAAAAAATGGGGAATCACAGTAGTATTTCTGTTCTTTGTGTTTCCCTTTGTACACATCAATCATGTATTCCAAATAAAAAGGAGCAGAATTTGAAATAACAATGTTAACAGGTAAGTCCAAGCAACTGCACCATTCTTGTAGCTATTTACCAGAGTTGTCTTGAATTGGGCTGCATTTACAGCTCAGATGTGAAGGGAAAAATACTATTCCTAGGGGGCACAGGGAACCCAATAACTTTCTTCTTCATGCTTAATAATCTTGTATGTGAGGGACCAATCTAATTTGTGGAAACGAATTGCACCTTAGGGATATGTTGTTTCAACCCAAACTGAATATATTATTCATTCTAAAAAGTAGCAATAAAGATTATATAAGATGTAATTCATTATTTTTCTAAATGTTCCACGAGTCCACGGGGAGATGAGACTTAAATAGCTTACAGGAAGCCTACCTTAATTAGGTTGCTTTTCAAATCAAATATAATATAATTTTAACATAAAATATGTCACTCAAGGGAAGCATTCCACTTAGAAGGATGATTAATGAAATTTAAAGGGGAGAAAACCTGCATAGATCCATGGGTAATAAAACGTGGAGCAACCTGGGAGAGGGAAGGATGCACACGGAGATGGACGTGGACAAACACACAGCTTGCTATGAGCTGTGTGCAGATATCCCTCTGATATTCATGCATTCCTGCTCACACTCACAGAGATAGGCAATTTGTTACCAGAGCAACCATGGTCAGTTGGCTTTTTTGTCCTCCATCAGAGTTAGTTTGCATTTCTGTTATCTCATTTTAGCCATAGAAGCTCAAAAAAAATGGATTGTATAAACAGATTTATTTAAGATTTGGACTCGCTTTTACGTTTGTAAGAATGGCTTTTCCATTTCCATTAAAAAAAAAAAAAAAAGAAGAAGAAAATTAAAATTTTTTTTCAGATATTTACAAACAGTTCATTGTAAGAGAGTGAAGGTATAATTGAGGTACTCTGCCTCAGTGGGGCTATTAAAATATTGATGTGCATGCCATGGAAAGAGTCATTGCTTTTCTGTGCAGAGAGTAATGCTTCAGTTTCTCAGATCCCAGAATGCATTAATTTCCATAAATATTGACTTTTAATGAGGGTCATGGTCAATGATTTAATATGGGGACTCCAATTCCACTGCCATTTAAGTAGCAACAATAAAAGCTGAAATTCAGGTTCCTTAATTCCCAGTGTATCCCTTTCTAAAGACACTTAGTGCTAAGTTTTACAAACCTTCAAACAGCCTTTAGGTGAAGGACTTGAGTTAGGCAGCAAAATCTGAAACTTCAGGCCTTGCCCTTTTTGCATCCCAGTTAACACTGTAGGAAGCACTCGAGGAGAATTTAGGCAAAGATTTATTCATTGTAGGGAGCCACAGTCCTGGGCTGGAAGGTGATGGGTATAAACCACTTCCAATCCTTTTTTTTCCTATCAGGCAAGAAACTCATTGAAATGAAGAATATTTTGACTAAACAGTGAGCAAGGCAAGAAAAAGCCGTGAATTTATTGCTTTTTTCCAGTCTTTTTGTTTGATTTTTGTTTTGCTTTGGTTTTTCTGGTTTTGTTTTTTTTTTGTTTTGTTTTTTTGTGATTTACAGTAGTCTGGGCAAGGACCACTCACATCTTCTCTATTAGAAACAGATCCATCCTGTAAGTCTGGTCTATACTTTAAACAAAACAGACTAATGTATTTAATCAGTTACAGTCTGTTCATCAGAGACACTTTTCCAGTAAATAAAAATCATATTACCTTCAGAGAAATGACATATATGAAGTGCTTAGGGGCTGCAAACAGTAATTTTCTTCATAAATGACAATAGGAATTTTGTAATATGATTTTGCATACAGCTCAGATATTTTAGTTTATAATGTTAAGATGTACTTTACTAGATCTGTGAAAAAATGTTATTAGTTTTTGGCTTGGTGAGAGACTACAATTTTTAATCAATTCTAGGTCAATCAATTTCTAGTTTGCTTAGAACAAACAACAGATGTTGTTTTGAGTCAAATGAACCTTTGTTTTTAGCTATATACTTTAACCTTAAAACCTGCTACTCAGTTTTAGCCAGCTTTAGATGAGATGTTATTTCAAATTTTTTTTTTTTATTTTTTTTTTTAAGCCTCTGTTGTATGCTTCTTGTCAAATTTTGAAATGTTTTTCTGGAATTTTAGTTGACAATTTCATATGGATAACCCAATGTACTTGCCAAATAAAAATAAACTACTCAAAAATCTGTGTCAATCTAAACAAAAATGAAGTCAGCCTGGACATTTCACCCCAGTGCAGACACCTCTGTGTCACCCTCCACAGGTCAGTCTTTCTACACCCTCAGAGAGAGGAGGCTGCAGTAATAAGCAATTGTGAAACCTTGAGACATTTAGAGATAACCAGGACTCTCTTGTTAATGAACAAAGAGCAATTAATCAGTTCCAGGCAGCAATTTGTAAGGCAAACAGGCAGAGAGGAAGATTGTCATGCACAAGCATCGTGGACCCAAACACTGATTCCATGCTTTGGAGTGCAGTGTCCTCTCTGGGTGTCACTGTGCAGCTCAAAATAAATCACAGCCTTTGTTGTGACTAACGTGGTGTACTTAGTGATGCTTGACAGATGCCAATCTTTGGCAGATATTTTTTCATGTATCACATCTTCTCCCAGTCTATTCTTCAGCCTTCTCTAAACTATTTGCTAAGTGGTCTTTTCCCACATGGAAAACACCAAAATTAAGGACTGTGGCATTTTGGACACATCTCAGTCCCCCCACAGTAAGAGTCCCTGACATCCTGCCACAGCAGGGATGTCCCACAGGGGAATGATCCTCTCCTGTAGATCCAGGGAGCTGGGACACAGAACAGCCTCCTGCAGCCCACCACGAGCACCTTTAGACTTTGGAACCACTGAGAGGCATCAGCCAGCTCCTCCCTTTGGGCACGGAGTGGCTTTATGGCCCTTTAGGAGGAAAAAGGGGTTTTGACACCAACACAGATACTTCCACAGCAACCACCTGACCTCTTGTGCTGATAACAGGAAGCAAATCAGCTGCTGGCTGAAGGTGCTGCTCCTTCACACACCAGGGGTGATGTGCTCTGTGCCGAGGTGGACACATCTCAAATGCCATCATGGCTCTACTGCCCCTTCAGCTCCACGTCTTCTCTGCCCCTCCTGAAGTCCTGGAGCTGGCTTCTCCTCAACCTGGAATATTCTCAGAGGTCTGTGGCCTCTTTTCCAGCTCCCAGCCTGCTGTCAGGGTCACAGCACATCCACTGTGCTTCGTGGAGGCACAAGGTCACAGCTTAGTAATGATACAAAGACTTGAAATTAAATAGGGAGGTTTCTGTTTTCCACTTTCAGGTGAATTATTAGGGATTCAGCTATGGTCACTGCAGTTTAGGTAAGTGTGGGTCACCGAGGAATAAGGAGAGGAAAATAAAAGAGAATTTCTGGAATATTTTTCAAAGGAAAGAAAATATTTCAGTTGTTGGGTTTTATTTCCTATGATTTTACAGACTGCTCTTTGATTTTCTGTGCAAGAAACAGTCTGCCTGTCTTATCTGGGAAAAAAGATAAGGGCACATCACATCATAGTATTTTGAACCAACTCTTAGCCTTAGACTCTGCTCTAAGGTCTCATTATTCCCAGAGGATATAGATAGAAATGTCTGTCTCAGGTACAATTTTTTCCCCCCCTTCAAATTATATGACAAGTCTTTAAGAGAAGTTATTTGTCCATTATGCTACAATACGTCTAGAAATAGTATCCATCATGACTGAGGAAAAATCATTCATTTTCAGACCTGTCAGTCTGAGCAGACAGAATAGGGAGGCATTTCAGCATGGAAAAATAGAGGCAGCTCATCCTCCATTAAAGTTCAGCACCGTGAAGGCACCTCTGACATCCAGAGTTCGCTCTTCCTTCCCAGCAGTTACTTTTGCTTTTTTAACAGGAAGTTCATGCTTCCAGTTGGAGTGCAGCTGCTTTAGCTCTGATAGCAGCAGAGTGCTGACGAGGGATGGGAGAGCTCAAGTGCATACTCAACCTGCACTTCTGCTGGGCAGGAAAACAAGCAGAGAGCTGGCACACTCCCAGTTTATCCCAGTTTGGGACATCCCAGTGAAGATGAGGCAGTGAAGGGTTAGCAGAAAAATTCAGAATAGAGGTCAATAAATGGTATTAGGTGCAGAAAAATCCTTGTGTTTTGGAAAGCACAGAGACTGTCCCTATAATGTGATGATGGTGTTAAATGCTTCTCACAGAGGTCTTAAAACAGACTCCAAGAGCTCACAGAAATAACAGCACTGGCAGGAAGCAGGCTATGATCATAAAAGCTCCATTAATCCCTCTGCAATAGAGATTTCTACATGCATCCTTAGATCAGATTACATAACAAAAAGAAACAAAAACAAAACTACAAGCAAACCAAAAAACCCTAGAAATTCTCCAGGTTTTAATGAGAAATCCAGTTGTACAGGTTGGTTAGAAACAGACATTGTGTTAACATCAGTTAATGGGCAATCATGTCATTTTAAAGTGTTCATTTGCAGATTGTTCCATACATAATGACAAGGCAGGAAATAATTATCCAAGTCCTTAATCCTAACCCTTCATAAATTAAGATTCTCTCTCTGCTGCAATTTCTCACCCAGTACCACAAGACCACAGTTCTGGCAGGAAAATTTCCTATTAATGATGGATTGATTCCACAGTATGAATATCTTAAAATACGACACCAAAAAAGGAAAAGAATTGGCCAAACCTGAGAGTTAGATCTTCCAAATGATAGCAGCAGAAACATCAGCCTTCATGCTTCACTTATTATGGGAATGGAATAATTCCCACTAGAAGCTGGAATGCCATTTAGCTTATCCTTAAAGTAGTGGACATTAAAAAAATCAAGAAAACAAAACAAAAAAAAAGGAAAGAAAGCTTGAATTAAAGCATTTTTGTCACACGAAACTGTGTACAACAAAAGAAATTGCATGTGTAATTGTATTTTGACCATTCTCTTATTATCTATCATAAATCTTGTGTCTGAGTATAGATATTGTACAATTACTTTCAACATTTGGCATAATTGTTTTGATCTTAACTGTTATTCATTCTAAGAGAAAAATACAGTGGATAATAGCAGATAACAAAGGGAGCATTTATGAGTAATGATGCTGCTCAACAAACCCATTGTCATTGTCCCATTTAATAACTACAGAGCTGCACTAATGGTTATGTTCTGTGTGTGGCCCAAATTATGTGGCAATTCCTAACACAATGGTACAGCCGTGGTTGTGGGATATGCCCAGCCCTTGCCCTGGAGGGATCTCTGCTGAGACAAGAGATTTTGCAATCGCCCAGCAGGACTCCCTGAAAGGGGCAGCCGCTTCTTGGGTCATGGCGAGGAAAAGTGGACCCACAATCCTTTGAGAGACACTATGCAGATCTTTCTGTAACCCATTGGTCCGTCCCAGACCCTCTGTAACCCATTGGTCTGTCCCAGACCCTCTGTAACCCATTGGTCTGTCCCAGACCCTCTGTAACCCATTGGTCCCCTGCTGATCCCCTGTATCCCTATAAAAGAAAGCCCCTTCGCCGGAGGGAGGGAGAGCTCGTCCCTGGATTTTCCCCTTCGCCGGAGGGAACCAACAATAAAGCTACCTCTGTGCGGAACCAGCCACACGGGCCTCTCGTCTCTCTCTGGTCTGGTTTGGCCTGGAGGATGCCCTGCAGAGCTGAGCTAGAATCACGAGCTGATAATCACTAAAGAGCTGATAGCCTCTGCAAGGGCCCTTCTTTGCCAGCAGCTGAGGGAAGACACTGGGCCTCGGGAAGGCGATCCCTTCCGGGACCATCTCTCCGGACCAGTCACCTCTTCCTGGGTCAGAGCCACGGACCCCCCCACCAGCTGAAATACGTGGTAACTCTGCAATCCCTGAAAAGCAAAGCAGAGAGTCTAAAGAGAAAAAGCTGTGTATAACCTTTCTGTATACAAATGTTACATTAGCAACATTTCAAATAGAAAAAAAATACACTATTAAGCTTTTATATCACAGCAGGTGACATTCAATTCACCAAATTTCAGCCACCAGAAAGTGGAGTCTCATTCTAAAATGTCAATTTATTGTACCATCAATTACCAGAAGAGAATTAATTCCTTCTTAAAATGTAGAGGCTGGATTGTTCTCTGAGGAACACCTTCATTGACTTCAGATCACTTCCAGACAAGTTTTGCAGGCTTGGCACCCAACAGGAACAGAAATATTGCTGTGATTCTCTGTCATTTGACTTCCTTCTGACAAACAGCAATTTCAATTACTCAAAGAATGTGAACTCTCAGAAAACCCTCTGAAAACCTCCAATAGAATAGAAAAAAAGCCCAGCAGACCACTTCTATCCAGTGCAGCATTGATTACAGGAAGTTTTTCTTTTTTTGATTGTTCATTCTTGGGATCTATTTCTCCAGTTAACTCTGAAGTGAATTTAAAACGTTGATATATATTCATAATGAGCATTAAAACCCTTCTTAACTTACTGCATTTCTACACAAGAGCTCCAACTTCCTGAGCACAGTGTGTGGCCTTCATTTGGAAGTGTACATCACTGTGCATATCAGTATTCAATTGTGACCATTTAATTAAGTGCCCCAGGTCATTCTTGAGAGCAGACATAGTAGAAGAAAGAAGGAAGATTAATGGAGTTGTAACTTCTCCCCTGAGGAAGGATGGGCTGGCACAGGAACAGGCTCCCCTTGCATTTCTGCTCTTGAGCAGCCTCTTCACTCAGGTCATCAGCTAAACCCAGCCCTTGCTCTGTGTTAATATCTCATCATTCCCACCATTCCTTACCACAAAAATATTGTACCATTTGCAAACTTTGCATATTCTCCGTGTGTCTCCAGCAAATATTAACTACTAACAGCCCAGGACTTTCTTTTCAACCCATCAGAAACTTAAAATTATTTTCTATGAGGGCGTCACTTCTAAACTCAATCTGCACAATACCCTGTTACTCCCTTTGATGAGCGTTTGCAATCACAAAGAAGCTGGAGAAATCCAGACATCAAAACGCTGCCTGTCTGCCCTGAGCAGGTGTGCAAGTCTGCCAGAATGGAACAACACAGAAAGTTTGAAAAGACAAATTCCACAAAACCAGACATGCAATATAAGGATCAGCATTGTAATAATCAGATGTCTTAAAGTCCCAACCCAGTTGTTCCTTTATTTTGCTTAGAATCAATATCAATCCAGTTGGTCTGTAACTCTCAAATCATGATTTTTTCCTTATCCCCTACTGAGGCAATTTTATAACCTCAGTTTTTTGTGCAACCCTTCTTCTCTTTTTAATATTGGTGTTAATTGTGGTTCAGGACACCACAGTCAGTTCTTCTGTGCCTCCAGAACTCGTGTCCCCTAGACTACAGGATTACATGCTGCACTTTCAGGAAATGTGACTTTCCCATCCTCCCCAGTTAGAGATGACAGCTTTTTTATTTCTCCAGGGCTCGAAAGAGCTTCTTGATTTCAAATCCTGGCATAACTATTATTTCTTACACCAATTTTACAAAGCTATTTTTAACCCAAACACTATTTATTTTGAAAAATCTTCCTTTTTACTTACTCTGTTCACTACTGATATCGCTATTATATTTTTTCTTCCCCTTAGTAATTGTATGAACCTTTTAAATGGTAACTTGTGTTTACTACCTGTTTCCTGGTTTTATATCCCTTATCCTGTTTTATTGCTGCTCTCCTGTGTCCTTTTTCACCCAGGTGACTGCCTTGCACACTGGAGCTTTATTTAGAGAACAATACAGGGGATAAAGCACACGTTAAACTTAATTATTTCCAATCCATATTGTTTACAATGTAATAAGTATTATATATCTTTAAATCTATGAGAGCTAATATTCCAACTGCCTTAAAAAAATCAGAATTTCTCCTCCTTTTATTGATTAAGATACAGCAGTGCTCAGTGGCTTGGCAGGCACAAAATCAATACAACTTTGCCCAGTTTGGGGGCAGACTCAGGCTCTTCCATCTGGGTGAAATGATGGGGTGCCACACGTGGCTCCACAGTTGCTGGACTTGCTTTGTAGTATCCGTGGGTTTGCTTAATCCTGCTGTAGCTACTTGCTTAAATATGGGTCTGCAAATAATTCTTGACTTTAGTTTTAATTTAATTCTTTAAAAATAACTTACTTAATAAAGTAGCAGAGATTAAACACATTGGAAGGAGTGATTTTTATGGGAAAAATAAATGCCTCTCATATAAGTGACAAGCCAGTATGCTGCAAAAATAAATAAGACTAGAGATAAAAATACTAAGGGGGAAAAAGGATATTTTGCCAGTGGTGAACCAGTCTCTTAAAAAGAAAAATCACTGTGAGAGGATCTGTACATTAATCTGCTTTCCATTGCCATCTCTGTAAGGTCTGAGTGGAAGGGAAGGCTGCCAGAGCATTCCAGCACTCTGAGTTCCTGAACTCCCTTCCCTCTTTTTTTTTCAATTCTTCTTTTTCAGCTACAATTTCTAGCAAAGGTTGGTGTTCTCAGCACATGCTGCTTCCTGGTTCACACTCACCTGGGTTTAAGTGGTGCTGGAGAGAATAAATGGACAGCAGAGCAGCAGCTGGGGGCAGGGCTGGAGTGAGCAAGCGAGATCCTGGAGAGGAGAGAAGCTTCACAACTGTTAAATTGTTTTTCTCCGTACAACACAAGCGATAAGACCTGGTTTTATCTGAATGCTCTCTGGACCAATTGTTTTTCCTCTCACTGTCCTCACAATACCTCTACACAACTCTGAAGTCAGGTACTTAAAGTCTCAGCAACTTTCTACAGTTTAAGACACGAATGGCTTTGGGGAGGCTACAAAATGAAATTAGGGGCAGAATTTAACCTTCATTGTTTGGCTGTGTGGTTACCATGAGCTTTATGGTGCATTGAGCTTTCTATAAATCCAAGGCTGAATTACATACAATTACAAGCCACTTACTAACCAGGTTTACATGTTCTGCATGGCACAGAAAAACTCCTCCACTGAGCTGGAAAAATCCCCAAGCAGTACGTACCTATAAACAGACTGGAATTTCTTTAATGCAGGCATCATAGTTTAGTTGATATTTCACTGCAAAACTTTATACCAGACATGAAGACATCTTCATCCATAATGATCAACCCCCAAATAAAGGGGGATAAATTGTGTTTGACAATATTAAGCTTGCGCACGCTCTCTCCTCCTTTACTCAGTTTAAAAGAGATTCTTTGCACGAGCCTTGCAATTTATTTTTCTTGGGAGGAGAGTAGAAAAGATGCAGTAAGGAAGTCATTATATGGAATATCTAGTGCAGGATTCCCATATGTAAAAGTACTCTGAAATTCAGCTCTTTATAAGTCAGAGTACCAGTCATTTCTAATTCTTGTTTGGATTTTACCCGAATACATTTTCTGTCCTTCCAGCACTTAATGTGGTGTAAGCTTTATTAAAGCCACTTTTGGAAGCATTTGAATTTGAACACAAAGTCTCTTAATAATAATTATCTGATACAACATATGAATATTGAATATGAATATGATGCCTCTCGATATTTTAGTTGCCTCATTACTTTAGAAGCCATTTAAGTATGATGTAAGTCTTGAAGTGAATTAATCATACAGTCATGCTTAGGTAACAACATCTTATATATAAGAAGGCAAGAAAAATCTGCTCTACAAAGATTAGAGGGCTGAGAGTTAATTGTGCTCCAGTGACTGCTGTGCAACACAGCAATATTCAAACTCATTTTAACCCTTCCTCTGACTGGTAAAACTGTGCAGAGCAGCTTAAACTCAGAAAAGGCTCTTCTGCTCTGAAAATGAGAAATGTTATAACCTTGATCTAATGTTTCTGGGTTTTGTTTGGTTTGGGGGGGTTTGTGTGTGTGTGTGTGTGTGTACAGATTTGCAAATCCCAGAAATACCCTGAATAATGCTATTTTTAACCTTTATCAGGAGAACCAGGGGAGTGCATCGCTCTGCCCAGTTAGAGCTCAGCTTAGAGGCTGCAGGGTTTGGGGCTTCTTTCTTTCCTAGGCCTTTGAAACACATGAAAAAATGGAAGCAAAAATAGGGTTTCAGGGCATATTTTTGCTGTCACCTGGAGGACAGACTGGATAAGAATATCTGTTGAGTATTTGTCATTTTCTCCTGAATATAAAGTCCCACAAGTCTATGAGAACCTTGTGTACTCACATAAGTTTATTTCATAGACTCAAAGGATGGTTCGGGTTGGAAGGGACCTTAAAAATAATCTAATTCCAATTCTTTTTTTTTTTTCATATTTCTCCACTCTTTGCTTTTGCAGTCAGTATATGAAAGGCCTGAAAGCTGCCTTGTTTCTCCAGAGGTTTTGACAGAGCTGCTCTCTGTAAAGCTTTTCAGAGATGGATGGAGGCTTGAGTAAAAGCCAAAAGGCATTTAGAAGGAAATATCCTATGGAAAGAGAGTGCCCAGGCCTGGGATAATGGATAGAATAAGGTGGTTTTGACAACCACGAGGGAAGCAAAGGGGAGAAAAATCAAAAAGAGGTGAAGTGAGTCTTTAGGCAGCAGCTTTTTGTTGTTGTTTTCCATTTTGCCTGAAAAACTGGACTGGCAGACAGCAGTCAGAGGGCCCTGGTAGGCTGAAAGTTAAGAAATGAACCTCTGAATTTACTCAGAGTTTCTCTCCTTCCCAGTACACTGATCATTGCAACTACTCAAAACCTCAATCAAACTTATTTGAACCTTCTGTCAAGGTCTTTCCCTGTATGCTCTGCATCTGCCAACTCCCCTATTTCAGTGTCTCTCAAAACAAATGATACTTTACATTAAAAGCATATCAGTCAAACCAAATGGCTTGCAGGGTTATATTAAACTACCTATTGACACGAAGACTCACAAAAATTAAGTAATACATCATATGGAATTCAGCAGCTCTGTATCTGAACAAACCTATATCACTCAGGGCATCTCGCAAAACTGGTTCAAATATTTGCTAAAACAAGGTGACAAAAGCACTTAATGAAACAAAATTACATCTCTGTTTATCATTGCTGCATTTATTTCTTGCAAATATTTAACCTTTGCACATTCACAGACTATTCAATCCATATTTTCCACGAGTATAGTGAAAATGAAATGAGATACACTAATTATAAAAAGCACAGCCATCACTCACCAGCAAATTGTACTTCCCTGCACTCGTTCTAGCTGCAGAATTACAGGGTTTTTTAACATTACTGATACCCACAAACTATTTCAAGACAGGAAAATCATATTTTACAGAGAAATCATTATTTAGCAATAAAATGTTTGTCTCGATTGATACAGGATTTCACTCCCCTGACTAAAGTGCCCATGTTAGAAAGCTGCTCACACATTTTGCACCTAAAAGGAGAAGCTGGGTTTTCTCTGGAGGGTCCAATGCAAAGCACCTGAGTTAAATTCTTACTCTGAATCACCCTCTGGAGAAATCTCTCTCTCTCTTGTCATGAATTCCATTGGAGCCTTAAGAAGATTAGCTTCTGGTTTAGGCACCAAAAGCTCTGGAAGTTGGGTGGTGCAAGTCTCTCTTTATGTACCAAACAGGCCGAACTGAACACATCGAACCACACTTCCTTTTCATCTACAAATGGACTTAACGAGCTGAAATGAATTTCCAGTATTCAAATTGAAATAAGTCATTATCACTCTTTTTTTTTCATAAAATGACAGTCCGTGTTTGGATTAAAAAGAAATTTTTTTAAAAAAAAGTGAAAGTGGCATTTCCCATCTTTTTAAACTGTTATCTTCATTGCTGAGGCTGGCAAGAGTGTAGAAAGCATTTGGACTATTGAAATCCTTGCTATTTTTCCATATGGATTGCCAGCAGCAGTTATAGCACTCCTGATTCCGTTTTACCAAACCGACTTGTTAAACAGAATAAGGGCATTTCCCCTCTGGAAGGAACATGAAAACAAGTAAGCAAACACTTGCATAAATAAAGAAAACATAGAGGGAGCAGATCGCCCTGCACTTTGCACTGGTGACAGAGCAAATATTGAGCTGCACAGGGGCTGAGTGATTTTTGTTGAGAACGGTATCAACAGCACGCAGCTCTGTTTTCCTCACTCCGTGCCTGTCAGCCCCTTGTGAATCTCTCTGTATTTCAGGTGCTGTCTCTGGTTGCCTTGGCAGAAGTCAATGATTTGTGTCCCATTCAATTTAGCTCATGTGAAAATACTCGGAGCTGCTCGCCATGTGTCAGGGGCTGATAATTGCATTGATCCCCTCGCCGTGGGCTCAGCGAGGGCGCTCTGCTGAGGACAGGGTAACCAGAGGATGTGGCTTGTTAGAATTAGTGAATTTGACTCTTTGGCTGGTGTGATTCCAATCAGTCTTGGCAGAGCGATGCATAAAATAGGGAGTGCTAAATGTGCCAATAAGTGAATTACTTTTCAGATTATGTCACTGGAAGAGATATTGATGAGTGGAATTTGTGAGCTGAATACAGCACTTTGTTACATTCTATTTCCTATTGAGCAGGTGAATGTATTCTGATAAAATGAAGAAAAAAGTCGTTCAGCTGTAGACTTTTTAGAAAAGTTTGTTTTTAAAGAGCACCACAGTTACTTCTAACAATAATTTTCACTCTTCTCTTTTAATATTCTCATCAGGAAAGAACTCTGAGTGAGAAGACCTTTCCTCATGGCAATGGACATTCAAAACCAAAGTTTATAAAATAGCATAAAGACAAATCTGCTGGAAATACAGCCAGACTCCCATCATTTTGGGGTACGAGTTCACTGCCAGCTGATCCTGCATCAGCGCCCTAATTTTTTTTTAAATCAGTTTTTGAGATATTCTAGCTATCAACTTCCCTGGCTAATTCCCTGAAAATCCTTGTTAAAAAGTGCCAAATATCCAAAGAGAACGATGCCAGCAGGTGATTAAATTGCCAATGTTCCTCCCCTTACTTATCATATAAGGATACTCACACTTAAAACTCCTAATTTGAACAGTGACAACTTTTCACGGTTTCTCGTGTCTCTCTCTGGTTTCTTTTCTAATATTCCTCTTAAGCACAGTGCCTCTAAGTCTGGGAAAATATAGGTGTAAACAGAGAGATTCACAGCTCCATTTTACAGCTGTCTCTGAGACCCACAGCTCCAAAGAAGTTCCTAAAAGATGCAGATGCTCAGCACCTGTTGAGGAACACTGCCAGGAGGATCGTGTTTACAGCATGCCAAGCAGCCATGAGCATCCATAGGACTTACGGAGCTGTTTAAGTCCCTCATGCTTTACTTGCTCAAGTTTTGGACAAAACCTGGTGTTCTGCACACTAAATATTGCAAGAATCAATTTTTAGCATTAATCTCACTGCTGTTTAGACAAATTTTGCCAGTCTGTTTGCTTTGCTGAGTGCAGATACAAGGAAATTGCATCAATAGCTTTAATGAGGTGGTTTTGAAAGAAAAATGTTATTTAAAGTCAGTGGAAGTGTATGTTGGAAAGGGAGGCTATCTGTATCACCTAAACTTGTAAATCATAATTGAAAACCAAACAGATGAGACCATTCCCCACCCAGTCATAAATGCATTTTAAAAGAACTACTGTTTAATATCTAATTTTTTACTGCAACAACAACAACAAAAAAACCCCACATAATTACTCTGTAGGCAGAAAAGGAAATTAAAAACATGTTCAAAATCACTTATGGACATTTTAGCTGCTTTAGTAAAGTTTTTGTTCAATACAATTATTTTATTTTTAAAGCTCAGTCAAGGTGACTGGGGAAAAAAAATGTGTATTCTTATGTTCTGCTGTTCAGTGGCAAATGTGCTATATACTCTCATGTTGTCTACACTCAAATAAGTGAGATTCCAGGACTGCAAGAATATTAGAAGTATTAATTTGTTGAATTTGTCATTGAATGGGTATTTTCAATAAAAATTGCATATATGAAAGTAATAAAAAACTAGATGCAGATCCTGACTGTTGAAAAACATGGTCATTAATTAATATGTTAAGAGTTGTTATCCCCTTCTTTGGAAAAAAACAGTTGGAAAAATGAACCAGCATGGATTCATTGGCAGGAAATTAAATTTCTAAGAGGAGAAAATCAGGATAACCGTAAATCCTATGGTTTGTTAATTCATCAGCACAGCAGCATCAGCTTAAACAGCAACCAGTGAGCACATGTGGAACCAAGGAAACTGGGTAGTTTCAGTGCTGCTCACCTCCAGGTGATATGTGGAAGTTTCAGCTAAAAACCAAGGCAAGTTTTCAGGTGGAGTCTGATGGAACACTTACTGAAATGAGAAGAAAAAAATCAGTTTAAAGTTCCTCCAATACCCAGTCAAGAATTACAAATCTCACACAATTAATTGTGGTGAATCAGACACCTACTTTACCCACAGATTTTAGATAATATGTGGAACTAGGGACAATTCTGATGGTAGAGCACAGGATACTGATTTATTCACTTCTTTGGTTCACTTTTGAAGTATTAGGCACACGTGCTTTATTGTAGGATTGATTAGTGGGCTGAATTCGGTAATTAAAAAAACACACAAAGGTTGCATTGAAATTAAGGCACTTAAGATTCATTGAATTCAGCACTTTGCTCCTCTCACAAAGTTATTGCTGGGCAATGAGCAAACCTCAGGAAATAACCAGGCTGTGCTCGGGGTAAGGTTTTGACTATTTGCCCTGTTGGGTGATTTCAGCCATGCCATATATCTCATTATTCCATGCTTAGGATGGATATTTGGGTTCCCAATCGACTCCTAAGCCTCTGTGTTATTCAAGTGCTTGAGGAATCGTGCACAGGCATCCAGTGAGGACTTGCTGTGCTTGTTGAGTGACTGCTTGGCAAAAAGCACCGTCCTGCCCAAATGGTTTCTAGAGAGCTGCATCCGATATAGAGCAGTCAGTCAACAGCTTTGGAGCACAGCTCCCAAAATAGCCAGCATAATCAGATCCACAGCACAAAAGGCAGCCTTCTCTTGCATGAAATAGATGAGACAAAGGCATCCTTAATCTATCAGAGAGAGAGGAGGAATAAGGTCAAGAAATCCTTATGTTCCATCTATACTGATTTTTCTTTGTATTGTTATCCACACCATTTGACCTTGGTGCATTAATATTCCAAATATATTCTATTACTGGTCTATTCATCAGGCACAATTTATGGCTTCAGCTGCTCTCAATTAAAATAAAAAAACAAAAAAAAAAGCCCAAAACAAACAAACAAACAAACAAACATCCAAGCAACCAACCAAAAAGTTTTAACTGCTTAAATTTCTAATATGAGAGGAAAGGGAAAAATGCAATGTGGGATGCATAAGTTGACCAGCTGATAAAAATGCAGGCTGTGACATGCAGGACCTTGCAGATCTTGTCCTACAACAACCACTTCTGCTTCCAAAGAGCAAATCATTCCCAGGAGGCAAGCACACATGGGCAGCAGCTTGGCTCCATTAGGTTGCCTGTCTAAATAAAAATAGTTTCTACCTTTAAATGCTTAAAAAGAACTTTGGTAGTGTATGTAAGCAGAAAACCTGTGATCTTTACACAGAAATGATGGTAGCTACTATTGCATAGCATTTTTTATATGTGAAATTTGGAATATTTCATCTTTAGAATCTAAAATATACATATACAATATGCATATTTTCTCCAAGGAAGAGAGTTTTCCATGGGTAATCTCAAGCACTTAGACTCTTTCTGTTCTAGTATGAAGGCAGGTCTAAAATTTTTGGCTGGCCACTAAAAATATGCATCAATGTCAGACTTGAATCTTAAAGACCTCCTATTTATTGCATATAACTAAATGTCTCCATTATTAGTTCCTAAGAAAGGTCTGCACATTGATACACAGAACAGGTTCAAGGCACTGATCTGAACACACCCACGAGTAGAAATTTGTGAAGGAAAACACTGTCTATAATGGAAAAAAATCATACAAAAAATAAAAAAGGTCCCAGAAGCTCAAAAAGAGTACTTATCCAAAGATAACAATTAAAAACCACATGAATTTGGAAAAATATCTGATACTATCAGTCAAATGTCCTACCCAGCAAACCACAGTGAAACACCACAGACTACAAAGCCTTGGTGGCCGTGCCCTTGTGTGGGGTCTGCCCCATCTGCTCTGATGTTCTTGATCACCAATAAAGCAAAGATTTCCACTTTCACAGGTCCCTGCCCAGATCCTGCTCCTTTGCAAACGCTGCCCTCCTTCAGTCTGGTTGCCCTCTCCAAATGACGTTTAGAATGGCAGTTTGAAGTGCCTGAGTGCACTACTCAGCTCTCTCGCCGTGCTGCAGCTGGGATGGCACACAGGAAATTGGGGGATTCTGTGCAAATGCACCACATGCAATAAACAAGACAGATATCACCAGGGCTTTCTGTCTTCATGCTGCTCTCAGTTCTCAGTGCTTTGGTGGAAAAGATGCCAAGTGGCTGAGAACAGTGGGAATTGCTCATGCAGTCATCACTTCACTGGACCAAGAACAATACCAAGAAGTTGGGGGTTTTTTTCTGTGAACACTCTGGAGTTTTGGCTGCATTCTTACAAATGTATTTAATTTCTGTTATTCATATTATTTTTGGATAATAAGAAAAATATGCTGTTTTTAAAAGTCTTCATTCCTAGTGAGAAACTGCTCTTGTAAGAGTTCAAGCTGAACTTCTACCAGTCTTACTCGGAGAGTAATTTGGATTCTGAGTTACAGGAAGACATGAATTACCATGACCCTGTGGTTCATATTATTTTTTGAGGATTGAGCTGTGATGAGCTGGGGAGCTTGTACATAATTTATGAGCTCCAGCTTCAATATGAGCTCCAGGTTTAATAACCATCTGCAGGCTGATGTGTCTCCTGCACCGTTACTGTGCTGCTGCTTACATCGGTGACTGTGGGATGGACAGGGACACAGCAGCCTCTCCACTTATTAAAGTCAGTCAGCCAGAGCACAATTGTTCCTAGCAGGGAACTGAAATAATTTTCAAGCATAGAATCCGTACTGAGACTTCTCTTGTGAGTTCTGGTTCTGTGGGTTTCTTTTCACCCTGTTTGATACTCTCCAAATCTTCCATCCCTCTCTGAAGGGCAAAGAATGGGAATGATCCCACACACCACACTTTGTTGTCAGGAAGAGCTTCAGACTGGGGAAGACATTGAATCCACCACGCTTAAGCTCCCAAGGGCAAGATTTAAGAGTACAGCCTTGGGGTAAGGCAGCTCCCTGTTTTCTGTGTAGAAATTACTGCTCTGAGTTTGGAAATCTTTCCACACATTGACAGAAGATCAGCTGGGTTTGGATTCCACTCTGGAAACCAAGAAACAAAAATGAGGAGCTACAAGTCTGGCAGGACTCCTGTTGATCTCAATAAGCCCAAAGAATAAAAATTTGGACATATTTCCATCCAGAGCCAAGGGATAACAAAGACAGCAGAGAGCAAAGAATTATTGGGGTGTTTTGGATTTTTTTTCGCTGGTTTAGACCACTTTTCATGCAACCTAAAATTACCTTAGTATGCTAAATAGTAACTTTATATATATATATATTTTTAGCCATCAGCTATTGCTGAAGAAGTGAATTATAACTAGGAGAGGAAAAGGGAGTGTTTAGCATTTGGATTAGCTGAAATGCTGATATTAGTCACTGAGTAGTGGCAACTTCCTTTAGAGAGGGTGGCCCCTAGAAAAATTACCCAAAATATGCTTAAAAATTACAATTAGAATCCAGAGAGCCTCATTTATGTTAAAACACAGGTACCAAAGAAATCAGATGAAAGTCCAGTAAGGGATACATAACCAGCAGCCTGAGAAAATAATTGGACAGCAATAAGTAAATGTGGTTTTATTCTTTGTGTTTATGTCTCTTTGAGATTCCTTTCACTCATTTAAGCATTCCTTGATTCTTGAATCACAATGAAGTTATAACTAAATCATATTTCTTTAAGATATTTTCTAAAGCTGTAGGAGAAGCTCTTCAGTTTTAGTTAGTATCCATCGAATCCAGATTACTTGGGGCATTTTTTAATGGAAAAAACTTCAATATTTTAAACTGGTTCATTGATGATTTCACTCAGATTCGAACACAGGAAATTCTGAAATGAAAAATAGAAAGCTAATCAGAAAAATTGTAAGAGAAGGGAAACCAGATTGTCCTTTGTCTTACATCAGTTTATGCTGTTGAAGTCAAAGAAATCTGAGCAGGGAAATGAAATGATGAATCAGACCTAGTGCCTTTCTCCATTGCAAATTTAATGTTACGGAAAATGATATTAAAGTATAATACCCCTACTTTAGGGCTTACCAGAAAATGACTCATGATAAACAGAGTGCATTTTCAGAAATGGCATTAAAAAATAAATTTAGCTTCTCTCTCAGGCTCATTCAATATTTCAGGGTATAATTTAAGTACACATCCTTCATTGTGCTCAATAATTCTTCCTTGGGAGTGGGAATTCAGAACTTTAATGGTAACTTTCACATTCGTGCATAAAGTTATCAGCGAAACTTGGAGTTAAACTGAACATTTCTGAATACAGAAGTAAGGTAACACAAGGAAAGGCATGTTTCTCTTTCCCAAATTGCCTTTGAGTAAGGCAATTTAAGTGACATGAAAGATAGTTTAGCTTTTATAAACTGCATTTAAGCGCCCATTCACCTTGATATCAAAAGCATTTTTATTGACTTGAACCTGTGCAAGTTCTTTCAGATAAATTACCAAATAAAATAAATAAATAAACATTAGACTTGCAAAGAATGTAACACCCAGGACTGACCATCAGACAGAGGCTTGCCTTGAACAAACCAAGTAGCAATGAGGAGAAACCCATTTTTCTCAAGAAAACGCCTAAACTCTCCCACAAACAAGACAAAATAAAACCCCAAACCCTTTTTAACTGAAGGCTGCAAGGTTAAGTTGGTCTTCCTGAGCGTTTGAGGATGACATGTCCTGTTTTATGGAGAGATTACTCTTTTATGGAACTCAGCTAAATGAAGTAATAAAAACTTCTGCTTTCCCAAACTATCATATCAAGGCTATTACTTTGTACTTGCAGCCCTAAGAAGATGTATCTCCAAGATTTAGAGATTTCAGTGCTTTTGTTAAGCCTCTGTCATAATCTCAAAGGAAAAGACCTAGGTAAAATTATCTGGAATACCTCAACAGAAAAAAAATACACTGAAATCAATACACATTTAATTAATGTCACCCAAATAATAGGAACTATTTTCTTTCTTCCAACACTAATGCCTGTTTCAGAAATATTTTAAGCTTTTTTTTCCCTTCATTTTTTTTTTTTCCTTTCAAAGGCCAAGTTTATTACTTTGGAGAATGAAATGCTCCTCAGCATTGTACAGTCACAGATCAACTGATACATTCGGGCAACGTGCTGGAAGAGTGGGAATGAAAATCAATCTGTGCAGAAAGCTGCAGAGGTCACTCCATCACTGCACTTCCCAAAGCCACTGCCCCATGCAATGTGCTGAAGGAGCACCTGCAGCTGGACAGAATTTCTCTGGAGGTCACACCCCATCCCAGAGCAGGGACATGGGGATGTCCCCACTGACAGCTCCGGCCACGAGAGCTGGGAGCTGGCAGAAGATTCACTGCAGGTTTCCTCTTGTGTTTGGCCTTCCCCTGACCACAAGCCCGGGCAGCCCCAGGAGCAGAGTCTGAATGGTGCTTTCAGCCTTGGTGTTGGATCTGTTTCCCCACATAAACTGCACAGATTTTATAAAACCAGCCCACAGCAAGACATTTCCATGACAACACACTGCAGCAGCTAAACTCATACTTGGAATCAGTTCTCATTTTAGTTCTTACAGTCTAAAAGTGTCTCTAGACTGTACTGGTCTAACCACAATCATCAGTGGTCCAAGATGTGTTGTTAGAAATGTGTGACTTCAACAGAGGGAGCTGCCCCCAAGTGCAACAGCTCCAGTACTTTGCAGTTATTCTTAACTTTTATGTTAATTTTGATCCCTTTTGCTGGTGACCCAGTGCTGACTGATCCAGAAAGCAATACCACCTGCAGCTGAGCTCTGTGCTGTGGCACTGGCAGGGATCTGGACCATTTCTGTTTTTCCTCAATCTATACACAATTCTTCTCATTTCTGTAATTCCACGTGCCCTCTGTAAGGAGAGAACACATCGCTCCTGGAGTCAGGTGAGAGGTAAGAAAGCATAACTCACCCTTTGCAGTATGACATGGATTACATGCAGTATTACATGACTATTACATGGATTCTCTCTCTTGCCAATACCATGTTGGCTCAGTGCCACAAACAGAAAGACCCAAGGAACAAGTGCTGTCACAGATCTCAGAGCAGGAGCTGGGTGCTTGCAGCCATTCTGTAGGATGGGAATGTGACCACCACATTGCTACCACACACTCTCAGAGAAAGACCTGTTTGGCTGGTATTAAGCCGCTGCTTAATTAGAAAAAGAGCTGAAATAACATTTTTGTTAACATTCAAAACTGCATTGCAAAGTTTATAGAAGACCTGTGGCACTGCTTTGTGCAAACTCACCACTCTCTGGGGTCATCATCTGCCTCGAACTGCGGAGTGAATTCGGCATGACTATAAAATTGTATAATGCAGCTTTAGCAATCTGTGTTCCATGTCAGCACGAGAAATCATAGCAACATCCTGACATGGGAGGCACCCCAAAGGATCACTGAGTCCAGCCCCCGGCCCTGCACAGACACCCCAACAGTCCCACCCTGTGCCTCAGAGTGTTGTTCACACACTCCTGGAGCTCTGGCAGCCTTGGGGCCATGCCCATTCCCTAGGCAGCCTGGTCAGAGCCCAGCACCCTCTGAGTCCATGACAGGTCCTTCCA
This sequence comes from Aphelocoma coerulescens, assembly GCF_041296385.1. Classification (NCBI taxonomy): domain Eukaryota; kingdom Metazoa; phylum Chordata; class Aves; order Passeriformes; family Corvidae; genus Aphelocoma; species Aphelocoma coerulescens. Next base: position 2,418,099 of record NC_091018.1, on the reverse strand, counting down.
TTCCTTCATCAACATAAGAAATGCAATCAGAACAGTTTGCTTTTGTTTTGTTCCCCATTTCAGCTTTACCAGCACTGCAAGTCTATCCACTCATACTCAAAAAGAAGGTGCTGTTTCTTGGTTTCTACCACTGGAATAATCTGAAACCTGTCCTTACTCCAAATCCTGCCACAGACACTTCAAAGAATTTGTGGTTTGGGATTTTTTAAAGGACTTTAATTAGCTGGGAAAAACTTTCCTAAGTGGTAAGAACTCCCTAGCTAATGGAAGATGTCCCACAGCACTCAGATACCGAATATACTGACTAATGTGGTTAATAGATAGATTTATTTGATTGCAGATACCAGTCAGGACACTCAAAGCTTTGAATTCTGACTAAATTGTTGGATTGCTATATGAAAAGTGGACTGTGACTTTAAGTGCTTAGTACATTTCTTAGAAGAACTATCTCTTTTTAGTTAATTCATACACTGATCAAACAATAATTTTGTTTCAGTATAAAAATCACAGAAACATTAATCAAAAGTATTTAGTTAATAATAAAAGAGAAGACAAAAGCCACGGGAATGATAACTGAAGGAGTTTTGTGCAAATTCTAATATGATTTTAAAAGAAGTCAAATGTTTGATGTATTTTTTAAAAAACACCTCTCTTGATTCGAGTCAATATTAATCTCTAAATGATGAAATAAATGCTACTGCTGTTTCTCTTTGAAATCAATGGACACAAAAATGTTCAAAAGGAATCCTTTATAGACATCATATGTGGCCACATCAGAAACCCTAGGAAGTTAAACTACATCAGAGTAAGAGCATTAATAGTGGCCTGAAATAGAGGCATTGATCTGTTGAAACTGAATGTAGATCAAGTATCAAAAGCAAATCATGCCAAAATTATTTCCTTTTTGGAGGAAATACAGTCAATTAATAAAATGAGACTATTCTCTAAAAAAAAAAATAAATAATTTTGGAAATCCTTTTTAGTTATATTTCTTTAAATTTTAAATTCTCTAAACAGTAAAATTCTGCTGTAAGAATATCCTGAGTTCTGATAGAAAATACTGAATAACTCCTTATTCTAGATGGCAGCAACATATATGAACAGAAATTGAGATATGGTCAAAATTTCTGGGTTTTAAAGTGACTGTTTTTGTAAGATGCTCAGTATGAGAAGGGGTGTATAACCTGAGTTTTTCAAAGTTCTGGAAACGAAGATTTCTCTAGTCAAACATATTCCCTATTCAGCCTCTGAAAATGCATCCTAAGAGTTTTGCTAACATTCACTAACAGACTTGGTCAAGGAGTTATGAAATCCCATTTCACAGTACAGCCAGCTCTTTCTGAATTCACACCCAAAAGAGCCACACTTGAAAATGTTCTGGGGTCCTCTGAGATCTGCCCACAGAGGCTGCTGCTGGAAGGCAGAAAGGCAGAGTACCAGAGCACTGCAAGGCTTTGCAAACATGGGTGTCTCCATTTCCATGACATTCTGAGGAGGAAAATTACAGAAATGCAGTTTGCTGCTGTAACAATGCATTAATGGGGGATTAAGTTGCCAGCAGTACCATATTTTGGAGGCATGAAACTGCCCATTGAATTTCATCCATTTTTACTCACCATTAATCTGAATCAGGCCATACAAATTACATGGTGCTTCAGCAACAGGAATGACACTGGACTATTTTTCCTGTTACTTAAAAAACAACCACCCAAAACTTAACCTTGATCGCTCAGCTCCTAAGTTTTGATTTTACCTCGTCCCACACAAAACCCTGAAGCCCACTTGTCATTTATGCCAGAACCTCCATTTGATTACAGAAGGGGATGATGCTCCTAACACAGTACTCAGGGTAATCCTCCTGTAGTGTCCTCCTACTTGTGCTGTGCTGGCATTTTTATAATATTATAAACTATCCAATATCTTAAATGCTTTTCTTCAGTGCTACCTCTTTCCCAAAGACATGAAGAGGCACCATCAAATAAAATCATCCCAGTAGCATGGAGAATGTTTTTTTTCTTGCTTTTCATTTTACAAAGACGTCAGGAAAAGTGAGGCAAAGCTGGAGAATTCCAAAATTCCTGAAGGAATTTGACAGTGAATTTTTTCTATGCCTATTCTGAGACTGCCAGTTTTATCTATGCAATTGTTTCGCAGCCCCTCCAGCAGCTCAGGCACTTCTCTCACAATGTTGGGGCACAGACTGTTCTCCTCTCCAGCAGGCAAATCCTTCTGGAACTTTCAGGATCCTCAGATGCAGCCTCTTTCCCATTCTCTTGACACCAACACATTTCACACTTTTACAAAGTCTTCATTATACTCTGCAAGTCCTTTCTTACACAGACAGCAAAAGGAGGACAATAATGCCAGGCAGTTTTAAAAAAGCCATTTCGGTGTTTCAGAGTGGGAAGCAATTTATGGAAAACAGTTTTTGCTTCCTTTGCTGGCCCATGTACAGAAGAGGAATAAACACTGAGGCTCTGCAGAAATGTGAATTCTTTGGGAGAACCAGACCCTTTAACAACACCCACCCATAAAACAACAACAAAATGAGTTACTTGGGATTGGAGTTGGTTTAGACCCAGAGCAAAAAGGTTCAGCCTAGATGGGCCAGAGGACCCTGATGAGAAATCCAGAGAAAACACGAGGGACTATTAGGCTGAACGGTTTTTAACAACAAACACCTTCATGGTAACCTTAGACTTTATGCTTTCCTGAGGATAATGAGTCAGTCCAAACCAGTTTTCTTTTCTGTTGCACGAGTGAATTGAGTGAAATACAGAATATTCTCCAGTGGAGCAACTGGTTTCCGTGGATACAGCTAAGATTACACTTCAGCATATTTTTTTCTTTCAATTCAAAGTCTAGAGGAGCTCAATTTGCCTTATTAAGGAAAAAAAAATTCTTTAGTAGTCTGTCCAAAATGCAGACAAAAGAAAGCAAATGTAGCATTCTAAAGCAAGTCTTATGAGGACTGCTGCCCTTTTAGTTAGAGATCATTAAAAAAGGTTACATACTTAGAGGAATAACTGAGAAGGAAACATATAATTTAAACATTGGGAGGATATGTGCCATTCTAATATTTATTTTGAAAGTATAATATGCATTTAAATGTTTTCCCTTGAACATTTAAAATATTTTTATAGATATCTTGCCAAAATCCAGAATAATATGCTACGTGGTAGATCTGTTTTTCTATAACAAATGGACTGTAACATACCAGAGTAGAAAATCCATGCCTGTGAGACTTTTAATATAATGCAAGATCAAAAAAAAAAAATTAGTCAGAAATTAATTTTTATTTTTTGTTAATATTCTGAATACAAGAAACCACTCATTTTTCATATTTTCTTTCAACCATTTGATGACCCAGTCAAATTTTTGTCCTTACTGTTGGGTTCACAGACTCCCACGCATTTCTGTGTCCCATTATTTCTCTAGAATGGAATTATTTCTTCAGCTACAAATATCACTGATGTTAAATGACTCTGTTACTACAGCTTCAATTACTGAGTTGCCTCCTCCATTAACAGACTTTCAACAACCTCTGCTTTCATAAAAATTGTTAAGCTGTAGGTCTTGGCCCTATACAACAGCCACATGCATTTTAATAATGTCTTAAGGCAATTTCCTATAGATTCCTGAAACTAAACACCACGTTCTAGAACTGTACATGGGCCACAAAAAATCCATTGTTTTTAGCTGCCAGGGAGTCAGTGGAAGACAGATTTCACCACAATGGGAAGAAATTCTTATTCCAAAGATACTGTGAAAGCGTTGAAGAGAAAAGCTTATGGCTTTTCATAAGTTTACATTGTCTTAATATGGCTTTTATTGGGATCAATGATATTGATTTACAGCAAGCAGTCACTGCTTTACTGTTACCTCCCTTGGCTGTTTAAAGAACACACATTGTATTTCTGCCCAACAAGTCTGCAATGTTGAACACTTCTGTGTTCTTACCCACTGAAGGATATTTCCTGAGTTTGTCTGCTTTTCCCAAGCTGAATCCCTACAAAGACACTCCCAAAATTCTGTCCAATTTCCCAGATCTGGCCCAGCTGCTATGACACCATTCCTTTTGGCCTTTTTGCAGGGTATGGTTTGCTGATTAATACAGGAGACAGCTCTGTGAGGCTCCCGGGCTTCTGAGAGGCTGTCAGAGTTTTTGATCCACATTTCTTATTCCAGACAATGTCATGATAAAATTCAGTAGTGCTCAAATTTCTGTTCTTTCATTAGGGCTCCCTTATCTATATAAACATTTCATGTTCTTTCTCTCACAATGCCTAGAGGTTTAGAATAGTTTTATGCATTTTTTGCCACTTCTATCTTTAATCTTGATCCCAGTTAGTTCTTTATAGTTGCCAGAGGCTTGCTTTTTTTGTTTTGATTTTGTTTTGTTTTTCTTTGTTTTTAACTTCAAACACAACTTTCTGTTACTCTTCCTGCTCTGAATACTGACAAGTTGAAAGGAAGGAATACAGGAAACACAAGGCAAGACTGCATTAATCTGCAAAACCTATTGCAGATAAGTAAGCTGCAGCTTAATTCACATTCTTCCTGGGTGAGGCCGAACTATGAATTCCAATAAATATCTAAAATACAAAAAAAACCCCAAAAACACCATAGGGAACAAATGCTTGTAGGGCTTCTTAGATACTCTGTTAATATACCTTCAAACTGCATTAAAAAAAAAAAAAGAATTATCTCCCATGAACACATTTGGGTGAATACTTTGCAGGAGCTACTTATATTTTTAGGAAAGTTTTGTTTGTTGCAACGGACTCTGTAACTTTGTGTAGTTTTACGTGCCTACCTCACGAATATATATGCATATACATCATCACTATACTTCTCTTTCTGGGAGAAAAAACAGTCAAGAAGCATATGGTGTCTATAATTGAGTACCAAAGGACACATATAAAAGAACAAAATTATAACATTCTGTAATACCTTACACTTTTTTACCTGAGAGGAATTTTTAAAATCCATTGCTTTTAAATTAGACTTTCTAGAATGAAAATAATTCTTCACTTATCATTCCCTTACTTATAATCACCCGTCCCATACTCAGAGATCTGAGAAACATTTATTCCACTGCTTCTGGTAAAAAGTGAGATATATACCTGGATTATTAACTTATTCATTTCCATGCATTTAATTTAAATTTCTACATTTGTAACTTATTAATCATACTGCAAGTTAATTTTGTCACAAATAGCACTCCTATTAAAAATGTTCAGATTTTTTCCAGCTAGAAAGATTTTGGTGACATTTTTGGCAATTCATACAGGAAAGAGGATTCTACTTTAATCTCATATTTAGGCTACAGAATGTTAAATTCTTTTTCTTAAATGAAAATAATAAGGATACAAATTGGGGAAATATCCTATTAAATTCAAACAAATGTTTGAAGACTTTTTGCCTCCTATTATTTTTCATGTCAGATATGAAGTTTTATCATTACTGTGAAATTACTTCCAATCTGCTACTAGGTCCTGCCATCCGAAAATAGCGTTTTTTATTTTCTTACACCCACCAACTCCAATTTTCTGCAAATTGTTAACAAATCTCAAGTCACTGGGAGAATTAATGTAGCTCATTTTGTAGATTCTATTTTCCCCCCGACCTCACAGAACCTGAGTTACTTTCCATGCCCACAGGAGGCCAGTTATTGTCCATCTTTCAATTATTCACATTTTTTCTGGCCCTTCTGTTTGGGTCCAGCTCTGTCTCTACCTGAGGGACCCTGATTTTATTTGCAGCACCTCCTGCAGTGGCTGTGCACCAGTTTCTCTGCAAGGGGCACCGAGGGGATAAACCAGAACCTGTCTGGGGGTGTTCCTCAGCAGAGCATTCATCTGAGCTCTACCCCATCCCCTGGACACCACTTGTCATGAAACTTGTAGGAACTTTATTATCTTTGAGTCTTCTGTCCCTTTGTCAGATGGGGTTGAAATTGGCCGAGAAATTCAACATTTACTGAAGGGAGCAAGGGAGAGCAGGCAGAGGATGCTATCACACCAGCACCCTTTCCTTAGGACACAAGGCTAAAATAACTGTGCAACGAATGGTTTGGAGGAAACTGGCTCCTGAATGTACCAACTGAATCATAGACAAGTGATTTCTTTTTGCATATATTATCATAAATACTCTGCTTTACCCTTTGCAGAATCTCATTTAACTGCATTCATTTTAAAAGAACAATTTCAGTCTGTGTTTTGTTTTTTGTGGAGCACTGAGGGGAAAATGTTCTCTTATCTTCAAATGTTATTAACTGGAAATAAGTGTAACCTACGCTTTGAGGTCCTTATTGCAATTTAGATAGACAATTAGATATCTGACACCAAAAAGAAGGAGAAAACTTTGTAGCAGAGATTTTTCTCGTGGTGCCCCAGGTGACTACAGCAGACTTCCTTCTGTGTTCAAATGATTAAAAACTACAATATCCTTCAAGCCATTTTTAGAAAGCTATTTGTAATTGCACTATCAAGTAATATAACTATTTCAAAATTAGCTTATGAGATTTACATAGGATTGAGCTTTTAACAGGAAGGTGAGTTGTATCCTCATTTGCAATAGTTCTGCTCTTTCTTCAAGGCTGGAAACTTGCAATAGAGGAAACCAAATCCTTCCTTCTCTTAACTGGATACACAAAGAAAAATTTCAACCTTGGAGACTTTCAGTAGCTTCCACAACAGATACACATCACTTTAACTAATAGAAATACATGTGTCTGCTCTGTGACAAATCTATCCTTCAGGACAGTGCTGAAAATGAATTACTTTATGCTGCAAATTTAATTTTTGTCCAAAGAAAGCCTTTCTGGTTAGATCTTTGAAGAGGACAAAAGAAGAGTATCTCTTCGCTTGTATCCAGATGTTGTCAGCAACTACACTCATAAAGACTTTACAGATGGAAGGAGTTTTAATGGTTTAATCACAAGGGACCCATGAGAAAGTTTGTGATTTAGCCACTGATGTTTTTGTGGTAGTTTGCATGCTGTAAATGGGAAACAGCACATTGCTTGAACAAATACTTCTTTACAGGATAACTGATCTCCAAAATTAGAGGCATAAAGCTTAGTTCAAAAGAATATGCAGAATCATTCACTTAGAAGGCTTGATTTAAATGTTGTTTTGTCTTACACTTAGGAAATGTTGCTGAGAAGAAGCCAGAGTGGAGCATAGAATAGATAAAGAACATTGGCACTGCCTTGGCAAAAAAAAAAAAAAAAAAAAAAAAAAAAAAAAAAAAAAAAAAAAAAAAAAAAAAGACAGGAAAAGGAAAAAACCACAAATGCAAATTGTTTTGCTTTCCCTTAATTTGTAACTGTATTGTTCAATCATGGATTTTATCAGCTAAAATGTATACTCTATGAGCTTTTCAGGAACCACTCAGAAAATTCCCTAATTTTTCACTCACATATTTGCATTGGCCTCAGATCTTGGGAATCTGAGCATATAAAGCTGGCAAAATTCTATTTCCACATGCACTGGAGATCTACATAATTTCCTTTTGTTAAATGACTACTTCAGCACACAGTGGGCTGTAGACAAGTCACTGTTCACATTTGATGATTAGCTTTTGTTTAACATCACTGTTGTGGGGTTCTGTAGGAGTTGTGTCTGGCACAAGACCCTGCAATGTGTGGGGATGACCCTGCAGAATGTCCTTGCTTAACTGGAGCCCCAGAGTCTGGGTTGTAATTGGCTGCAGAGAGTAATAGAAATGGGATAAATGGAAGCAGTTTCCTCTGTGAACTGAAAAATTTATGTGGCAATTAAACTCAGTTAAAAAGAATAAACATCAGTGGTTTTACTGAAATGGCATTGCAGAAGTCTAAGCACATTAAGAAATACCTGAAGGTCAGCTTAAGTAAGAATAGGGTGTTATCTTCACCAGGTCCACTCTGAATAACCTTTTTTCTTTTTTTTCCTTTTGTGAAGCAATACTGCTGGGATACTTAAAAATCACCTCTTGGAAGGTAAAGATGAAAAAACACCAGACTAAAAGAACAGAAGAAAATGTACATCTTTTCAGAAATCCAAGATTTCTGAAATCCAAGAGAGGATGTGAGATGTTAAAATCAGAAAATAAGAGGCAATCAGAAAAACAGACTGCTTTACTCTGTTGAAGGACTTGCTTCACTCCAGTGTTTTCTGCTTGAGAGCACTGACTTCCTTTTTACCTGCATAAGAAGGATTTATCCATCATCTTAATTTAAAGCTTTCCTAGCAGGTTCCAAATTCAAACCTAAAGAATTAATTAAAATGCAGAAAATGCTGTCTTTATCTCATGGATCTCAGCCCTTCAGTGTCACCATTCTGACCCACTAGCTCTCAGTTTGTCCACACAGTAACCTTATTTTCTTTAATGGCAAGTTCGTGAAATAGTAAATTGAAGAGAGTAATAAGTAAATATTTTTAAATTAAAGTTTACTTTGTAACTTATGTGGCTGCTCATTAGAAACTTGAACTCCAAGTATGGATAAACATTACCATTTCCCAAAGATTTTTAGGCTATCTAACCTGGCCTGTTAAGTAGATGCTGCATTTAAGTATTTAAAAGTGAAAAGTCACTTTTTAACCCTTTTGTAAAAAAATAATTATTTGAATGACTGCTGAAAAACAAAGAAAGTCATTAATGACACTGTTCAAAATGTGTTAAGAACACAAACATATGGAAAGCTATAAAATAAACCAGAGCTTACTCACTTGACATAAGCCAAAGGCCCATCTAAATGTCAGAGGAACTGTTGGCAGATGTCAAACCAACCCTCTAATTAACTTCAAAAAGCTTCACAGGAGGATCCTTGACTTTCTTTTTTTGTTTGACCTTTGAAATCATTTGGCCTCCTTATTTTCCTCATTCCTCACTTCCTCTTCATCTTTCTTTTCTGGTGGAAACAATGAAAGAGAAAATGCCTTCCCTGTGGGCAGAGACGAGGACTGGAAGCTCCTTGGATTTCACTTGAGTCAGCCCTGGAAGAGGATTAGAGACCTGGGCAAGAGGGAAATGTTCTTGAGGACTATCGAGCTTGTCCATGGACACATTAAAGGACTCCTTCTCTCCACTTGACTCTGCTAATCCTTCCAGCCATTGTTGGGTTTATGCATAATTCTCACACCATGACAGACTTGAAATTGCAACGTTAATGTGAATTTGAGAAATCAATACAACTTTTAATAACAAAAGAGTTTCCTGCGAAACATCAAAGAGTTTCTGTCAGATATTGTGGCAGCTGCCATTTTCCTACCAGGTCATAAGCAAATGTGACTGACAGCACTTTGATTTTAAGTTGTATCATCCTGTCCATTAGATAATTTGGAAAACTATTTTTTCACCTAACAGCAGTGCACCAGTATCTGAAACTAACCTGAATTTGATGATACAGTTTAATTCTTAATTTGTCCCTGTACTTTACTATGTTTGCAGGAAAAGAAAAAAAAAAAATACCATGGAACTTGTATTTTCCATTAATTTACTCCAATATTCTTAAATCACCATAAATGAAAATTGCAACCTCTTTTTTTTTTTTTTTTTAATTGCTTAAAAAACATAATAAATGCAGAGGGCAAATTGTTCATAATGGCAGGGTTTATGTATTTCAAAAGCAAAAAATAAATACTCAGAATACTGATAACATAATAAAATAGTGACCCAACTTCCATTTAGTAATAATAAATCCTCAAAAAGAAAACCATGAATTTTCAAAATGGAAGCACATACCTGTGAATAAGGACACCTTTTTCATGGTAGTTTCTAACTGCAATCCTTCTTTTGTGCAACGCTTCAGAGCCACAGAGTCTCACCCATTAAAAATTCAAAGATCAGAAAACATGATGTTTCCTAATCCTGACACATTAACTTGTGTTTCCAGTTTACTGACAGAATTCCTTTTATTTCCAACTAAAGTAAATGCTGGCAAAATTAAATGTCTCAGAGGAAGACACAGAGTAGTTGAAACATATCTCCTCAATTTAATGGAGTTGTAAATGCTTTCATGCTACATAGTGGAAGGTCAAGTTCTTTAACATTTCCCTACACACATAATAGAAATAAATTCCATTCTAGTTAAATCTAGCTAGTCTCAGTTCCTAGAAACTCTTGTATCTAATTTTAGGTTCTTTTATTGTCTAATACTGAAATTTTATGAACTACAAAAGCATTACCTTTAATCATTGTGCCAGATACACTTTAGAGGTGTTCCTTGTGAGATTGTAAATCTGCACTTTTTTTTTCTTACCTACGATTTTTCCTAGTGTGGCTTCTTACAGCTAAGAACATGTAATTTAACTTTAAAGAGAGACAGCAGTGAATACAGAACGAGTAAACTATATATAATTATATTAGAAAGCAACCTTTGATGGAATTTATTATGAGGGTATTTAAAAATCTTATATTTCCAACAAAATTAGTTTTGTACTAATAGTTTAAACTATCTAAAAACCCCCTCAACAAACCAAACATACAAAGATAGATACAGTAAATATTCAACAGCTTAATTTCAATTTAATTTGCTCTAAATGACAATCATAATATATTTAAAATAGAATATTTTAGACTCTTCTTCTACTGTTATTTCCTGCCACAGTTCTGGAGTAATTCTGAGCAGTCCCACATAACTTCTTCCTACTACCAAAAAAATTCCCATTGTACAGGAGCAGGTGTTTCAAGAAGTGCAGAAATGGATGAATTCTTTCAACTACTTTCGACTTTTAAGGTATTCCATTCACTACTTAGCAAACTATTACAGTGGCATCATAATTATTGACCAAACTATGAGAGGTATACAGCTACTATCCCATAAACTGGGTAGATTTATAAACTAAAAACAAAAAAATAGCTGAAAGTCATGTTGAAAGAATACATAGCACTTCACTTAGCAGGGGATACACATTTTTTGTTTAACTGAAGAGAATTCTTAAAATGAAAAACAAGGCTGATGCTGTCAGAAAGCCTTACCCAGCCTCTAGGTATTGTTCTGTGTGTGTCTACAGCTTGGGGTCACGCAGATCCAAAGGAAAACAAGCTGCTGCTATTAGAGGTATAAAAGATTGGTTTTTCTCCAGGAAGTTTAACAGAAGGGCAGCATTTCAGGATGATGAGCTTGGGACCATTGTCAGCAGCTGATTCAGAGCTTCGTGTCCGTAGAGCAGTCAGCGTGTTTTCCATCACAGGCTTCAGCTCCTTCTCCTGTTATAGGCAAAGTCAGTCTTCCATAAATGCATTCAAATGACTGAGTTATCCACATATTCTCTTTAGCTACTTAGTATGTGCATTTCAGATACAAAAAATACAGTTCAAAAGGCAAAGTTTTAGACTTACCAGATTTGGATGAATGAGTAGAAATAAGCAATTCAAACCTATGGAAATGTCTTATGTTAGATGACATAGAAAACTTTCAGACATTTGAGGGCTTAGTCTGTGCTTCTTTTCTCTATAATTTATATATAATCTATAAATAATAGATAAACAAGTATATTTCATAATGTAAACAAGTTATAAAAGGGTTTTATCATATTTACAGAAGATAAAAGCTATAACTACTCAGCAACAACAGCAAAGAGAAGGTCTGTGCCTTGGTCCAGCATTTCTAATAAATGGCTTAACCTTATTTAGCAGTTATATTTAAGGAAAGATCTAATCCTTAAATACATATACAATATTTAGGGACAAGGCATAACAGTCATATAAAACATTAGACATTCAGTAAGTAGAGTCTTCTGTCTGTTGATTAAGGAGCAGCCACACTTGCAAATATGGTGGTGGTCTTCATAGAAAAAAAACTGAATCAAGAATGGGGAATTCAGCTTTTAAATACAATGCCAAGAATAACACAAGGGGTCAGCTGCTTCAAATATATAAACATAAAGTATTCTAGTTAATTTCTTAAAGAAGTGTTAAGAAGATGACAAGATGGGATTAAAACCTAGCAGAATGGAGGTTATGAGTAAGGTGGAAATGAAAACCACATTGCAGTTTAGCTGTTTGTGTGAATCACTATGGGTGGATATAAATATCCATTGCAGAGCTGAGTCCTCATGAAAAACCTGTGCTCCTGTGATATACAGCCAAATGATATTTGACATGTGAACTTCTGAAAACCATGCCTTCTGAAATTGTGGGTAAAAAAAAAAGAGACAAAACACTGTTAAGACAAGAGATCAGGGGGTGGCACTTGGGCCATACTGTGCAGGACAGCAGTATTGTACTAAAAAGAAAGAAAGGAGAAAAGACAGAATTTTCCTCAGAAGACTTGCACCACTTTATAAAAGCAAGTGGAAATGATCATTGTGCATAGCATTAAGGGGTCCATCTGGGAAAAGCAATCCCATTTAGCAAAAGCAGAGAGGCTGAAGAAAAAAGGAAGAGGAGATTGGGTGTGAAATCCAACCCTCTTTGAAGTCAATGGGAATTTTGCCATTGATTTCACTGGGTCAGGATTTCACTCAAGGTGGATGCAGACTGTGCTCTGTGATATCTACATTGAATTGAGGTTTCTGATTTCAAAAGCTGTATTAAAGTCACAGAAAACTAATACAGCAGAGTACAGAATAAACTCTATTATTTTGTAATGGGGGAAAATGAAAAGATTACTGTTAAAACCTTGCTGTTAATACAATTAAAGGCAGACAGAAGGAAGGAATACGTATTTCAACATTTGCTTCCTGTGTCTATTTTGTTTTTTCTCTTTTAGTTTTCCTCACTGAACATTCTTGTGCCTCCCTGCTTCACTCTTTATGGTCTCTTCAATACTCAACTGCAAATTCCAGTGGGGAACATTAACTGACAAAAACCTACTCCCATTTTTGTGCAATCCAGCCACTTAAGCTGCAATGTTCAAGTTCTGGGTAAAGTTTGTTGCACACAGTTTTAAATATATTCTATATACATTTTTCAAATAAGAAAAAAACCCATTCTCGGATGCTTCTTTTGTTATTATAAAACAAATTCAGGTTTACAAGTAGCATATGAAAATGCCAACTTTGAGTGATGTGACACTTGAGATAAACAAATAATATTACAGTGCTATTTTCAGCTATTGTGAAAAAGCAACAGTAAGTATAATTTATTAATGATATCGTAAACAATACTCCTTATAAAGGGGTTCTTTCTCATGAAGAGCATTCCAAAGTTACAATAAGCCTTGTGCTTTTAGATAGGTTATCTTTACTCATGGGAAGATACATTTTCCTTTCCCAAAATTGCACTTTCATAGAAACCATGTCCAATTAAAAGTGAGAACAAAAGAAAGAAAAATAAAATTTTCTGTGCTATACAAAATGTGCCTTCTTTTTAATTAAAATTACTTCTGGAACCTAATGTTAAAAATGTGTGTTCATTCCTCACACATATTTAATGGAATCAGTGGTGCTGTTTAATCAGATGCTGGAGATTTAAGTTGGAAATATGAATATCAGGCTGGGAAAGTACTCAAATATTCTTTACCTGCTCCTTTCCTATGGTTTGGTAAATGCATTTTTAATACAAATACATCAGTGTGCTTTCATCTCTCTGCTGTCCTTCATGGGGGAAACCCACAAAGGTACAACCCCAGCCTTGCTGCTTCTTCCCTGCTGCACCAGAACAATTACTTGTGACCATCATCATTTGAATGATCCCTACCTAAAGCTGGCAGATCTGTGTCTAACACACTTGGGTTTAATTTAAAAATAGGCTTGTTCACAGAATGCAGCAGTTCAGAAAACTATTGTACATATAGCTGAAAATTTAAGAATTAAATATTTTTGAGGCTCTATAGAAATATCCCTTCTAAACCTTTTTGTATCTGCAGAGGAAGACTGGATTCCTGAACTGAAAAAGTAATCCTTTTGCTTTTAGTGTTAACAGTGTCAAACATCTGCTAAGTCTCACTGAAAATAAAGGGAAAATCTGGCTAATTTGGAACTTAGAGGATTGAAATTTTTTTAATGTTTTATTTCTTACAAAATTTCCCTTGTTTTAGACGAATCTATGAGATTGCCTTGCTGATGAAGAAATACACCTCTTTGAACATTTGATCCTTTTACTAAATGAGATTTTTTCTGTATAAAACATAGTCCATTTTCTTTCAATAAAAAGTTAATGTTTTAAAGTTTATCTTTTTTCTTTTCAAAGCTATTTTCTTTTGAGTCTCCTTGTGAAAGAGATGGCTCTCTTTAAACATTTCCAGAGGCATTTGCCACTCATTCAGCCTTCAACCCTGTTCAGCTTAGTGCTGTGCATCGTAATATTCTGATCCTTTTCCAAAATTCAAAAAACGCTGCATGCAAAGGCAGCTAGGGCAGGGCACTTTCTGCTAAAGGTTACACTGAACTTCAGGGTCTAAAATATTTTTCAGAAAGCCTTTTAAGACCAGAATCATGTATAATAGGTCATTGTCATCAAGTGGATGAAGACATTCACAAACTAAAATTTATTTTTCCTAGATCTATGAATTTTAGGGTCTAGCATGTTATTAAGAATTAAGTTATTAAATTGTTTTGAAATGCTTGTTTACATCAATTCAACAGAAAAATACTGACTTTTGTTCATGTGTTTTGAGTTCTCCCTCAAAACTGGGCTCTCAACTTTTGTCCAGCGAGAGAGCTTTGTTTTTGAAGGATAATAAGAAACTGTAATTATGGATCAATACTGAGACCCCTGATGGTCACACTGTGTTCTAATCACAGGAGTCACAGTTTTCCAGAGGCAGCTTCTTGAGATTTTTCATATATGCTTTAGTCCTCTGCCTTGACTCTGGAGTCTTGGATTTTTTCTGAAGGCTGAAAATAGTCCTGGGAGGGAGAAACAGGGATGGGAAGAAGAAATGGTGGTGCCCTTTTCAGGATCTCTAGCAAGCAGTTTATCTCCTCCTGTCTCAAGGGAATGTGCCTGCACATGAGTCTCCAAGCACACTCTTATTTTCACCAGAGCTTCAGGACTCCACCTCATTTGGTGCTGAGAAATCAAGGCAAAATTTGTTGGCATTCTGGGTTCCAGAATTACTTTAAGCATAAGCTTAAATACTCAATAAAGTTAATTTATTGCCTGAACAACCGTAATTTACAAATACTTTAGCGATAGCAACCACTGGGGAGAAAAAAATTAAAGCTGTTAAAGCTTCTGATAGTGTTGTCACATCAGCATTAAAGCAAAGAAGAATTTAGGCTACAAACAAGAAACTGGTTTATAACTCCCAAAGGGGTGAGATTCTGGAGCAGCCTTCTTGTGGGGTAGGGGGAGTGGGAGAGGAGGAGCACAGAAGAAAGCAAAGAATACATTCACTCCAAAATAAACTTGACAGATTCGAAGAACCAGATCAGCAGAGGAAGGCCTTTCTAGGCCTGTGTTACCAAAATGCTTGAAAGGATTGATGAAACAACTTCAAGGCTACTGAGGTGTCCAGTGAGAGTTGAAAGGGCTGAGCTCAATTCAGGAGAGGCACACGATTGTTGGCAGGACTCTGCAGATGAGGTCAGGCTTACCTATACACGAGTTAACAAGAAAACTTCGCAGTTGGGTAGAAAATGAAACAACCCCCAGGTTGTACAGCAAATTCGATGAAAAACACAGGAACACTCTGTCTCTGCAGTAAAGGCTGGAAGTGCACAGACTGGAAAGAAAAATGAGCATCATGAAGGTAAGCCCTGTACCAATTCATCAGGTGGTTTGGTTGCCTGCTGTATTTTATATTTGGTACTACTCTAGCTCTAAGCATTAAGCCTTTCTACAAACACTGCTCCTCTTAAGCAGCAAGGTGTGAATGATGTAGCATTTGTGCTTTAACACCATTGCTGTGGTTTTAACCATTCCAGAGCATTTTGTGTAATATTTGACTACAAATGCAGTCTGCTCAGTCTGCCTCAAGTATGCCAAAAATTAAATTATTAGTGAAATTAAGGAAAACTGATTTCTGTTATTGCTGTGAAAGACTAAGGCAAATTAAAAAAAAAAAAAAAAAAAAAAAAAAAAAAAAAAAAAAAAAAAGGCTGATAGGGTAATTAATACAAAACATATTCAATGAATATAATGGAGAAATTAATTTAATCACAAAATAATTTATCCCTCACTAGGAAAAAAAAAACCTGTTAAGAGTTATCTCATTACAAAACACCAAAGGTCACAGTTAATTGTCACAAATTATCATTTGCCTTAGTTTCAATGTAAAAGAAAATACTCTTCCAAAAACTAAATGTGTGGGTATTGTTGTCCATGTAAAGGAAGAGTGGGTTGTGGGTTTCACCTCACAAAGAAGAAATGCTCTCTGATTGCACACAGAGCAGGATGTCTGTGCAGTATTGTCTCCTTCACCACGTATCTGACACTGGCTCCTTGGGATCAAAGCAGATCCCGAACACCACAGGGTTCGACATCAGACAGGCCTGTTGGGCTTGCATGGATGGCTGTTTTATGCAGCAGGTTGCCATGGCAACCCCCCCAATTTACATAGTGAATAGCTGCAGAAGTTAATGTGACTCAATACAAGCATTCACTGCCAGGGGAAGATTTCAGCTTATTAGCAAAGACAGAATTCCTATGTGGAAGTCAGGAGCTGAAATGCTCAGGCAAAGCCTTTTGAATTACCCAGCCCATCTTCCCCACACGAGGGTCCTCTCTTCGCACTTTGTACCTTGGGTGTGCTCCCTGCTCACAACAGTCACTCAAAGCCCACACTGCACACATGGAATGGGATTTTTTTTACGTGAACTTTACCTGCTGCACAATTAAACACAAACTTTGAATTGTAGAACAGTTTGGGTTGAGGGACTTTGAAGATCACCTTGTTCCAGTCCCCTGCCATGGGCAGGGACACCTTCCAGTATCCCAGATTGCTCTAAGCCCTGTCCAGCCTGGCCTTGGACACTTCCAGGGATGGGGCAGCCACAGCCTCTCTGGGCACCCTGTGCCAGGCCTCTCCACTCTCACAGGGAAAAATTTCTTCCTAATATCTAATTAAATCTGCCTTCTGTCAGTTTGTCCTTGTCCAAAGTCCCTCTCCAGCTCTCCTGTAGACTCTTTAGGCCCTGGAAGGGGCTCTAAGGTCTCCCTGGAGCCCTCTCTTCTCGAGGCTGAACTAACTGAGTCTTCCTCCCATGCCAACCAAAACCCAACAATTTCTTGCATGGAGCTTGAAACCAAAATTAAATGTCTTGCACAGGAGCCTTGGGTCTGCTTCTGTCCTTAATTACTTAATTCAGCCTGACATTGCAACTTCAGAGTCTGCCTTCTGGGAGCATTTCAGACATTTAACTGAGCTAAGGGCAAGACAAAAATTCACTGAAACTCACAAACTCCCCAATATATTTATTAGCATTGTGACTAGTCATAATCAAGAACTACTGCTAATATGCATTAATTCCACTTCCATACTTGTGCACTGCACCTACACTCACATTTCTAAAAGCATATTTCAATGTATGAAGGAACTACTGAAGCAGAGCTAATCAGTTTTGCAAATACAAATAAAGGATCAAAGATCAGATGGAAGTTCTTCAGAAAAACATCTAGGCAGTGTTTGAGTCTGGGCAAAGCACGAGTCAATGTCATGACACTGGTGAAGGCAAATATCACAGTGGGATCTACAAACAGGAGTTCATAGTTGCAGATATATGAAGTGATCCCTATTCACACAGCACGGAGAGAATTTCTGCTAAAATAGGAGTTTTAGACATTGTGTTCCAAGACATCTGTGGAGGAAAGCAATGGCAGGGATGAGAGGTCAAGAGAAATATGTACAAGGAAAGACAGAGTTAAGTACTGTTTGGCTGGAGGAAAATGCTGAGTTCTTTATGAGTTTAAGAGGCCCTTGTAAAGATGAAGGATATCATCTGTTTTTCATGGTTCCTCTTTCTGAAAAGAAAAATGTCCATGGAATAAATAAAAGTACTGGGGTTATTTTAGGAGTAATTTCTACCTGAGGAATTTTAATCTCAGAAAAGACCAAAGGAGAATATTGCAGCTATCTCTACTTTTCAGTTGAGAAAAATAAAAGTCAGAAATAGTTTGGTGAAATAAAGTGTAAGTAAAACAATCTGGGTTTCTGAAAAATTAGCCAGAGGCCATTTAAATAGGACAAGCTTCATTTCTAACTCCAGGTAAACAATTTCTAAAATCTAATTATCTAATTTCCAGGTCTAAAAGTTCTAAAACCTTCTGGAAAAATAACAGTTCTTATTTTATATATATATATATATATATATATATATATACACACACACATATAGTATTGAAACGATTATACTTCACCTAGATTTTCTTATATCTATTGATTCCAATCGTTAAAAAACATTCTTAAATGGGGCTGCATGTCAGCCCATAAAATACAGGGGGTTTTCAAAGAAAAAAAGCATCTTTTCAAGAGGCTCTGCAAGAGAGTTGTTATGCACAAATTGTCTTGTTATCCACAGATAACAGGTTAAGTTCTACATTAGACCTCTGGAAAAAGAACCTGGACTTCTCCACCTTTTGTTAATAAGTACTTCATGTACACCTGGAAGGTGTGTGGGCAGGAGCCTGTCCACTGCCTGGTCTCCTGAAAGTCTGATTCAATAACTGACTCAACCAAAAACCCCAAAGGATACTGAAAATATATGCAATATATACTGGAAAGTGTGATACTTAATAGAATTGTGCTCTCTTTTCAGTTCTGCTGAAACAAACGTGCCAAGATTTAGTGCTGGGAAGCAGACATGACAAAAAGCATTCTGTCTTTGAGAAGCTTTAGAGTAAGAAGAAAAGGCTGAAATAGCTGTGGCTTATTACCAACCTAATAAGATTCAGATTGTTACATGTCTTGGAAAGAAAAAAAGATTTCCAAATTGCACATTTTTTTTCCAGATTACAGGTACAATTCCTGGTATATCAATAGCCCAAGGGCACAACATATTGAATGACTTATTAAAGATTCATGATACAAATTTATTTCCTAACAAGACTGTAGGAATGTGCTGTTTTCCATTACAGGAAGCAATGCTTCTCAAAAGTGTTTACAAGTCTCAAATCGCAAAATTTAATTTTCAAATCAAGTGAAGCATAATGAGCTTCATGAGCTCCTCATTCCTCACACCAGGTTTAGCTACAAACACAAGACAGCAAAACAAATTGGAACGAGCAAAGCAGGTGTAACAAAGAACTCTGATGGAGTGAACAAGCATCTTTCTCTTGACCAATGGCAAACCAAGAGCTGTCTAAAGAACAGAGCATGGCCAAGCTCAAAACCCATCTATCTTCACCTCTGAGATGACAAAAAAATGGCATTATATGCTCTTTGTAGAACGTGGTGAGCAAACAGGGGTCAGATTAAAAGTTGTTTATATCATCTCATATAAAAGCAGCTCATTGTGAGATGTGTTTCTACATATAACCTGCATCTAAAGTCTTTGCAAAAAATTATTATTCTACTACAAATATGCTCTTGTTGCATGACAGTACCTGCTGGCAAGGGGAAACTGAAGGGAAAAATATTTAGTATAATGAGAATAAGAAGCACCAAACAAATTACAAGTAGATAAACTGGATAATTACTAAATCTAAGCTTTTGAGCCCAATTTTACAAGAAGTGAGGATGATATTGTTGCTCAACTAAACTTCTGTGTGGGTATCACTGATTGGAAATTTTGAAACGTGATTATTTCTATTGATCCAGGGAAAGAGAATCAAAATAGGAGCACCACTACCCTTTTCAATGAACTAATGTGAAAGCTACTGGTGTTAAACAAAGAAACCTGACAAACCAACCAAACTCCCAAATGCATGTAAAAAATAGACATAACAGAAAATTTTCAGCCTTACGTGGTTTTATATATTAATGACTTAATAAAATATTATACCACAAATTCTTAAATCAGTTTTGAATTCGTTTTCCTTACTTTTTTATCAATCACATCAACAGGTACCTGTTCAGAAGAAAATCTCACAGAAACTTAACTCTAAATTACTAATTCTTCTAGAGTAGCTTTGCCTTGATGTTGTTCTTAAAAAGGCCAAAAGACATTTAACTCAAAAATTAGCTTTCATCACAAAATAATTTAAAATATTTGGGGTCTTTTTTTGTAGAGAACATTCAAAATAGCTAAGTAAGCCCAGGCAAAAATACAAAACCAACTTAAAAACAAGTAACAAGATAAACCCCTGCTTCCATACGAGTTTCAGCCTATTGTGCAGCTTTCTGAAGAGTGGCAAAATCTTAATAATCCCTGCTGATCCAGGAAGGTTATTCAGAAGGTTGTCAAGGCCTGGAAATCTGTTCCCTGCACAGTAGCCACAGGTCCTCTGTGAGTGCCCAGCCTGCTGCTCTGACCCTGTCTCTGTCTCCTGCCTGGCACAGCTCCCCAGACAACGCTCCTGTTTCCCCAGGACAGACACATCTCCCCTCTCTCCAGGAACTGTCACCTTGCCTAATCACTCCTTTACACAAGAATTAAGATGCAAATTTAGAACAAAGAACTCAACCAAATGTTGTCTGCTGCACAGCAACACGACAGATTCACACAAAACCCAGGAAAATGGACGAGGTGCATGATTTATGGGGAACCCAATTGCACAAATAAATTGTAATTTTTTCAAACTGTTGTTAAAAATAAACCTCCCAACCAGAAAAATTTGCATAAAACTTCATAAATGTCGATAAGTGTCTTGCCTGTGACTTACCAATGTATAATTGAAGAGAAGCCCAGGAGAGGGAAGAGTTTAGTTTTCCCATGACACTCATTTCCTTCTGGTTATGCCATGATAGCTGGAGACCGAGTCTTAATATTTTTCAGAAGTGAATTTAATTGCTTTAGAGAGTCAGTTTAGCATATCACTTCAGAAACACCCCAAAGCTACAAGCAAACCCATTGTTAGCCAAATAGCTTCTTATTTGTAGGATTCGTAGTTTGCAACTGGAGTTACCAAATTATGTTTTCAATACCTTACTGAGTGTTCCACAGGTGGCCTCCAAATCTTATCCCCGTTGGAACATTTTCAATTAAAAGTTTTATGATAAGAATCCATGGTAGTCTGAGAACTGTTGATGATAGATAATGGGCGATAATCCAATGAATGTGGGAAGCGGGGGCTTAAAGGTTATCCTGGCAACAAGAATAATCCACTGGGCCTACACAGTTCTAAGGAAATAATTGTTTAAAATATGATAATTTGGGAAGGAGTGGTAAAGTTCCTTTTCTGAACATGATGATGGTTCTCAGCTTGAAAGTAGCTTATGTCATATGAAACAAATATACTTTATAATTAACAGTGATTTACCTCTGCTGAGAATACAAAAAAAAAAAAATTAGAATTTCTGATTCAATTGTAGAAAGCTCTCTAATCATTCAAATATCTCAACTATACGTTTTCAACTATATGCAGTCCTGGAATAAATGTGTGATAGGTACTTTGTATTAGCAGATTAAGGATCTCAACAGGCAACTTTGTCATCTGGAGGCACTGAATTCCAAAAACACACATTAAAAAAATCATCATTGTATATTTAAGGAAAATACTGTAAGTTGACATAAAGTAGTAACATGGTATTATGCTGTATTTTTTTTCTGGATATATAATTCTTAAATTTAATCATCATCTTGTATCTGTGATTAAAATCATATTGCTGTTTCTGACAGTGACAAGAAATTTCTTATTATCAGTCTTAGCATTTCCCCTCCTTTCTGTCCTTTAAATTTTAGAAAAATTTTACAATATGCAGCAGTTTTGTTTGGTAATAATAACCAAAAAGACAAGAAAGCCCTCCCAGTATTATTCTAAACCTATAAATAGCAATGACTGAAATTTTCACAGTCAGTTTTTTTTACCTCCAACCAAAGCATGCTTAAAGGACACATGAACAATTATGCTGACGTGTGCAGTGTGATATTTAGGCCCATTTATTAATTTGTATTTTGCATGAGGGAATTTAGTAACTAGCTGTGAAATATAACTACATTGAAATGTTACATTTGTTAGGTACAGGCAGTCTCTTTACAGCTATTTATAGAGTACATAATTCTAATAATCTCATTTGTCTTTAACAAATAGAGTACCATTATGTATTTTAGACAGGAGAAGGTTATTCAGATTCCTTTTTTTTTGAATTTGGACCTTTATGTTTCTGTGTTCTGGGTCAGCTGGACACATCCTGGCAGGCTGGTAGGGCTCAGTGTGCAAACACCATTTGCTGTGATCATCAGAACTCAGTCAAAAGAACCACCAGAATCTCACATCTCGCAAACCAAGGTCACCTTATTACAGCTCAAACAGTGGAAAACACCTGGTAAATGCAGCATGCAATGAAAATGATACCATGATACTTCCATTTTCTTACAGGCATGAAGGGCTTTCTGCACTACATTTAACTGTCATTCTACCAAATTTCAAGTACTGAAAGCAGATTAGTGATCCCAATTGCTTCAGTACTTTCCTATCTACAGCACTCTGGCACTCCTTGTTTCTACAGCACAGGCGAGGAAAAATTACTATTTCACCTTGGAGAAACAGTCTAAATTTACTATCTTAACATTACAGAAAATGCACAAAACCACCTTACAGGACAGTTGACGAACACTTTCTTTCTAGTAGCAGTTTTATTTCTTTGCAGATTTGAGCACATGGCTGATCTCTAAAGCTTAGCTCTTCTAAGAGAATTTAGGACAGTTTCAGCCACATAAGTAGGAATTAAAGAATGAAAGTCTACTAATTCATAAACATACGTTTAGTGTAAAATCCAGGTAAGATCAGCTCATCTCTGCTGTTTCCCTGCTAAGCCTACTCTTACATTTTCTATGTCCTATTCTTTTTAGTGTCTGCTCCAACCAAAGGTCTTTCTATAGCAGTAACAGTTTCAGCCTCCATGATTAGGCTCTGTCTGATAAACAGATTGTACCTACTCCTCTTTCATCTCTCTCTTTGATGATCTGTATTAATAGCTCAGCAGTAAAACTATTTCTAGCCATAAATGTGTATGAGCTCCATGGTTTGTCATGTTTTATTGGCACTTCAGTAGTTGACATTAAAAGAAAAAATATCACAAAGCCCAGACAATCTAAATGGAATTAATCATCTGTTTTGGCAGGATTCGCAGAAGCACAATGCTACAGTTTAAAAAGAATATACCAAGAGTTACCATATTGGCTAAGATGTCTCAGAAAAAAAACAAAATAAACCCATTGAATCTAAATGGGTGAGATGTGAAATAAAAGAGCCACCAGGGCTGGTTCAAAGGTTATTCACACATTTGTCATTTTTTCTGAGCTGCATTATTTCAAAGCCCATGTCTCACGTAACGCTCTAAATTGGGAGTGCAACATTTGCAGTCACTGACTTTTTATTGTATTTTAAAGTGATTTAATTACGTCAAGAATGTGCTTTCATGACTCGGGACAGACAGCTACAGTACTCTATTCATGTAGAAAAGAAGAGACTATTTCATTTGAAAGGGACCTAAAATGATCATTCAGTCCAGATGAATACATGGTTATGAACTGCAATCTCTAAACATCCAACACTGCCACAACTGCTGTTTGAAAAGGGGATTAATTTGGTCTTAGTTGAGATGGCAACAGATGAATTAAAATAATGGATAAAACCTTCTGAACAAATTGGTTGGTCACTCCTGAGAATGTTAAGCATGAGTTTGCATAACAAACATTGAAGAGGAGTTTTCCTGTGAAAGGACATGATCTCGAGTATCACCTGGAAAGTTTTTTGAACAAATTGTATCCACAATGTCTTTGATTAAATTTTAACCCTGTTTTCATTGATTTGTGCAAGTGCTGTTTCAGAGCAACGTTAAAAAGCAGTACACATGGGCTGAGCAACAGGAGGTCTCTACAAGCTCTCTATTCAAAAACTCACAGAAGCAGTGAAAATAATTGCCAAGTTCAGCAGAGAGGGGTCACACCTTTGTCCTCCCATTCCCACACAACTGCTCGGGACAAATAGAAGGTGAGAGAGGAAATATGTAAATAAACACTTCCAGATTTTTTTCATTCCTTTCAGCTCTATCCAGAAAACATGGCAACCTTTTGGAAGAAGTTTCCAGATGCTAAATGACAGAGTAGACTCTAATAAAATATTATACTGGCATCATTTAGATCTCTTATGGCTACTTTCAGTGAAAAAACCCTAATTTAATATCTGGACCTTAAATACAAAGTTGTTGATGATCCTTCCAAGCTTTAATGCATGTTTATCTAAATTTAAACTTACTAATTATACAGGGATTTGAAAGGCACCTTCAAACTGTACTTTGAAATCCCATTAAACTGCAATGCAAAATTATGCTTGTATTTAAAAACTAAATATGCATCTAGCAGTTATCTGGATTCTTTCTTCGCTTTTGGATTTCAAATAAACCATTTTTAAATGCTGAACATCTATGAAGAAAAATAAAATCTACTGCATAGATTTGGGATAAAGAATAGTTCTCCATGTTCTGTCATTTCATAGTTTAGGATTATTTTTTACACCCAGGGTAATCCTGGTAAATCTTGTGGTTTTGTTATTGCTAGCTGCAATGTGGTCACATTATGGAATATGGTTTAGTGGAAACTGATTTCTGAAAACTAAATTAGGTTTGGGATCATGGATTGCTCAAGGACTGGTATCTTGAACCTCATTTGCAGAACTAACTCTGAGATTTCACCATCACAAACCTCATAATTTTAAAGGAAAACTTTCAAAAATGATTTTTTCTTTTAAGCCTTACGTATAAAGAAATAGCAGAGGAATCTGGAATAAAACATGTATTCTTCAGTGATGAGCTCTTTTCATCTTAAGGAAAAGGACTTCAGGAAGAATTTTTGGGAGGCCCCACGGCTGAGAGATGTCTGTGGTGATGAGATGCACAGGCTGCAAAGCACAGCTGGAGGAGAGGCGTGAGCACAGGAACACATCACCATCACAAACGGAGCTAAGGCAGCCACACCTCCCCGTGCCAATGTAAACAGCAGTGCCTCACAAGTGGCTTTTCTGCCGAGGTGAGGTTTTCCAGGTGGATATGATCAGAACCAAAGGGAAACTCCTGGCCTCACCCAGCACAGACACTGAGCTGGGAGATGTGCAGTTGTACCTCTGCTCCTGATCCAATGGACTCCACGGGATTTGCAATTGCATTCCCTCAAGCTTTAAGAGTCTGAGATATTTTTACTTTGTGTAAACTATGCCATTCTCCATCACTTTTTTTTTTTTTTTTTTGGAATAAAATCTTCCCAAAAGCTGGCTATGATTGAATTCATGAGTGCCCCCAGGCAAAGACATCACTTTAAAGTTCCAGAGGTACTTATAAAAATTGTCACTATTAAGGTTCTGTCCAAGGCATAACCATTTTCTTGGGGAAAACAGTCGATCTGAATATTCAGCTGATTTTATTAAATCACTTCTTTGAGGCCATGCTCAGGTCCTTTGGGGTGTTTGATTCTCGTGAACATTTGAGTGACTATTGCCATTTTGTGCAAAGTTAATTTCCAAGAACTATGCACCAGTATTTGCAAAAGGAAAGTAAAATCCACAAACAAAACTGTTTGTGCTGGAAGGGCTTTACTGCTGTGAGTTTATCTGATTTACCCCAGAATCCCAACCTCCAGCACTCAGTACCTACCTAGCTACTCGTGAACTCTGCAAGTCAAAATTACTTCAAAAACTTGGTTATTCAAACCATTAATATCTGTTAAAAAAATTAACATCTGCTCATAAAAACAACCAAAAAAAGAGACCTAAGATTTTATAGTGAATATATGAACTACTTAGCTCCATCAAATTCAGCTATAATTTTAGCAGATCCAGTGTTCATGGACAATGATGTTTTCAGAAGTCTATTGAAGAGGGTTTTTCCTGCTTGTTTTTACACAGGAACAATATAAATCCAGTGTCAGCTCCAGTGCTGTTTTGCACACACTCCATCCCTCTTTTCCTTCCATATCAGCCCCCTTAAGACCAGATTAATTTTTCCCCTCCAGAAGAGTGAAATAACAGGTGATAGCTATGGAAAATACAACCTTATTCAATTTATTGAGTGAATCACTTCTTCTCTGGGCCATTAGACTTCTCAGTAAGAAAATTCACATTCATATACATTTTTCTCCATTTCCAAGTAGACATTCCAGTTGTGTTGCTCTCTACTTTCGATATAAAGGATGAATTAAAGCATTAATCTGTGCAATCACTTTCTAAGGGAAGCAGTGATACTTTTATACAAAATTCACTGTATAATGCTGTAATCACATTTTGAAGACCCTCTCATAAAATCACATTGAGCTGAGGAAGAAATAGAGCCTCAATCTTGTCCTCCTAAGACTTTACTATTATTTTCTGAGTTACTAAATGACATTGGGAACAGGTCCTTGCTTATATCTTCACTTCAGAAATGTATTTGGGTTTTAGCAGCTGTGGATATTGTCAGAAAACATGCAAAGTAAAAATAAAGACAATTGAGTTCAGGAGCTCAAAACAAGGTTTATTCAGGCTTCACGTTCCCACATGAATATGCTTTTGTTTCACTTATCACTGCATGATTTGTAGGAAAGGAAGAAAACAACATATTAAGTTCTGCTTCCTCGCTTTTCCATGATCAGTGGAAAAGATGAATTTATTTTTACTTTATAAAAAGGTAATAAAATAGTCATGGGAGAAATGAATTTGGATGTGCTGTTTGGAATGGAATCATCACACCAAATATTAAAGATGTGAGCACTCATTGCTCATGTACGAGGGCACGTTGCTGTTTGTTTTCACACTAAAATCAAAGGCTGGATGAGTTCAGGGCAGAACCAGGCTCTTCTCTCTTTAAAATCTGCATGGAAAGAAATGGCAGGGAGATCCTGGTATTTGGCTTTTCCTGAGTCAGGGAGGCATATAAAATAGAGAATGTGAAAGTAACCTGGACAGCTCGTTAGGAGAATGCCTCCAGCACTCCTGTGCTGCTCTGCCTCTGTAAAATCCTGCACTCATGCACAGCAAGTGCCTGGGAAAGCAGCATGTCAGAGGGATTATTGGGTAGGCAGAAACCTCGCCTGGGGAGAATTGTACCCTTTTTATTCTTTTTTAGAGTGTAACGTGCAGGGCTCACAAAAAAAAAAAAAAAAAAAAAAAAAAAAAAAACCAAAAACAACCAAACCAGACCTGAAGAAAGGAGAGATGCTAACCTGTAAAAATGTGAAAGGAAATAAAAGGTGCTCTGGGAGCCAGCGCAAAACACAGAAGGAGAGGAAGATTTCTTATTCAGATCCATGAACATGGCTACATTTCACTTCCCTCACACAGAACTGTTCCACTTCTTTCTGTACTCCCACCTAGCAGGCAGGCAGACTCCTGGGAATGGTCCCTCCAGGGGCTCGTAAGGGACACCAGAGGTTTTGTGACCTTTACACTTCCCTGCTCCGGGCTCTCACATCACAGCTGCCAGGTCTTCAGCCAAGGACTGGAGGCTGCCAGTCAGAGTCAGTCAATACCACTCCATCCAGCCAGGTCAGCTGGTACCACTAACAAATATTTAATTTTCAGGCCTAGCACACACATCAGTGCAAAGCCAAAGTGTGGCACATCGAATCCTTCTCCCAAGTTCAAATTTTGGATCAGATTCTTGCACTTGAACACAATTTATTAGGAGTTATCAAACTGTGAAAGTTAATAAGAACAAGCAACGTTATATTTCAGATCAAAAACCATATATATTAGGAAAAGGAGCAATTTTCATTTTGATATTTTGCAGGTACTAATTTTCTTGTGATTGAAATCTGACTTGCTCAGTCTGTGTTTGCCCACAGGAATGTACCTGTGATAAATCCAGGGTGTTACTTTCAGGAACTTCCAGCTCCTTTGTCATTAGAGCAGTAGATGGGGAATGGGAGTTGGAGGAACACAGATAATTAGTTTTTCTTCCCTATTATTTGTTCCTTCCAATTTGCATCTTTTTCCTTCTTGTATCTCCCTCCTTCATCTCTTCCTGACAGACAACCTCACCCTGTGAGCTCTTCTGACACACAGGGAGAAGTTCCAGGACTAAAAATGTTCACACTGGGGTCATGCCCTCCCCTTTTCACCATTATAATCATTTTCAAAAGTGACCCACAATGTTTAAACAGTGTTTCCTGTAAATACAAATTGACCATAAATTTGTTTTGGAAAAAAAAACAGAACACGTTTGAATTGAAACTAAGGCTTTCATATTTCAAAATGTATCAAAATGTAGAAGAATAGAAGTTGATTAAGATACATTTTCTCCTGTCATATTCAAAAGTATCCATCTTCTGGCTGATTCTTTGTCTTTACCATAAAGAGGAGCTGCCTTGAACCATTCAGTTTGACCTGACAGGTTTATTAATATATTGATGTTGTGTGTGCAGTGACTCAAATGTAAATCGGAGGTAAAAAGTTACCTTTCAGCCAAGTATGCTCCAAAAAGTGGAGTTCAATGTCCCCTCTCCATTCTGGGAGTCCATTCAGATACTGGAAGAGCTGAGGACAGGGCACAGCTATCAGGGTAGATTTAAGTTGGACAGGTAAACGAAACTTATCCTCTTCACACACAGATATCTGAAAAATATAATAATAAAAATGGCTTTAAGCTAAAAATGATATACAAAGACTTTAAGCCTTCAAGCTACAGATCTTCCTCCCAGCAACTGTAACCACCAATGAATTTGGATTTCTTGTGACCCTTCCAGGGAACCCCTGGGTCAGAAGACTGGAGGAGAAGAGAAAAAGCTGCCTGAGGAGAGTCCCAGGGCAGTGGATGTAGTGCAAAGCTACAGCTGATATCTATTGGCTGATTGGTGTTTGGAAGCTTTGCAAAGATTAGGCCATACCCGGCCCCTGAGCCTCTGGCAGCATCAATGGATGTTCTGCAAAGATTCCTGCCTTCAGCCTTGTCATCCTTTATCTTAGTAAACATCAAAATCTGAGCACAAAAGACAGAAAATGAGCTATTGATTTTCCAGTATTGTCTTAACCTGCAGCTTAATTGAAGGTCAGGATATGTATTGCTGTCAAAGGCAGACTCCTGCTACTCATGGAGGGTGTCTGGCACAAAACTCTCCCCGAGAGGGAGAGCACAGATATATTTTGGGCAATCCACCAAAGGGGAATATGCAACTCAACACTTTCAAACATTCCCTAAGGAAAACTGAGGCATGGAAAAGACAAACTGCAAAGTAATTGGATTAGATGTGGAAAGCTTTACAGAGAGGAAAGGGGAAGAGGGAGTGGGAGAGAGAGAGAGAAGGACAGAAAGAGAGGGAGAAATAAGAGATGAATGTGAGTTTGTCATTATAAGTTGACAAATAAATTGTCTCTTTAGAGACAGGTGACTGCAAAATCACCCTCTGTGTTCTCTTTCTCATTGAATGATGTAAAACTGTAAATTCCCCTTCTCCTAGCACTGTAAGAGGGCAGCTTTGTAAAGAAAAGTACTTGGTTTTATTACAAGACATTTGTAGAATGACAGTGAAACAGAAGTTGTCAGATAATAGATAGGAAAGAAAATCCACGTCTTTCTCTTCTTTTCTGTTCTTGCTTTGGCTTTGTTATCCTTCACCATCCTCCCCTCATGAAGTATCAGATTTTGACATTTTATATCTGTCATTCAAGGAGGTTGTTAAGGTTATTTCTCAAAAAAAAAAAAAAAAAGAAAGAAAACAAACAGTAGTAGATACTTCTATTTTTAAGATCTTCCAAACCACTTATGAAGCTTGCACTTTTCCTCTGTAATTATTCTAAGTGTTTTTCTCCTCTACGTTAAATGAATTAATTTTATCCTATAGATGTCAATCAACAGCATCATATACTCCTCCTGTTTCCACCTGGTGACTGAAGCCTGGAGAGAAGAGCAAAGGAAAAAGCGTTATGTTTATTTATCTTGATACTCCAGTAAAGTGCCTCAGATGGTGACAGCCAACCTAAAATGTTCTGGTAAAATCAGACAGCCCCTTCATTTCTGTCAGGATAAGACTTTCAGGCTGTTGTGGGAGGATCTGCACAATCACCAGGACACTGAACAAAGCCAACATCAAACCATTCACATTTGACTCACAAGATGTGAGACAGCAGAAGGATACCTGGCATTCCTGAAACCTTTAAACATGGATTACTTGGTGGTGGGTGGATCAACTGTATTTATTTGTTATTTGCTACAGAATAAACATGCTAAGAGCATATAATGCAGGAACTGCTCATATTTGAACACCCAGGCCTTCTGTGATAGAGTTTAGAAAGATTAGGTTTACTTTTACTCATTTATTTTAACTTAATTACAGCCACTGAGTAAACATCTCAAAAATCTCAGTGGCCTAGAACTGTCCCCTGGGGAAACTCAGTTCTCAAGTCTGGGAAGGACAAAAGGATATTGAAGTGCTAAATATCTTCAGACTTCAGAGCTCTGTGGCCACACAGGCACCACACAGAAGGCAGATGTTTTATTCAGCAAGGAGGAATTTGTTTTTCCTATCGTGATTTTGTTTTTCATTTGACCTCCAACCACCTTTGGACTTTTCCTGGCTCAGCTTTTTGAATAAAGATGGAATGGAGGGCACCCCTCATCTCTCATAACAGGGTTATCATATTGAGCTTGCCATTGCAAATATTCTGATTTCTTGCTATCATTTGTGATGGCTATCATATAGTTTTGAATGCCTGTTAAATATCTTTCTTATCAAAAATAAATAAATAAACAAACTAATAAATATCTAGATATACTGGCTATGGCATTCTGGCCTGTTTCTTCACACCTCCTCATCCTGGAGAAGGGAAATGTTTCTCTTAATTTTAATTTACATTACTTTTAAATGAGTGTATTACTATGCTTCCTAAATGATTGTCTCTTGTCTTAATTATCCCTGTAGCTATGAGAGGTGCAAGTCCCACCCTGGGGCAAACCACAACCACCTCCTTCAGACAAAGTTGACCAATGCTACAGAAGCAAAGTGAACTGAGAACAAAAAACCTTCCTAAACACCTTCACAGCTAAAGAAACATGAGGTCCTACATGATGCTGTCAAATTGTAGCAATTCTCCTCACAGCAGGAATTCAATACAAATATAAATAGAATACTTCATCTCATGGTATTCTCCTGATGGAATATTCATTCTTCTGGGATCTCTTATTGCTTCTTTGGAAAACACATTTTTTCCCCCTCTGGTCCAAGTCGTGAGCTGTGATTAGTGCAGCCAGCAGTACCAATTGGCACTGTGGTGAAGGCTTAACTGCACATCTCTCGGTCTGTATTTATAACACCCCAGCACCTGGATATTTTGGATCTAATACAATGGATATTGCACCACAGTGAGATTCTTTTTGGAGGCTTCT
The DNA here is from genome assembly GCF_041296385.1 of Aphelocoma coerulescens. NCBI lineage: Eukaryota > Metazoa > Chordata > Aves > Passeriformes > Corvidae > Aphelocoma > Aphelocoma coerulescens. The sequence goes on along the minus strand of NC_091018.1, from coordinate 2,386,835 downwards.
GTCACACATGAGACTGCCTGAGTTTTCTATCCAGGCTCACAACTCTTTACAGTCATTTGTGACACTGGCATTAACCCACAGCATGTGTTTTCTGAATTACCACAATTACCAGTATTTTTCTACTGTCCAGCAAGCCCTTTTTCCTCCTTTTTTGTTACAACATGCAAACTAAAGATTGATGGCCACACCTCAAGTCACACATTCTGCTCTTGAATTCAGGTTAATTAGTTTTCATATTTTTAAGCAACACTGAGTTGAAGAACATGGAAAACTGAACCAGACAACAAAAGTGAGAAGCTTAAAAATATCAAAACATATTTACCTTTTCAAGTAAAACACAGCTGAGATACAGAAAGCAAACTGTTCTTCAAGAGGTGGATTTTAACAAACAAATACACACATTTTATAACTAGGCTCAAACCCAGAGTTATAAAATGACAACCACACCAGAGTGCCATGAGGAGCTACAGAAAATGATTTAATGCAGAACCAAAAGCACTAACTTGAATTTTTTTTTTCCTTCCAAAGCTTATGAAATCATTCTGCTCCAGCATTATAAAAATTGTGCTGAAATGCCATACCTTCACAGTGGGAGTCTGCTTTTTTTTCTTTTTAATTACTAGGAAGCTGGAAAAGACTTGACTTCCCAAGAGAAAAAGGACTTGAAACTCAGCCAGCCATCTACAAGTGATCCTACAAAGACAGTACAAGCCACATTTCTACACCATGATCAAAAGCCTAAAAGAAATGACTGGGAATGCACTGAGTTTAGAAGATCCTTCTTTCAGACACTGATACAAAAATCATAAATGCTCTATTTTGCCTCTAAATATCTCTGGAAAAAAACAATGCAAAGTGTATCAATTTAAGATAACATTCTCTTATTTTATATCTTCTTTTCTTTTCATTTAATATTTTTAATTACATTTGTAACTTTTTACTTTTACATCTTCTTTTTTTTGAAAACGTTTTCAGGTTATACTCAGGATTTATTTATTCTGTGTCTCATCAGCTCTCCTTGACTTTTCCTTTCCTGCCTCCCAACTTCATACAACTTTGTATCCATCACATATTCTGAAGTTCAGGCTGTTTTCTCCAGCTTTACAGAGCTCTTTTCTGCACCATTACCTTCAACATGGGCTTGGTTTGGCCTGGCTGCATTTATTAGGTGTGTTTTATAAACAAGTAGGCATAAGCACCTAAGAATACTGGATTTGAGAAGGAAATGCCAGCCTGACAAATTTAGGGGGGCATTTCTCAAATCCTGACATTCTGGGTTTGGCCACACCAAAAAGAGTCTGGCCTCCCTTCCCAGCTGCACCTATAAGAGGGTCAGATAAGATAAATGGGGAAAATGGTGAATCTGTGGTACCTCCTATTCCTATCTCAATTTTTAAAAGTAAATAGTTGTAGTATTTAAAAAAAAAATTTCAAAACAAGTATAAATAAAAAGAAACTGTTCAGTCTAGATAAGATAATGAATCACAAGTATATGCTTTGTCCTGTTTTATAAAGGGTAAGGTTTCTCTCCATAGCAAATAAATTACTGAAACACTGCACAGAATAAAAGTAGCTCATTGCTCCCAACTCTAACAGCACTTGGAGTAGCAGGAAGAGAAGGGGGGGATTTTATTTAATCATTATTTATTTATACAGACTCATTCCTTCAAACATTTGTTATAACAAACATCAAGAATGCTCCCATACAGGGATATACTTAACTCTGGCAGGTTTTGGTGCCTGTTTCCTGGGTTTAGGGGATAAAACTTGGTGTCAGTTGTTCTAAAAGGAAAAAAATCTTTTTACTTCAAGAAAGGATAGTTGAGAGATCAGACAAAAGATTTCATCTTAGCTCACCTGTGCAAAGCCTTGGACTTTTCATCATCTGGAGGTGTTTTGGAGCGAGTTCACCAGTAACTCTCTGTAAAATCTTCTCTGTCTGTCCCACTAAGCTCCCCAAATCTCCTTTGCACAAATAGGACCAAAAATATTTCAGTGTTAGTTCAGAGATTGTCCCTGAGGGATCTCTACGTGTTCCAGATCTCCTCTCCCTCCTGCTCCCTCCACTGAAGGCTGTGCCATGTGGACATTACCTATTTCCCTTTATTAACCAGGGGGAGTTTCACTATTTCTAAACTGAGATCTCCGGAGGGATTTTGGTATAAAAGCCTCCTAAAGGCTTTGTAAACAAATGTAAAAACTATTCTTGGTCTCAAAGCAAGAGTTGGTATTTTGAACAGGTGTTTTACATCCAAAAACAATACAAAGTTTTGGATGAACTTCAGATTTCCAAGAATCCCATATAAAATTCTTTGGATTTCAGAAAAAAATATATTTTGGGAAATCAAGGCACTGAATGTGAAAAAAGTTACATCTAGTCAATATTACATCCTCATATCTGGCTTCTTTCTCAGCTTTTCTTGTCTCACAAATTGTGCCCCTTCTGAAAAACCTCATCCTGCTTCATTTGATTGGTGAAGTTGTCTTTTTACTTAACTAAGAGTGGAAGGGGGTGGGTTTTGTTTGGTTTGGTTTGGTTTGGGGGGTTATTATGGTTAAGTTTTTATTACACTTGTAGCACTTTAAATACATCTCCATACCAAACTTACATAGAGACTCCTCACAATTGAATATATTAACTTAGAGACTCAAATTATGTTTTAATTGCTCGGTGTTTTTCTGTGGATTATATTCATTTCTCCAATGGTTATTATTTAACTGCAAGTGGTTTCAGTCCTCCATACTCAGTCTTAAATAAATAAATAAGAAGCTAAAACAATATCCTCTGAGGCAATGCAATAACAGAAGGAGATGCTTTTGTTCCTTCAGCCTGTGCTGTGTCCTGATAGCTGATTTTCTCATTTTGCTGTACAGGCATTACAAATTGATCATCATCAACACTCCCTTTCTGCCTGGGGTTCATTTTTCATTAATGTGGAATAAACTGAGTGAGCTCCAACCTGCTGAAACTCAGCTTTTCAGTCAGTTTGCTAGAGGTTTACTTAGCTCATACAACAGAAAAAATCTATTTTTGATAAATCCAAATCTGAACTGCACTAGGGTGGATTTGTCTGGTTAACTGTTCCACCCTGACCTTTCTAGGTGTTATCCCACGTGATATCCACAGTACTTTTGAAAGATATGATCAATCCCATCCCTTATACACAATATTCACTGGAGAAGACCTAATCACTGAATGTAATAGAGATTGTCTGAGCTGGAATGGTTTTAATGCCAGCTGTGAGGTATTGGCAACTTTGGGGCAAAGCACTAGGGAGCATAGAGAAGGAACGTAGTTAAAATTGATGGTTAGAGGTCAACACCTTTCTATGACTTGACATTCACACTGCACTGAAATGCCAATTTTATCTTGCTCCTGCACACTTCATTACAACCTCCTGCCAGTGTCAAATGCCTCCTGAAATTCCTCTCTATGGTCCTCACAGCTGCACCTTAACCCCAGCACAGTGCATGAGGAAAGCCTATCGCCCACATTATTGGCACTTGTCTGACATTCAACTCTAAAAGAACAGTAATCCTTTCACAAGTTAGTGTTTATCTAAGTAATGGGAAACTTAAACTAATAAAAAATAAAACACACAAAAAAACTAAAACAAAAGAGCTGTGTGATTCCGAATTGATATTGTCTCTGTTCGATGTTAGGGTAGGTAACTGTCCAGGACACAACCTCATATCTCTGTGACTACAACTACAGATAAAAACCCTACATAAGCAGGCATTCAATGTGGAGTTCGCAGAATATCTCTATTTTCGGTGTTGACCTACCTATAAAATGTGATATTATATGTTTACCACACCTAATATTTAACACATTATAAAATGTTTTGAGAAGTGCAAATAGAACACATAAGATGAGGCCTCTCTGTTTTGCAGTTATCAGACAAATTCTGAAGCCTATTTTCCTTTTCTGAGATGGGGCAGGCTTTTTATTTAATCTTTGACTTTCATTGAGGGAAAGCCACTAATGGAGAAAATATTTTCCCAGGTGTGCTAATCGCAGTTATCTGCAACTATGAAACTTGCTGGCAGTTCTGGTGATTTAAAGCACACAGAATCTATTGACACTCTTCAGGCTTTTGGCAGCCATGAGGCTTTCCTGAGCTCATGCACAGCTCTAACAACTCTGTCTGAAGCAACAGCCCTCCCTAAAGTCTGATGGATCCCTGCCCAGGCTGCTCCCTTGGCTGATTCTCTGCAAGAGACAGCGGAGAAGGAAGAGCATATCCCTGTTTTTTCTTGGACGATATAGCCCTGGTCCCAGAGTTTATTCACATCTACTACCTGTAAAGGGGCAAGGGAAAATGCATCTGGTATATGTGTATTACCTAGTTTGCAGTGACAGAGAGGATTCTGGTAGCTCATGAGTGACCCTGTCCTGTAGCTGTGCTGCACTTTAATCCCTGACACCCTTTGCTTGCTCTCTGACCCATTCAAATCCCACCCTCACCTCCAATTTTCCCTTCCACAATCTCCCCTGAGGCTCCTTGACAGTTCAGAGTATCAAAAATTACAGAGGAAAAAATCTGTTCTCCAGGAACCAGCTGCATTTTCCTCCTCCTCCAACACTGCTCAGTTCTGCACACGGGGAACTGGGAAAACAAAATTAATTCTGATACGTAACAGCACATCCACTTGCCACAGTTGCAAGTCTGCCCATATCTGAGGCAGCATCACTCTCTCATCAAGCACAGGGAAGGTATCCAAGGAGAGAGAGCTCTTAAGTATGTTCTCAAGCCATCTGTGAACATTTTAAAGTGCATTCCAAAGCACACGGGAGACTGAGGCATCGTTTGGAGAGCAAGAGAAATACACAGCACACGGCTGGATCCAAATCCATGCCTGCTCCAGGGAGGCTCGGATTGACCCACACAGTTCTTTTGGGCATTGTTTAACATTTCCAGAGCTGTGACCAGGGACTCTCAAGGAATGGTTTGGGTTGGAAGGGACCTTTGAGGCCATCCAGTCCCAGCTCCCTGCCATGGACAGGGACACCTTCCACTAGACCAGGCTGCTCAAAGACCATCAGACTGAGTAACTCCAAGCTTACAAATTACTATTTTGCTTCATTAACGGCCTCCTGGAGAAAGACAAATCTTTTTTGAGTTTTCTTGGAAGCAAAGCCAGCAGAGTCCACGCTGATGCTGAAGCTTTCTGCTCTCCATGTTCTGTGTACAGAAATAATGCATTTGGAGTCAAAGAAAAAACCTCAGATATATTACTGAACATGCTGCAAAGACCAGAAACTTCTGTCTGAATGAATTGCTTTCTTTTAGAAACTATGCCAAATTGATTTCTTTAAATAAAGGTTTATTTTAAAGGAGGTCCTGTTATGTTCATTGAGACTAAACTCTTTTGGTAACAGCCTGTCTTTTGCAGTTAATTGCTGCTTGTCTCCTTGGATATCATCATTTGCATAATTGTGATTCTTTTCAATAAAAAGGGATTATATAATCTTGGAGAAGCAAACATCATAAAATTTAAATTTACATGAAATTAAAGGAATAAGTGTTCCATGGTAACAGTGCTATTAACTTGCACCAAAGAATAAAGTCTTTAATATTATAAAGTCAACGTATTTACAGAAAATCACTTAGACTCTGCTGCTTCTCAAATGTCATGCAAAATTAAAACATCAGACCATACTTTGAAGCAACATTACTGAAATGAATATTAATGCCAACTTTAAATGTTTGCAATAAGGACACATAAGGTGCTCCCGAGGCCAGTTTCCTCTTTCTGAAATGGAAAATTTGTAACCTTTGTAAGTGAAAAATAAGGAGTTGGATTGCAATTTTATAAATAAGAGTAAATTTTGAAGTCTATGTCATAGCAAGTTTTTCATGCTTCCCACTAGACACATTTGCCTAACCCGTGGCTGCACAAAAGAACTGTAGCAAGTGCCACTGAGACTGAGGTTCCAGCAGAGCTTTTCCTGCCAGGGTAAGTGGATCATTTATTCCTTCCTTTTTTATGTATGGATTAATTAATTGTGTTTGTTCTTATTGGCACTAAAGTTTGAATTTGCCAAGAGCCTGTGGCAGGCTAATCTAATTAAGAAAGTGGTTTGTAAGCTGAAGAACAAAACCAAATCTGTTCAAAGGTCTGACACTGAGGAGTTACCAACTTGAATTCTCTAACATTGTCAGTGTGTTCTTAGAGAGCTCTTTTGCTGTACACTGTAGCACATTTAATACTCTAAGAATTTAATTAGGCCAAACTCTGGCTTAAAAACAGAAAAACAACCACTCACACCTCCTTTTGCACCTTGCACCATCCAATTTCCCACAAAGTTTCTACTTTCTGGCAAGTCAGATATGGTGCTGATACCTTGAGAGGGTTTATTTCCATTGAACGCCAAAGGCAGCCTGGGCTGTCACTCATTTCTACAAGCTCAAATCAGTCAGTATGGGAACAGAGCTACGAAATGGAACACAGTACTCAGCACAACCCAGAAAAAATAAACTATCAGTTGTTGAATTAAGGGTATGGAGACACAATTCAAGACATTATATATACATGTATAAAAATAAACCCCAAGCACATTGAGAATGAAGCACCTGCAGCTTCTTTGAAGGTCATAAAACTCACTGCTCCAGCTTGATAACAATACTTTTCCCTTAACCTGTTTGTAGTTCTAAAGGCCTGACAGAAAAATCAGCAAGCTAAATAATCTAGATGTCATCGTGGTCTGAGGATGAATGAAGTGCAGCCTGTTACCTCAGCACATGCAGCTCTTCAGCTTGGCACACTGAGCAACAAGAGCTCTCCCTAGAAAAAACTATTGGCCACATATCAAGGAGCCCTTTTCTTCTGGAATATTTCCTTAGCTGAAGACTGTTGAGAAAGACAAAATGGCAGAGCCTGTGGGGCCCACCCTCAGTGCTGTATTTCAGTCGGTTCCCCAAATGGCAAATGCTTTGAACCCAGCACGTGAGAACATCCCTGCCTGCCCTTCTCTGCCACGTCTGCAGGGAGGGTTTGGGAATCCATGGATTGATGTTCACAACAAAGTAAACAATTCTGTCACAATTCAGTGTACACACTGAGAAAGAGATCTAGAACAATAAAAATAACTGTATTTATTTTAGGCATGGATCTTGGCTAACATAGCTGGCTGGGAATACAGACAATGCAGAAAATCAGCCCTTGTGTGCTTTGTATTTGCCTTTCTTTTTGCAGCCAAATCTGCTAAGTGTTCATGCACAAAAATAAGCAGCGGGGGAGAAAAACAGTAACTAAATACTGGGGGGGGAGGTACTTTAATCATTCATTCAGGACAAAAAAAATTCTGATTCCACAATGAAAAAACACTGGAGGACTTCCTCTGCAAAAAAAGCACTTTTGCAAAGTGCAATGACACAAACACAAATGAACAGCAATTCCATAAGTGTCCTATCTTCAGTTAACATCATGTGACATATGGAATAACAACACAATAAAATAATTTCTGATACACAAAGTCTTGTTTGACAAAGCAAAATAAGGACAAGGAAATAACAGGCATTCACACCTTGACATAATATTTACAAGTTTGGAAGACTTCAGATAAAAAGCAACAAATTTATGCAATTCATTACATTGTATTGGACTCCTGGATGCCAAACACATTTGTGAAGTAATATTATACAACGTGTTGAAAGTGCTGGATGAGAGTTAATGGCCATGGACATCAATTCTGCAACTGCCCAACAGAGCTGTGCAACCTCTGCTTTTGTGCAGAAATGTGGTAATACAGGAGGTTCTGTACAAAACTTACCTGCCATAAGATACAAATCATGTATATCCTGTAGCTTTAGAAATAAAATGTGCAGGACAATTTCTGGTTTAATTATTTCTGGCTTCAAAATTACTCTATTAAAAATGGTTTCATTTTTAAAAGTCTTGGGATGTTTTAAATGCTAATCAGTAAAACGGGTTTTTTTCTTTGTAACTAGAGAGGAAAACAACCCCCATCAATACAAACTAAAGTGTTTTGCCTAACCTCATCTGGAGGGTTGTAGAGGGAGAATAAATAAGTGGACAAAACTCCCAGCCAGGTGACCAACACAGCAATGAAAACACATTTTCTACTCAAGTACAACTTCATCTCATCGTCCCTGCGGTAACCTGGTACAATCTGTGGCAGAGCTGGAAAAGATACAAGAGTGTCTGCTCTGCTCCCAGAAGGGAAAGGACCAGAAATGGAATAATTTCTCCTAGAAGTGAAAGGACAGTGAGTACTGAGATAAAGTTACACCTACACATGCAATTGTGTGCTCCCCACTGTGCTCAGCAGGAACGGCTGCGCTTCGCTGCGAGACGTGAGAGCACAGTTAACATTTGGGATTGGTACCCAGGATGGGATCATCACGACAAAGCCACTGGCACCAGAACACGCTGGGAGCCCAGGTGCTCCAGTCTTAGCTAGACTTTCCCTAGCAGACAGTTCTTCTGGATTAGACTGCCTTCCTTTTGAGTGCAGATGGTTGAAATTAAAATAGTTTGACAGTTCATTAACATTTTGGGGGCGGCTGCTTTCAGTCTGTCCTTTCTGTCTGGACTCAGTGTCTCCTTTGCCAAGCAGAGACCTGTTCCTCACTAACCCCAAGGTTTCCTGAGTGATCACTGCTGGGATTTGCTCTGCCATTGCTCAGTTACATTCCTCTGCAGGGCCTGCCTCAAACTGGGAGCTGCAGTGCAGAAACAGCCATTGAAAACCACGTCAACAACCGTGAGCTTCCAAAGCTTTGTGTCAAAGTCCTTATGCTAAACAGCTTCAGCAACTGGGACTGCACTGTGGTGTAATAATGCATTATAGTGTGATATAGAATGATATAGATGGACATCACAGAATCATGGAGAGGTTTGGCTTGGAAGGGACCCTAAACATCATCTCCATGTCATGTGACATGAGCAGGAAGACCTTCTACTATCCCAGGCTGCTCCAAGTGCTGTTCAGCCTGGCCTTGGACCCTTCCAGGGATCCAGGGGCAGCCACAGCTTCTCTGTGCCAGGGCCTCACCAGCCTCACAGGGAAGAATTTCTCCTCAATATCCAATCTAAACCTACCTACCCAACTCCTTCAACTCTAGGCCCTTGTCCAAAGCCCCTCTCCAGCTCTTTGTAGCCCCTTTAGGTACTGAAATGGGTCTACGGTTCTTTTAAGGTTAAAACTTCCATCTTGCTCCTACTTCAAACAATTGTTTAGTGCCCATTCAGCCCAAACTGGCTTCTGTGACCAATTACTGCTGGCAACCCAAATTAGAGTTAAAATATGTGTCCCCATGCATTTCACTGGATGGTATCATGCAACACACACCATGATCAACTATCCACCAATCTTTTTTTTCCTGAAAGAAGAGCTGTATCATCAGTACCCAAAATGTGCCATGAGTGGGGAAACTATAAATGTTTTGTAAAGACACCCTGAAGAACACACAGGCACTGGATCATGTTTCTTCCTGACAGAAACCCCAATAACAACAACAAAAAAACCCAAAACAAAACAAACCCAAAAACCAAATCAAACAAACAAACAAACAAAAATAACACAAAGAAAAACCAAACCAAAACAGAAACAACAAAAACCCCACCAAAATATCCCCCAAACCCTTGAACACCAGAATCAGGGTAATTTTTCTGGAACTACAAACATCTCTGGCATATCACTACTCTTTAGTCCAGATTAATGAGCTTATGCAAGATATTAGCTGTACATTACACCCGTCGTGTGATTTTAAGTCTGGATTAAATAGCTATTAAGAGATAAGGATCAATGTGGAGCGTTCAAATGCACAGCAAGCCCATTATTCCACACAGGCACCACAGACTGCAAAGGAGCTCTGTCACCTTCACAACTTCTAACAAGTTAAATGTAAGTTATTGCTGCCACCAACAGGATGCTCCTCAGCACATTTCATCTTATTAGTTCTCCAAATTTGCCTTTCTGTACAAACACCTGTATGCTTGTAAGGCTGGTGTGATATGAAACTCACAATCAGCACTGAAAAGCTGCAAGGCAATTAATGCCATGTTTCCTATTAAATCTGGGAAGTGCATTCCATTTCCCCATTGCAAAAGCAGCCTACAGAGAACAAGAGTATTGTCATAGGTTCAATTCAATTAAAAATAGATCCAGAGAAACTCCCCACCCAAACAACCCTGAGAAAGTGAAGACAGGCTGTAAAATGGGTGAAGGGTTCAATCTGGTGAGTGCCACGGAGAGCAGCAATGACACAATCTGAATTTCTACAGGAGCAACAGAGTCTCTACAGATAATGTAACTGTGATACAACCATGTCTAGCACAAAGCCAACAGAAAAGAAAGCAAAATTTGGGCTGAAAAACACTGTTGGTGTTGACAAGTTCTTTCCTTTCATATTCTCCTGTTTGATCTGGCCTTCTTCAGCATATTTAAAAATGAGAGGGGATTTGAGGAATTAAAGAGAAGGAACAGTGACATTTCCTGTGGTAGACAGAGAGATGCTTCACCAGTGAAGGTGGCTCCAAGCAGAGCTGAAAAATAGGTAAAAAAAAAAAAAAGATCATTACAGCTGCTATGACACACTGATAAGTATCAGGCAGATGATAGCAAAATTATTGTCTGTAACAACAAAGCTTTGACAAGACTAGCAGATTTATAAACAAATCAATTCTAATCTGCTGAAAGGTCATCTCTCCATTAAGACTGAATAGGAATGAGATTAAATTACATGGTTGGCTACAGATATCTACAGCAGGGCACCAAACAGGGGAAGGCTGCACAAAAAATTATGCAGAGTGACACTGCAGGGCTTTGCTCACGAAACGTGAGGCTGCCTCACCATGCTCTGTGAGGCCAAGTTTGAGGTGTACCTTTATAATGCTTAAAATGGAAAATCTGACTGAAGTGCAGTGAGTGTTAACTCTGTTCTTCCACAATAAATATTTCTTTGCTATGAGTTAAGTCCAGCAGCTGAAACCTGCACGGGCAGGATTCAGCTGTAGTCAATCACTCTCTGCTGGTTTTCTCCCCTCTAAATTTTACCTGATGAAGATCTTTAATGAATTTCTGGTTTAAAAAAGGAGACTGATTACAAAATCTATGAGCTAGCAACAGAAGCAAGGGATGTGTGTATTCAGCTGTACTGGAGAGGGGAGAAAAGAAGCAGGGAAGGGACAGAACACAAACTTTGCCATCAGCACTCCCGAGAAAGGTTATGCCCCACCCAAAAGGATAAATTATGAAGAGAATTTATTGGCATTTTTTAAATATTTTTTTCCAATGTCTCCTTTAAACCTGTCATGATATACTTTAGCTTAATTAGCTTATACTGGCACCTATTGGTAGAAAATATAGTTTGCATCACCATTATCAGTTACTGCTTGTTCTTTAATCAACAGCAGAAAAGCTGTTTATAGTAATTATTAGTTAGCACCCTTCCCTCTTCATTAAGAGTATGTTTTTTTATTGTTTTAAGTGATAGGACAGAAATCAATGACAAAACCAAACTTTGAATGAAAGCATAGCATGCCTGAATCTTAGGAAACAAACCACCATCTACAGGAACTGTAGAGGAGGTAATTGATAATTACCCTTTGAATGACACTTAACTAGAACTGTAATGCTAGGAAAAACCAACTAAAACCAAATTAATAATTAATAAATAAAATAATATTTATGAACACTCTTCCTTGTGTGGAAATTATTTTCTAGTTTTCTTTTTGTTTTCCCCCGTTTGATTATTGATCTAATTATTCAGAAGGCTGAAAACTCAGTTCTCCAATAGCAATTTATTTAGTAGATCATATCAGAAAGCTAAAATAATTTCAAGGATATCTACAGCAGTTCTCTGAGTGCACATTTCTCTGTACTGGAGGGATATCACCTCCAAAAGTATGTCCTGATTTGGAGATTCTTTTTTCCCCTTAGGGGTTTAACAGTTTTTGAGATTATTAAAAATTATAGAAATTTTGAATCCTATTACTTTTCAGTTTTTCAATAACTGTTTCCTGCCATTCCCAGAGACACTTTTTTACCTCCTAGAACCCCAAATTTTGGCTGCCTTAAAGGTCACTACTCAGTAATTGTGTGGAGAAAGTACAGGTTTCTTGTACCATTTTACAGTTTAATCTGTAGCCTCTGGCTGGTGCTCCAGAGGAGTGCTGGTGTCCCATCCATCCCTATACCTGCCAGCCCCACAAAGCTGTCTTTAATATAAAAAAATAGCTTTAGATTTTATTATTTAGGCAACCAAATTTTACCCTTGATATCCAGAAGAGATTCACACAGTTGCTTCTACTGTCAGTCCTATGAATTGCGAATATGAATAAAGAATTGATGCAACCCCCTGAAGTTTTGTGGAATGCATTCTGTAGCTGCTGTTATTTCTCCTTTCCTCTTGTCCATTTTTCAACTGGGTTGTTCAGCTGATCCAATGAATCAAATCAAGTGGCTATCTTCAACATTACAGCAATAATTGTATTTGTATAATGAATTTAGCTGTTTTCAGAAGCTGGTTGTATCTATCACACAGGAGCTGGAATAGAGATAGCCAGCAAAGCCACAGGAAAAAAAAGAAAAAAAGTCTGAAATGCATGAAGTATTTTTATTGAGCAGTCCTGGCCAGCTCCAGCAATAAAATGAAGTGCAGGGAAGGAACACAGTGTCTACCAGGCATTGTGACCACATCTTCTTTCACTTGGAGCTCTGTAAAGATGCCCTAAGCACACATCTTTATGGCATTGTGGTTGTGATTTCATTTCACATCATAAGCTGCTATCAACACAGCCTTGTCATTGCAATTTGTCACACACAGAAGCGTGAGTTTTCTCTATCTCACTGAAATTTTTATCTCACCAGTCACAATCACAGACTGCTAGTTTAAAGCAGGGCTCTCAGTCATTATGAGAAGATGAAATCACAAAAGATAACATTAATAGACATTGCCACCACCATAGAGACAAACACTGTGGCTTTTCTGGAGCTCATGAAATCAAAGCTAACAGGGTGTAACAGCCATATACATGGATATGAGTGGGAAGTGAGCAGCCACTTACAACATTCCTGAAATTTTCATGAAACTCATCCAATGCTATTCGTGTGAAATACGAAATTTGTCTTTTTGGGGGGTTCTTGGCAATAATCTTAATGTCTCCCCTTTTCTCCTCTTCCTCCCCACAGTGGAAATCTCAGGGCAGAAGCTTTTTTTAATTTCTCAGCTCTTGAGCTTCTTACTTCTTCTTTTCTACCATGATTCAGGTTTGCTCTGGTCACGCTCTGTTGTACTCTGGACTATAAAAGTCACAAGGCTTAAGCCAAAGATTTTAAATCAATGGAGGTGTGGTTCAATGATAGGGTACACCCTGAACTAGAACACATGAAGCATTCCTGAGAACAAAGACCATCTGTATTTGTGCCTGTAATGCCCCTGCTGTGCTGTGGCTACTGAGTGCCCACCTGATTGTCCATTCCTGAGCAATTACCTTGTCAGGGATCTGGTTTTACCTTTCCAACTGCTACATGAGACTACTTTTGCACTTGGATCTCAAACCCAGCTGATCTGTTTATTGAGACTTACTAATCTAAAATCAGCAATCCCACCCATGCCTCGATTGCTTGTTCCTATTTCTTTTGGTTTCAAGTTAAAAGTTGGACAACTTTAAAAGTGTAACTTCTAAAGGACTAAGTGCTTAGAAGTTCTTTGGTATCTACTTCTCATCAGTTCCCATTTATTATTCTGGCATTGACTGAAACACCAAGGAAAACTTTTTCCAGAAAGCATTTTAAAACAGTGAGCACCCTAAACCATGTTAAAGTAAAATCCTCACCATGGGTCAACATGTCACACTTCCCAGGGCATGGAGGTAAGGACAGAAGGCAAAGAACTGCTAATTTCTGTTACCTGAGTGAATCATGTAACAATCATGAACAGCTTGTATCATCTTCTTTTTATTAATGTTTTACCAACAAGTTTTTGTTCCAAATCCTTTATTAAAAATCAGTCAAGAGTTATTTTCATTTCAGCACCCTACTCTTCAAACAGCAAATTACGATTATAAATAGAAACCATCCAGTTTGGTTTTCTCTGGTTCTGTGTTTTTTTCATTACTTTCACTGTAGAGTGAAAAAAAACCCCATACTCTAAACATATCAGAAAAAAACCAACAGCCAAAAATATTCAGCTTTGTGCATTATTGGGCCTCTGTTCTACACCACACCGAAATAGCAGGAAAGGCAGTACATCAGTTTGCTGCTGAAGCCAACTGGCCTCTCTCTGTGCTCTGAGACAGTTTATTATGTCAAGAAAAGCAGATATGATTTCCCTGCCCCAAGCAAACACCTTGTGATCTCCTGTATCCAGTAACAACCACCAGCACTTTGAATAGGACTCTACAATAACAAAGTGTTTTCACTTTTTCTTATAAATGACAGTTCAAAAGATCCACACCTATGCAGAGTTACACCTAATGAAGTACTTTAAAAAAAAAAAAAAAAAGCCAGCCAAAAAAAAACCCAAACCAGTTTACTGCACAGGCACTTGATTTGTCACAGGCTGAAGCTTCCTATTAAAACATTCTTCACAAAGGCATCAAATTAGCACTAGATCTTCTGAAGACTTGGAACTTTTTTTTTTGCTGCCATGACATTTTGTATGTTATGTAGCTGGATTTATTCAAGCTTTTGCTTTCTTTATCATTGTTTGCACTGTAAAAACCAGATGCTTATCCAAGGATGTACAGCCTTTAACTTTACTTAGAAAAAAGTATTTGCGTGACTCGAGAAAAACTTTTGGGGCCTAAAATTGGAGTTTGCTTTCTCTACAGAAAGATGGCATTTCTAAAGAACTGTTGCTTGGGCAAAACCCTTAGGTTTTCAACCACGTTGTCCATTGTTGGGTGTGAGAATACAACCTGTTCCTTATTAAAAGGGTTCTAGAAATAGGTCCTGTATGGATAACCATCTTTTGCAGATGTTTAAACTACTGCTGGGAAAGGCAATGACAGATGTATAAAATTAACATTAACCACCTACATTATTTCTGAGTATTCCTTCTCCCCCCTCTGACAAAATTGCAGGTACCCTTATCAGTGGGAATCAAGCAGATTTTTCTAACAGGTCTCCACTGTCACAAAATTTTATATTAGGAATGGGTTTCCTCTTCAAGGCTTGGCAAACACAAACGAGGTTTCTTGGCATGTAGAGATATTGTTTAATAAGATTGGCTGTTTGGGAATCTGGGATCATAAAGATAAAGAGTGGCAAGGATGGGCTCCCAGCCACCAGAAGTTTGGATGATGAATCTCTTAAGCTGTTAAAAAGTTGAAGGGGAAGGTACAAGTAGCAATTTTTCATGTTTGATGAACCACCAGTAATTCAGAGGTCTTTTACAACAAATATTTTCTTTGGTGACAAAATGAGACATTCCTGAGAGATATCCCCCTAATGCACTGCAGGTCCCCTTTGTTTCCATCAGAAAACATAAAATTTCTAATAAAAAATAATTAAATAGTAAGAAAAATACAGATATAGTGTTCAGCTCCTACTGAAAAAGTCAAACAGAGGTCTTAACAGAGGATCTACTCTTGAGTAAAAGATTCTTATTCCAGACTCTCTTTAGTCTATATATTCTGGAGAAAACCTTGCTTAATCAGTGTGTAAAGAGAGAAAGTGATGCATATTTATCTCTGAAAAATATTGTCAGGTGATGCAGCTGTTACAGATAAAAGCTTAACAAAGGAAGACTTGAGTACATATTTTCACACCTGGGTGATATTTACAAGGATATAAAATTTCAACAAAAATCTTTCCTTTCAATAATCAAGTAACAAGCATGTGTTGCCTTAAGTTTTTCTTGACTATATAAGGATGATGATGCAGGAAAAATATAATTTGAACTAACAAAGATGCAAAGATGGTCTTCAGAGTTTTTCAAGTGAAAATTTCTGTGTTGGTGCAACTTTACAAAGAGCTGGGCTCACACAATATTGGACATTTTATAAAAGCTTTCAATAGGGAGCTAAATTATTTCTGATGAATGCATTCGGTTGGCACTCAATTACTTGGCAAGCCAAACAGGAGATGAAAGGCTGAAGCAAAAGTTGGATTCAGAATTAACAAGATGATCATAACCAGAAATGTCTACATGATTCACAGACATATACGAACATCTTGAAGATAACAGCCTCTCAATCTCCTGATTTACTAGATAAGATATTAATTCAACAAATGCACTTCTATTTCTGTTGATAAACACAAGATGTCTTTTTGAAAGGAGGCTTTGTACTAAAAATACATTTATTTAAAAGTCAAAAACATAATCACAAAACCCACACTTAACCTGAAATGTCTAAATCAAAACATTAACACCGTACATTTTCAATACTGTATAATTTTTATTTAAAGTTATATTTTTTTCTGGAAATTTCACTGATCTTCAGAAGTATAATGAATCTCTAAATGCAGATTGGTTACACAAACTGTTTCTGCTTCTACCTGAGTGAAAATATTGGCTTCTTGGTTTTATAAACTGTCTTTCTAGCTGATAAACAAACAAGTTTTGTCCTCTCTATGTAATTTTTTTTTTGACCTCATGAAATTTATGAACTGACAATGAAAGAGGAAGCTGTAAGAAGCAAAATATGCAACTTGCCATTTGCACAGAAAATGTAGCAGAACTCACAGATGACCCAGACTCCTCAAAGACTGAACAAGGAAGGTGCCACCATCTGATTACACAAACGGGCACATGTAACCATGACAGCTTCGTATTTTAAGAAGCCAGTCAGGGAGAGAACATATTAAGAAGTATCAAATGATCATTGTATTTCAAGCACAAGTCCACTTAATCTGTAAGTGATCACATGCTATGCTTCACAACCTGGTAAAGTCACACTCTGAATAAACAGAGCAGGTCACACTCTGAGCTACACCAGGATCAGGGAAGCCTCAGCTCCCAGCAAGACTCCTTTTGCAAGGGGTGATTATCCCTTATGAGGTAAGGTAGAAAGAAAATATGGATTCAGGAAGCAGCTAACATACGGAATAAAAGTTTGTCAGAGTAGGAATGTGTATTTTTGCTGCACTGTGGTGAGGAACCTGTTAGCAATGCCCGGCCTCAAGGAGTGCCCATAACATTTTCCCTCAAGCACCACGACAGACAGGACAAGGTAGGAAGGTGCAGAGGCTGACAGCACCCCGACCTGAGGGAGGAGGTTTCCAATGAACTGCTCAGAGAGGTTCCTAGCAGCATTTCGATGCTGCCATGCACCAGATTCCTGGAACCACAGAATCAATAGGGTCAGGAAAGCACTTTAAGACCATCAGGTTCAAGCATCAACCCAGTGCCACCACCGTGTTCACAACTAAACCATGTCCTCAGGTGCCACATCCTTCTTGAACACTTCCAGGGATGGTGGCTCCACCACTTCCCTGGGCAGCCTGTTCCAGTGCTTTACAACCCTTTCTGGGAATTTTTTTTCCTAATATCCAATCTAAACCTCCCTTGGTGTAAGTTGAGGCCATTTCCTCTTGTCCAGTCAATTCTTACCTGGGAAAAGAGCCTGATCCCCCCAGCTGCACCAACCTTCAGGGAGTTGTGCAGAGCCACAAGGTCCTGCCTGAGCCTCCTTTGCTCCAGGCTGAGCCCCTTTCCCAGCTCCCTCAGATGCTCCTGGTGCTCCAGACCCTTCTCAGCTCCATTCCCTTCCCTGGACATGCTCCAGCCCCTCAACGTCCCTCTTGTCATGAGGGGCCCAAAATTGAACAATAAACTCGATGCTGCAACTCATCCTACCCACAAACAAGGTAATAAAGTGTATTACCATATATATGCTGGGAATAGGACTTTAAAAATCTTCAGTATATTAATAAATTTGCTGAAAAATTAAGCATTGCTTCTAACTGCTTATATTTTTTTATTAAGAATATTCCCATCCTTTCCTGCATTACAGGAAATGGTCTCAGCTTTTTAATGATTTTTCTGCAACACTGATAGAGAATGACTAAGAGTAAATCAGTTAAAAACTGAATTCAATTTTTTCTTCCCACTTTATCTACTTATTAATTGCCTACTATTAAGGACATTACACTTTAAAAGTCTCCCCTTGTCCTAAAAATTATGGCAGTAAAATATTTTGCAATCAATTTCAAAAACAATTCAAATTTTTCTTTCAGATGTGATAAAACCCAAACTCATTCAAAAAGTCCTTCCACACAACTCCCACATCATCCTGGCAGACAAATAAATCCTAAAAAATGTCAGGGCAATAGGTTATCTCAATATGCTTTCGAAATCCAGAATATTAATGTTAATCAGTTAAATGTAAAATACTGAGCAAAATCTGGAATCCCTTACAGCCCCTCAGTGGTAAAAATACCCTGCAAAATTATCCTAGAGGTTATATCCTAATTAAATAAACTAAAATGATCAAAAGTTTTGATTTTATGGTCTTAAAGTCTTTAAAAAATTATTACTACAGTTATAGGATACAAACACTTTGCAACTGACTGGAAATAATCCACAATGTCAAGTAAATTGATACATTTTACTTTACTGTATCCTTATTTTAATTTTACTTTCACTTAGTCGAAAATGTCATAAAAGACAGACTTCAAGTCTGGACAAACAGAATTCTGGAGCACAGAATATTCCTTTTATGACAGCACTCTTACAAATAACATAATTTCACATGTTTTCCAGTTCAGACTGGGGGAGGCAAAGAGAATGCTTGGGCCATTGCTTACTCCAGGAGAGGAGAGGTGCAGCTCTGGTCTCAAGGACTTTCAGCTGCCTGTTTGCAGCACATGCTACGAGTGTGCCTGTCCTTTTCCAGCTACTGGAAATCATAAAATGTCTTTTATTCCTGGAAGTTAATTACACTCTGGTTTACCCTCACAAACCTAAACACAATTAAATAGATAAAGTACAGTATTCAGGAGATGTCTCTCCTGATGAAATAAGCTTTGGCAATCAGAAATCAAGTTAAGAGGAGAAAAGCTTGCACTTAAGAAAGCAAAATGTGCTATGGCAATAATCCTGTTATTTTATTATACCTCTGACAACAAGGAATATCCTCCATCTGGATAGGTGGATGGCTGAGATGGCCTTAAGCACTTGATAAATGCATTTTTCAATCTATAACTGAAAAGAGCATAATAATCATGTGTCATTTGGATTTTCTGTAACTTGATAAAATCCAGAAGACTTCCTTAGAAATATGTTGGTTAAGCTATAGTACTTTTATATAAATTTAGTTTAAAAAGGTCTGTAGTTGAAAAGCCAAAGTATCTGAACTCCCCAAAGGGGTGTCTGGAAAAATATTTCCTTTCTTTATGAGTCTCTATGGATGTTTCTCTTTGCAGTAGTAATAGATCGAGCAAATGTCAATTGTTTGCAGCATGCATCATCAGAAGTGGACCTGGTCTCTCAGAAATATTTAAAAACTTATGTTCTCTCTAGTACAGCCTAAAACCAGAAACAAAATAGAGAAAAGCAAGCTGAAGATGGCACTGAATAAGATTGCAGCAGAAAACCAAAATAAACCAAAATAAAATAACATTTTAAAACCAAACCAGCACATTTCTGGAATAGGTATGATTCCATAATGCCACTGAAATTGTTTTGGTGGTAAGCGAGTCTCCAGCATGCAAAAAGGCACACATATACATCTTCAGGATAAGTCAACTAAAAGTCAACTTCTGCACCAGAAATAAAGAGCTGCCTGCTCCAGCCACATTTAATTATCTTGCCTAATGAGGTCTTTTAGCATAACTGCTGAACTATTCACCTGCTGTACTTTTCAGGGAAAATATCAAGTATATAATTTCCACGTTGTGGGGAAGAAGAAATTTGTTCTTTTTCTGTGGAAAGGAAAACCATCTCATACTTTGAGTCAAGACTTGATCCTCATGAAAAGTACTTTGGGGTCAGTCTCCTCTCAACCAAGTTTAACCTTTTGGGACTTTTTACTAACAGTTAAACAACATATAGCAAATAAAGCCCTATTACCTGTAATTACAATTCCATGGAGTGTAAGGGGAGGAGTAGCCAGTTGGCAGTGATAATGCAGCAGGACAGAAGAAATGGGACACACAAGAATTTCCATGGCCAGAAACACATTTTAATGCTTAACCCCAGTCTTTCAGTTAAAGACCTCTGAAGTAATTTTAAAAGGTAAAAATACAGTCAGTACCATAGTCAGACAGAAGCTGATCCTACAACAGAGTCCTGTGATGGACAATATATGGAATTTTCCCACCAACTGTAATACAGGGCCACAGCTGGGGTAAATGGCAGCACACAGAATTAGGTGGACAGAACAAGGAGTCAGATGGAGCAGCCATAACCAAAGCACACCGGGGAGATAAAAGCCAGAGATGAGACTTTTCTTACCTGATGGAGGAATAAACACACAGCAGACTCAAAGGTAAGGCCTCAGCTGCTCAGGAAAAGCTCAGCAGGGCTGACCCTCAGGAAACCAACACAGGGAAGCAGCAGCTGATGTGCTCTGAGGACCCTCAAATTCCCTTCACCGTGGTTGTTGTTCAGATGATTGCCATCTAGGCTGGCAATTCAAAAGACTTTGAGCACTTTTTCCTAGACTTCACCCAGTGATCTCACTCAATCACCCATTTTAACAAGTACAGCTTTCATAGCCCAAATATGTCATTACAAGCAAGTAAATAGTAACACATAAAAATATATGACTGGAAGTTCAAGTTCAGGTGAGCATCAGAAAGAGAAATGCACTGCAACTTCTTCATCTCTTCTCCAATATCTTCCCAATCCAGCAGTACACCTAACAAGCACAAATCATTGTCAAGTACACCTTACTAAAGTGCCAGGCAGAAACCTGGAAGCTCACTACAAATACATTCTAAATAATTCAGGTGCCTTTTTAGTATGTATAGCCATTAATCATTCCTTAAGACATTTACATATGTTCACATGTACATCCCTCTTCACTCTCCCCTTGCCAAATAAAGACAAACCAAGGTATTTCTTATAGGCTCGTCTGGGTCCTTCTCTGAATTTTTTTCCCTGACTTTTAATTACTTATCACTCAAGAGAGACTTTATATACTCATACATTAGTGCAATTTATGGTATATTGGATTTTTTGTAATAAAGACTGACTAGCAGCTAAAAGCAAAATTGTTAAACCACTTTTCAGTTTTCATATAGAGTCCCTTATATGCATGTTTTTATATTACTTTACCTGCTGAATTAATGGGAGTATCATGAACATAGTGACATGAATCTGTAGAACTTGATAGTATCATTACTCCAACTACAAGTAGCACAAATCAAGTGAATATGATATTTTCCTATATGTGAAATACTGCTCATGCAAACATTGATGTTTGCTATTTTATTGAATAAATGGAAGTTAATTAATGCAAGAAAAAAAATCTAGGTTTTTTTTTTTCCTTCAAATTAATAAGTTTGTGTTGAATTTAGTGTGCAACTCCTTGATTTGCATTGCCAGTTTTTTATAAAAAGTCGTATCATTAAGGACTGCTGGTATTTTTTAATTTCTCTGTCACTTAGTTAATTTTAAGATTTAATCATCCTTTCCATCATTAAGGATCCTTGATTGGTCCATGAATTTAATTGTAATGTTTATTAAGCGTGTCTGTGAAAAACAAAGGTTCTCATTAAGAGGAGCTGGTCAAGCATTTCCATTGACAGCTGGTATCCACCAGGTCACCAGAGGTTCTGGGCCAACACTGATTAAAGAAAGGTGATACAACCCAGCTTGTTGTCCTGACCTTGATCCAATTGTTTATTGCTCAGTTTTTTGGGTTTCTCTGTATTTCTCTGTGGATGGCAGTGCAGAAATACCTCAGTAGTACAGTGGGATGACCTAGTTCCAAAGCTGAAAGTCCAACTAGGGTAGTACAGAGCTCAGCACACCCTGAGCTAACTCCTTTTGGGCCACACTGCATCCAAAATTGAGCTTCAAAGCATCATCCAGGGCCTGTTGTCCCGTGGAACCTTTCTTTTCACAAAGGGACAAATGGTCAATGGAACACAACCACATTATGCTCATTTCATGATGTTGCCTTACAAACAGATCCTCAGTGGGTGAAGGATTCAATGTGGCATTGAAGTGCTCAACATCTCCTGCTCATCAAGTACAAGCCTGTATTATATTATCCTTTGTATGCAACCATTTTTTGAGACTTGAAGGGCAGAAGGGTTAAAGAGCAGGAGGAAAGGTCAAGCCAGATAAGTAAAAGTCCATATTTTATAGAATTACTGTTTTACTGATCACTTTCCTTGAGATTTGACAGGCATACTTGTGATTAGGTTATCACCTTCAAATAGATTTATAGGCTCTAGGGAATTTCTATTCAACTTACCCTTGGGATGTCTTGATATTCTGTCTCCACGTTGGCATTTGTGGTTCTTAAAGGTCTCACAAAATAATGAAGACAGACACAAGCAGCAAGTATCTTTGGATTCACCATGTATTCTGGTATCAAATATTTCATGTTATTTTCAGTATGCCTGTTTGCCTTGCACATCGCTTTTGAATTCACACTGCTGGTGTTCCAGGATAGCTTTAAGGTAGTGAATGAAAACCAGCATTTCCACTTTAACCTTAATACATGGCTTTTTGATGCAACATTAATTAACTTCAAGGGGTTCTTTCATATGAATTGGACAGAAGCAGACATGGTAATGGATCTAAACTTCTCATAAGCAGGATCAGGTGTGCACACCCTGCTGCAGTACAGCCAGCAAGAATTTAAACAGGGAATTTTGCAAAAGCTTGTGCAATTTGTTAGAATCAAATGCAGCTGAGGCACTGCCTTGAAACTTGACATCACAAATCCATGGGTTTACTCAGCAGCTGATTTCTCAAAATATCTTCAGTCTGCCTTTGACAGAACTGTATCTTCGTGGTAAGCCCTTTAAAAAGGGTGGTCCTGCCAAGTTGGCCACAAAAGACATTCCCATCTCTCCTGAGAAAAAGAGCATCAGATACCATTTTATGCAAAATGCTAGAAGCAGCAAAGAGAAGTGACAGCAAGATTCACAGACAGGTGCCTGTTCAGCAGCAAGACTCTGCTCTGGCTGATTCGTGGACTTCTATACTTCATTATTCTGGATTTCAACGCCATTTTTTGGGTAAAATCAGCCAACAGCTCTAGGAAAGGGCTAGCGTGGTGCCTGGACAGCCACCCTCAGTCTCATTTCAAACGTAAAGGTTTCAGTGCTCTCTGGGTCACCCACCGTTCTCAATTTAAACCTAATTCCCATTTTTCAGTTTTACTGGGCCAATGTACAATTCCTGGGTACAAAAACGAACGGGATGTTTTTTCCACTTTGTTGTTAAGACCATCAAATATTCATGTGGCTTGTACAGACGCCTCAACACTATGGCAAGTGTTCAGAACATCTCCCCACAGGAAGAAGCTTACTCAACTCCTTGTTTCTGCAGCTTCAGAAAGAAGATCCCTGCTTGTTCAGTGCAGGGAGAAGGGGGAGAGCTGTCACTGCTCCTTTCACCCTTTTGAGACAAAAACATTGACCGTCAGCTACTTTCTGACAATTGGCAGTTATTAAACTCCAACTTGCGAGGGCCAGCTGTGCCTAATTTGAGTCACTGGTGCAAAAATAACCAGTCAGCAGGAATTGAGGCAATTATGGGTAATTCTGCTGTAGAGCAGTCCTGCATCAGAATCCCAGGATTAACTTCAGGCTGGCACTCCAAGGTGATTGAATGAAGAACACAAGGCTTCAGTAAAATCATTGGTAGCTGAAATCAGTTTTTATATAAGCTGATTTTGGAAGCCTTGTAACCTGTATTTTAATTTACTTACAGGAAGCTTGTCAACCTTCTTTACTGATTGAAGATGCATAGAAGTACATAATCATATTTTCAAGGGGATATTTGTTTTACTTTTAAATATCCAACCCTTTTGCCCAAATATTAGCATATAATAACTTTATAACCAAATCAATCTCTAAATGTCTTTAACAATTTCTATACCTTGCCTTCTTTCTGCTCTGTCACACTTCAAAATAATACATTCAATTTTCTTTTCTTAAAAAAAAAAATTCCCCCAAACAAAACAAAAATCCCCTTAATTTTAAGAGAATACTTTTTTCTTCCTAGTTGAAAAACATACAAGGGTATTTTTGCAAGTACTGCTATGAAATGCATACAATAAACAAATTCAGAGAGTAAGAAGTATTCTTCTAAGCAGTCAGCACTGAGTTGTGTTTCTATGTAAAAAAAAGATGTAGAAATAAAATTTTAAGTAACCATGTCATTTTGACAAACAACTCCAGAAAAACTGTTACAACTTCATACTGCATGATGCAGTTTATTTTAAGTTTGTAGCATGAAAACAGCAGGGAGGTTTGCTATACCACTTAAAGAGCGTCATTTGAAAAATAATGCACGAAGAAAATTATGAAAAGAAGCTGGCGTGGAGTTTATGTTTCACAGAGTGCTGTCATTAACAGCAGTATTAGGCAGAACAAAATAAAATATCTGTAGCTTTGTTTTTAAAAATGGAACTTTACCTTCCGCCCTTCTGACTCTGTGGTGTCACCATAACAGAGAAAAAATTCATAGAGAAAATTAACGGTATCTTTATTTTGAGTGAGGACTACTACAAATTCTAGTTTTTCACCTTCGTAGGATATATGTAACACACCAAAATATCAGGCATACTGACACTGTTTCCTGAAGTCAGCTTCTATTGAAACAAAGCATAGGCTCCCTACCTCTAACAAGGTATAATTTAGGACATCAAGCCTCTATTCAAGCTAATAAGCAGATCCATGTCCTTTCAATTATTTATTCCTCTGGCAGACAATTCCATTAACCCCCTCCTGTGCAATAATTTGTTCTGCCGCATGTTAGAAAAATTATTTTCCAGCTGCTCAGCAATGCTGCTACAGTAAATGGAAAGTTTTTCCTGGCAGACAGCTGATACTCAACAGAGAGGTGAGCAGTGACATCTGACACATGGAGGGGGATGTAGGAGTAAATAGCATAAGACAAATGTTAAGTTCTTCCAGTTTGTGGACTGATAGCAAGAGGATGTGCAAAAGTACTGCTGAATTATTCACTCACCTCAAAAAATACCTGAAAGCTGTTCCTGCTGTGTAGGTGGGACCCGAGCACCGAGTGAACACCAACACCTGTTGCACAGAAGTTAACTTAGCAGTATAAGCATAAAGAAACAGCACAGACGTGTTTGAGTTCACCCACCGGGCTGTCTGTGGGCTTACAACGATGAGATGTGTAAAATAGTGATGAATTCTTCACTTACCTTGGGTAAACAAGGAACCATTTCCTTTCCTGCACCCCAGGACTGTTTGGTGAGTCGGTCCTGGTAAATGTGTAAGGACAGCAGCCTCTGACCCCGTGCTTAATTTTACAGGAGGCTGCACAGCTCAGAAAACTCAACACCTGGTGGAGGTTTTACACAGGGTGTTACAGCTACACCAACTGGTATCCCCTCAATAGGTCCAAGTTTATGCCTTGTATACACAGTAACACACAATTCTGGATTGAGAGAGGTGACAGCTGTAAATACAGCAGCCCAGTATGCTGTAAATGAACAGCTATGAAGGCAAGACAGCTCAGGATTTGTGCAGATGTCCTGGTCCTGAGTTAGAACAGGTCAGGGTTACTGGAAGGTCACTTACTTACTAATGTATGACCAAGAAACAGAGAATTAAGGAGGAGCCACAAAAACAGGTGAACTAAACCCCTACATCATCCAGAAAGTCCTGCCTGATGGCTCCCACACCACATGTTGCTAAAGAGAAGAGGTGTCAGCAACCATTAAATCAAGACCAATTGGCTGAATTCCTCTTTTCTTCCCTCTCTCTCTCTCTCCACTTTCGTGGGGGACTCATTTATTTGTAGTGTTTTTTTCACATTCATTTCCCATATACTCAATCAAAATAGACATAGCTATGTTTTTGGTTTGAATACTATACACACATACATATATATATACATATATACTATACATACATACATATATAAATACATATATGTTAATTCTGTTCCATGGTTAGAAGATAGGGGGGCATTTCTCATTAGTAGTTTGAGCAGAAAAGAAATTGTACCGCTCTAAAAACATATAAAGAAACAGAAATCCAGGCACCTGGAGAGGCTGGTTTAATGTAGAGAAGGCACAGCATGCTTTACAAATGCCAATGTATGTGACAGAAAACTATCAACCTCAGTTCTCAATAGAAAACATAACATTCCAAGCTTAGATGGTTTACCAAAAATCACACAATAAGTCACTACAAAATTCTGAAAGTAATCCCAAACCTAATCCCCAGACCATAGCAAGTCCCCAGGGAATTACCTATGGATGCATTTTTCACTGAAATTGTGCTTTCCCTTGTTTCCTTTGCATTTAATAGAACCCATGGCTCAACACCCTTTAAATTTATGATATTATATTTCATAAGTAGAGGGCAAATATGAGAACCTTCTGAAGGTGTTCTCTCAGTCTTTACAGGTCAGTCAGTCCCATGCATATCCCACCCTGAGAAATCCGATGCCTTTGGGCCTCCTGGACCCTCAGAGAGCTGGGGGGTGAGCCCAGGCTGCCAACCCCACACCCGACCTGACACTGCCTCTGCACTCCTTAAAACAGCCTCTGTAAAAACAAAATCCAGGTTTGAATCAAGAAATGCATGTTGGGGAAATTTTCATGAGTCACTGCAATGTGTGAATAAAATTGGGAAAGAAGTATTATAACCATCATTGTAGAGTCACTGTGACCTGCTGCCCCATGGGTTGTTCCTCGTGCTGAAATGGTTCTTAATTAACTTGAGAAACTGGGTACCAAGGAGTGGTTTTAAGCTTTTTACATCACCTATTTATTTGCTTATATTCACTGTAGGTAGAGCCATTATTTTCTAGATCATTTTAAAGGAAATTTAGGCTGCCACAAGGAAATTTTACACATCCAAGGCTGATTGTACTTACACAGTAACAAAGCTGCAGTTGAAGAGGGTTCAATACAACCAAATCACCAAATTCAGCAGAAAAATTCATGTCATTCTAGAATTGAGGATGCTGCTGCCAGTCAATGGACAAAAGCACAAGAAAGTACTCTGACAGCATGGGAAGACATGAAATATCACTTTTGTGTTTATCACACAGACTGAGAGGGACAGCTGGGAAGGACTGAGGCAGGACACTGGGATGGGTGGCCTGTTTATGCATATAGAGGGACTGAACTAAAAACTAGCAAAAAAACCATCAGGCTCTGTGAAGAAAATGAACGAGGAAATCGACAAAGGTGGGGAGAAATGGCTTCTAGGAAGCACTCAGGAGAATGGGACACCCAACTGAACATTCTTTACAGGAGATACCTGAAATGTACCAGTAAACTGGTCCCTCCTACGCTGGTTGATGTGCTGGCACGGAGGTCTTCAGCAAGTTGTTCTGCTGGGCTGGGCTGAGCAGCAAAGTCTGAGCACTGCACTGGAAACCTCCAAAACTGATGGCTGGAAATGGAACAATATGATGAAAAACCAATGGAGATACTTCACCAATCAAAAACCCAGACATATGCAACTGCCAGGACTCCAAAGAAAAGAAACAAACCCAGATTCTAAAACATAAGAACAAACCTTGCCTGAAAAGAATGACTTGTCTGTCTCATATTGAGTGACTCTGATCAGTGGATGATACACAAACTCATTGTCCACTTGTTTGTTGTTTCAGTTCCTGTAGAAGCTGGAATGTGGATGTATCATTGTTAAAAGAGAAAAGAGGATTGTCTGATAGTCAGAACAGCTAAATGCTGTTCTAAAATACAAATTAGAATTGCCTTTGTTGCACAAATCACACGTAGTGCTATGCAATCCCTTTAATTTAGGATTTTCTATAGCTGGTCCTTTTCCTCCTGGAGAGTGTGGTGTCCTCATTAATTCCCAAGCACACAGCTTTGAATGTTGATCGTGCTTATAGATATGGTATTACAGCTAATCAAGCCAATTAAGCTATGGTATAAGAATACAAAGCTCCAATAATTATGGATGTGCTGAAAACACCAACATTTGCTTCCCTGGTTTGGGCACCCTGTATTGAGAGAGTATTTGTATCTTGTTTTTGTGCCCTGATTCCCTAGTTATAATTCCCTAGTTACAGGGAGATTTTTCCTCTTATTGTTTTGACAGTAGACTTCTCAAATTCCATACAAAAGCCAGATAGGACCTAATCCCATCTTAATAGTGTGATTTTACTCACATATCATAACCTGGGACAAGGAGAGGAACAAAAACGTGCATTATGTGAGCACCGAGCCTCTTGTTTTAAAGGAGGTAGAGCCCACAATGTTTGTTTTAAAGATATTCAAATTCATATTAGTGACTGGCTGATCAGGAATGGACAGCACTAATTCAATAAATCCTCCACTCTTTCTGAATTGGAGTTGGTGTTTATGTTGTATTTTGTTTGCAATTCCACCTGTATGTATTAACAATAAGCAATGCTTAGAATGGTAGAAAAAGTAGCAAAATGATAAATCAAATGGGGGAAAAAAAAGATAAACCCTATAAGCAGTGCTTATGAAGCTTCAATTCATGCTAAGAATACAAATGGAAAGTTGCAAATATCTCTTTTTCTTGCCTTTTAAAAGAAGTGAGTTAGAACAAGCCCATAGAAAGATGATTGATGGAGTATGGTGGTATTATGAGCAATATTCTGGAAATGTCTCAACAGAGAGCCTATAAATCTGAGTTCACACATCCCTGCCCCTCTCAGATCACAGTGGCAGAGTGATGTCTTCTAGCTGACCTTGCTCTGTCATGCTTTCCTTCTGCACCAAGTGTCTGAACACGTGCTGGGGGCTCAGCAAATCCACAGGGAGGGGTGAACAAGGGACCTGGCTAAAGATTACCCCAAACCTTCAAATGAACTGGAATTCTGTCAGTAGCCAAGAAAATAAATATTCTGTCAAACTCAGTAACGCATTAATAAAAAGAGAAGGGAAGAACCCTTGCTATTAATGTTGGAGAGAAAGGCAGGTTGGTGTTTTTGTCTCCCCATAGATGTAAATGCTGTAGGTACACTTTGGGTCACCTGTAGAGCTCAGCAGGTTAGAAAAGAACCTCAGAGATGCTGGCTCAGTATTTATCTACCTTGACAATGGGCAAAAGTCTTTTGGGAAAGGAGAGTGGTCATCAAAGACTTTAAAATGTTTTCATTTTCTATTGCATCTGATCATGGTGCCTAAAATAGAAAGAATAATTTCTATCAGCCATTAGCTGAACTTCAGATGGACACAGAACCTGGCATCAGCTTTAGAACAGAAAGATGTCAACAACATACAAGGGACATTTGAGATTTGGTCACATATCAAATGTAATGAAAAGAATTCCTAACTGGGAAGGTAAAAGTGTGTTTAACTGTTTGTACAGCACTCCTTATCTCTGTTATAAGACTTGTGACACAGAACAGCAAAGGAGAAAGTCTTTTTGTACATCTACATAAACAGAAACATCCAACATAACTGATTGTGCCTGACTCCGATGATGAATTCCTAAAAAGGGACAAAATGGAGATTACGATTTTGGAAACTTTGTTTTCATATGAAATTTTAGTTCCCTGAGAGTTGCTGTATTAACTCTTTACTTCATATAGAATAAAATTTTTTAAAGAAGACTCATAAAAGGTTTCTTTTCAAGACAATGATATTCTGAGCTCTGCTATCTAACACTTGAATACACTACGAAGTCCATTTGCTATTCATTTTAAATGGAGGTTTAGTGTAGTAATAGATTTGATCTGAACATGGTTCAAATTACCTGCATAGTTTGTCATAGTAAATTGGGTTACCTTTCATCACATTACTTGGGTGGCACAAAACAAATGAATATAAACTGGCATAACATGTAGTGTACTTAAAACACTTTACTAACTCTTACATTTTACTGAAAATGAATGAGGAAGTGGAACAAATCTTCCCCTAGGATGGCAATTTACCTCTAATTATGGCTTCAACTGTTAAGGCCTCACTTCTTTTGAGAAAGGAGCTTCTAGTGAAAAAAAAAAAAAAAAGTGGAACTTTACAAAAGTGCTAAGACTGGAATCAAATCAAATTTTCTGAGATCTAATTAAAAAAGCTGAAATTGGAAGAAAAATTATGCTTTTAAAGCAGTGATTCAAATGTCAGAAGGATGTGGGTTAATTGGGACTGGATAAGGTCTAACAGGGTAATGCATTTCCACCCAGCCAACTTGTGCCTTCTGACTCGGAAGCAGGATCTGTTCAGCAGGAATTGCAAATCCCACACATGTAACAATACAAATGGAAAGTCCTGAAGTGTTTAAGAGACTGATTGTGGGAACATGATCCATGCTGCTCCAGCAAGAAGAACAAAAATCTCATATGCCATTGGGAAATGTGCTCTCTGAAATATTAAAATTTACCTGAAATGTAATCTTGAGGTTCACCAAAACAAATTTATCATGAAACTACAGACTAAATAGTCTGAAAAGTAGCTTGCACATATAGAACTGGATACATTGTAGGAAAATATAAATTTGAAATACTTCTGAAAATCTGAGTTCATTAGTTAAAAAGGATATTATTTTATTGTTCTGACTGGTTGAATATCAGTGCAAGAAAAGCTTTTTAAAAGGGTCCCAAATCTAGGCCATATGAGTTAAGAAGTTCAGAACTTTATATTTAGTTCCCTAGTAGGCAAATATCTGTTTATTGGAATATTTTATTTGCTTCTATTCTGATAACCAAAGTGACAGTCACAGATGACTTTTAAAACCAGAGTCTGGGTGGGAAAATTATATCATAACTCTTGATAGATCTTTTAGTAGGGATCCTCAAGGATGACTTTAGAATAAAAATTACTCCTTTGGCTTTATAACAACATTGGACTACCTGAAAAACTGTTTCCACAGACAATTTAGCTGAATTTTCTTTCCTAAGCACTGTCAACTGCCACATTCACCTGCCCACAGAGAGCTACACTGGTGTTCAAAAACCGTGTTCCTTACAATGTAAACTAAAAATGTTTTACTGGACAAATCCTACCTGTGCATATTTGCTTTACATTCACAGTCTTTGTTGATCCTGGAAACTATGGATTTATTGAAGCACAGCCATCCTTCCTCAATATTACATCAAATACAGTGCTGACACAAATTGTATCGAGCATCTAGGCCCTATAGCATTGGAGCAACAGGGGTTTCTTTAATAGGAGCCATAACTAATTTTGTCATTAAATTCACAGTTGATAAGGTTAAACCTCTGGGACTGAGCAGAGTAAATCCGAGATTGTACACAAAAAAATGTTATTGTTCAGAAATTTTTGTTTGAACAACTCAATAGTCTCTTGCTTTTGTGCCTAATAAATAACAAAGACAACCATTAACGAATTACCCTAAAAAATATTCTTTAAAACCTATCGAGGAGAATGGCATCCTTCCTTTTAGAGGAATTAATAATCATCTTCCATTTCTAACAGGCAGAAAAACATTGAATCCCATAAGTTTTGTCTTTCAGCAAACACATTTCATGTTTGTTATCTCTGCTCTCCTTTTCTGCAATGCAACTCTTGTTAGTTCAACTAACAATTCCAATGCCTTAAGTAACTGGCCCTGGAAACGATGGCAATTCTGCTCAGTTGCATTCCAATAGCAGAATATCTGGCCAAAAGCATAAACCACCCATCACTGTGACATGTGAGGGCACAGAAGTCCAATCCCATTCTGTGCATTCGCTGGTGCATCAGCCTCCAACACGAACAAACCTCTCTGTTTACATTTTACAGGACTTTAGTCCATGTCACACTGCATACATCAACCTTTTTCTGAGACAAAAAGGCTGTGTTCCTGCTAAATATTTTATAATTTTCAAATAG
Source organism: Aphelocoma coerulescens (assembly GCF_041296385.1). Classification (NCBI taxonomy): domain Eukaryota; kingdom Metazoa; phylum Chordata; class Aves; order Passeriformes; family Corvidae; genus Aphelocoma; species Aphelocoma coerulescens. The sequence goes on along the minus strand of NC_091018.1, from coordinate 2,354,972 downwards.
GCAACTATCTAATGAATTTGGAGTTATTGGACACGTGCTGATATAAAGAAACCTCCTTGAGAAGAATTTAACAATTATTTCAATTTTTTCCTTCACCTTGTTATTTTTTATGTGCCATTAAATTGCAGCTCATTCACTTCCAGAATAAAACATATATTAGAGATATATTTCAACCTTAAGAGAAATTTAAAGGGATGATGGCTCTTTGTATGATCTCAAGACAGAAAAAGTGATATTAATGAAAAGTGAAACATCATGAATTACAAGTAGTAAAATATTTAAACTTACCTGTAGTTGTTCTGTAGCTCTGACACTCAGTCCACAGTAAGAGTATCCAAGAAAACTAGTTGGTGTGGTTTTTTCTTCTTCTTGTTCATGTAATGTACTTAATAAACGCTGTGGGTTTTTCAGTGGACGCATTATACACGTCTCACAATTTAGAGATTTTAGTGGGTTAAATTTATGGCACTGCCTCCAAAATTTCATTGAGCCAATACTCCGTAAAAGAATATCACAGAATAGAACAGCATGACACAAATTCATCAGTGTTTCTGAACTGATAAGGTCTCCTGGAGAAAATGAGGCTCAGGGGTGACCTTGCCTCTCCCTACAACTCCCCAAAAGGAGGCTGTAGCCAGGTGGGGTTGGGCTCTTCTCTCAGACAACAAGCGACAGAAGGAGAAGACACGGCCTCAAGCTGCACCAAGGGAGGTTCAGGCTGGACATCAGCAGGAATTTCTCCATGGAAAGGGTGCTCAGGCCTTGGCAGGGGCTGCCCAGGGAGGTTTGGAGTGCCCATCCCTGGAGGTGTCCCAGGAAGGGCTGGAGGTGGCACTCAGGGCTCTGGGCTGGGGACAAGGTGGGCATTGGGCACAGGTTGGACTTGATATCATTGAGGTTTTCCAACTTAAATGATTGAGTGATTCTGTAATTTTACCTAATCACACCTACACTGGGAGTAAGGTTTTAGAGTGTTTAGATAACAATTTCACAGCAATAGGCAGGGATGAAATCTAATTAATTGTAAAATAAAGCTTGTAACTTTTGCAAATAGGATTATATAATTTAATTCCTAATGACAGAGGGTCCTGGGCTCCCAAGCAAGATACCTGCTATTTCTAGCCCTAACATTTAGTGTGATTAATTCTGCAGAATTAATCTGCAGAATAGACTTTATATAATTTGCAAAGTATGATTAGCCAAGATAATTTTTACTGAAATCATGTTCTATACTTTTGCTCATGAATGGTCCACGTTCTCACTTTAATTTGGATGGGAACAATGGTAACACATTTCACACCACCTATTTTTAATCTTCTCTCCCTTCCCACAATGAATATGATTTTTATATTTCTTCTCTGACTACATAGTGAACTCATTTATAACCTGTTTCAGCTTCCTATCTGATTATTTCTTTTCCCTATAGATTTAGTTTTGCTGAACCATAATGGTACCACACAGACAGCAGAATAAAATATAAATTCATACATAATCATGTAAGCAGAGATAGAATACCTGCAACTCCTATTCATTTCAAAGAAGCTGCCATTGTTTAATACCTTTAGAAGCTGCACCACTGTTTACATTCAGCAGAATACCTTATCTTAGTAGAGAGTACTGAATAATTATCAGCAGATGAATGCACACTGTAAAATAAATATCAGAACTGGCACCAGAAAAAAATACCTTCTTTGCAACCCACTCTTTCCTCAGAATAATTATGTGATCTTCAGACGGGGGAAGGCTGAAAAGGCCATTGAATGAAAATCTTCCTGTATCTTTAGGCTTAACAAGAGTACTACTGAAAGAACATGTACAAAGCTGGTGAGGAAACTCTGAGAACAGCAATTGAATTTCCATCAAGATTCCAAAAGATTTTAGTACTATCAGCAGACTCAGATAAAACTCAGTACATAAGCACTTCTCTGTCTTGCAAGAGTATATAATAGAAAAAGAGCAGCAGATTTCGTTATAATTGTCAGTTCTATTCAGATAAGCATACACTGGTACTGTTCCCTCACATGAGGCATTTTCTGCAGTTTATAAGGCCATTTGGAAATGTGAGCAAGCTGGCAGTTTATTACCAGCTGCACTTCACAGAGCAGGGATGGGGCAAGCAATTTCCATCTAGAATTAGAACGAAGGGATGGCAGCCTCCCACTGCCAATAACCACATGGTCCAGGAGGCTGGATCCAAAATTCAGGTTAGAGGAGGCCTATATTGCTGCTAACTTCAGCAATGGACTTAGAATCTCTACATTTCCCAGTAACTTCATTTTTTAAAGTATTGGGTACAGCAATGTCCAGCAACATCTCGCTACAGGAATTACTACTTGTCAACATTTTAATATTAATATTGGTAGGTCTTAATTAATAGAAGTTAATACTACCATTAAGTTTATTATAAACCACTAGGACAGCAGACATCATGGATGAAGCTAAGCTGAATTTCCAGGCTCACTGAGACTGAGTCTGAACCTCTGGACCTTTACAGAAGTCTGTACACAAAGTTTATCTGGTTCATTGTAAATTTGGGGCCAATATAAACCCTGAAATACCTCTCTTACTAAGTGGAGATCTATACCTCTCAAACTTTTACCTTTAACCTCTGGCAAAATCAGAAACTGCTGTGTGGAAATTCAACCACGTGGATGGAAGAACTCTTCAGGTGGATCAGAGGAATGTTGGAGCAGCAGTTCCTCTGAGCAGTGAGAAGCACCTGGAAGCCGCTCACAGTTCTGCCATTCCCAGGTCGCCTGTCAAGGATAGGATGGCACTAAAAGTGGGTCACAAGTGAGACCCACTTTGTGAGAATTGAGCCCTAAACAATTAAAGCAGATCTGCTAGAATAACTAGTGTGTGAAGAAGAAATGAAAAAGGTTAAATATTTGATGGAGTGGTGTCAAAGCATCCCATTAGTATTTTGCCCCTGCTTCATGGCTTTTCTGAGAAAACTTGTAAGCTCAGCAGCAGCACTTCAGTAGCACTGTCTGAATACATAAAAGCAGTCTGCTGAAACTTGTGACCAGAAAATCTGCATGAAACTGAGAGCAGGAGATAAGTGAAAGAGAAATTTTAAACATTTACCGTTTGATCACTCAAGAATGAGTTATTTCTTCATTTTGCCTGATTCAAGGTAATAACCCAAACTTCAAGCTCCCCCAGCTTCTTTCTGTCACCTACCCATATTCCAGTATAGTTATTAAAAGTCTTGCCAAAAGCTGCCAACTTTCACAATCTGAGTTCTGTTGCTGAAGTGTGAATTACTCAGCCGTGGGGTTTTCACTTCGTGTCTGCAGTTCCACGGAGGGAAGCAATGGTTCTGCTATCAGTGGTACCTTCACAGGGGGCACTGAGGGTGACCTCTGGCAGCCCTCGTTCCTGGGCCAGAAGGAGGCAGCTCTGTTTCCCAGACAGGCTTTTGGGACCTGGCCAAAACTAACACTGCATTCGATTTTGTGCTCCACTTTGGATGAGATGCTGGAGATTTGGGTTCATTGCTGCAGATCTCACTAAATATTTTGAAAACAGATGGGGATAACCAACGATTTCTGGCCAGCATCTCCTCCATCACACAAGACAACTGCAATATACCTTCTGTCAACAGACATGGATATCATGCTGACATCTATTTTACCAGCCACTGCTGGTCATATCAAAACTGTCGCTCATGGCAGCCTCCTATCACTGCTGCCCCACCTTTACCAACTGATTGCCTCAAGAGATACTGCATGATTTCAGAAAAATTTCATCACAGAATATGGAGTGAGTCCTTACTCTGTTTTTTGAACTACCTGCCATCTCATTTTCAGCTGAGGCAAGGGCTCAGCACGTTAGGTGCTTAACTTCAGGTAGCTGAGTGAGCGGCTTGTTTCCAGTGAAACTTTCACAGAGCTTGGCACTGGCATTTTTTGAATAAATAAGACTTAAGACTTTTCAAATAGTACAGAAATAGCTATGAAAAACCAAAATCAGCGCTCATGTGATCATGTTTTGCTGAGTAGTAAACTTAATTTGAAGTTTCTTTTATGCTCCACAACAGGGAATTTCAGCGTGACCTAAGCTAGAAATATCTTTCCATAAACCAATGATTTGGTTTTTTTTCTATTAGTTAATTATAGAACCATATTCTTATTTTACTTTGCTCTACTGAAAAGAGAGGCATAAGAAAATTTCCAGTACACGGCTTTCATGTCACTTTGATACCTTTATATCTACATAAAAATCTCAAAAAAAGGCCAAACAAAACATCCATTAAAAAGAGCACTGTAGTCATTTTCCTGAAGGCTTATAAAATCTAGTCACTTTTTTGGTTCTTTCTGATTAGTTTTTCACAGGAGGAGAAAGATATACAAAATGGGAAGCATGAAAGGAAAGGAGAAGAAAATCCACATTGCAGACAAAAACCTACATGATTTTGCTGGAATAATGGATCTTAACCACCAAATAGCTTCTGAGAAGCAGCTAGAGTTCAAGAATCTGCCTTCTTTTCCACACACACTCCAATGAAACTGTATTTTCACAGCTGGAAAGTGTGGAATTTGTTCTCTGCTTCTTTCCATATGCTTCTGTGCTTTCCCTCTAGAGATGTCTAAAACTGAGGTTCAGTACAAAACAATGCACGCAACGCTGTGAAAAAGAATCAACTCTTTGTGAGCTTCAATGGAACGAGAATTTTCCTGACCAATAAAAGTGATATTTGTGTGGGTTGTTATTTTCAATACCTCAGGGCATGATTGTGCAGTTAATTGGATTCAAGGGAGTGCCACACAGTATAGGTGGTATCTGTCAATAATAATTGTTGCTAAAAGTAGGGGCATGTTTTAGAAGTAAAATTACAGACTAGACATTCCAGGAATGTTTCTTTTTCTACTGAGAATACAAAAATATTTATGCACTTTTGTACCTCTACAGCAGATGTCATATCATTTCTGATTAAAATTGCTTGCCAATAATAAATTTCTGTCAGGCACAAATTAAAATCAGCTTCTATAGATAACTCCACCGGCTAAAAATTTCCACTGCATTTGCCAACATGTCTTCCATATTTTCTGATAAAAATAGGTAGACACATACAAATAGGACATCGAGAACTGCAAGATGGGGATCACAAGTGTTCTGAATATCTTCTGAGAGCTAGTTCATTTAGAGACCCCACTACCTGTGGATAATTTATGTGTGCTCATTCCAACTATTGCTGATGTAAAATATTAAGACGGCTCACTAACCTCACTCACAGACTTGAAAGAAGGGATAAAGCAAAAAGAACAAGCTTGCTGAGCACACCAGATGAAAAATTTATAATTTTAATATCTTTGTATTTCCATATTCTATTCTATGTTCATCAGAATCTGAAGCATGGAATAGCACTGACTTTATTTCTTTTCTGCCTCCAGGTATACACCAAGGCATCAGGCTGATGGCTGGCTCGTACAACACCAGCTCTCTTATTACTCCAGATCATTTATTTATAATGAGGTTCATGTGTTTTCCCAGTTCGATGTTGATGCAATTTGACTGTGCTTTCAGTTTCTAAAGATGTGTAATTGTTAAATGGACACAAATATTGATAAAACATTCCTTACACAAGAGCAAGAGTGTCATGCAGGGAGGGTTTTCAAAGGTAAATCCTGGGAAATATATTGCACATCATATGTTTTTCAGCCCAATGGGAAAAACCCTCAATATTAAAGGCCTAACTGCAGAGCAGCTTTAATATTTTCACTGCCACATTAATTAGCCCATTCACAGTTACCTGGAAGTGCTTCACTACAGGTAAGAGTGCTGTTTGCTGGGCTCAGCTCCTGGAGAATGGACTCTGAGGTTGTGTTTGGAACATGAGTCGATGGAAATGCAGAGACACGCTTATTCCATACATTAAACCACGACATCAAATGGTTCCCTGGCATTATAGGATGCACACATCCTGCATGGGGCCATGCCAGATTCACTGAGACTTGTGATGGGAGAAATGAGGGTGTTAACTGGAGGTTGTGTCTTCCTCGAGGCCAACTTTGCCCATTATCCTTATCAAGTACAGACCAATTCCTTGTGTGATTTCAGGAAGAATCCAGGCCCTGCAATAGATGCAAAAAAGCCCTGAAAACAGCTCAGGTTGTCTACAGCAAGATGATGCCAAAAAAAAATTATTAATAAACAAATTTCACCTTCTAAACTCTTAAGAGAATTGAGTACAGATCTTTCACAGGTTGCTGGAAGTGAAAGACACTAAGAGACCTTCTGAGAAGTGTTTCATAGGTGTGAGTCAGTTACTTAGATCAGTTTAATGAATGCAAAAATAGAGGAAAACAAATTAAAACTGTTCACATCTGAAGGTACACTTACTGGCATCATCTTCCTCAGAGGAAAATGAGATTCAAATGTTGTGATTCTGTAAAATTTCTCAAAATATGTCAAAAAAGAATGCTATGGCTTTAAAAGTTAGATATTAAAGCTTTCTTTTAGGTTTAGTAGCCACTGAGATGGTAAATCTCTTCACCTCTACTCAAACCAAGCCCTGTGCAGTACAGTGCTTTTTCAGATCAGAAGTTCAGTGGCACAATTGGAGCTTTGGTTTGTGCCCAAATGACTTGGCAGGACTAAATTCAGTGATAATGAAACTTCACAGATTTACAGACATCCTGAAAACAGCAGAAGCAAGTTTAGTATTGTACTCCAGGACATAATTACAGCACTCACATATTTTCATTTTAAAAAATTTTTAAAAATTATGAAGAGGAAGAGACAGAAAATGCTCACAGAATTGAACAGCCATATCAAAGGACAGCTATAAAGAAGAAACCTTTCCAGCCCTTCAAAAATGATATAGTCATTTGAACTGGTGATTTCAGTAATTAAATTTCAAAATACTTTTGTTTCAACACATCTGAAACATTCACTCTGGTATGTTAGAAAGAGTGACTGCACTGAGAACATTACCAGGCACTTCTGCAGTAATTAGCAGTGTGCTCTAACTGTGCTTAAGCATAGGTCGTGATGTCCTTACCAGAAATTACTCCTAAAAGATGCAGAAGTTCAGCCCTTTATGCAGAAAGTAATTTCGGATCAAAATCCAGCAGTGAAGGAGTCTGGAGAGAGTATGTCAAGAGGAGAAACAAAGTACCCCCAACACAGCACATCACAGTGTGATAAAAACAGTTTGACCTTCTTAAGCATTGTTATTCCTAAAATCTGAGTTTAGCCATATGAGAAAATCTACAGCTACCAACCAACCAAAAGGATATTTTCTGTTTGAATGTCAGACACAGCCCATGACAGTTTCAGAGTCTCCTTCTAAAGAAAACTGTAAAATCCATCTGCTCTGATGAGCAAAAATAAATAAATAAATAACACCCTAACCCTTTTCACATTCCAGGCATGTCCATTAACTTTCTCTATTAACACTCTTTGGATAGAAATAGCATAGAGAATGCACAAGAGCTAATATTGGAAAAGCTAAACAAAAGCTGTAATCAGATTTTAAAACAGACAATATAAAGCATTGTAATTAACTGGGTTGGAATAAAGTGGTCTTTATTAGTGCAAATGAGCTCATCTGCTGTAGGAATGAATATTTCACAATCTAATCCAGAATGTATTGACACCAGCCACACATTTACATTTCTTCCATGGACAGATTGTTATTGACCTTGTGATGTGACATATCTACTGTCACTAAGCTGCAAAATGGGAATCTCATCCTGCCTCTCCTCTTTTATATACAGAAAGCAACTAATTTGTCAGCATGCCAGCTTTAACTAGCTGAGATGAAGGTAAGCTAATTTAATAGGAACTGTTCAATAGCTTCGACCCACCTGACACTGTCAGTTAAGGCAGCTCCACATTGCAGAGTCTTTCATTATTTCCAGCTCTTTCTTCAGACTACTTGAACAGCAAGTCAAATAATATGCTCAGGAGTCAATAGGCCTGACTTTTTCTCAAGGACATTCTTTTGATGCCAGGAACCGTCAAGTGGGAAAACACGTAGCGTGAAGGTGAGAGGACACTAATTAAATATACATAGCTCTGGCCAAGGAAGAATGAGGCACAGCTTGCTATCTGAAAACTCGGCTGCCTGCTTGGCTGAGGTCACAGCTGTTGACTTGTACAAGTTCTTAAGTTGCAGGCTCAGTATGAGATGCTTTAACACTCTTAAATACTAGACAAAGGCTATCTGCAAGGATGCTGTGTGCAGGTCTGTGTGCTTTTGTAGTTTAAAGACAGACAAAGGAGATTCCTTGTTTAAGTTCAACTGAAATGAATGTGTATCTTTTATCTATCAAACTGTTCTGGTGTTTCCTGAAGCTGGGAAAGGATCTGTGCTTGTTACAACCTGAGTAATATCATTAAACTTGTCCATTCAGGAACTGACTTTCTGAAGGATTATTTCAAAGCACGGATCTAACCACAACACCTCTTCAGACTAAAGTGGCTGTAGTGAAAAACAAGTGTTTACATACATGCACTTGGATTTTTTCACAGAGGGAAGCATGCACATTCCCACCCACGTGAAACACTTTCAGGACATGAACTTACATAAAAATATCAAATAGTCCAATCCTCTCCTCCCTTTCCTTGGTTTTCTTTGCACTTCTGATTGCTCCCATTTAATATATTACCTAAAAAGCAAAATTTCTATTGCCAGCTTGCCAAATGCCACCCTGACCACCTGAAAAGTCTTACTTTTACCCTGCTGTGCCTGACATGGTTTGTGCATGTTTGTCCTTTCACAGACACCTGGGTAGCAATGGCCCTACCTACAGAGGCATTTCTAGTTTTGCTCCGATGTTTGTGCAGGAAGAGGAGGTTCTATAGGGCTGTTTGCATGCTCTGAGTACCATGCCTCCCTTCAGGCTCAAAGGTAATCAAAACTCACATTATCTCTAAATGGACAGATGAGGAAGTGCTCAAAACTGGGCTTGTATGAGAGAAAAATTATGCAAATTAAGACATTTAATAGTTGCATAATTTCACACTAACAACTAAGCATTCAAAACTCCAACGTTTACTGTTCCTAGAACATAAATATAATGGTGCAACACATTCATTCTTTATTGTTTCCAGCCTCTTGCAATTTTATCAGTCTGTGGCCAAAGAGAGTGTTTTCCTGAAAGCTGAATGCTTCCTCCCAGTTTTTCCCTGCTGACCATGCAAATAACATTGCACTTTTAGTTTATGAGAGTGACTTTTGCTCACCAGCCATGAAGTTCTTGCTTTCTTCAGAGACTGGGCTTGACCTCTTCCTTTCCTCCACCAGACCCATCTGGTCTTAAAGCTGTAGGATTAAACACCATCTGATAAATTGCTAATATACCATTTATCTAAGTCTCTCGGAGTATTTGAGAGCAATTGCAGGTCTCATCTCGTAAGCTTTTCAAGTTAACAGCCTTTTTGCCCAGGCTGTAACTGCATTTACACTCTGAGCACATTTACAGGCAGGTTGAGAGCAATAGTCCGTACTCCTGAGGAGCAATATGGGAAGGCAAAGTCTCCAGCAAGATTAACACACATTTCACTGGATTCTTTCTGTCACTTCTGTTTACCTTTGGTTCTATTTTTCCTGCTTACTTGGTTAACAGGCTCTGTAAATGCATCAGCCCCTTTCAGCTGGGCCTTAGCTGTCCCTGGATGAGAGGGTTCCTCGTGGGTGAGGGACACGCAGCAGCTGCCTGTCCCACCTTGCCTGAGCTCTGTCTGTCCCCGTGCTGCTGGTCACTCTCACAAACAGAATGCAGCAATTCCACATTTCCCACCGTCTTGGGTCTCACACGTACAGCTCATGAAAAGCTGGCTGAAGCAGCTGGAAAAGCTGAGCCTGATGGGTTTGGTGAGGCAGCTCAGAAGACATTTCCCCACGACCCCTCCTCCCTTTTCCTGCTGCTTCACAAGGATGTTGTTCTGCTGATTGCGGAGGAAAGCCTTATATTTATAAAAATGTAACTCATAGCAAATTTTGTCCTTTTGGGCTTAAACACAGATGAATATTGGCTGTGGTTGCTGGTTCCAAGTCCTTTAACACATTACACTCCATAGGCTGATGCTGTGCTACAATCACACTTTCATCCAAACCCACAAAAATTATATGCTTTGATCTTTTCAAAACTGTGCATTATTTCCAGAGAATTTTTGAACTGTGGTAATAGAGAGGAAATGCAAACACAACCATGAAGAAAACTGTAAGAGACAGTAGCTTGTGATAGAGGCTAACTGGATGAAGGCAAAATGTTCAAGAAAAATATTTTTGACTTACCATTCACCCTGAAACAATTGCAATCTATTGATGGGAGATAAGAAATGTGAGATACTAAGATTTCTACAAAGTAATACATCAGCTCTCTACCCAATGGCTGTTCTGTAATTAGTGCACCTTAGGCACTGACCCACTTTAAAAAAAAAATCAAAAAAATTAAGTTATTTTCCTTCCTTCATTTCTTCAGGGCAGGAAGCACGTCAGTGTTTATAAACTGTTATGTAAATGCAGAGCACTACATAAATTTTGTTAACAATGAAATAATTCTGTTTCTATGTACAAAATCCAGATATTCAGAGTAACTCTTTTCTAGCCCACGACTCTGGGTAGAAGCAGATCCCAGCAGGGCAAAACAAAGGGAAGCCCAGAGCAGCAGCTTTATTTTGTCACACAACCTTGCAGCTTCTTGAGCAGCTAAGGGTGCTCTCAGAGCTCACCTTACAAGCAGCTGCTATCAATCTGCATGAAAAACATTGACTGAAGGTGTTTAACAGCACTTTCAGGTTCACTTTGTTATAAAAATCTACTGAGAGTGTATTACAAGGTCATTTGATCGATCTGTGGTATTTAGAGACATTAAATGTTTCAACATTTTGGTCAAATCACAAAAGTGAGATGCTAAGAATTTAGAAATCACATCCATGCTTGCTACACTAATGCTGTTCTGGTTCAGACCTTGTATTTTGTAGCATTTTTTAGATTATAATACTGTCCTTTAAATTAATCAATCAAACTAATGACATAGTTTTTCAACAAGAAGTTATAAAAAAGATCATGTTCCATGCATTGATTCAAGAAAAGATATGACAGGTATATAAGATAATGAATTATGTTAATCAAAATTCACCATCTCAACATAAATGATCTGAGAGCTAATGGAAACTGGGAAGTAATTATTAAAACTGATTTTTTTTTTAATATAATACATAATTAACACATGGAAGTCACTGCTTCCAGGCATCATTTAATGAAGATGTTTATAGGGTTGGGGGGTTTTAAGCTTTGTGTGAGTAACAGGAAATTTCACATCTAATCCAGAAGGCATGTTCTGCTCCAAGCTAAAGACCAGAGCTATCATTTAAAAGGCAAGACTCAAAAGACTTCAGGTTTATAATCCACTAAACCATGAATAAACTACTGTGCATTTCATCATCAAAAGTCACAAATAGATGCACTTATGAAATTTATCCTTGTGTAAAAACCCCTTCTGCATCAGGTAGGGAGCAAAATGACAAATCATGTCTCACTGCAGAAAACAGATTAGCCAAGGGTTTGTGTGTCAAGGCCCAGAAACTCCCCTGATAAAGCCCAGCTTTTCAGGCCTAAAGTGCCCTAGAAAGACTTGAGAAGGGTTCAGATGATGCCATCAAAGAGCACTCAGTGGAAACAACCTGTCTGTCTCTACACAGACACTTAAGGAAACACTTGCATGGAAAATGCTTCCACCATCCATCATTTTGAAGCTCCAAACCTTCCTGAATTTCTGAGGCCTTTCTCTACCTGGCAAAGCCAAATAAACTCTCCCCAAAAAAAATTGTCAAGCCTCTTCTGGAACACATGTATACTTGAAGTATTCATAGCAAAATAGGAAGGAGAAGATTGTTTTTTAAGAGAGACATCCTTTTCCAAACACAGATATCTCCATTTAACTGTTAAATCTTCACTGTAGGAGCTGTAGCTCAACTGGAATTTGCAGTAACACAATATTTGCCACTTCTCCAGGCATAACTGCTGGCCTAAATTTTGGCCTCATCTGTAAAATTACGTCGTCCCCCCCCCCCCCCAGATGTCTTTATTTATACTTGTACATTTAAGGCCTGAAGAGAACATATTGAATTTATGGAGATAGATGCAAACAGACTTTTGGAAAGGTCAAAGAGTATGTTTTAACACAAGTGTTTAACTATTATTCTAACAGAAACAGATCAGGCAAAATAACTGCCAATAAAGCACAGACTATCAATAAAAAAAAATTAAACTTTTGTCTACAGCAGGAAAACAAATCTTTTTTGCTAGCATCAATGATATTTTTAAAGTGTCTTTAGAGGGTTCCAACACCACACAACGCCTTGTTTTGCAAAGATTCCTGAGGGGGGAGAAAAAAAGTGAGAATAAGAGCACTTTCTAATTAATGGTTAAATTCAGATCACAGCAGGTGAGAAGTGGAGGTGAGAAGGAGGTACAGAGGTGTGGATACAGGTACACAAATGTGTATCTGTGAAATGCAAAGGAACAGGGAGAAGAAAAACCTTGCCCAGCATTTGTGAGGACAGATGTTTTCCAAATTTGTTATTTCAGCTCAAAATTGCCATTTTAAAACCATGAAGTTAAATATATTTAACATAGATTTTAATTCTTGTGAATTCCTACTCAAAAGCTCTCCTGAATTACACCATTTTTATATCTAAGGGAAGTTTTTCCATACAATCTGAAGAAATTCTCCTGTTAAGGACAATAGGAATGTATAGATTACAGGTGGGAATGTACAGTGAGACTCTACCTATTTATATTATAAAGCTACTTCAGGAACTGGATTCAAGGTAAAAAGCATTTTTCCAGGTTATTTAAACTACATTTCAACAATATAAAATTATACTAAAACATGTATTAGGCCTATGTATAATTAATATCTAAATGTCCAATTAGACTATGTATGTGTTTAGCATAACACACATTAAACATTATTATCAATACCTATGCTATTTTATCATCACCAAGAACCACCACCAAAAAACCCCAAGCACATCTATTCTGAGATTGGAAGAGTTTGGGGCAAGCTTAGATATCTTTACAATATTAAGGCCTAGACAAATTTACCCTGGAACAAATTCTGGAGCATAAAATGGAAACTGTGCGGAAATCACCCATTTTCAGGGAAAAAAAATTGTCAGACAAAGAAATATTTTTTGAAACTGATTTTCCCGATTTTTCCATTTTATGGAATTAAACTGGACAGAAAGTGGAAGAACTTCAAAAACTGGAAAAAAAAACCCCAACCTAAATTCACACTGCATTGCAAACACAGGAAGTTTGGAGAGTGCCCTGATCATCAGCTACAGCCAGAGCTTTTCTCCTCTCTTTGAAGATGTTAAGGTGAAACAGCTTCAACATGAAGAGTTGAAGATTCTCTCTTTTAAAGCCTAACCAGTTAGACTAATATGTGAAATCTGAACTTGTGTCTCCCCCACCTTATCACTTGGATATTAGGAACGAGCACCCTCATCCTCATGAATTCACAGGTCTATGCACATCTAGCTCATTATTTCCTTCTCTTTTCTTACAAGTAATTAAAAATAAAAGGTGTAAACTTTATCTTGTGTGAAGTAGTCCATGACACAAAGGACAACTAGAGGGAGAGGTTCCTTCTATTATTTATTACTTGGAAATGGAAAATAGAGAGAGGATAGATTCAATTAGGTTTCTTTAACTTCCAGTTTGGTTAACAAGTAAAAAATGCAAACAATTTGCATAGCACCAGAACAGATTCTCTCTGACAAAATAAGAAGCTATAAATATCAGCAACCAACAGCTATAACAAAAAATAAACAAAAATTGGACTGAAACCCAAAGCTATTGGTCTCCACTTAAAGAAACCCGAGCAGAGTTTTAAGGCTGCAGGAATTCCTCTGGTTTCCATGGATGGGGAAGGAGAAGAACTGAGAATATGCAAATAGGCCAAGTATTTCATGATACACAGATGGTAAGAAGCTAATTTCCATCTGACTTTTTTTCTCCACTGGGTAATTACACTCTCCCCAGCAGAAGCTTTATGTCTGCATTGAAAGCAATAGCCAGTTCTCTGTAAATAACCTACTTCCTATAGTGGGATGGGGGAAAGGGAGTCTAGCAAAAGCATATTTATCTTTTTTTGGTTAGAATTTTTGTGCTGTAATTTCGTTTCAAGTGGTCACGGTAATTACAGGTTAAATTTGGCACCTACACTCTACTAATGCAATATTTTGCTAATTCATTTAAGCTATAACATAAGAGGATAGAAAATTCGTTTTAGGCTTCTGTAATGTAATTATTACCTTTTATATAAAAAAAAAAAAAGCATGCCCAATTAGTAAATAATGAGAACTAATTTCCTTTTGGCAGTTGGCAAAAAAAAATGCGCAATTTCGTTCTTACAAATTTTTTAAATTACCTGCTGCATATGACCAATTTTTCTTCTAAGTTTTGTAAGCACTTTTGCACAAATAAACATCAAAATTCTATAATTACAAATTAGAATCACTGATTACACGTATTTACAGTAATTACATAATTAGCAATAATTACATTAATTAGACAAACAATACACTGCCTTGACTAGCAATGGAAAGCAAGAACATTCTCACATATAAAAACCTGCTCTGAGTTAGGAAAGAAAGATTTTATCATTAGCACTAAATGCAGAGTTAAAGCACAGAGCAGCACCACTGGAGCATGCCCTGCTTTGTCCAAGCACTGAAAACGCCAGAAAATGCTGTTACAAATGTGATGAAGGATTTTGGGATACATATATATCCCGAATAACATGAGCAAAGGAATACTGAATAGTTGTGGAATGCTTTGGGGACAAGGATTTCTCTTTCCAAAGCCCCTAACTCCTTTTTCCCGGAGCCTGAGCCCATGGCTGCACAATCAGCTTCAGCTGCCCAGGCTGGGCTGTGGCTGTGACCTTGCTTTTGGCACTGACGCTCCTGCTGCCTCCCACCCTTTCTCTGGTGCTGCCTCTGATCCTGGTATGACCACTGAGCTCAAATGCTCATGGTTACAACCATATTTATTCAGCCTTCTTTGTTTTCTGCCAAGCTGCTCCAGATCATCCTCAGGCTGATGCTACAAGGGAGAGTAAAACTCTCCTTTTGAACAGCAGCAGTATCTTAGATCCAGGAAAGCAGAGAGTGAACTTGCAAATTTAGGTGCTTAAATTACATGACCATGGTAAGTAAAATCAAGCAAAGTCATCACCTGGAAGACAAAATCACTCTGGGGACGCCTCACTGCACGTGAGGTGTGCACAGAACCTGCTGCCAGCGGAGTGAGGAGGTGACCGGCAGAAAGCTCAGGAACACAAACATATGTTCTCCTGAGAAAAGGAAAAACCCCGTTAGTCCATCTGCGACCAGACAACGGTCACAGCCAGTAAATACATATAGAAGGAGTATTTTTAGTCTGGACCGTGTAAGTAAGAAACTTCACTGTTCTATCTGCAGTGCTAATTATATCCTGTCGAGGGAGTGAATCACAGATTGCAGACAGCCCGTGCTGAGTGCCCTCAGATTCCCCAGAGCTTCACACCGTGGGGTCCCAATCTCTCACGTGCGGTTTGTGGGGTTTTTAATGAGTATTGATACCCTGTGAGAACTCTGTTGCAGCACACCTGAATAAAGGCACCTATGCCCTACAATGCCAGGTTTGCTTTGTGCAGCTCCAGAGCACAGGAGTTTCCTGGGAGCAGGCAGCTTGTCACAGTGGGGTCCCAGGGAAGGGACAGTCTCCTCCTCAGCGCTGAATGGGAGAAGTCACTGCAGCAAGGGATTCCCAAAGACACACCTGTGTTAGAGAGAATTTAGAGAGAAAACTAATTAGTTCAAACCAAAAGAGAGATTATCACTGAATTAATATTTATGCAACACAGGCAGCCAAGGGACCAGGCAACAGGACTGAAAGGGGACATGAAGTCCTTGAGAACATAGTTTCTCCTGTTACATTTGTCAGAGCTGTAGTGAAGGTCTATAGGAACAGAGAGGATGAGGCACCCTGGAATAAGTCAAGGCAGCTGCTCTGAGGGTTTCATTAAACCCATGACATCTGCATTTTCTGTCGGACAAGCACAAAAGAATTCGGGACAAAAATTCTTAAATTAGCTGGGTTAGACCCCTCCCAGGTCAAGAATCAGCGTGGCTTTGTCCGTGTGAAGGTGCAGTGGTAACACCCCCTAAAGCTTCTGACTCACAAAAGTCGGGCTACCTGTGGCCACCTCTCACCTCTTTAGGAATCAGCGTCTTGTCATCCGTTCCTGTTTCCCAAGAAAGTGTGCCAGGGCGGACAGGGAGCAATGATGGGCGCTGCTGGTCATTTAGGACACGGGATCAGGAGGGTGATTGTACGGGATGGGCGAGGCTCTCCGCTGCAGACTGGTCGGCAGCTGGGCAGCAAAGTGGACAGGAGCAGGCACTCACATACATAAAGGCGTTTTCTTTGTTAATTAAGATTTTGATACCAAATAAATTATCTAATTATTGTTGGCTTGTTCTGACAGCCAAGTTGTTCCTTAATATAAATTCAACGCCGTGTTTGGGCACCGGCTCAGCTGTTACCAGTATGTCACTGTGTGCCCCTCCCACACTCACCTGCTTTTAACTTTATTGTCAAATGACCACCATACCATATTCTGATAATATACTTATGATATTAATCTAAGCATTAGCAGGACAGCAGGACCACAGTTTGTTTCAGTAACCACAACACTTTGACACCAAAGGCTCAAATATTAGGAAGGTCTACCAGGTTGAATAAAAGGCCAAAGCTTCTGGGGTGCACTGGGATCTCATTCATTATCTGCACTACCCCTTCTTCACAAAACCCCAGGTAAAATAGTTACTGTTTAGAAATTTAGCTACAGCAGTCTGCCTAAAACACTTCAATTATGCAGTTCCCAAGCTACCTTTGTATTTAGTGAATGACAGCACTGCTGAGGGTTTAATGAGCTGTGAATGACTATACAAAACTTAGAGGATCACAAAACCTGCTTCTGGTAATTTACATGAGCAGTTACATCTAAGTGCCAGAATCTATGTCATGATCCATTGTTAATATACTCTCTATGTTCCTTCTTAAGACTGGTTGGAATATAATTATTTCCAAGTCTCCAAGCTAAACCTGTCCATTCTGGTTTTCCTTTGACTGAACCACTCATTGATACACAAAAAGCCTGCCTAGGAACATCAGCTCCCTAGAGCTTTTAGCAGTTAAAAGATTTGATACGTTCATACTTTCCACCTCACATGAGGTTTTTTTAAGAGAAAATGCTTTACATTTCTGTTTAAATCTGTCACATTGTGCTCGTGGGTTTGCAGACTGCCGGTATTCCCTGTTGGAATAGCTGTGGGCTCCTGGCACTGCTCACAAGCCCTGATAGAGGCTCTACAGGAGTGAGCTGATGCATTACCTCACCTTGCACACACATTTCATCCCGTGCTTCTTCCAGCTGCCCAGAGTGCCAGAGCTTTGGCTCTTTGCACGTTTTGACTGAGAACATGCTGCTGCCTGAACGAGGTGCTGTTTCTGGTATTCCTGCAAAGTGCCCAGATCTGATACAACGCTGCTTACCTTGGGAGACACAAAAACCCTGTCTCAGAGGGACACAGATTAACACAGTAATCCTTTAAGCCATCAGATAGTGTTATCTCATTATTTGTAGCTATTCCCTGACAAAGAATCCTTCATCTCCTGTACTCTCATTTGCACTTCTATCTCTACTTATAAACGCTGGCCACATAATTTAAGAAATTCCTATTATTAAGAAACCCTGTTTTTGATGGTCTCAACTCAGCAAATTACTTGACATCATTTATTCATTAATTACATAGAGAACCAAAAGCTACATCCCACATTAACAAGGCAAAGCTGTAGGAAACAAAGAAACCAGAAGCAGAACTGATGAATGTTCCCAGTGTCTTTCCTGTTAAGGCACCTTCTATTCAGAGTATAAAATTTGTTTTACATGTACATAAAAATGTATCAGGAAAAAAAATTCACTTTTAGGCCGTTACATATACATACATGGGTGCTATTGCTATGAAAGGATCTATTTCTGCAGCCTACAGAATGCTCAGAAATAAGTTAAAGAACGACTCAACTGCAGAAACATGGGTACTGCTGTTATGCTGACACAGAAAATCAAGTCAGAAATGTTGGAAAGGAAACCACAATTCTTTATGGTCAATGTGCAGAAGATTACAGAAATGAATTTGTAAAAAAAAAAAACCCAAGCACACTTTTTTACAATTCTGTTTATAGAAGTTAAAGCCAGCTATAGAAATAAAAAATAATTGTCTAGAGATTCCATGCAAAGAATCTTGCCCTTGATGTTACAATGTCAGATTGATAAACACACTTTTTGCCTGAAATATTACTACAAGCCCTCCAACACACTTGCTGAACATCTCCTTCTGAAATAACTCCACATGACCAAGAGCCCCAGAAAAACAGGACCGTGAAAAACAGAAATTTCATCGTGCAACAGAGAAATGAAAGACAAGGAGGAAAGAGAAGGAGGAACTGGCTGCAGCCTGGGCTCATGTGGACATGGAAAAGTGAATGTGGGTTACTATTCAAGTTTCAAAGATGAATCCAAAGTAAAGGCAAACATTTTCTTCTTATATGTGAGTTCTGCACACCACTCACTTCATATGGAACAGAGGCAAAAAACTGGAGAAT
Organism: Aphelocoma coerulescens; assembly: GCF_041296385.1. Lineage (NCBI taxonomy): Eukaryota > Metazoa > Chordata > Aves > Passeriformes > Corvidae > Aphelocoma > Aphelocoma coerulescens. The sequence goes on along the minus strand of NC_091018.1, from coordinate 2,336,293 downwards.
ATAAAGTGCACAAATAATTCACCTTTTGATTGCCTCTGTTCTGAACTCAATGGCCCAGTCTGGCCAAATCACACAGGCCTACACTGCTTTTCTCTGTGTACCTTAAACATAATTAAAGAATAATTGACTGCAAGTATTCAGTGTTGAGTGTCCAGCTGTGTCTGTCCATGAGCTGTGGCAAAATCCCGTGTCCTACACCGGGATTAACGCAAGCTTTAATTGTGCTGTGTGGGGAGTCTGGTTTAGAGTCAAAGCCACATGTTCTCTGGCATGTTCTGTGAATTGATCATGCAGATCAGTGGGCAAAACCCAATTAAAATAATACCACAACTCAGCAGTTACAGCAGTGTGCCAGTGACCTTCCATGGTGTTAGCAAGTACATTATGTTTTGCCAGTGCTGATACGCTTGTTCCTAAAGAAATATTTCATTATCTAGATAGTTTGAAAAATGGTAATCGTCCTGCTTTACACAATGCTAGTTAGAGCTACCTTTTTCTCTATTTTTCTGGCTTTCACAAGGAAAAACAAACAAGCCAACTTCAAAATCATGAACTTTTTTTCTTTCCCTCTAAAGAGCAGGAAAATTAACACACTTGGAAAACAGTCCAAAATTCCTACTTGTATGTTTATTCCCATTTGGGGAGAACACAATAGGAATATATCGTGGAATTTCAGTAATTTGGATGATGAGTTCTCTACAGAAAGCACAGGGAAGGTCATGAATATGGCTCCAAAATTGTCTAACCAGTACAGGCAGCAGGAAAGGGAAAGTGGCTCCCCCTGAGCCACTGCCTCACCATTATCCATCCCCTCTCGTTTGGATCTGTAATTCCCATCTGGAGCTTGGTGCCTGAAGCTGCACTGGCCATACAATCAACCTTTTAGAGCAACATCTTCTCTTTATCTCACTGTTGCATCCTCTTTTATTCTTTGTTTCATTCAGAAGACATCCTTTGACTGTTTACCAAGCACAGGGGATAGTTGATAAATAGGTAGATCAATTAGTCTGAAAGGGTCGTAAAATTCTGTTTCATTTCCCTTGAAAAATTACAAATGATGAAAATTTATTTGAAGACAAAATTCTGCAACAGGCTTTCATAATTAACAATCCAATGTAACAATAATTCCAATTCCCAAAGGTCCTGAAGATCAATTTTATAGTATTTTTCTCACTGGAGCATTATTTATTCATACAGTCATCTTAAATAGGTTTTTTTCCTGCTCCAATACAATGATTTGTCAAAGGCAAAGCATTTCCCAATGTTGTCCTTTTTTTTAACACCAGCAAGGTGTTAAAAAACCGAGGGAATATATTTGAAGCCAATCACTAAGAGAGCCACAAGACTGCCTGAAATGCTGTGGAATTTTCTATTCCAGGCATGTAATCAGAACTGCCTCTCCTGTATCTCAGGTTAGTGTCCTAATCTAGAGTCTACATTGCTTCATTTCCCTCCTCTCTCACCCCTAAAATAATTCCAAGCACCCCACAACACAACCTTATGCTTCAATAAAGATGGATATTTCAAGAATACTTAAATTGCCTGAGCTGATAATTTTGACTAGATGGACTTTACACTCAGTTTCCAAAGGAAGAGAGATATCTTGTGAATGCTCCACTTTAGCTGTGGTCAAAAGGAATTACAGCATAATAACTGCAGTTGTGAGACCTTTCAGAGTTCATCAATAAATCTCTGATACTATATGAAGATATGGGGAAGTTTAATCAATAATTAATGTTAATCACATTCAGTCTTAATCAATGCCAGAACTACTACTCTTCACAAAGCCCAGAGACAGCTCTGTGAGGTACAAAATCAAATTTAATTAAAGCTGTGCATGCAGAAGAGTTTTTAATGCTATCATAATTAGTTTGTTTAATACTGCAGTTTGCAAACTCCTCTGTACATTTTGCAGAGCACTTGAATATTAAATCCATTATTTGCACCTGCTGTAAGAGCCAGGTGGGCTGGTCATGTACAGCTCTCATATCTGATACTGCAGAGACACAGAACTTCTCTCAACCTTCCAACCCCCTTGGAAAATTTGCCCAGAAATAAGTAATGATGCCCAGAAATCCAAGCCTTCCTGAAGATCCAAATTGCCAGGGGAAGATGCATCAGAGTCACTCACCTGTCTCCTGTCAAAAGCTGCTTTTACATGTAGGTTATGACTTTCTCGGCCTCCCAGGATCATTGTGGAGAAGAGCAATTTCACTCACTGCAAGTTATTAGGAAAAAAAAAGTTTCTTCTATAACCTGGGGATCAAAAAAGGGAAGTGGTGCCCATGGCTCCACCTGATCTCTTGAGAGGTGTGTTGATGAGGAGCCTTTCTATTTCCCTTCTCCCTGGAAAGGGGAGGTCACAGCGCAAAAGCCAAATATTTACCAACCCTCCAAAGAGTGTATTCAGTGCCAGAGCAGCTGAGTCAGGAAAGAGGGGTAAACATTCCCTGAACCCTGCTCTTTGGAGCCTCTTCTCTAACCATTCCAGCTCTGCCGGAGGCGTCTATTTTCTCACATCATAAATTAGGTAAATGTTAACCCATTCGCACTGACCGCCGCCTACAGGGGTACATTTCACACCCCAGGCAAAGAAAAGGAAAAACCCTGTTTGTTCTGCCATTATTTCCCATTCACACTGGCAAATGTCACCAAAGGACTGATGATAACGTGGTTTTGCTGAGAAACAAGATAGCTACATGCTCTGATTTTTAGTTTATTAAGATCTAAGTTTTCCTTCTGATAACTTTTTTTTTTTTCATTTATAAAAATAGAAATTCTGCCTTGCATTCAGTCTTAGTGTTAATGTAGGAATTAATATTGCAACTCATACCAATATTTTTAGTTTCATCCCTTTGGATAGCTGCCTCAAGCTGCCAGGTGTAAAAGTAAGCAGGTCCCTGGAGATTTGTGAGCTCAAGACCTTAAGAACTCAGCCATTCTCTAGCAGTCAGGTTTGACTAAAATCCAGCAGTAAAAAATCCTTTGGCATGAAATAAACAATCAGAAGACAAAAGCAGAAAATGGAAATTTCATGAGCAAGTGAGCCGCCACCACGGTGAGGAATACCATAGATTACCTGCCTCGATGCCTCTTATTGCTCCTTTTATATATATATATATTTTTTAAATTAAGCACAGAGAGAAATTTGCTCTGTCTGTATTTTTCTGCCTTAAGCATTCCTGATTGCTGCAAGGTTTAGTCTTGTTAAAGAGCAGTCTTGCATCATTATATATTTCACTGACCATTTACTGTAATGCTGAATGACCGATCAATTGGCAGTTAAACTGCTCATTAAGAAAAAAGTACAAGTTTCTCTAAACTCAGCTACTCCATTTTTCTCCCAATCATTTCCTTGGTCTATTAATGGGCAGTTTTTTCCTGCTGTTCAATAGTTCAAAGTTAGATTTACCTTATTCTGTGTAGTGTAAAGCACTTAGGCAGTTTTAAAGGGAAAGGACTTTTTGAGAAGCCCCTTTAGAGCCCAAATGACAGTAATAACATACATCTTAAATGCTAAATTTTCATGTTAAAGCATCAATTCAATAATCTGTGATCTGTGAAAAAGCAAAGTTATTTTTCTGTGATTTTATTTGTTGCAATGAACCGACTGCAATTCTCAGGGACAAATTATGCAGGCTATAAAATTTAAATTTAAAAATTTGACACTAATGGAAACTCCAATACACAGACAGAAACCTACTTAGTCAGCAGCCACAAATCAGGACCAACATTTTCTTTCAATAACCTTTGCAACTTGTCTTGCAGGTTGAAAGGGCTTATTAGTGAAACCAAAAGCAAATTCTTCCACAGGTGCAGCCCCTCAGTTTTTCACCCCCTCACTCCAGCCTGGCAAGGTGGGGGCTGTGCACAAAAACCTATCTGTGTCACTTCAGATGGTCCCAAGTTATCTACATCATATGAACCTCTTCTTTTTTGTTTTCTTTACAAGACTGAGACTGTATATATATATATATATATATATGTATGATTAAGTCACATGAGCAGATCTTCAGAACTGAGATATTAATGACTCATGAAACACAGGTTAGTGCTCATCTGCATAAAACCCATAAAACTCGTGGTTAGATTGAGCACTGCCTCATTTATTACATCACCACATATCCCCTTTTCCCAGATGGATGGGTCTGCAGCACTTGGGCTCCAAGCTGGAGGATCAGATGCCAAAAAAATAAAAGGCACCTGTTTTCTGAAGCTCAGGAGCAATTCACCCATCTTACAGCACTGCAACCAGTCAAAACTTTCTAAAGGCACCATTAAAAGCTACGTGTCTCCATTCAGAAGCCTCTGAAAGAGCAGAATTATCATCTCAAACACCTGCACGTGGAAAGGTGCCATTAAAAATCCCCACATGCCCCCAAATCACTGACAAGCTGATCTCCACGGGGATGGAAGCAGTGGGGGGGCAGTGAGGAAGGATGGATGAAGAGTAGGAAAAGCTTGGAGAAGACATGCTGAAGAGCCCAGAGGAGCAGGGGGACCATGAGAAAATCGGAAATTTTGGCCAACAGCCTGACCAGGAGCAGCCTGGAACAGCCAGAAGCACCGTTCTGGTCCAGGCCTTGCTGCCTGCAGGGATTCACAGAAATTCATCCCTCACTTCTCCTCCAGAGAGAAACTGAGCAGGAAACTGAAAATTTGTGAACCAATTGTGCTAAAAAAAAAAAAAAAAAAAAAAAAAAAAAAAAAAAAAAAAAAAAAAAAAAAAGAGGAAGCAATGCATCTCAACAGCTTTACTCTGACTGGCACTGTTTGCCAAACAACATTTTAGAAACAGGATAAAGCACTTTTACTGTAATTTTTTCATCCAGTTTCAGTGCTCACAATAGAACTGCAACCTTCAGTATTTTGAGACAGTTTAGTTCCTTAATACTAATGGAAAATGCCTCTCATGTGGATCTTTTAGTCAGATTAAAGGTGTGATTCTCCTGATCTGCTTTCTTCAATAGGCAGTCTTTTCTGTATGGTTTCTTTCTCATCTGTTTAAGCATATTTGCAAAATCTGGCAGTCTGGATCTCATCAGGTAGAGGGAAATATAAATGTGACAGGTTTGGAGCTGAAAGACCAAACAGTCTGTGTGACATCTGGGAAGGAGATTTTATATTTTGGAGGAAGGAAGCCACTCATAACCAAGCACAAAAATCAGAAGTTGTTATTTGGCAGCACTTGGAATTTTTTTTTTATCTTATTTGTAGTTTTGCACAGAATGCATCCAGAACATGCAAAAGAAATAGCAGTTTTCCACAAAAAAATCCAATTTATCACGTTTGCCACCAATATGTATAAAGAATGTAGAGAGAGGAACCATTTTCTTCCACTTTTGCTTTGAAACTCTGCCACCTGTGGAAAAGCTGCAATAGAATAATCTGCATGGTCAGAATAGTCCATGTACCTCCAATGCCAGTTTAATGCAGCTTCTGAGAATTTTGTAATAGTAAAGGGAAGATTTGTTTGGGTTCTTTGCATTTTTAAAAGCAAGTTCTTGAATTTGCAGTTTTGTAAGTCAAACATAACTTCAATCCTATTACCATTTTTTATTTTTGGCTTGACTGGGTTTGAAAAAATTTCATCAAATCTCTTTAAGAACACTACTGATAACCTGTTCAAGTTTATATTAGTATTTGTTGCCATTTAGTGGTAATGATGAAGTCAAAATATCTATGTTTGGGAAGACAAGGTAGGATATGATAAGGAAACCCAGTACTGCTGTTATAACCATGAAAAAAATCAAGTCCCTATTGAGAAGAAAAACCTGAATTCTTTCACTTAATCTCACAGGAGATAAAACTGCAACATTTATGTTTGATTTAGAGATGAAAATAGGCAATAGATAACATGGAGCCATCTGTCCTGATGCACCACGTGTTCTGATGGGAAGTCACTGGACTTTCAGTTTATGAGCAGGTTTTATACCCACTGCCAAAGCAGACAGGACTGCAAATGAAATAAATCATCTGTGATTTAAATATCACCAATAAACAGCCCCAGCCTTCTAACACACGGCCCTTTAAGTGAATCCCTCACCTGTTTTGCTTCTGTGAGCTGCATTACTTCAGCTGGTTCTTGGAATGAGGACATGCTCAGCCTCAGACCTTTACACACTCTTATTTCACTGCTGGATGTAGGACAATCAAAGTAAAACATGCAAATAGCAGAGGGAAGCAGTGACCATCTGGAAAGACATTTAATATGTTTATATATCCAAGCAGCTCTTCACAACAGTAGCATGAGCAGATTTTTGCCCTTTACAGATTTTTTTGCTCTTCCCTCATTTTGAATAAGAAAAGCTTTGTTTTACACAGAAAACTCCAATTTGGATCCCCCCTAATTCACAGAGTTCTGCATGATTCCCAAACACAGGGACTGAAATAGCACTCCATGACTTAGTAATAAAGATAAAACAACCACCATAAACTTTATTGAGATCTGGAAACACAACCTCATAGTCACTCTAATAAAGGCAGCGTGAGACACAGGCAGCACTGAGTGATTCTGCTCTAAAACTTTCTAAAAAAATTCAGCAAGGTTTCTAAAAAGCCACACAGCTTTTCAGATTCAACTCTATTTTAAAATGAGAACAAAATATGTACTTAGATAAGTCACCTCTCTCTCTCTCTAACTAGGTATATATTAATAAGCCTTTATTTCTAGAGCATATAAAGTTATAACATAAATAAATGCCAAGAGGGGGATTTTACTTGAATGTGAGGCCTAAAAGCTATCACTGCCTCTTTAACTTTTAAGTATAAGTCTTTCTCACAATAAAATAGTCAACTACCTCCCCACTGAACTATAAAGAACAGATTTAGTGGATACATTATTAGCACTCTACTCTGTTCCTAGACCTTTGCAGCAGAAAGCCAAATTAAATGCTGGCCTAAGCAAGATCAATTTGGTTGCAGTCAGCAGAGATGCATCAGCCTACCTGTGATCACAACACCGTTTGCAAATGAAGGACTGCCAACGGTATAGAAATCGTGATGAACAGTACCTGAAAGTGTTGGTTCCTTTACATACACATGGCTTTTGAATTAAGTCCAAAAGTAATGATTTTCTCACCTAATTGAAAACAATGGCTTTTAGGGCCTCTGTATATTAACACTGGAGAGGGAACTCTGACAGCATCCCTAGCAGTGAACAATAAGGAGGAATTAAAACACACCCTTCTGTTCCAGCCATTTTCACATGGCTGCAGCAACACTTGGCAACACAGAAGGAAATAGTTTGACAGAGATATTAGAGTGGCCTAAAAAGTGAAGTTTTAAGGGAGAAGCAGCTATGTGGGATTCCATAAAGCAGGAACTGCAATGATCCTCTTGAATGTAGTGAGACAAATGAAGGTCAATGAGTACATGAATAAATTGGAGTGAAATGCAAGTTCCTCGGGCTGTGTTGTTCTGGAGCAGCATTCCAGCATTCTGAAGCAGCAGAGTCAACATACAGATCCTGACTGCTTTTGAGATGTAGCTTGATCAATTTATTTTACAATCCCTTTCCTATGCCTGACTGCACCAGTAGGAAACTGGATTCAGTCATGCAGGGTGTTCCTTCCACCACTCTCCCTCGCTAAGAGATATAAAGAATATCTTAAATGCTTGTATTGTTTAATTTAAAAAAAATCAGTGGAGTGAATTTTCTAGTTAGCTGGAGCTCTTGTGCTGGTACAGAGGGAAGGAGGCTTTGCCAAGGTAAGGATATAATTTGCAGTGACTGCAGTTTGAGTGCACCTGGATGGAGATGCCCAAGGAACGCTGTGATGAACTGACAAGATCATCACAAAATGCACAGGAAGTAAATGGCTGCTCCCAGCTGTGCACAGGCTTTTTAAACAATAATGTTTTGGCACGATCCTGCAGAGATTAACATCGATACATAAATATGGAAAGGCACTTTCTACGGTGGCATGGCTCTTTTTCCTCAATGCAGATTAACAATTTAGCAAAACCATTAAAACCCATTCTAATTTGGGATCTCTCCATGCATGTGTGAGTAGGCACAGGCAGACTTGTGTTCAGACCCCCCAAATGTAATATCTGAACCTTGATCTGAGGCTGTTTATATTGTGATTGTCAAATTAAGGGCTCAGTTTTGCCTCTGCATCATTCAGCTGGATAAATATCCCACTCCTAGTTCACAGTTCACAGTGTGGTGATGCACAGTTAAGTCTGGGAAAGGAAATAAAGCTACACCTTAAATTTAATTTTCTGTAAACATAGAGTTGTATTTTCACTCACACCTATTTGATTTATCACTTTTCAATTAAAAAATGGAGTTAAGTGCCCTTGTGTTTGAAAATGGCTTTCAATGTGCACAAAATGATGCCTGTTTCTAATGTATGAAATCTTTTCTCCACTGACATGCTGAAATCTTCCACATCTGTTATCAATGCCCAGGGTGGGCTCTTCCATTTATGGTAACTTGGAATAACCATAAAGGTGCTAAGAGTAAAATGCAGAAAATTGGTGCTTATATTTGTTAGAAAATTACAAAAAAGAAAGATGGGTTTGTGATCATCATTGTTACTTTATTACCAAGAATAAAAAGTTTCTACATTTTATTTTCTTCTGTCATTTTTTCAGTTGCTTAGTTAGTTTTCTGTATTTTTGGTTCTGGCTTTTTTTTGTTTGTTTGTTGCTGTTTTTAATTGTTTGTTTTGAAGACATTCTCTACTTTAAACAAAGTTGACAGTAATCACTATATGTAATAAGGGTGTGCTGGGAGTAACTGGAAGGCCAACTATGAACTATGGAGAGATACGAAAAGTTCATTTTATCATAAGATACAAATTCTGTCACTATAAATCCAACAATATAAAAATTCAGATGTTTCTAATAAGTCTTGACTTGTGCAGAACTTTAACTCATAGCTACTACTTTTAGGTTATATATTTTTAAGTCTTTTAAATTAACAAAAAAAAGAGAAAGATCTGGTCTTCCCTGCTGTAATTTAATACAGACCTCTTCTAAAATGCTGTATCTTTAGGCTGGATTATGTCAGCATCTAACTTGGATCTTAACAATACATTTTTTATTAATCACACTCTTTTTTTTTTCTCCTGAATTTCAATGGTTTGTCTAAAACACCGTAATCCAGAAATACTTCCATGTCATATCAGAAAGCTAATAATCTTGCTAACCACTCTTTTGCTGACAGAACACACTGTCCTCATTTGCAGAATGTGACGAATTTAGAATTTGAAAGGAAGCAAAATGCCTTTAACAAGGTGTAAAGCACAATTTCCAAAAAAAGCTTCATCACCTCGCTGAATTCATACAGTAGCCTTCTTTCCTCTAAAACCAGTCTGATGAAATACAGCTGGAGATAGCACTAAACAGTTCCATTAATTAATTGGCAACCTGCTGACACTAATTAAGCTATGAAAATTCAACTCTCTCACACCAGATTTTGAACATTAGTCGGTTACATTTGTTGGGAAGTTTGCCTCGTGTCTCTAACGCAACCAGAATGGAGAAAATGAACTTTGTGGTTAACATGTGTGGGAACAAAGTGACCTATTATTGGAAAAATGAGATATTAAACCTTGCACTGATGCAGGGAAGTTGTGCTGAAGAAGCCCTTTCTGGTAGATTCCATCACAAGAGGATTTACGGCCATCCCAACTGCAGCCATCTTCTTACTGCACAGGAAAGTATCCCAAAACAGCAGCGGCACAGGGCAGGGCAATTAATTTATTTAATCCTCTGCCACCCTCTGTAAGGTGCCTCAAATCTTCACTTCAGCCATCCACCAGTCAAGATTTCCTGCAGTAACTGGGAGAAAACATCCAAACTCTTTTACCCACGTTCTAAAGCTCTCGTAAAGCATCCAACGAGACCTCACTTAACATTTTAACAGTTAATTACACAGTAACAAGGAAGATTTATTATTTAATGTCTCAAGGCCTACTGGCAATGAGAGGCTCTGCTATAATCTGAGTGGACACTAATGAACACCATCTGGTGCTCCTTCCCTTTCCAAAATCCCAGACCCATCTCGTGAGGAAGGTTTCGATGCTGTGTTGGAAATGTGCTCACCCTGATCTGTATCCACATTATTTACTAACAATCTAAACAAAAAGAGGAACATAGTGCAGAATAAAAATATTGTCTACTTTTCTTGCAATCCTAACTGCTTCAGGGACCATAAGATTCAACAAGCAACTAATTTTTTTAAAAAAATAAAAGAAATAAGTTATCGTGGAAAAGTAGCACGTAACTTTCCTGCTTTTTCTTTTTTCAGTTTTCTCTTTCACATGAGACTAACCAGTTAAATCACTTAGCCTTCATATAATACAGTACAGCACAATTTTCCCACCTCACCATATTGTCAGAAATCTAATTAATTGGAAGGTGTTAATTAATTTTGAATCTACAGGAAAGTAGTTTTCTGAAACAATTTTATAAGAATTGATTTATATAAAAGGTCTGTAACCTAATAAGCTTTCAGTTCTGAAATTCTCAGTTCGCACCTGGCAAATCAGCCAGGAATGTGCCAAACTTATGGTGATGAATGGCTCATTTATCAAATGCAAAAATCTTAAAAAATTAAAATAATGAAAAAAAAAAAGAAGTCTGCATATATACAGGTCACATCCTCCCCTGTAAACACACCCCCTTGTTCTAAGACATGAGCTTTCTGTTAAGGTTGTAGCTCAGTGTAAAGTCAAATAAAACTCCCCCTTTCTGTGCAGGTTAAACTGACTCGCTGTGAGCCCCAAGTGTGGCAAGATCTGAAGAACTGCATCTGACCCTTCCCTTAAATCCTTCTTGCTATGGTTGAGCAAATGGGGAAAAGGTGATGCTTAAAAGTTTCTTGTACTGTTGCCAACTAGGAATAATCAGTCACTGAAAAATAATGGGGGCCTCTTTGCCTCAGTCACTGTGCTAAAAATCAGTGAGACGAGGACATGATCAGCACCACCAGAATCAGTCTCTTTACAGTGTGCTGATTGAAATACACAAAATAGAATAAAAAATAAAGAATTTAATAAAGAATATTTGCTTTCCGTTTAGGGTGGAGAAGAACCATACTGAGCAGTGTGCCATTCCTACTTCTAAACTTTATTATACTCTCATTTACTACAGCCATAACTGTAATATTTTATCATAAGATTAGAGTGCAATTGACAATACGCTGGATAATGCATTTGATTAATAGATGATCTAAAGTACAATGTTGGCTTGTATCCCACAGGGATTCCATTTCTCAGCCTACCTCATGTTATCCAACTTTGGGAACACCTTCAAAATGCTGTGAAGTCAAACTGGCAGCATGGGGCGAGATAACACTGAGATTATCACGTGCACCAGAATCTGCTTGGAGGCTTTACTTGGGCACAAAGCAAGGTCAGACAAGAGCAAATGGGATAAGACCATTTTAGAGACCGAGCTTCACATTTAGACATTTGATTATTTTGCAAGCGAGATTCACAAATTAATTCCAGAACTAAGTCTTTTATGAACGTTTATTTATATAATGATAGTAAAAAAATTGGGTGATTAAGGGTGACTGGCTTTTGTACAAGGGGATACTGTCACATGAGGGCTGGGACGAGAAATTGTTTAATGCAGTGCAGGATGGTGTCTCACAGTGAGAACAGCTCTCATAACGTCATCTTCTGGGTGATTGGCAGTTTCTAACTCTATAACTTTTCACAAAACTACAAAAAAAAATAGGGAAAGGAAGAGAGGCAAAAAGTGAAAGCAGTATTATTTTAATAACACTTTTTTTACTCTATTGTAATTAAAAATACTTGGATATTACAAAGAAGTAAATACTACTAGTCAAAAGTAGTCCCCTCTTCTATTGGGGACTGAATCCTTCAATTTTCCTGGACACAACAACGTGAAAACTGAGGCAATGAAGGTTGTATTGATAATAGGAAGGAAAAAAGTTCAAGCCATGCCTGGAGCATGAAATGGAGAGCACAAGTCGAAGGAAAAAATCATGAAAGATGCATGACTATTACATTCACATGTATTACTGTTAAGTGCATTCATTAAATGATCATAAAGAATATATGACATCAAAATGAAAGCGAAGATCACAGTCCCTAATAGAACTTGATAATTTCAGAGTGTGAAAAGCAGCAGACCATGACAACAATTTAAACTAAGAACGCTAAATCTCGCATTCCAGCTTTCACTGCAAGCAAAGGGAACAAAAAAATACCCGGAGTAAATGATAGAAGTGACAAAAGAAAACGTGACATCGAATTTTAGGCTACACTGGCATAACACACAATGAAGCAATCATTTCTTTTGAAACCATTACAGAATTATCTGATCATTAACCATGTAGAGAAATGCTTTGGTTCTGAATGTACACACGCTGCAAATCTCCTGAAAACACATGTCCTGCTAAATGAGTCGTTGTGATTGTGACCAGGACATTTGCTGTTTGAAGCCCTTTATATTCCGTTGTGGTTTATATCATCTGCATTATTTCACAGAACGGGTTATAACAGATCGCTTGGCCGGGGTTTTGACACCTCTGCGTGAGGCTATGTTTAACACCTCATCAGTTGGTATACATATGCTAATTGTTGCTGTTTAGCACCTGTTTTCTCCTTTCCTGCTGTTCAGGAACAACACTCAACTACCACAACTCTGCCTTTGCAGTGTTTGCAGAGCATTTCACCATCTTGCAGAGTAAATCAGATCTTTTGAAAATGTAGCAGAGAAAATTCTGTCCCCATTTCGAGTAGTAAAATGGCTGAAGTGTAACCACTCGTCATTAATTACTTTTTTCCCACTAGCTTTATTAATATATTAAAAAAAGGGCAAATCAGCTACGGAGAATGGGAAGGGACTGACTTGATGCAGGAGCCTCTCCTCATCAGTTTTGGAACTTCTTTGTGGCCATTGTCACCAATTTCCACACCGTAAACACACTGGTGCTCTGACCACCCCACCACGCTTGTTACCTGACCATGCTTGTACAATAATTCCCAGATTAACCACAACCCACTGATTTCCATGAGTTTGCAATCAAGGAATTCAGCCATTTGGGCTCTGTGCCACTGGAATGGAAATTGGAGATGAAGCCGACAGGGACTGTTCAAATGGTGGTTCCATATCTCTGTCTTAATTTCTCAAGGTCTTAAAACTCACCCTCTCTCATCATTTCACTGCTGTGATGAGTTTTCTTCTTGGAAAGTAAATGAAGGATGTGAGCAAAGGGCGAGAATGCGTTAGAATTTATGACAAGAATTTATGCAGGGCTTTTGATCAGAGAATTTTAAGGATAAATTAGAAGACAACCACAGAACTTCAGTGTTCCTGAACTTCAAAACCAGTGGAAGGCCTGCCAAATGTGAGTGAAAAGGAAATAAGGAACAGAAAATGATTGCTAGAATGAACTGCTACAACCATCATCCAAGAAGCACTAAATGACTTTAACATGAGTAATCCTCTTGAAGGTTCCTGCGATATACACTTGAATACCAGCACTGAAATATTAGTCAATACTAAAGGAATACACAAGCCTTTTGTGACAGCAATCAGCAGAAATATACATAATGACCATCCTTAATTTAAAACTCAGATATGTCCTCAATTTTAACAGGTAAATATCAATTGTGGAAGTGGAACGTCACATATTGCAAAGTCTTGCCCTCATAGAATCACACTCCATGCTCTTGAGAGATGTTTCCATTCTTACATTTGTCAATTAGGACAGTAGCACGGCTGCTGCAGGTATTAGGATATTTTAAAGCTCGGAGCTAAAGGAGAGCAACATCAGTGCTTCAGGCTCTGCTGTTTGAGCTTTCAAGATAACCTGAAACATAATTTGGCTTTGTGTTGTAAGCAGGTCTGGAGCCAAATTCAGCACTCCCAGCTGAGCTAGTCTAGATATCACATGTAGCTGTGGCAGAGAAATGTATAAAACAGCAGAAATTTGACCAATTTAATTTGAAGAACAGAAAACATTGTATAAAGCTTTCCAGCTCCTTGACATTGAAAATAATGGTGTCTGACAGTTCTAGGGTTAAGTAGCCACTCATTCAGCACAGCATCGTTTATCTGCCAACAGTATGTGTCTCTTGTTGTTACTTCAAAGAAAAAATTCAATAAAAATTTAAATAAAAACAGATCTGTCAGTATAAAGCTTTAATATTTTACACCAAACTCAATCTCTTTCCTTTGTAAAGTGCTTTCATACTTCCTGAACTCGTCCTGCAGTACACAATTCTCATTTTTTTAAAAGAAAGAAACCATGAATCACCTTTAAACATCTACACTTTCCTGAAACATTAACATTTATTTTTAATAGGCATCACTCTGAAAAGGCTTCACTAAGTACTGTAGAATGCTAAAGAATTCTGTAGATTGAGAGAACTAAGGATATATATCGAGCCTCATTGCATACAAACTGGTTACTTGGTTAAGAATTCATGATTCAGAATATAACAGTAATTATTTAATGCAATTAATTCCAAATGCTCTCTGCTAAAGTACATTTGTTGTTACCGACTGCAGACTGTGCTATAAATATACCCTGAAATAAGTGAAACAAAGGATTCAGTTATTCAAGGCCATGTCCTCTCTATGTATTTCTGCCCAATTTTTCCTTTGCCTCCCACATATTTTATGAAACTAACAATTAAATGCTGCACAATCACTGCTTATGTCAGACTTTTTGTTTTAAAGTTGCTAGATTTGAGAAATCAGAGACACTTTATGAGAGATAATTAATGTCTCTCTTCTGTAAGTGCACTTGGCAAGGTATAATCTCTCCATTTTAAGCTGTCTCCCACATATATTTTAATAATAAAATCATTATTCTCTTTAGAAATTTCTCATATTATTTAGCAATTCAGCTGTGGACTGTAACTACTCTGAGAAGAAAAAACGTGACTTACCGGCCCCATGTAACAGATTCAGATTATAACAGCCTCAATAAAAACATTTTTTAAACTTTGATTGCACACCCTAAAAGCAAAATTAACAATCTGCCAAAGCCAATATGTTCAAATAAAGAAAAGTTATAAAATATGACCATAATTTTATACATACTCAGTTCTATTTGATTTTAAAAGTTTCTTCCAGCATCTATTTTCTATCCCAGTCACGAGTTTATAACCATGCTACAAATTACAGCAATAAAATTTTGTGAAGAAGATTACAATAAAATTGTCATTTCATGTCAACTTTACTGGGAAAAATATATGCATTAACATGATAACAGGAATAATCTATTACCTTATTTAAGTATCTTCATTATTTGAAATGATAGTTGCTCCACACTATTTGCCAAAATACGTTAAGTGGTTTTGAAAGTCATAAATCTCTGCCACTCTCTTCCTTATACAAGTGTTAACTATAAAGTTCTGTCATAAATTATGAAACAAAAGGGTTTAAGCCAACCCAATAATATGAAATCTGTTCTTTCAATAATAAAATCTGTGCAGCTGGGAGCTGCTCATTATTTATTTAGCTTCTGCAAACCAACACCTCTATTTGTTTCCTTGTAACTTCACTGTTTTCCTTGCTTTTCCTAGGGAAAAAAAAAAAACACAACCCACAAAAACCAAGACAAAGTGTAGCTGTATCTCCTCACTGCTGTGTTGCACCATTCCCTGGGCTAATCTGCCTCTGTCACCCCATTTTGTCACCAGTTATCAGCTCAGGTGATCAATAACAGTCCAATGAAGACGTGTTCCTGCCACCACCACCACCAAAAATAATCTATCCGAAATCTCCAAATAACCTGAACGTGATCTCAGACACCCATATGGCAATCCTGTGAATTACTTAGAGTTTTTATTCGTTAATTTATTACTTTTCTGAAAACTGGTCACAGGTCTCTGCCTGAAAGGAAAAACAAAAACCACACCCAAAGTAAGCCACAGTGGAACAGAATCCCCACAAACAGTAGAAATGTGATCAAGTGCTGGTCAAAGCCACTCCTTCTGAAATTGCTTCAGAAATACATCCACGCTGCATCCTGCACATCCAAATTGCCCCACAGCCCCTCCATTGTGTTCTGGAACGTGTGGGTTCAGCTGTGGGCTCCTCCTTACTGCCCTCTGAGAGCAGGCCACCTTCTGAGAAGCAAAGGCAGGAAGGCAAAGAAGATGTAAAATAAATAACTGAATCTGTTTAAAAACCATTAAATGTCCTGCAGTATTTGCAGCGGGTGGTACACGAGCTGCCAGTGGTGGAACACCAATGAACCACTTTACTGGAACACGGAGGAGGTGACACAAAAAGGCAAAACCTGTGGATTTAGAGAAGGGGTAAGGGGCACCCTGAGCTTTTCAGGAGGCTGCTCTCACCCTCCCAGCCTGGCTCAGCTGCTGCTCTCTCTGCAGCTCACTCTAACCAGGACGGCTCAGACACAACCAATCCTGGAGAAGAAAGAGTCGCAGCCTGCAGAAGTGAAGGGCTGGGATTGGAGCAGTCAGCACGGCTTTGAGGCTCACTTGTCAGAGCAGAACAGGATCAGAACAGAACTGTCTAAAACAGAACAGAGCTTAAAAAATTTGAGTCTCCTTACGAAAGTGCACTAATGAGGCAGTCTATCTGTAAGATCTAATTCCAAGCAATAGGCACACTGGAGAGCTCTGCTCACACCCACAAGTCAAAGGACAGGAATAATCTCCTTCTCAAAAAGCCAGCAGAATTTCTGTAATGAAAGTGGGGAAAATGAAGCAGCACAAACTAAGCACAGCTTTGCAAGTCCGGGATGGAATACAAGACCCCACTCCCCACTGGTATTTGCCAGCAGTTAGCACACATCCTGCGTTTACTAGTGACACAACCTGTTTTGCTCCTCTGAAAAGAATAATCTTGACCTTCTGTTGGAGCATGAGTTTGCAAAGAGCCAAGGAGATAGCTGGGAGGCTGCAAAATACTTACCTGAACCAAAGACCTGAGGAAAATAATGCCCAGGACTCAAAAGTGCAGGAAAAGCCAGCTGCACTCCAGATGTGGGAGGTGTGAGTTAAAGGGGACTCCTTGACTTAACCTTGATGAGATAATTGTGAAAATAATGGTAGGAAAGGTCACCTGCTTGCTTCTGTCCACACAGCAGTGCTGAGGTTTCCAAAGAGATAGGGTGACATCCACGTGAAATCATTTTGGACAGCAAGAGATTCAGAGAAAAGGCTCCTCCCAGCAGGGCCTGGAGAGGAGACCTCTGGGTGTGGCTCTTGGGATGTGCTGGTGCTGGGCTGGCAGCTGGACAAGATGATCTTGAAGGCCTCTGCCAACACTGATGACTCTGTAGCTTCACCTGCAGAGGACAGGAGTTCAGATACTCCTCTGCACATCTTTAAACCTCCTCCTAGCTGCCTTTCAGATGGCAGAGATCAACAACACCCGACTGTGGGACCTGTGCTGAATGCATCCATTTTAAGAGAATAGCATAAAAAGCTTATTTTAGCAAATCTGGAGCAAAGTATATAAAAATTCTTGGCACTTCAAGCGAAGAAAATTTCTTCCCTCTTCCTGATTTACATCTGACAATAATGCCATAATGCATACAATACACAAAATACTCTTTTATGGTCTAGAAATACTACACAAATAAAGTTTGAAATCTTCCTGTGGAACTGAAAATGTGCAATCAATGAAAGCCCAACAGTTAATCAATGGTAGTTTCATCAGTGATTACTTTATGTAAGGGCAGCCTTCCTCAAGTCCTTGATTTAAAAACTAGAAGTTAATTCAAAGCAACACGAGGCAGCCAGAAAAGCAGTCTGCCACCTCAAAAGTCACATATTTGAAAGTTATTTTACATCCAAAAGAAAGCCTACTGCTAATAATCACCACAAAAGTAGCAGAGGATTTCATAATATACCCAAAAATTAATGTAATCAAAAAAATGTGTTTTCCAGGGGACAAAAAAGAACAACCTTTTAATATTTGTAGAAGTCTGGTAAAATAGCAATTGGTACAGTGACGCTTGCAACTAGCAAGAAAACAATGAGTGCCTTTCTGACTCTTCCCATTACCTGTTATGACATTCATAAAGTCTCAGTATTTCAGACAAGTTTAAATGAAGACATAATTCTCTCTGAAATTCAGAGGCATTATCAGATAAACAGAGTTAATCAACACTCAAAATCATTGAATGCAATGGATTTTAATTCCAACAGCAGCCTTCATACCTGCACCTAACAATGCAATATTATCAGGTTTTTTGCAGTTCAGTGAAAGTGAAGGTCAATGTGTAACCCATTCACTGTTAAAACAGAAACTTCAAAAACACCCACGTCAGAGCAGAGAAAATCTGGAAACAGCAGCAGGATGAGCCTGCTTGGCTCAAAGAAACCTCTGCCAAAAAGGAGGAGAACACAACCCCAAAGTGATGGACAGACTGGGAGTACTCACTGGTGCAGCTCCAGCTGCCTCTGTCTCCAAGGCTTCTCCAGTGTTCACTGATTAACTGAGTCAGGATATTACAGAGAGTTTACAGAGCACAGGGAGAGCTCAGCTCTGCAGCCAAACAGCAAAGTTAAATATCTGCAGCTCTCCTGCTGGGTTTCCATCCCGCTCGGTTTCTCAATATCCCTTTTTGTTGCCTTTTCTACTTTTCATCGCGCTTCTGCCGTGGCACAGAGGGTAACCTTTGGCTAAAATTGAAGAAGGAAAGATTAATTTTGCTTTAACAAAGAAAGGTTAAATGTACAGAACATGTACCTCGAAGCCCATCCACTCCAAAGGAAGTTCTTCTTGACCTATTAGATGTATGTCCAAAAGAGTTCCTGTCCTAAATGCAAAGACACCTACCTGTTAGCAGATAAATAATAAAAATGCTCCATTTTTTCCCTAATTGTCAGATTCTTTATATCATTCTATGTCAAGACTAGGGAAAAAAAAAAATTCCTGAACACCTGATACTTTCCTTTAGCAGGAACAACACTACTGTGAAAGCAAAATTGTTTAAGTCAGTCTTATTCAGAGAAATAGGTTCTATAGTGAAAAAAATCACTTTACTGTAGCAGGCAAAAATGTAATATTAGGAACACTTTATTTCTGGTGGAACTAGGTCATAGCTGCACATTTACAGGCATAAGAACAGAAGCTTTAATAGACAGCATTAGTCCTATCAACATTGAAAAGAATATGACTAATTACATCTAAGGAAATTAGAACTATACAGAATCTTTAAATGAAACTGGTGATCAGAATTTATTCCATTTTTCATTTTCTTCATTCTGCAATATGTTTTATCCCCCTGGAATGAAGTACTGGTGCACACTTGGTAGGTGTGCTCAACAGCACTCAAACTGAAAATTGTATTTGTTCTTGGATTTGCTAAAAGAAGGAAAAAAGGAAGTCACAGGTGAGGGGAACACACTTTGCTCTGTGCCCTTCTTGAGGCTTCCCTCAGGCTGGACTATGTGTACCTTTTTGTCACAGCTGAAGATAACCAACAGCATTGCTTTCATAGACATTGAAAAAAGAATAAATTAAAGCTGTTAACAAGATCAGCAAGGCAGTTTAACTGCCAGGGAATTCTAGGTGCTGCTTCAGAGTGGTATTAAACCCTCCAACCCACTGCTCTGCCAAACACCTTCACCTTGAGGGTCACCTGGCAACCACCAGCCCTCACCTGGGACTACTCCTCCTTTCTGTCTCTTATGGGTATGATTTAACCCTCTGCTTGCAAGAGTTCCCCCTTCCCTCCCCAAATATAGCCTGGACAAAATTTAATGATAACTTTTCAAAAATTCTCTTCCCCCTGGCATTTGTCTTTTATTTGCTCACTTCTGAATAGATTTTTCTTTCTACCATTTTGGGGGGTTTTTTTGGTTTTTTTTAGTGGTGTCATGACTGATTTCTTTCTTTATCTGTGAAATTAGAAAACAAGAAAAAAAATGTTAAAAAATCATGCACAACCTGCAATTTTCCAATAAGAAGCAGCAATTCCTCCTACCCGCCACTGGAAGTAGCTACTCAACATTATTAAGTACCTCTAGTTCCCCACAGCTAGACAAATCCCAAAGTACCTCCTTTACTGCATTTCTTTATTGATGAGGTTTGTCATTTTATGGGATGTGGTACAATAGAAAGCAATTAAGTCACTGATGCACACAAATGTTACCTTTTTGCAACGCGTCAGCAGCAATAATCTTCTTTCAAATATGCTGAGAAGCAGCTATAAACCTTCTCCTGCCAGAGGCAAGCTCTGGTGAGTCTCGTTGTGCTGAAAGTTCCTCACAGAGGGTGTTGCTTAAGGTCTGCATTCATCAAAAATAGTGATAATTAAGGTGCACAAGCAGCTCCACTTTGGCATGGCTCAAAGAAAATAGCCTCTGAATCATCTCTCAGCTTTCCAAAACAGTTGATTTGATCCCTTTAGTGGCTCTGTGTGAGAAGCTTGAGGAAGGCATGAAGGCCGGGTACTATTTTCATGTCTTATTCATCTCAGGAAAGGGGTGATTAGCTGGGTCACAGGAACCAAGGAACCCCAGGATTTTAACATTCCATCTGCTAGCAGAACTCCTCTGAATTGAACATTTTCAGACCCCTGATTTCAGTCAGGATCAAAACCTTTTTCCCTTAACCTTGCTGAAAGTATCACTTTTGACTTCACCAGAAGCAGAAAGAAATGAAAGTCTGATCCTCTCCTCAACCTTTACAAGTCAGCTAAATAAAAGGTATTACAGCATGCAATTGCTTGAAGCAGTAATATTCATTGAAATGAAGAATTTTTTCCCCCAAGAACGAGAAAACACTTGATATTTGCTGAAGGAAATGGAAATATTTCATGGAGCAATTTATAGAAGCGGCATTTTCACTGGAAACAGTCTGAACCAAATCATTCAATCACAATTTATATCTAGAAGTGGAATGTTGGACAGATTAAAAAAAAAGGGGACCTCATGCACAAAACTTGTTTCTGAATAAGCTGAGGCTGTAAACTACGGCCGTCACTCATGGAGAAACAACTCCCAGGGCCAGTAATTCCAGCAGTGACAGCCTGGCCTGGGGGACTGCAGGCATCGGGCAGGAGGCACAAACTACTCTGCAATAATTTTGATTCCAGTCACAGTTTATGGCCCCGTGGAAATCACTTCATTTTTCTATCTGAGGTTTTTTTCATTTCTATGAGGAGGAGGATGTGCATTTTCCTATAAACCTCTTTCAGAGGGGAGGTGGGCAATTACAACTTGCAAAGCTTTTCGAGGTAACAAATCTCTTTGGATCAAGCTGCATGTTTTAAAAAGCCTGCCATTTCCATAAATCTGCCTCCAAACAGCTCATGGCACCAGAAAAACTAACCTGGATTTTGATTATACTTTCAGACTGAAATAAAAGTGACCTAAGGAAGTACAAATTAACTGTTTCAATATCAAACATTAACCCTCCCTGCGGCTGGGGAGAAATTTCTCAGCATCAATGATGGTGATGAATTGCAGGCCCGCTGCAATTAGCACCACTGCAAGCTCCTAACTTAGCAAGTATTCCCACTCCAGGAACTCTGGTGTGTGTGTATGTGTGTATATATATTTATACACACACATGTCTCCCAGATGAGTTTGTCAATGATTTTTTACATTATTTTTGGTACATATATATTTCCATTTCATGTTGCACATTATATAAACACACAGATGGAAACTCAAACACGTCAAAAAAGATTCCAGCCAGTAACTCCGAGATACTGCTTTGCATTTTATACCAGCCTTCATTTTTATCTTTTCTCCCAAAGCAATTAGCAAACAGTTGTTTGTTTCATAAGCTGACAAGGTAGGAATAGTAGTGAAACATTACTAACCCTAGAGCTGTCCTTCAAACTTCAAGCACTTAATGGAGTTGAAAGGAATTACAGATTCTGTGCACAGCCAAAAATAAGATGCAGGACTTGCAGAGCACAATTCCTCTCATTTCACACCATTCTCCTGATGTGCATCTTTCCCCTTAATAACTATAGAGGGACTCTATGGTCACATAGTTCTTCATCTGGGAACTGTGGGTAGCTGGGAGAATCCTTGTTCTCCCACTTTCTGTATCTTCCAGTCTGTTTATCCATGTGACCACAGCAGGTTAAACGTGGCCGATATCAGTCTCAGAAGTAAATTTATAATAGTACTTGGATTAGTCATCACCTAGGAGTAGGGAAAGTTTTAGGCAAAACAGCTTGCTTTTCATACTCTTTTATTGTTTTATTTATATGTACCACTGTTCTCTAAAAATGCATTCACCTTGTGATTATTTCTCCGTTGACTGAAAAGCACAATGACAATAGAGCCTGTACATCTTTTTCACTATATTGAGCATATTCCAATAACTTCAGCCCTTCTCTCTGTTAGCAGCTACCTACAGAGTATAGTCTACAGTGAGTGGCTTGAGAGAGTGAAAAGCACTTACTTTGTCCCCCGAGACCAAAACCTTCCAATCCCTACTTTGAAGTTGCTCTGGGCTGGAGACACGATTCCATTCTCCTAAACAGCAGCACCATACATTGCTGCAATTCCACAGGGTCATTCCTTATGTAAATTCTCATTAGGAGAGGCTTGGGTAACATTACATTTGCAACATCCCTCTCCAGATTCTGTATTTTAAAATCCAGCTCTGAGGCTAAAGCAGCTCTTTCATTAACTCACAAATGCCAGACACAACACTTGGTTTGGCAGCCACACACAAGTTTTTTGGAATGTTTACAGACAAAAATCCTTTCCCTTGACCAAAACAATAAAAGGAATTATACCCACAGCTTTGGTCTGAAGATTTGTACATAGGACAGCTGGAACAGAAAGTTAATGGAAAGTCAGTGTTGGTTGATACAGCTCCATACAACATTCCAAACCCATTGACCTTCTGAGGGTAATGTGGCACCATTATTCATTCCAACTGGGGACATCTCAAGAGAGAAACCCACAGCATTCATTTCTCTTAAATGTTATTTTTTGGGCATTGCAACACAAAGGATGCTTGTAGAAATGGCAATAATTAACAGATTTAAATTAAACCACAGTTAGAAAGCCATTAATATATTCACTTTCCACAGATAGATATTGAGCAAAGTATGATTCTCTGGCCCCAGAGTGGCAAATTAGTTTCCACTAAGTGATCTAATACTAGATTGTATGGGTCAGCTGTTTGTAAAATATGATTATAAAAAAAAAAAAGAAAGAAAAAAAGTAAATTTCCTTTTTGCTTGTTATAACAAAATGACTTAACAAGTGGATATGGCACTTAGTGTAATGGTTTATATGGTGGTGTTGGTTCAAAGGTTAGACTCAATCTTGGAGGTCTTTTCCAACCTAAATGACTCTGATTCCACAAGTTGGTTTAATTTTGATTACATAAAGGACCCTGTCATGTCTCTGTGTTCTAACATTTTCCAAAATGAATAAGCACTAAAGAACAGACATGAAGGAACTTGGTTGATTGCCTAAAGGATACTGCTTTGGCAAACTTTTCTTAGCATAAAAGTGTTTTTGGGAACTCCTTCACAGAGACCGTGGGACCATGCACAAACTGAGAAACCTCACAGCAGTGCTGGTGGTGAACTGCTGCTGCCGTGGCTTTTAGGCACCACAGTGAAGAGTTGCACAGAGCAAACCAAGAATTCCTGAGAAAAAGGCTTGTCCAAGTTCCCATCACTCACCCTACCATATTCCAGGGAAATGTGCCAAGTCCTGGACCCTTCCTATCGCAGGGAAACTCCCTTCTTTCACACTTGCTCTGCTTTGCAGAGATTGAAGCCTGGCTTCCCATCCTAGATAGCTTCACTAATTAAGCTAATCAGCTCTTTAGATCAGATTTCTTCCCATGATCTGATGGATATTAGATTATTTAGAACACAGTCAGCTGCCAGGAGGCAGTGAGATGATCCATCCCCCGAGCAGCCAGTGCAACTCAGGTGGAACAGGAGTTTCACCTCAAATCCTGTTACAGACACAGAACTGTGCACTACAACACTCTGTTCGGTCCCCAAAACGGAGCAGTGCCTAGCTAACCCATAAATACATGCCCTACAATTCCACAGAGTGTTTCCACATACAAGGGAGATCTAAATTGGAAAATAAAAAATATAGCACCCTAAATCATTCTAACATATAAGCCAATCTGCTAAACTGAATCAATATAAGAGCAGTAAAGACAGCTATCACAAAAAGACAAAACACATGGTGCAGACTTAAAATCTGTGAAGACAACTGGAGTCATACTTATCTTAAATTGCAGTTTCATTTTAATTTTTACTTTGTACGTATGCATGCACTATGGATAGCCCTAAAAATTATTCTTTGGTCTAACTAATATTAACCAAAATATTTTAAATTGCAAACTATAATGAAATGCCATTTTACAGTTTGCAACTTTACTTACAAATAGGAGTAAAGATATTTTTAGACAGAATAAAATAAGCCTTCTCTATGTTAAATTATAATTTCAACATCTCTCTTAAGAAAAGGGAAAATTCCTACTCATTTGCACACTTAATTCAGAACTGTTACAGTTTAGCTGGTGGATACCTGAAGCACAAAAAAAAAAGACATAATTAGACCTCCCACAACAAAATGCTCATATTTGCATCATGCTCACAGGCAACAGAACCAAAAAAAAGGTTATGAAATATTGCAAATATTAAATTTATAATGTTAATACAAATATACTCTTCAGAGGAAATCACTGTTTATGTTTTTAATGATGTGAACAGTTCCTCTGTGAAGGAACATTTGTGGGTCTGAAGCATTTTTCAGTTTCCTGTCTGTGATTGAGCTCACCAGCTAAAATGTGAATATTTCATAGTAGAGGGTGCTTGAATATTTGGTATTTGGTAAGGAAGGATTCTGAAGTTAGGGTGGAAATTCTAATTCAATTAAGAGTAAGAAAACAACCATAGAATAAAGGGGCAATGGATATAAAACTGAGAGGGGGAATGGTAGGCTCTACATCTTTTTGACTTTAGGTAACTCCTCCTGTCTGTCTGTAACCTGACTGTCACCCAGCTGGCACACTAAACAATGGTTATCCAAAATGATGGAGACATTCAGGATCCATGTAGGCAAAGTGTTCCCATAAGATTCAACAGATCCATTTCCAAGTCCAGTGCTATGAAATACATCGGCTATTCTAAGATTTTCTGTTTGCTACTGGGAGACAGGGAGAGATAGAGACGTTGGTTGGAGGATATTTTTTAAATTTCAGCAGGAAAATGAAGTTCTTTGGAATATTTTCAAAATTCTTTGCATGTGTACTTTCCACGTTTTCCAACAGCATTTCTATGCCTCATTTTCAGAAGTTCATTAATAAAAATTCTAACCCGATGGGCAAAATGCACTCTAAACTGCAAGCTATAAATCCCTGAACCAAAAAATGTATGTGGAACAGCATTCCTTGGAAAAATGGCAGTAAGCAGCATCAGACTCATTCCTGTGATAGACCTCTTTCCACAGTCAGCCTCTGTCTTCTGATAAGTCATTAGAAAAGATGACATGTGTATCCTGGCACAACTAGGTCCTAGGGAAAAGTTGACAGATGTTACAGTATAAATCAGTTCTGATGCACATTGTGCTGCCTCCAGAGGCATCTTCTGGTCTTCCACAAAAGGTTACTGAACCATATATAATACAAAAATGCAGATACAATTGTAAGGAATAAATGTAAGGCTCTGTTCTACCCCACTTAGAAAGTCTAATGCATGAATAATGTTCCATCTGCACAGTGGTCAAATGTGACTGAAATTGATTTTAGATGTACCACATGGAGCAGCACAGACCTTAACAAGCTTAGTGACATCGGGGACCTTGTCAGGAATCTGTACAAAATTCATGATACAAGAAATTTGTATAAATGAGAATCTGGGACAATGAAGAATGGGGGTTATACTATGAGAAACTTTTGTACCAAGTAATCAAAATGAATCACATACTGCAGGCGTTCTTGAGTAGAAGATAACAAAGTTTAGTCACATTAAATTTATAATAAACACGTGAAACATGTCAAATGTGCAGCTACATATCCTGACCATTAACTTTTCTGGATGCATGAATAAAACGTGAGCAATGGGAACAAAAGAGTCTTCTGCTAACATGTTTAGCTGGATAGATTTTTTTTTTTCCTGCAGCTTCAATCTTTCTACCACGTACCTTCATCAGGATCAGGGTAGTGTGTCACACCTGCATCTGTGACAATCTGGAGTGGCTTTAGGATTCCACATATCACTTCTAAAATTCTAGACAATGATCCAATGACATCTGGTGATTCTGTGGAAGAAATAAAGAAGATTTTAAAATTATCAAAAGAATGAAAAAGGCTGTAAATAAAAAAAAAAGCAGTAAAAGAAGCCATCTAAATTTTGGTAATACCCTATGCCAGAACTGGTACATTTATTCATTAAAGCCTGATGATCAACAAAAATCTTTCAACAAGCATTCATTAATATTTTACCTTCCACCTGACCAATCATCTTCATCAATATGTAAATACCATTGATGATATTTACATCCATGTGCAGCTGTTTTAACACGTCAATGACATGAGAACTGTGAGGCTGTGGATGCAGTTTAGCTGCTCAGGAATAATAAATGGAGGAGGACCAAAGCTTCTTCCTCACTTCCCTATGAGATGATGGTTTCAGAGCTCAGACTGTGAAGTAGACTCACAAAATATGTCTGAACCAATATGTTCTGTTCAGGAAGGCACTCAGGCACCACAAATTCATGAACTAAAAGGTCTGTCAGCCTACCAATTTAATACAGTGATTTATTTGTACATGTTGCAATGACATTATGAGCCACATAATACTTTGCTTTGAAAGAAAACAAGAGCAGTATTTTTCAAATTGGGTTTAAATTTATACATTCCTACCATAATGTCTCAAAGATGCTTTTCACGTCAAGATTTTGATTATGGAACCCATAGAATTTAAAGACAAGCAACTGAAATAAAAGTTAATATAATAAAACCAGTTAAATGTTTCTTTCTACTGTCA
Organism: Aphelocoma coerulescens; assembly: GCF_041296385.1. Classification (NCBI taxonomy): domain Eukaryota; kingdom Metazoa; phylum Chordata; class Aves; order Passeriformes; family Corvidae; genus Aphelocoma; species Aphelocoma coerulescens. The sequence goes on along the minus strand of NC_091018.1, from coordinate 2,309,373 downwards.
GTCAGTTCAATTTTCACAGATAGGAAACAGAAATAATTCAAACAGGCATTTGCCCAGTCTCCTTTTCTGGATTTTAACACACTTTGTTTTGCATTCTTTTAAATGCATCACACTTTAAAGTGGTTAGGGATCATATTCCTCGGCACATTCTTCAGTATAGATTTATACAGAGGGGACTGCAGCAGCTTGAAGGATGGAAACTAATGACATCAGCACAGCATGCATATCATTTTCTGCACAGAAACTTGGCAAGACTAAGAGTGTTTTTAGTGGAATGTGGCTATGCTAATACTCCCTCCTGTGAATAGCTCCTTTTCACTGTATAATCAAGATCTCCATGCAGAGATCTGAGATGGCTTTTCACAGAGCTGCTTTCAAAAATGAAATTATCTTCATTATTATTAATTTCATGAAAATAAATTGCCTTGGAGTTTAGTGCTAATTACTGTCCCTGTCATACAGCCCAAGAAGGGGAGGAGGAGAATCTTATGCAACAGAGTCTCAAAGATGCAGGCCACCACCTTGCAGAGTGAGGAAATGGCTTCTAATAACCATAATAGAAATCTTGAGCTGAAATGTCTCCAGTTGCAATCACCTCACAACAGAACACAGCACAAAACTTCCCTTTATTTTAAACTCCAGTTATACTACTTTTATGTTTGGAGACAGCTTCAAACTAAATAGTACCATTTTTCTACTGTGTTTTACAAGCTGTCAACAAGCATACGGGGCTGACAAGTATGACAACCCACACGTGAATTTTGGCATGCCTGGGCTTTTATTTCCTCGTTTTGCAAATAAGAGTTTATATTGAAATACTACTGAAATAATACATATGAAAATCCATTAACTCGCAGAAGCTTCTGCCCTGCTCTGACCTACAGATGAAGGGTTCAGGAGCACAGGAAAACTCACTAACCTTGATTCCTGCTATCATTTGAGAGCAGGCCAGATAAGCTCTTGCATCAAATTTAAGATACTTCAGCCTAAAATCACCTGCCAAGTGCTCAACCACAGGCTTAGGCTGAGCTTACTGTCCAAGAGAGCATTGTCCTGCAGGTCACAGCTGGATGGCAGCAGTACCAGAGAAGGAGCTCTGACACAGCCCCTGCACCCCCTCCCCAGGATGACTTCTTCAGGATTTATCTATAAAATCGAGTCCCAAGACGCTGTGAGCAGTACCCTGAAGAGATCAGCTTGATGAGACTGAAACCCACCCAGAGGCTTACAGAAAACCACCACACTAATATGAGTTCATCCCCTCAAAAGCCAGCAATTTTGAAAATGACTGGTTTTGTTCTTTGACCTTAAAAGTCATGACAGAAAGAAGCTGGAGACATCTGAAACACATCCCAGCCCCACAAAACCCTAATTCATTCAAAGAGAAGTCCCACAAGGCTGTCTGTGTGAGAAGAGGGGAATGTGGAAGCTCCTGCTGCTTTTAGTGCCTTTCTATAAACGACAGTCAGCAGAACTAAACAGTATTATACATCATTTTCTACATCAACATAGTTTAGTAACTGCTAGGTAAGAGAAATAAAAGTTAAGGGAGGAAATACTTTTTTCCATTCTCTCTCCCTCTCTCCCCTCATTCCAACATGAAGCTGATCAATAAATCTCAGGGCTTGCTTAGGTAAAAAATTAAGAAAGAAAGAATTTACCCAGAAATCACTGTCCGGGTGATAATATTTACAGGTGTAAATATTATTTTAGCTCAATAGCAAGCCAAAGGCAGCACAAATCACCAACTATTTGAAAATAGCTACCACTTAAACAGTATTGCAAGCAGATATGTTACACTGTACACCCCTGAGACTGGGGTTTGAAAGTAAAGAACATATGGATCTGCAGAAACACCACCCTCCTAATTCTTTGGGTTTTAAACCCAAAGGATTTCTTTAAGATACTCTATGCAGTGAATACTTCAGTATTATGAAAAACCCACCCTGCATATTTAAAGTGGTTTTAGAAATATCCAATTAAAGGTGGGTTTAGAGATAGCTATTTGAATAATAGAACACTTATTTTTCTCACAGTTTGAGAAAGCAAATGTGAAGTTTTATCAGATATGAAGAATGAGACAAAATGACAAACACCACATCTATCACAACCTCATTCAGTTAATTAAAATCAGATGCTCAGCTGAGTAATTTTAATTAGTAATACTGGACATATTTTCAAGTTGTTTGGAATCAGGAGTTTTTAATAATTTATCCTCATTTCTTGGAACCCAGAAGTATATTTCACTCTTGGACTTTAAATGTCTATGCCCATAAATTTTACCCGTGAAGCATGAATTATTGTAAGAGTTTGTTCACAATTAACAAGTGACTAAATAGGAGTGGGACAGTGTTAACTGCAGCTCTTCACTGGAAGCTTGATGGAGTCAGAGTATATTATTTCCTTTTTTCTTAATCAAATCTCAAGTGCAGATCTCCTGTAAAAGCACTTTTTTTTGTTTTCAGATGAGTTAAGGTTGCACTTCAACTCACTTACAGGATTCCCAAGGGACTCCATGAAGTTGTTGTTTCATCCAGAGTGGTAGCTGTACTTTTGACCTCAGCAAGTAACAAAAATACCGACTGACATCTTTTTCTTAGAAGGAGAAATGGATATTGCTTGATAGTCTGTTAATTGAGAATTTGTTATCTTGTAAAGTACAGCTTCCTGAGAACAGGAGATTTGAAGGCACAAAAATCTTTGTCCTCAGTAACAGAGGTACCTATACACGTTTTGATCTGGCAACTGCTCATTTTGAACAGTAAATTGTAAAGATTTCTCACAGCTGTCTTAAATGACATATATCCTGCATTTTTCACTGAATTATGCCTAGCTCATAACCACCTAATACAAACCAAATTCTTCCACTGCTAAAAATGGTGCTAAAATTGCTAATTCAAGTACTGAAGGCAAGGAAATGTCCCCAGGGTTTCCTGTTCAACCTTGGTTTACCTCCAAGGCACCATTAAATACTGTTAATTTTTAATAGGCTACTAATATCCCAATTTTTTTCCCACTGACTACATTAGTGGGGAGTCATTTTCCCTCTGAAGCAGCAGCAGTCTCCATTTCAGCTGATATCAAGTGAATGTTACAGAGCAGCCAAAAAACCAACGCAGGCACTCGTGCTAAAACATCAGAATGAGCCCCTCAGCCTAGAGAGCCTCGGCTTCTTTACCACTGGACAAGTCTGAAGCACAAAGGGTTTGTCAGAAATGTGCCACCATGTGCAGAATTGTTCAGCCTAATTCTGCTGATAAAACAACACATTCCCTGTTTATGTAATCCCCGGTGCTGCCCACGTGCTGCTGCTGAGGTTCTCATGCACAATTTTGGTCTAACAGCCAATCTTGTTAATATTTTTTATAGGGACAAAGTGCCACTGTATTAGTCTGCCTGCATGAGAGCTCAACCTGAAAGCACAATGTTCCACTTGTTCCTAGGGAACATCTGTGGAGTGTAATTCTAATTAAGCACGTCTTGAATATTAATTGTTCTAATGTCACTGATGTAATGTCCTAGGATACACTGAATCAGTTCTGTTTCAAAGTACTGTTTTATTTAAGAGCTTTGCCAGATGTTCTAATCATTTCACTTAGATTTTTCCACCAGGAAAACAGTTGCTGAGACTTGTGAATCTTCTGCCTTTGCCAACTGTCAAGGAAATAATTTCATCCCCAAAGAGGAGGCAAAATCTCAAAGAATTTTTTGGGGTTTTTTTTTAAGGGAAAAGAGAAGTGATGTTCCAGAAACATTTGCACTGGTGTTGGCTTAGAAAAGATTTTGCTGAGAACAACACAATTATTGTAATCTTGGGCAACAACGAGTCCTTTTGTTCACACATCACCTTAGGTTTTATTTGCATCTTATTTTCCACCATATCATGCAGCAGAAATTCAGTGCAGTTTGTCTCAGTGTTAAAGAGATTAGAAATGACCAATTCGGAGGACCACATCCTTAACCAATACCTCACTGCATTTTTGCTGTCTTGAGCAATCATATGCCAGAATAGAACACCTGGGGATTCAATCTCTGAACAACTTTTGTAACAGTGGAAACTCAACAACTGCTGAAACTAAAACATATTTTACAATTACTGATTCTGATATTCCCAGAACACTGAATCTAAATTCACTTGCATTACTTCACAGCTGAACTACTTTAAACATGTTATTTTAGCTTATTTGTAAAGAACAATAAAAGCAAGGCCTTCTCATCAAGGTTCAACAGTGACAGTGAATGACTGAAACATCAAACCAGGCCTCAGTTAGAAGCCTATTTGCTTGACGTATTTGTTCTGAAATAGTTCTTTCAAAGAAACTACTTCAAAAAACCATTGCTGAATACTGTAGTAATTAAGGACTTGATCTCATAATGTGTCAAGTGTCTTTCAAAAAACAGTAAGTTTTTTACTGTGTATTGTTCTCAGCAAGTATGCAGATTCCCTGGAATAGGTTAGAGTGTTTAAAACCCACACGAGCTCAACACGGACTTGACAGGTTTGTGAATCTTGGGTTGGACTGAGATGACCTCCAGCCACCCCTTCCAGCCCCAGCCATCCCAGATGCTGTGAGTGAGGGGTTCATTTACAGCTGGGCAGAGGCAGTGGCTCCAGGGCCTGGAGTGTTCTCATGGGAATGTGACAAACCCAGGATACAGCCACCACAGGCTTGGGCGTGGGCTGGATGAGCTTTTGAGCAAGATTGTTTGAAATTCATCCACAGGTGAGAAGACTTTTGATTAGAAAAGGTAACAATGGGCACATTTTTTTCATTTAACAATAGAATACCAAGCAGTGCTTGTCAAGTCTTAACAAATTCCAGTGTCCTCTTGCCAGCTGATGAAGGAAGAAGAAAATTAATTCCATTACCTCTGCTAATAGACCACATTTGCCAGAGAGTAACTCGAAACAAATGAGCACATGAAAAAACTGTCAGGATTTACAGGGCTGCTCTTTATAAGGCAGACTTGTGTTCTATACCATTGCCATAACTTTCAAGCAGGTCTGACCTTGCAATCTCACAAGCTCTACTATCAAAATCCATTTTCCAGTGACTGATTTGCAGAAGTTCACAGAATTACCAGCAAGGCTGGGCACAGAACCTGCAGATCCATGATTTCAGTTCTCTGTAACTGCTCTCTCCCTTTGGGGACTTTGCAGCTGTCCTCACATCAGCAAAACAGATGGGAACATTTTTTATCTCAACAAAGCAAGTGAGCCTATAGTGCAGTTGCTTCCAGAGAGAGCAAAGGTTCCCTTTAATGGGCTCACTGCATCCTCATTTCCATAATTAATTCTGCTAATCAAGAGGCTGAAGTTTAATCCTGCATCCTCTTTTTTAGTCTAAACCAAAGACTGATGGCTTCACATCTCATCAAGACTGACACAGGTACTGCTGAGCAAACCTGAAGTTTCCACCATCAGTAACAGTTCTTTCACTCAAAGCCTGACTCACAGGAAGGAACATAATTAAGGAATGAACATTAATCCTCCACAAACTCCCTTTTTTAATATTACCTTGCCATGAAACACATTCATCATCGAACTTTACCATTCTAGTCAACAACAATCGTGATTTGAAATGTGTCCTGCTCGTCAGTTGAACATCAAAGTGGAGATATGAAGTAATTTCTAATTATAAACAACCAGAAGAAGCAGCCAGTCAATTTCTTGTTATATATATTTAACATTAAAATATATTTTGCTTTCAGAGGCATTCATATCCTCTGTTCCTTCTGTTCTCGCTCTCTAAACCAGATCCTTTGAAAGTGCTACTGTGTTTAGCTGAGGCCACTCTGTATGAGTTCCTCGAGTGGCTGAACAGCACAAAGATTGAAAATGTTACAAATAGTTGTTCTAGAAATTGCCCTAAAAATATCTATTTTTGTACTTAAATTGTTCTTCATTTTTCTTTCCCTCTGAGGAACACATGCTAATTACACTTAAAAAAAAATTCAAATAAATGTTAGATAACCATAAATAACACTGTATGCACCCTGTCTTGTGTGAGACTTTACTCACAAGCACTGGTAGTTTGGTGTATTTTTTTTTTTTAATTTCATGCTTTATAAGTACTCCTGATATGTAAAGCACTTAAAGGGATGCCTCTGACAAGACATCCCTAATAATAAAGAGCAAACACCTAAATGCATAACATAGCCACCAGAAATATAATTTAACTTATGAATTAACATGTGGTTTATTACCTATTCTAACTCTGAAGCTTTAGAGTTTTATAACCATCATTGTGTTATCCAAATTTCCCAAAGCATTTGTGCAATTTGTACCTCAAAAGCTGATAAACAACCTCTGTTTTCTAGGTGAGGCTATTGACCTACCTCTACTTACCAAAGCAATCTCTTATTTAATGTGATACCTCACACGAGGCAGGCTCCACCGAGAAATGGAAAGGAATCCACCTTTGCAAGACTGCCAGCAAAATACATTTGGGTTTGGACAGTGTAAGCTATAAACAAGATAATTTGTTCCCCATTACCTTTATCCCACTCAATACACTCTCTTCTGTTAATTATACCAACATGCCCTCTGTTGCATGGTTCTCTTTCTTCAGCTAAGAAGAAAATGTGGTTAAAGCAGTAAGGCTGAGGAAAAACCAGCTGGGAAATGCTCCTTGAGTATAGTTCAACGTGATCAAATTCTTATTGATTTCAAATTGTCAGAGGTTGACAAACACCCAGTGTCTGTCTCTTGCCTTCTGATTTCACTACTTAACGTACCAGGCTGGCAGTTTTTTAATGTGATTACTTGCTGCCATCACTGTTGGACATAGAGCAAACACTTCTAGAGTTCTTTTTAATGGAGGCATAATGAAAATGGAAATGGTATGTGCTAATGAAAATACTTGTTTATTAAATGAAGGTACGTTAATATTACTTGAAATAAGTTCTCTTAAACAGCCTAAGTGGAAAAGTAGGTTTTAAATTTCTGTGTGATCTTGCAACTGCCATTCTCTTTACTTCAAGACTAAAAGTGGAATCTTTCTTAAGGAAGGCAGAAAGTATCACCTTGTCCACCACTGGAAGATGCTCCACAAACAGCTGGGTCACACTTCATCCATCACCCTTCAGGGGTGACTGCATCAAACCTGTGGGTTTGGTCCTTAATTGATCTGCAAACCCTTCCAGGGCACTGCTGATGACCAAAACCAAAGAATTAAGAGGCACAGTTTTGACCACTACCATTAACTGAGCACACAGAGCAAACTTCGTTGGATATCATTGCATTTTCTATTCCAACCCAGAGATGGCATCTCTCATTCTCAGTTCAGTACTGCAGAGCTCACTTCTCCACACAGGAACAAAATTACTACAACTGGAGCAATACAGTCACTTTATACAATGACTGTTTCAGCAAATTGAAGTTTATATTGTGATAACCAGTGGAAAGTTAAGGAAAACATAAGTACTAAGGATGACAAACTTAAAATGCTGATAGGCTGGGCTGAATAAGCAACTGTGCTGCACACAGTAACAGTGTGATGCAAGCATGGGGCTTTCAGTTTCTGGATATCAGACATCTCTTTTTGCTGAGCACTTCCTCAGCACTGTTAATATTCATACCTCCATGTGAAAATTCATAGGACTAAAACCATGCTGAAGTTTTGCCCGTTATTTTTCTAAACAGAAAGACATTCTCAACAATTTCTTTCAGCTCACAAAGAAAAAAAAATAAAAAAAAAGCCTGAAAACAACCAAACAAAAAAAACCCCAAACACAAAAAAAACCCAAAATCAACAACAACAAAAAAACCCCAACCCAAAAACCTCCCCCAAATCCCACCACCCTGAAAAAAACCAACCCCACAATATGTAGTCAATATATATATGTGACCTATATTTAAATAGAGTAAAAAAGTAAAATATTCACAATTTTTTGTGCCTGTCTAGCAGTGGAGAGAACAAACAAAATTGATTTTTTTTTTCCTCAATTATTATTTTTTTAATCTAGTCTTTAAATATAATAATCTAGTATTTTCATCATGGTGAGAAACATCTGGAAATTTTCTCATATTTAATGAACATGGCTGAGCATTTTTAATCAAATAGAGGGAAAATATTTCATGAAAAAATAAGCATAAATGAAGACACAAATGATTCAATCAGAAGTCTAAAAACGTTGACAAAGTGCTAGAATCCCAGCATACAATCTGAGTCATGTAAGAACAAAGACCTTATGATTCAACTTCAAAGAATTAATGTTGAATAAAAAGTGAATTACCTGACATAGCAGCTTTGACAGCCCATGCTGTCAGGTCTGACACTACATAAATTAATCCAAAATGAACAGGGTATCATTCAATCTTTTCTTGCCTAAAAGACCTTGAGCTCTTATTAATTTCTTAATAATGCCTACAAGTTACTCCTGTAGAAAATGATAACTGATCTCCCTGCTCTTGGTTACAAAAAAAACCCCAAAACCAAACCCCAAAATTCCAGCTAGATATTTTTCTGCTTTTATTTTCCATGGAGAGTCTCAAAACTTCCCCTGAAGTTTGCAGAACTTGAAACACAAGGGCAGAACAGTGTGTGTCTTTCTGCAATGACATCCAGGCAGGAGCCTCAGCCCTCTGTTTCTTGCCAAGAATTGAGAGGATTTGGCGTGTGAGAGCCCTGCAGTGTGGAGTGAATTCAATCTGCACTCAGCTTTGTCAAACTGCTTGCACATCTTGCTGCTGCACAGAGATAGGGGTGCACGCTGGCTGTTTAATCTGCATTCAAATGCTGAAGCCACGTACAACGAGGCTTTCTTTGAATCAAAAAGGTGGAGAGTAGTGGTGTCTACTCCAGGCAGCAACCCATTTTCTCCCCTCTGCCTCTTAAAGGATCAGCCCAAGCAGTACTGAGATCAGAGAAGTTCAAGACCATTATCTCCTCCCTGGGAACATATTTCACATGAATGTAGCCCCACTGCAGCCTGGTGGCAGTGGGCTTTGGGTAGTGGGAAAGACGGCCCCAAGGCTTTCACCAGCGGGGAGCACAACCTGAGGAACTTACTCCAAACACATTCCAGAAAAGCTACCAGAAATAAGTCATCAGGTTTGTATTTATTTTGCAGCACATCTCACAATAACTCTCCCTCAGAACATAAACCTGTTATGTCTCATCTTGTGTGAGTCACTTGAGTCCTGGATTATCCCTCAGGATCCTCCCACATGCTTCAATCCCTGGCCTAGGGAATGCTAGAGGATTAAACTCAGTCTGAAATGGCCCTTGGATACACAAAATGCTACTTGAATACACAAGGGTAGATCTTACATTTTTATCATGGTTTGAGACCACTGTTTTATTGTACAATTTTAAGTTTCAGAAGGGAAGTTTTCAGTAAAATGGTTCCAGTTTTGGCTGAAAAAGACACTGGTACTTGAGACCGAAAGGAGCAATCAGGATCTTCCAGACTGAGTTGATGTGTAGAATACACACAGCAGGTTTCAGTCATGACTCTCAAACATAGCCTACCACTTGGATTTACATACAATACCAGGCATAGAATTGAATATAATTACCCCCAGTAAAAGAGAAATCTGTCCAATCCCTAACAATCAATTGCAGTAACCCAACAAATATTCTCTTCCATAAATCTTATTTATAAAATTAACTTCAGCTTGCCTGTCCATAAGTCTCTGTAACAGGGACTGAAAGCACCCACAACAATAATCAATATGCCATGTTGCCAAGTTAGATGTGGAAATAAATAGAGATATTTTCACATATCACATGAAAAACATCCTGAAATATGCATAAAGTCCATATGAACCAGCAGGAAATACAGACAAAAATAATGAAATGGGAAGAGATTCTGAAAGTGAAAAATATCTAATGTACTCAAAGAATCAGAAAAGCAACCTGTATGGTGGGAGAAGCTTGAAGAAAAACATCCTTAGAGCCTACAACTCCTGCCTCAGGAAAGGCTGCATGTGCTGAAAAATATGCCAAAAGAGGAGCAGGATCAACTTAGCTTTGAGTGAACTTTTCCCTGCTCTGTTCCTAAGGTCTGGGCTACTTTTCCCTTTCACTGCTCTCTCCCATTTGTTCTGGAGCTGCTGTATTTTCTGCTCCCTGCTATCCTCACCTTGTTCTGCTCCACTCACTGTGGCTGCCCTGCACTTGACTCTCCCTAATCGCCAGGACGCTGCCCATAAACGCTCGTTTTCCCCCAAAATAAGTTCATAAACTGCCTCAAGGAATGGCACACTGGAGGCTCCTAGAGCACAGGTACTCTGAATCAAGGGAGCTGCCTGCAAGACAGAATTATTCTCCTCCCGTTTCTGCAGTGCAGCACGACAGATAATTCGTTTACAGAAAACCAGAAAGACTCTGCACGCAGGGTGCTCTTAGGTGAACAGGCTGAGGTTAATCTGAGATAACATCCTTTGGAAAGACCTCAGCCACTGAGAATCAGGAGCCCTGATCCTGCTCTTGAACATACAAGCAGCAGCAGCAGCGCTCTGTGCTGAGCTAACCACTTCTATTAATGTCAATGGGGACACAATTAATGCTCTGCAGAATGTGCCTGGAAATGTCAGCTTACATTTCTAGAGGAAAAATGTTTAAGCTATGAAGTCTGTACAGTCTAATACACAGAAACAGGGAGAGCAGTCCAGAAATTAGGAACAAGCGAGTGAATATTCATATCTGCCATGTAAATTCCTTGAGAGATTAATTTGTCTGCATTTAGATCCTCATATGGTTTCTAAAAACTGTTCCTAAACAAGACACAAGAGACCAGCAAAGTTTAGATCGGATCCATATTTACACAATACCCAGAAGTACAAGGGTAGTTTCCAAATTCTGTTCTTTCTGGGCATGCTAAGGAAAAAACCCACACCTTCAATTTGTGTTCAGTTTTGAGGCTTAGCCACGGTGAATAAAGTTGAAGGTAAACATGAAAGTGAATTTAAATTGTAAGAGTGACTGCCAGAACTTAACTCTTACCCTGATTGTGCTTTTGCATTGGAAAGGATGCATTTACATAACCCAAAGATAACTAAATCTGCTTCTTTATCCAGCCTCAGCCGAAATGGAAAACAACCTCCGCATGCTGCAGCAGCCACAGAGCATACGAGGGTACAAACAACACAAAAAGGTTTTCTATGTTTTTCCTTTGAGTGAATTTTCCCTCTTATATATCTTGAGTTGTTCTTCCTATTCTTTATTTGACTTAACATGAAAATGCCTGGAAGCAGCAAAATATTTTTCTCTTCCTTATTCTACTGTCAGCAGCATTACTTTGACCTTATCAGACAAATTTATGTTGAAAATTTTCTCAAGCAGTATTCTCTGTTGAGCTGCTGTAATGTGCATCTTTATGTTATCTGGTGTAATTTAGATATGTGAGGAATTTCTTAATTATTAATTTTGTCCTGTTTTAAAAGTACATATTAAAAATTGAAAGAAATCCCTGGACACAGACATCTGTGTTGCACTTTATAAATAATACCAATAAATAAATATTAATGCTTATATTTCATTTATATTTCAAGATTAAAGCTATGAAGCCTGATATTCCCAATAATTAAAGTTAAAATTGCCTAATGCTTCACAATAAAAATGTTATAGTAATTTTTCAGGTTGAAAGCATGAGGAGCTGCTGCTTGCAACACCATACCATAGCAAGAATGAAACAAAGGCACCTCTGATTTTGTAGATCAATGAAAAAAGAAACATGTAATGACATTTACATCCTGTTAAAAGTGATCTAGTGGCAGCAGAGGTCCACAAAGCTGTCAGATTACATATGTTCAGTAATTATTTCAATAGTATTTTTGATATGCAGCAAAAGGAAAAAAAATATGTGTGGATGCAGAAGTCTTCAAAATATTATAACGCTGCACAAATTCAACCAAATTCCACTTGTAAAAACCTTAAAAGCTCTTCCTTTAAACAGTATTAACATGATTTAAGTGATGTTATAGAATTCATATGAGCTGACTTAGTCTTCTTTCAAAGTCCAATGGCAACTTGGTGCAGTTAATCTCATGTTTGCAGGCAGGCTGCACCTGGAAACAAAAACTTTATTCTCACACACGAAAATTACCTGCAGTATAAAATGTCAATCTACAGCCTGCAACTGCCTCCATCCAGCACCACATACCTTGCAGTCCTGTCTGAGCACAGAAATAATCCATGCTTTCAAAAGCTCTGTTCAAAGCCTAAAGCGCCCCATGAAAAGGAGTCGAACGGAAAAAAGGTGTTCAAGGAGGCCCCTGGGATTCTCTCCATCCCCTCCCTTCTGAGAGGTCTCTCCAGAGAGGCAGAAGCCCAGCTCAGGAAACACAGGCTCAGAGGAAGCACTTGAAGCTCATTGGTTTCCTCTGGCGCTGCCCTTCCCTGCCCTCTCACATCCATCAGCACCTCCCAGTGCAGTGCTCAGTGCCAAGGTCACCCAGCACCTCCTCAAAGACTGCGAAGGGACAATGGCCCCAGGATCAGGGAAACACCACCATACTCCTAAAAAAATAAAAAATTAGAGGAAAAAGAATAGAAATCTGCTAAAGAAACACAAATAGATTTTACTTTGAGCACCCTCAGCAACCTCAAAGTTTCTCAGTCTCTCTCAGGAATTAGCCTGAAATAGCCAGCTTTGGTCCCAGTGAAAATCTTTTCTTGTCCTTGCCAGAAGCCTCCCCCTTTCCCAGTTCCCCATGGCAGGCTGCTGCAAACACGGGCACTGCAGAGCTCACCTTCCAGCTCAGGAACTGGCACATGGTCTTCATCCCACTCACATGTATGAGCCCAGGAGGAATTAGAACTCTGAAAGTCAACTTTCTAAGGCTTTTCCCTGTTTCAGCTCAGCACAAAACCATCTTTCTTTGGTGTGAAATTTAGGAAGACTGGTTGGGAGCCTGTGCTATGCCATGGGGAGTCCCCACTCCAGAGACAGTTCTGAGTATTTTTGTTTTGACTTCTGATTTCTTTTTTTGCTTTACTCTCCTCCCATCTAAGTGCTTGTCAGGATAACCTCTAAAGAGAGCCTATAGGGATGTTACAAAGAGGAAACTAAAGGATAAAAGTCAAGCTTCCTAGTCCATAGAGCCTAAATTTTGTTTCATATGGAAATCTATGGCCTAAGAACAGCCTTGTGACCCCCAAAAGAGCGACAGGGGTGCAGGACCTCGCAAGGAGATCTGAATTGCTCTGTGCAGCTGGGCTTAGCTGACATTGTTACCTGTTAGAAGGAGGGAGCCAGAACCACTGGAGTAAAAACAACCTTTATGATGGATGTTTGACTTCACAAATAAAACCTCTTGAGTGAAGGAAAACTGCTTTGCTGTGTCTCAGCATAGATTTTGTCCCCTTGCTCTCTAGGTGCTACTGGTGGAAAAGGACTTTGAGATTAAGGAGACAATAAAGTTTCCTTCTCACTTTGAAAGCTGGGGGAATAGGTTTCCGTGGCAAGGAAGCAATAGAGAGGCTTTGGAAAAAAATAAAAAATAAAATCCAGCCACATGGCATTTCTTGCAGCTCCCTCAGCTGCTGTGGCATGGACTCACCCATCTGTTATCCAACAACACTTTCACTGCAGCTCCAAATTGTTCAGGGTGGAGATTATTCACATGTCAGCTGGGACTCGGCTTTAGTGCAGCCTGCTCAGCCATCCTGGCAAAGCATTTGTCATGAAACATTTGGGAGATGAGTTTCTATGGCCTGTCAATTATGACAAAAGATTTGGAAAGGGACATGTTCCTCAAAATATTACTTCAAACAGGGCTTTCTTTTTTAAGTTTATGTGGGTTTGGGGATAAAAAAAACCAAAACCAGTGGAAAATATGAAAGTTATTTTACTTCTACAGAGCTTTTAAGAGTCCTGAATTAATTCTTCAGTACCATACTCCAGATGTGATGCTGAGGCAGGAATTCCAGGAGCTCTGCTGCAGAACTGGGGCCACACGATGCCACCAAAAAAACCTCCCCTGCCTCTCCCAGCACTGCTGGGTTCTGCCCCACAAACAACAACCTATCCTTAATATGCACCATATTTAACTGGATCATTTCTGTCCTGGTAACTGAAGAAGACATATGAGTCCCACAAAAGATTTATTACTGTTATATCATTTTTTCTTTCACAAATATTAATCTTCCCAGTGTCCATTATTGATTTCCATAGAAAAGATGGAGAAATTAATCAGATGCTTCAAATTATGCCCATAAGCAATGACCATGGGAAGAAGAGTTATTTAAATTTTAATGTACAATCATGAAGAAAATATTTTAGCCAGATAGCAACAAACTAAAACAAGCAGAATCTTGAGATATTCAAGAAAAAAAAAAAATCCTAATTAAAATCAAGCCCTCCCATTTGATACACAGTGCCCACAACATTCCCCACCTGCATTTCTGCTTCCCAATTAATATTTTGGGTTTGTTGCTGGGCAAGGTGCCAGGGCATATAGTTCCCACTGCATGATGGTGCTGCTCTTGTGTGAAAGTGACCTAAAATGACATTGAATAATCCTTTAGCCATAGTAGGAGGTGTCAGAACAGCCTACAGTAAACATTGGAAACAGCCATAAGAACACAGGTAAATGTTGGAGAGACCAAATTCATGACAGATTGGACATTTGACCTCTAATGTAAAACAACACTGTCTCTTCATAAATATATATTTGTATATTACACACATGTATTAAATCTTTTATGTTTTTTCTCTCTAAATAAAAATAAGACAGGGTGACAAGTATTGTTTATTAGTCCTGCCAGCTGGACTCAAATACACTGCATATGTCAGCACTAATGTGTGACTGGGGAGTGTTCAGCTGATATTTCACTCAAAGAAACATTCCTGCTTGGGAAGTACCTAAAACAAGCCATTTGAAACACAACATTACTTTTCATCTAGCTAATCCTAGACTGAAAAGCAAGAGACCACATTGTACAGCTGATTTCTCAGTCAGCTTGATGAAAAATCAGACAAATGTTGTCCCTTCTGCAGTGTTTGAAGGGTGGCACACTCTGAACCAGACCTCTCAAGCTTCTCAAACGTCTCAAGCTTCCCCATCAGCCTGTGGTTCCACAGCGCTGTCCTGGAGTTGTTCATGAGGGTACAGCTGAGGACAGGGAGGTGCTTTGCACTCTGGAGCCTCCTGCCTGCCCTTGGAGACCTTTGGGTAACGGGACACATCTTCAGCACTGCTGCAGAAGCAGAGAGGAGAGAACACATGATGTTCTGATGTGATGATTCCACACCAGCACACACAGATTACCCGTGGGGCCAGCAGCACGTCGGATGTCGGACCTAAATGCTCCACATGAATGGGGCTGGAGCTCTTCAAGCTGCTCCAGCTGAAGACAGTGGCCAAACAATTTGTAAGTCCCTCTGTAAGGCAATAGGAATCCCAGGAACAAACTCCCAAGCCTGTGGAAGCAAATGGCTTTTGATATTGAACCGCTCGGGGCCGGAGCACATTCCTGCCAGCAGCCCATCCCCTGCAGCAGCAGATCCTAATGCCTGTGCTGATGCCAGAGAGGGGATGGGCTGCATTAACCAATGCAGCAGCCACCAGCAATGTACGACACCATCCCAGTCGTTTTCAAGGCTTTGTCACTTCAGTACAGCCTCAGATAAACTGCAAATCCAGTTTAACAGCTGAGCTGAGCAATCAATCACTCAGAAACAAGATTCAGAGCAGTCCTGGTGAACACACAGAAGGCAATTAGATGCCACTGTTTGTAAAATAATATTGGTGGGAATTCTTTTCCCTCATCTGATTTATTTCTGTCAGTCTGCAGTTTAGACTTTGTGTCATGATTAACTCCTTTGTCCTGGGGTGCCATATAAATGTAACACTGGCATTATTAAATGCCTCTGAAAGCAATTCTGAACCTCACAATTGCTAAGGAAATTGATTAAAGAGAGTCAGCTAGCACTGCTAATTTGCAACTGGTTATTTTTAATGACAGACTGATAAAATGAAATGCTAAACTTGAGAATAAAACTCATTTTATGTAATATGTTAACTTGTACAGAACACATTTGCATAAACATTTGTAGGATAAAATGAGTCCTTGGGAAGTTTGGACAATTTGGGCTGGCTGGTTTGGAAGAGATGCTAGACAAAAATATAGGGACTGCACTACCAAATTCCAATGTCAAAAGTATCCCTCAGAGGTCATAATCTCTTTAACTCCTTTGTCAGGTTTTACAGAATAAGTTTTTGGCCTGTGCTCTTCATCAATACCAGCATTTAAACTCATCTGAAGGAGTTCAAACAAATGTGGTATTCAAGGACAAAAGGGAGCAGGTTTGGGCACAAGAAATTCAAACAAGTATCAAGGTATGTCGAGATTTCCAAGTACTGAACGTATTTATGGTATTGTATGTTTGTACTGTGTGCACTTGTGGTTTCCATGAGCATTCTTTCAGGAATACCAGGGTGATATTAAACAGAAAACTTTAATAAAACAAGTTTGACTCAATAGTATTTTGCCCTTTCCTCCAAAGAAAGAGACAGAAAAGTGTTTGAAGCAATCAAAAGATAAAAATCTGCATTGATTGCTCTCAGGAAAGCAAGGTAAAATTGAATGCTTATGTCCTTACAAACACATTGGAAAGATTTCTAAAACCCTCTGAAAAGCAAGTTTAAGGCAGAGAGAAACAGAAAACTCTTATTTGCAGGGAGAATTTTGTACACTCGTTCTATTGAAACTGCATTAAGTGAAAGTGTAAGTGATCATGATTTTAAAATTATTTAGAATATTACAGTAGTAGAGACGTATTTAATGCAAACACTGCAAATTAATCAGGCTTACTGACAATCAATGCATTGGAAGCATTTTTAGAGCCCTGGAAACTCTGACTATCTCTTTTTGAAACCTCTATAAATTAATTTGCCACAGCTAAGCAAAAGGATTTTGCTTAGAAGAATTAAAAAAAAAAAAAATAATAATTAGGAGTTTTCCAAACAAGCACATTTGACAGAGCTCTGGTGTTTGTAGGGGGATGAAAGCACATCTCTGGAATGCTGCTTTGAGAATGGGACCCAGCACTGACACATCTGCACTCAGAGCAGACTCCAGGGCTTGAAAGGGATGTCTGAGCTGACAATCCACACCATCCACATGGCATTTCCTTCCTGTTGCCAGACCTGACACCTGAATGCTGGGTGAACTTCACACTGGGATTTATCCCAGTCAGCAGGGTGGAGATGCTAAAGTAAGAAGAAGTTTGGTAGTCAATGAGCTTCAGCCTCGACCACAGTTCTACAAAAAGTAGAGATCTAGCAGCTTAAAAATTCCAGTTTTCCAAAAAAAAGTATGGAGATGCCCATATTGGATAGAGAGCAGAATATTTTATCTCAGCAAGTCCTTATCCTGTGACAAGAAATGGTATGAACCTCCTGGAATGAACATATTGACAGACAATCTTTTGCCATAAATCCAATATGGATATATCCAGTATGGATATACTTCCAATAAAAGTGGTCCATTTTTAAAAATAATCTTCTAAAACATCTCAATTAGACAGATTTTTCCATTGCACTTCATTTGCACACAAAAATACTTTGAACCAGTGTACACGGAGTTTGTCAGTAGTGTGGGGTATTCAGGGGTCATTATTGGTTTAGATGTTTGCTGAGAGCTGAAAAAGAAAGAAAAAAGATATCAAATGACATCTAGTTTAGGTTAGTGCAAGCCTGGATAACAGATAAATTGCTGTCTGGATTACACTGTGTGGGACTCACATTACATTCTGTGTAATGTCTTCACTGTTGAAAGACAAAGTGATTGTGAACCCAAATCTAAAATACCATAAGGTATAGGCACCTCCTGATTTATGTGCACTGCTTAAATTAGAAAATAGTAGTAGTTAGAAAATACTTTTCAGCTGCACTCCAACTACTACTAGTGATACTTTTTAAAGATTGATAGCAGAGTTTTCTCCAGAATCCATCAACCTCATTAAGTGTCAGTAAAAGCTGGGCTACAATTCAAGATTAAACTGTTTAATACACACCAAAAAAAAAAAGGTCAGTGTAAGCCAATATTCAAATTCAGTATAGCACTTCATTGCCTATCCAGGTACAAGCACAGTAAATATAACTCAACAGTCACAGGAAGAAGAAAAAACCACACCTTTGTGACTTAAATGTGATGAAGCAAAGAAAATTAGTGTCTCCTTCCAAAGCATAACTAAGGTACATCATATTTTTTCTCCTACTCTGTAAATCTTATGCTTATTTGTTTTATAGACATACACACACACTTCAGCATTCAAATAATACAAGAACTACTCAGCTGTGGCAACAGAGGAGGCAAGAACACCTCAGTGTAAATCCATCAAACCCTCAACACTCCTCTGAGAACACAACCACTCTGAACTACAGGAGTTGGTGCAGGGAGCCTTCTCATCTCTTACAGTAATTCACTCTCACCCTCTCAGTGCAAGCCCTCACTTTTTTTGTCCCATTAACCACTTGGGATTAAGTCTTCAACTGGCAAATTTCAAATATTTTGCATTGTTATTTTTGACTAACTATAGATGTCATGGCAAAGATGATATGGGCCATGCATAGCTGGTTCTAAGAAAATACAAAATTATTCTGGTTGGTATCAAAGCAGGGGAACATCTGCTACTGTCTTTGACCATGTTCTTTTAACAGGAACACAAATACATCATTCATGACTGGATGGAGATTCTGTGGCCAGAGCAGCTCCGTGTTCAGCAGACCAAAACCAACATTGATGCATTATTCCCTTTCCATTCATGACCCTTACTTTGGCCTTTGACATAAACCCCAAAACATGTGTATTAAAGGACATTTTAGTGACCTTCGAAACAAATAGAAACTTGGTACATTTCCTAAATTGTCTAAAAGACAAAGAGAGGCTTAGCTGGTTTTGAATGGCTACACTAAGAACAGGGAAAAATAGTTCAACTTCTAGAAGTAAATTAAAAAGGGTTGTCAGTGCCCTGTATGTGGACAGAGATTATTCTAACAAAGGTTATGGAGCTGAAAAGCATCAATGTCATTTTTCAATGTACTTGGAATTTGAAATATATTTTTTCATAAGAAAATTGTAACATAAACAACAGCATAAAGAAAAAAAATAAAACGGAATCAAAAAAGGAAAGAAGCACTGCTCAGGTTCATTTGAAAGTTGAATAGGGAAAGTGAAAAGTGAAAGAAATTATTTAAAAGTGAATAGATGTGTAATTAAGAAAACATGAAAGATGCCAGAATTCCACTGGATGTATGGAAAATAAGTATTGCTTCCCAGAAACACACTGTGGGGAAAAGGCAAAGCCCTTCTCAGTCCCTGTATACACTGGGAAAGGAGAACGAAAAGCATAAATTCATTTATAAAAAACAAACAAACAAACAAACAAACAATCCCTGCCTAAGTTTACATTTTCTTCCTCATTGGTTCTGTTTTCCTTTTTTCTTGCTGCCACTATCACAGAGAAACCCTTTCCCCTCTAAATGAGAGGGGACAAGATCCACTCCCTTTTGCTTTGGAGAACAAAAACCACTGTCCAGTTTCTTCAAAAGATATGTACTAGCACAAAATCACCATCAGGTTTTGAGAACCTTTTGAGATTCTTCTGATGCTTGTCACTGCAACAGCCCTGAAACCACGTTTGAGCTTCCTTGTGGTTCTAGAGATCCTCACACAGCTTTACTGGCTCACAATAACCACTTCATAATATTTAAATCCTTTCTTTCTGTACCATGGCTCACCACAGCCACTCTTCTCAGCACATTTTAGACTATATTCTTAATATATTTTCTGTTCCAGGCATGGGCTTTATGAAAAATTTACCTGTACTAATAAAACTACCACAAGAAACACGTCCATGCATTTCTGACTCACAATGCATGGAAGTATGACTCCATTTGACTTTTGTTTAGTTGGCAGAGTACAAAACCTCATTAAACACTCACTAATCAGCATTTCTTTAGGGGGGGAAAGCCCCCCTGAACACAGATTCCCTTAATACAGACAATTACATTAATAAGGCAGTGGTTCCAAGCAATCCATGGCAGCACTGGAGTTCACACACACACACATGAGATTTGCAGCCCTTGTCAAAGAGTTTGCTTCTGGCTATCCTCAGCCTTGTAACATTTTCACATTAATTTTGGGCAGCAGGAATTATCCCGCTTGGGGCATTTTAAACATGCTTGAAAATAAATAATTAATGCATTGGACACTATTAATTAGCAAAACTCAGAAACAGCTACTGTTACAGAGGCTGAAAAGTTTTTCTAAACTTGTCAGGCTGTTAATAATAAATAGGGCGGAAATGGCCAATTAACATACTTAAATAACAACCTTTATAAACAGTGGAAAATACCACTTTTTCTCTTCTTTTGATATGAGAAATAAAAACCACCAACTCTGCTACTTTAGTCCTAATTCTTCACTAACAGAAACATGGATTTACACTTGTAGGTGAAGCAGAGCTGTGGAACCAAACACAGTATCTAACCATGACAATTTCTTTCAGATATTGGAAATACACTTTTTTACACTTTTTATATGGCAATAAAGTTTGTTAAAAAATAACATATGAAGGTGAAGATCTATGATCAACCACATTTACTCATTCCTACAATTTTGGGAATCACAGATCTACAACAATACAGGTTATATTATAAAATATTACTTCTCTAAGTCATTCATACCAAATAAAAAGAATTTATTTCCTAGTCTCAGCTTTTTCTAACAAATACTTACTTTTGTTGTAGTATTGGAAATAATGAAATAAAGCCAGGGTGGTGACTGGGAGTAGTCAGCATGGGTTTACAAAGCAGAATGACACCACATGAGTCCCACAGCTCTCTCCCATAAGGGGATGATGGGAGAGCAGGGCTGATGTTTATCTTGACTTCAGCAAGGCTTCCACTGCTGTCTCCCCGATATTCCCATGGACAAACTGACAAGGCAGGAGCCAGAGGAGCAGACAGTGGAGCAGGTTTGAAACTGGCTGAACTGCTGGGCTCAAAGGTTTATGATGGCACATTCCAGCTGGAGGCCATGCTATTGCATTAATGGAAAATAACCCGCAGTGGTGCGATGTCAACGGGAAAAACGAGAGGGAAAGATGCAAAATTAGGCAGCAGCACTTTTGCTTCCCTTTCCTTCCTCATAGAAACTAATAGAGAGGGTAAAAGAGAAAATGATACAAAATTGACTGCTGTAGTGTTTGAGTCTTATCAGTATTCATCCTGAGGTGACCAAGACGCTGATGGAGCTTACACACAACACTGGTACAGCATAAACCATCTCCTTGACAGTCAACAAAAACAGCAGTACCCTGAGCTATAGTATTGTTGCACTACCAGTTCATTTATTCATGAACTGCAGAGGAAAATAAGCACGTGGAATGTATATAAATTTTCAGTTCAAAAGTTACTGCCATCAAGGGAGAGCCCTAAGTTATGCACTACCTTTATAAAAAAGTTTGTGGTTTGTTTCTTTTTCCCCAGGAATGCTGCAGTGCATCTAATGAGCACACCCCTTAGCCTCTCTCTTTCGAAACAAAGCTTTGCTGTGTTGCTTGGGGCTCACACTCAGCTGACACGTGCACCAGAAACAAAACTGGTCTAAAAGTTTTAAAATAAGTATGTTCGATTTACTGCCTCTTTTTTCCCCCCTTTTTCTAAGTACCAAGAGTCCATCTTCTTCTTCTTTATCTGTGTCCTCGTTGGCTGTTCTTGCCTACATTTGGCCATGCACTAAAAACACTTTGCACAGCAGAGGAATACACTAAAGGACACAGACTTAAGAGCAGGTATTTAGGTAATAATCAGACAATAAATTCTATCCCAGGGGGTAATGCAGCCCAGAGAGCATTTCTGTTTCCTTTACACCATTATAACACTTGAAAAGTGTTAAATTCTTGACTGGCTTGTGCAAGAACAAAATAACCTGGGTTTGAATATTGTAAATTATAATCTTTACCTGAGCTGGGCAATTGTCAGAGCAGCC
The DNA here is from genome assembly GCF_041296385.1 of Aphelocoma coerulescens. NCBI lineage: Eukaryota > Metazoa > Chordata > Aves > Passeriformes > Corvidae > Aphelocoma > Aphelocoma coerulescens. The sequence continues at coordinate 2,287,423 of NC_091018.1, read as the reverse complement.
TGAACTCTGGCTGTCCTGAGATGCAGCTGTCACACTGCCCACTAAATCCAAACACCTCTGGGACAGGACACAACAGGGAGCATCCAGGAGGAACCACAGTCCAGGAGATCCTCCTCCCCTGGGTGGAACGATGGACTCCACAGGGTTGAGAAGTGGCCCAGTCCAGCAGTTCATGAAAGTCAATATAACAGTAAAGAAACTCAGTATATTCAGGCCTTTTTAAAAGAAATTAACCAAGATTCGATGCTTTAATTTACCTCTGAGTTCTAACAAAAAATGTTAAATCTTTGTGCTAACATCAGTATTTTGGGTTTATTAATGAGTAGTGCTCTGTATCAACAAAAGCACAATGTCGTGGGTTTGGGATGGTCTTACTGTGCAAAAATCAATGAATATTTATGATTTTCATATAAAAGGTTGGTTAATGAATACATATAATTGATAATTAAGAATTACAAGTAAAGATGTTCCTACCAACGTTCCTACCTAATGAAATTTAAAATCTGACCTGCTCAATCACCAAACATTCCCAATAAAGCCACTCTTAGAGATCCTGAATAACCATGAAGACTTCAAACATATAAAATCTTCAAGTCTAGCTATGAAAAAATCTAAAAATGTCCAAAAAGCAACGATGGCTTCAGAAAAAAACTAAGGGTAAAGTGCATAACTACACACTTGAAATGAAAAAGTAGTGAGGGAGAAAGAGAAGATGCAATTTGCTGTTTCTGTATAAAATTCAGAACAACCAATTAATTAAATTTAAAATATATTATACGCATACTTTACCATCTTTCTTATTCTTCAATTTAGATTTCACAACGTGTTAATTACTAAAACAGGTCATTAAGTCAGTTCTTCGAGCTAAGAGAACCAAACCAAACTGCTAAGAAATGTCCCTTCTTCTTCCTTACTTTAAAGTCCTCTTTTATTGCAGCTATCAAAGTTTTACCACGCTGCTTTGTTTTCCTCTGTCCACCCCATGTGAAAGCAAACAAATGGGGGGGAGAGAGAGAGAGATGAGGAAAACCTCTGGTGGAGCTGCCATCTGATGTGCATCCTGATTACCACCTGCTGTATCGTTTAACTGGAAACAAGACCTAAAATCTCTCTGGAGAATACATGGCTGTGATTTAGCTAACTGACATCTGGATGCTCCACATAAATAGAGCTGAAAGAACATTTTCCTGGCGCTTCCAAGCCCGGCTGATAAAGTAAGCAGTTTGAGCATTAAGGCTTCAGGTGGCTCATTACATCTCTGTTGACAGCTCAAATATCTTTTCCCTAAATCTCAAGCCAGCCCCTGCACAAACTCGTGGCACCACGCACAGTTGACTCCTGTGAGCAATTTGGGAGGGGAGGTCTTTGTCTCCCTGGGAAAAGCACGCATGGAAAGCACCCATTAAACTGTGCAGGTACAGATAACCAAGGAGGCAGAAATGTTTCCCTGTAAAAGGTGCATTTTGCAGTAGGGATTCTGCAGCTCGTGTTCTATTCCATATTTTGCAATGAGAACTACAATGGCTCAAAATAGGCATCTTTAAATAGAGGTTGATGTCATTTATATAGGTCCAAAACCCGAGTAGCACAAATAGCAAATACAGAAGTGCACAGAAGTACAAATCACTGGAACAACCTATTTAAAGTCTAAAATAATTTAATGTGGTTTTTTAACATTTCTTGTCACTAAGATCATCAAACACCATGAATAGAATTAGATAAAAAGAATATTATCAAGCAGATTCTCTGCTCTTGACAAATAAACCCACCTTGTTCAAGCAATTCAGCAGAGAAAAAAAAAGGCATTTTTTTATTCAACGTCATAAATTCTTACTAGAAAAAGAGAGGAGATGAATACTCAGGATAAAGTTTAACTAATGAAAAACTTAACAGCCTAAAGCCCACATTTATACCAAACATCTGTAAAATTACAAAAGGATGTGCTGCTAAAATATAAAATTTTTTTGCTTATAATAAAAATCACTTGGAGATAGAATTTTTGTGGTACAGCTGAGCTTTTTTTTCTGAACAAACTTAAAGAGCTTCAGCACAAATAGTCTCATTTTCTACATACATAAGATAAATAAAATAAATGGAATTTACCCTCTTAAATATAAAAAATTCCAAACAGATAAATGCATCTTAGAGTCAGTAACAACCACAGAACCCACACTCCCATCAAGCTGTTACCCAGTTTTTATAGAATTAAGAGATTCATTCAGAAGCCTTAATATGATAATGCATTAATATAATGGAGCACCATGCCTCAGCATCACTACAGGACAACTTCAAAAATGCAAAACAATTAAGTTGCAACATAACCAAATTCAATCCAATTTGTTAAATCCCTTTTAGTCAGGTTTGCAAATTCTTTTCTGCCGACATCAGCTGTTTTGGTTGCCAGTTAGTGACAACACTGCTAGGAATGCAAGGAAAGGTGAAGCCACCAGCACAACTACAGACCTCTTACTGCCTTCTCAGTAAATAAATGCTGGATGGAAGAAATCCTGATAAATTGGACATGAGTCAAACACTGCAATCCTCTAATTTCTCAAAAATTTCCAAAATTTCTGTCATCACAAGTTTCTTAGGTTAATGTGATTGGTTCCCTTCATAGAACTGCTCAGAAGATGACAAAAGCAGTAAATGTGCTCTCTGAGCAGGCAGTAGTAGCTGGGAATTTTCTGCTTAGGGGAGAAAATGGAGGGGTGCCTGGAAAACACAAATCTTGACGTTCCTCATAGTGCAGAATACATGGGCTTTAAGTGGATTTTCCCAGGTCTGTTTAAAATTATAATGGGTCAATTTTGTTTACTCTAATGATTTCTTCAGTTACAAAGCTGCTTAAGAATTTCTTGGCTCTAAGCTGTAGCTCAGTGCTTTCTATGGTTATGGCTGATAACTGAAATTGACTGGGTTAAAACGTGTTGGATTTGCCTCAGAAGTCTAAAAAAAGGACAATTTTTTGCTTTGATAATCCAGAATAGTTCCACTAACATCTAGATCAGCAGAACCAAGGTGGCAGTAATGAAAACACCTCCTGGAGCAGCCTCTCTGAGCAGAAGCCCCAAGGACACCAGGAGCTGTGAGGAACTCGCTGTAGAGCCTTGCAGTGAAATGAGAACGATGCCAGCACCATTACTTCTTTCTTTTAAACCCATTACTAAATCATTTCAGTTCCTCATTTCAGCTCCGAGGGACCATGCCAGGGACTCCAGGACTGGCACATGGGAGGGAATGAGCTGCCTGGGGCAGGAGGTGGCAGGACTGCTGCTGGCAGCAGCTTTCAGCATTTGCCAAAATACAGCTTGTGGTGGACTCTGTGAGACACCCGAGGAGATGGAAGGGCCTGCCCGTGTCAAAAGGGGCAATCCCACTGCTCCCAGATTCTCTTGGACTGGCCACACACTCATCTGACCTCTCAAGAAAGCAGTTCAGCTTTTTGCCAGAAAAATAACAATTCAGAAGGGAAAAAAGTGACAAGTATTGGAGTTGACACAGGAGAAGCTGGAGAAGTGCCTGGACTGCAGGATGAGGGAGAGGAAGTCCAGTAGGAAGCAGCAAGCTGTTAGATGAACTCAGGTGTCATGAAACTTCACGCTTCAAGACCTAGGTTAAAATTGCTGTTTGAACAATTCATTATTTCAGGCACACGAGCACTCCCAGGGAAATGAAACAAAAGCAGTGAACTTCATTTAAATACAGGCTGGGAACAACTGCCAAGAGGAACAAGGTCAGCATCAATTCCCCTGATCATATCCCTTAGTGCTGTAAAGTACATGCTGCTTTTATCTTTTACCAGTTGAACTGATTAATATGACTAGCTAAAATTGCCAGCCTCCATGGGATGGAGGGGAACAGATATATGTGAACATGTGCTGAAAATTAAAAGGTGGTAGGAAATGAGCAGGCCCTTCCCCCAAAGTCTGCAGAAAGCACAACTTCTAGCAGCCAAATTCTGAATCGTGGTTCCCAGCCTCATTGCAGAGTTGCCAATGCTGTGCCAGACATGAGGACAACCTCCCTTGGCACTGACGTGCCTTGTTTTCAACAAGACTTTTGGGCTGATGCAAGATAAGATGGAAGAAATTCCATCTTTAGTCACAACATCACACCACCACCACCATGCTCAAAACAACCTAAGAAAGGAGAGAGCTCATGGCTGGCACTTTGAGAACTCAACCATTGGCTTCTTCTCTTTCAATTTTCACAGTATAACTCAAAATACCTTGGTTTAATACTGGTTCTTGTCAAGAATGCTGCTGAGAGCTCAGAACTTTTCATAAAATAGATTTACTGAGGAGCTGGGAACAAATCCATTTAGATGAATTGTAAAATGAGGGCTTAGCATTCAGTGACACAAAATGACAGGCACATACTGAAATGAATTAACCCCACTGGCTTGGATGTAATACCTGGTGTCTTTAAAAGTATCATTCCTCCATTTCTAAAATTATTTAAAAAGAAAAACCCCTAAAATGTCATGAAAGTAAAGGAAGGGGCTGAAAGTAGAATTGAGCTCCTCATTCTGGTTCTGATTTCTTAGTGATCTTAGCAAATCACTAACTCATTCTTCACTTTCTGCCTCATAAAACTGAGAAAAAAAAAATGATATATACCTGACACTTTTAATATGAAAAGCACTTTAGAGAAGCTTTTTGACACAGGATGAAAGATTGTACTTTGCCATACAGAATAGCTGTATTACCTGACACGCTCATTATACACTGTCAGACCCCAACAACTTTCAGAATATTTTCCTCTTATTATTCCTCACTTTGACTGTGTTCAGTAATTACAGATGGAATTCTGTAGATTGCTTTAGTGACTTAGGAGAGTAATTCCCTCAGAAATCCAGATAAACCTGCTTCTCAACTGTCCAGAGATATTTTCCAGAGTCTTGCAGGTATTTGAGTAAAGGTTTTTGTAATGCAGCCTTCTCAGTGCAGAGAGTTGTGAAAAAAGGAACCATTCTTATTTTAAAATCTCTGTCATTTCCTAATGCTACAAATAGACAATAACTCAAATTAATTATATTTCCTGTCTGGTGTCACTAAACACTGCACACATCCACACAAGGATCATTCACAGCACAAACAGAAATCTTTATTTCTGTGCTTATGCTCCAGGTCACAACTCAGAGTCAGTTTTGCTCCTTCTCCCCTTTTGTCTGTGCTGCATGGGCTGCACAGAGGCACAAAGATAAGATGCCCACATTGTGAGCACGACATGATCATTTCTGCAGCACACACCAGCCCGGCTGCCCTGCCTGTGCCCACAGCCACTGGAATTTCTCTAGCAAATCAGAACCGTTTCTGGCACACTTCAGACTCGCTCTCCTCCAGCAGAAATTGGCCTGCCTATTTTAGAAACAATCAGAAAGCACCAACTACACATTTATTTGACTACCTGACCTGCCCTTCAAAACAGTCATTACCATGCAGAATAATGACGTTCCACAAAGAGGAAAGTGCCGCTCTCAAAGGCAGGGAGTGCTTTTGGGAATCGTTTCAGCAAGCCAAACAATGCTGCTCAGCCAGCGAACTGACATCTCTCCTGAAAATACTTCTTTGTGTGTCAGTGAAACGACGCCCAGACACCCCAAACAAGGGGCTGTGTGTTCCTGGGGTGGCAGCCGGCCGAGACTGCGATCCCACCGCCCATCCGCTTCTTCCCCACTGCCAAATCAAAGGGCCTTCATTAAAAACAGGACTCGAGTTATGCAATTTGCCAGACTCTGCCCCTTTCCTGCTCCCAGCTCTCACACAGTGCCATACTCATGTCTAGAGGGATGGGGGAAAACCTGCTGCTCTCCCACTGGCTTTCACAGGAAGTTTAGCCAAAACACACAAATTGCTGTTGAAAATTCTCAGAAAACTCGTGGCTCTGTGTATTTCTGTTTCTTCAGCTCCTCATGCTGGTAAAATTTCTGATTGTCCCCAGAATGGCAGTCACTGTAGAGAACACCTTCCCCAGGTGCAAGGAATCTGAAGGGATGGCTCCTGACCAAGGTGTCTCCTCACAAACACTACAGCTTGGAGCGCTGTGGGGAGTCATTCCAGCAGAGGTGGAATGACCAAAACAGGGCTTGGAGATGAGCTCAGAGCTCTGGGACTCCCCACACCCGAGATCTCCACCTGAGGCTGCCCTGCACCTGGGAACACATCCTAAGGGTAATTCTGTTAATTCAGTTCAAATGCTGTGAATGTTTTGTGTCTAATAAGATGTTCCAGGTCCCAGAACTATTTCAGGATTAATTCATTGCCCAAAACTTGCAACAAAACAGGATTTGGGAGGAGTTTGGGGCATTATTTTCTGTTCTTTTAAACAAAACTGAGCAGAAAGAATAAAAAAAAGAAATAGCTTTAGCCATCTATTGAACTACAGGATGGCTGTATAAATGATTTTTGCATGAATTTGTTTGCTCTTTGCCCTTTTGTGGAAACTTCACCACTGCCCTTGATGAAGCTCTGTGCTCTGTTTTTTGCCTTAAATATTTCTGTGACTTTCAGAACTCCTACCCAACAGTTTCATCATTTCATCCATAGGCCACAACTGATCTTAAATACCTTTCAGAACATGTTTACGTGGAATGTCATAAAATTTTTACCTTAGATTTTTGCCTTTTTGTTTCCTTTTAGATTTGTACCAAATAGAGAAGAATTTTCTCACTGCAAATTATTCTACTTCATGCAGTAAGGAAGGTGTACACATGGCACAAGCATGTGTGCAGTCTGAGTAGCAGGGAATTCCATCTTAAATGGAATAGGGGCAGAAAAGGAAAGCTTGAGAGAATAAAATCATATCTAACTCAAGCCTAGCAGAGCTGCTGTGCTCTCAAATACACCAATATTAGCAAAGACCACAACGAGTCCAGCCTCAAAATTGATGTTATGTTTTGTACTTTTTCCATGCATTCAACAAATACTTAATGATTATCAAAACAAAGTGAAAATCAAAAAGAGAACGCTTTCTGAAGACTGTCGAGATGCACAGTAAAGCCTGATATAGAGGCAAAATAGAAAAAAAAAAAAAAGACAGTGGAAATATTGACTTTTTAAAATATATTTGACTGTTCTACAGAATACACAGCAGTGAAAAAAGACCAGTGTCTGCTATATTACGGCAAGAGTTCATCTTGTCTCAAAATTTCTGTTGGTTACTAGTTTAGCCTTAAGGTTCTGTGGGAAAAAAAAGAAAAATTGTTTAATTTCGGAAGTAAGAGTAACTCCCAGTTATAAACAACATGCACTCTGGGGCCAAGATAATTTTACTGTGCACTTGTTATTTAAATGAGTGCAGTGTCTCCATATGGCCATGTGGATGTGAGATATATGTTCTGTGCTCAAGGGGCATTGAAGGATTTAAAGTACATATGTTAACAAATAATGCTGAGCTGGCGCCCAGGACTGCTGTCTTCACCACAGCAAATAGAAACCTGCTCTGTTTTTTCATTTGTTATTTTCCTTAGAAGTATTTCTAAGAGCTAAAAAAGCACGTGGGGATTTCACAGAGGCTGTACTGCATAATTAAGTTATTTCAAGGATTACACTACTGGAAGCATCCTTTGGCTTGCAGTTACTTCTGGAAGTGTAAATCATACTTTTGTCTATGCTCTTCAAAGCAAAACCAAAACCAAGTTCCATCTAGAACTACAAATGTTGGTTAAATCCCAGACAATTCCCAGACAATCTTCCTAGTATTAACACTTCTCATTTATGATGATACTATGTTAATTCATGCCAGATGGAGACTATTCAAATGTTCATGACTTGTACTTGTCACGAACATATGTTCCTGGAATAATGGAGTGGTTTCTTAGCAAACAACATCCCATATTTAAAGACCTATGATGAGGCTTGTAAAAGAAAAAAATAAATAAACAGAGAAGGGCACAGCTGGAAAACAAAAACAAAAACAAAAACAAAACAAAAAAAAAAAATCAGGTTCTTCACTCCCAAGAGGATTATGGAGGGCAATGAATCTCTGCACACTCCTAACCCTGCACTGGGCACAGAACTTTAACATATCCCAACCAAACACCTGGAAGGGAACTCTTTGTATTTTCCACCACAGCAAGTCTTGTATATTCAAGACAAGTACTCCCAGCATGGGGGAAAGCAAGATAAAAGGGAGATCTTCAAAATCCTGCATCTCATTTCAAGGCCTACCCTGTGAAGGTGTCAAGGACGTGCCTGGGAAGTGACAATGACAGTGCCTGAATGGAGGTAGAACTGGGGTTTGTTACTCTAAACCCAAGGCAGGCATGGCCAGGGTTAATGGAGGCTTGCTCTCACAGTGCTGGCACTGAGCAGGCCATCAGAAGTAGGTGCTGTAGAAGGAAGTATCTGTCATTTATTTCTGAAAGTATTCTGCTTAATTAAAAAAACAGATTTCCCAGCTTGTTGCCCTAATGTCCTTGCACCATGAGCACAATTCCTCTTCCCTGTCCGTGTACCAGAGTTAGCTTCTACCTGCTTCCTTTCCAAGACAAGGAAATTATTGCTTTTGGGTTTTGCCCTAAATTGCAAAACAAACAACTCCACCTAACTGTTACAGATAGGCTGGTTTCTGGTTCTAAAAATATGATCTGACTAATTAAATGTTCTTTATTCCCCTTTGTAATAGAGACAGAATTGTTACTGCTAATGCAATGAAAGGTTACAGAACACCTTCCTCAAGGTTTGTTTAGGAGATACACAAACTCCAAACCTCACTCCTGTCCTGTCCTAGCTAAAACACGCAGAAATTCCAAACTCTGTGCATAGGTTTGAATGGGAAGATTTGAAAAACGGGAACAAGGGGTGATAGATTAACTCTGGGAAAAAGAAAACAAACAGCAGAGTTGACAATGTCACGTGATGGATTGAGGGGAGGGTGACAGGTACCAGTGGGAAGACAGATTAAAAATCCATGAAGAAAACGATCACACACTCCAAATGGATAGAAAAGAAATGGTATAAGCAGTTATGAAAACGTATTTTTATGAAATGAGCAACAAAGGAAACTTACAGTAATATCAACATTTCTTCCACAACACAGAAGTTGCTTACAAAGGAAAGAAAATGTAATTGAAAAAGGAAAAAAGCACTTTTATTTCAAAACAAAACCACTAAGTGAATTGAACAGATTGAACTGCATGTCACACCAAGAGTTTTAAGCTTTAAATTTCAGATGTGCAGAGATGTTAAAAATCACAGACACAATTTTTATCATTACACACTGATAAGATTCTGCAAGAAAAACTTGAGTTAAAAAAAAAAAACAAAAAACAAACCCTTTGATTTTTTACTTTTCCCTGCTGGGGAAGGGGAAAATACAGAAAGCTGAAGTGTTTATATTTCAGAGGCTCCACAAATTCACTTGGCTGATTAAATCAATTTGTAGCCCAGTAATAGGCACCATCTTTTAGGCAGCTCGGGGCCAGGATACCACCCATTTCGGAAGGGCAGATGGGGGAAAGGAAGAGACAGGAAATAAGGACTTAGATTTTGAATTCTCATGACAGAACGAGCTCCTGCAGGACTGAAAAGACTGTTATAATATTTATCGAGTTCTGCCAGTAGTAATGGCAGCATGTTCCCCCCTCTGTGCTGACTCAATGGGCACAGAAAATGAAAACCTGTTGGGTGAGATAATAAAATGTGCATGCGTTCTGCCTGATAGCAGTAGCCCTGGTGATAATCCTATGAATTCCCAAAATATGTTCCAGCATGATTCAGAGGACAAGTATTACATCCTGAAAAGGAGAAGAAGGGGAAAACAAGACGTGGCAGAGGCAATGACCAAATCCCCCAGCCTAAAAAATGGATAAAAAAAACCTCTACACAACTGTTTCCTTCAGAGAAAAAAAACCCAAAGCAAACTAAAAATAAAGCTAGAAACAAACCCTCAAGAAGCAATATTCAGTCTTCAGTCAAATATAATCTAAAAACCACCATCACCAATAAAACACACATTAGCTTTAATTTGTCTCTGTCATGCCTGCTTTGTTTACAAGCCCTGAGAAATGGTCTCCAAACCATCTACCATCCTATGGCTGAACCAGGTCAAATGTGCTCTTCAATGTAAAGGATAATACTGCTAAACACCCTCAATATTTTGGTTTTTCATAAATTATAAGATCTGCTCTGGAGAAAGGAATCAAGAGATGCAATCATTTTTGTTCCTATTTGCATTTATCCATTACTTCAGCAAATGGCAGCTTCCTGCTTCCAGTCTCCTGAAGGAGTGGGAAAATGAAGGAAAAGTTGAAAATATTTTTTGTATTCTCTAGAAGTGGTGAGCTAAGGTTACCTATACCTAGAACATGTTATGTGTATTCATATAAAAGCCATATATATATGTACATATAAAAGAATACAAGCAGCTTTTTACACGGATAGTGCTGCTCATTTTGTTATGAAACAAGAATTTTTGAAAATACCAAAAAGCCACTGTTAGCAACCAAGCAGAAAAAGAAATGTATTCTTCTTGTACTTTTTTTTAAAAATGATTTGTTCAATCGCTTTTTACTACAGACCATTTAACTTGCTCTCTCCTTCAGTGACAGAAGACAAATCAAAAACTGTCAGGTATTTTAAACTGTGATCTGCACTACACTTGAAGTTTGAACTGCAGCTCAGAATCATTGGATTCAGACCTACAATTGTTGCTATTCCTAGACATGTCACAAAATTCAGCTCTGCCAGAGTTATATGGATTCTGCCTAATTCAAAAATAGGACAAAACCTTGTTCAAGGCAAAGAAGCCCTACAAAGCCACAGTGTCTGTGAACAATCCCAGGAGCATTGCATTCCCCTCTCCTCAGCTCCCAGCAGAGCAGCTGGGCATGTTCAGCCAAGCCTCTTTCCCATGCAAATGCTTGCTTTACCTGTGCAGCTCTCAAACACTTTCCCCTCAGAGGACAATGTATTCTCTGACCTTTCTCTGGTTCCTATTCCCAGTCTGATTCCCAGATTCACCCTGAAGCTCTTTGTTGCACTTGCTGTCTTCCCTATTCCCAGAATGGATCTCTTGCATCTTCCCAGAAAGAAGCAGAAAATTCCCCTCCCGTTTTGCAGCCACATTTATCACCTTGCTGATCTCACCCTACTAATTACCCCAGCTGAAGGGATGGTTCCCACCTCAGATGTGACTTTTCAGTCTTTTCCTGTCTCTGCAATCAGTTTTCCAACTTGCTCTGGGGAAGTAGGAGCTCTCAGTAGCAGGAGATCCTGCCTGTGCCCCACAAGGGATGGTCTGAAGTGTCTGACATATGCAAGGAAAAAACTTGCAAATCAATGCTTCTTGAAGGACTTATTCCATGTGACCCTTCAGAAAGACTCTGTGTGACTTTTCCTGTCACTGCTGAACATCGAGATTGCACCAAAGGAAAAATATTCCAAAGGACAAACCCATCAGAAGTCGAAATTCTTTATAGATTGCAATAAACCAAACCTATACTCCAAGTCTCAAACAGTACATCTTCCATCTTCTGTTCAGTGCATAAATCAGTGTTACTAAGCACAGTGAAAAGGTGAAAAAGGACACTCTGCACTTTATTTGAAATATACTGCCCATACTCCATTTTATATTCCTTTTGTTATTCAGTGAGTAATGTTTTACTGCACCACTTGCCTAGATTAAGAATGTTTCAATCTATGTACTTATCATTTAAAGCCACGATTCCCCCGAAGGGAACACAATGGGAGAACATGATGTTAATTAGCCTTATGGCATTATATCCCAATTCTGCACTTGCTACACCACAGTTGTTGCACTCCCAATGCCTATTCCTTCAACCTCTCATGGAAAGGATCTGCACTTAGTCAACTTAGAGCATATTACTTTCCCATAAGGGAAAAAGACTCATGTAAAATGTACGGGCGTGAAGTGAACACCACTAAAACATTAATGCTCTGTTCTTTAAATAGGCTTCTCTTTTATGTCACTTTATCCCAGTGTCATGTGAAACTGCTTGACATGTTTTGTTTGGCTGGCGTTTCAAAGAGTGCAAATTTTACTCAGTCCAACTTCCAGGCCCCTGCAGCCCATTCATCCAATTAAAGGACTGTGGAATGAAAACAGAGAAAGCGCTTTGTGGAGCTTCAGAAATATTGTCCCTCAGGAAGGCTGCCTGCAAAAAGCGAACAAATCCATTGTGCAAACTGGTGCATTGCAATAGAATAAAATTGCTCCTCAAAGTCTCTTTATCCAACATGGATTACTGACTCCTGATAGCTGTAGGTTAGTTGAAGGTAGAGTCTATCGGAGTCAGGAAAGCTCTTATTACCTTTTATTATCACACATCCTCCCCCCATAATCTATAAAGAAGCCTCTAGGAGCCCATTCACTTCTACACCTCTTCGCCGCCTTTCAGTTTCAATAATGCTGAGTACAATTCAGGACTCTTTGCAGTCCACTGTAGTTTCCATATGCATTCACAGGCTAAATATCCTTAAAATGCCCTTGGGAAAGACAGGCTGCCATTTATTATTTCAGATTTCTGGGAACTGCAACCCTTGCAACTCCCTGGGAATGTTGTTTCAGGCAGTTCTGCTAAAGCCTACAACCTTACCTCTTGACCACACTAAGTGAAATTAATTATCATGCAAAGTTCCTTGTGGTACCCTTTTACATGCATTAGTATTATAAATAAAGAGCAGAGGAAGACATTTAAAGTGGGGCTGACAAACAAATGCTAAAGACCAAGTTTTTATGATTACAGAGCCAAGATTTGAGGAAGGTCACAACAACAACTGCAGAACACTAATTATGCACTGCCTCATGCTGATTGAAAACTCCGGGATGCTGCACGATTGTCCATATTTTAGACAAAAACACACTCTCTTCAGAGAGAGCCAGATGCACAAACTCCTCCTCCTTTTTGTTAAGAAAGAGCAGAAAAGCACAAAAATCGAGCTACCACTCCTGTATCCCACCCTTCAACACATTCACAGGGTTTTGGTAACCCTGAAATTAATTCACTCACTTTGCTCTAGAACCAGAGGATGTCCCTTTTCATCCTGACCACAAATTAAAGCAGTGGTCACTCAAAAAAATGGATTCGCATTTAGACTGGTTTGAATGAATTCCAAATTGGAATTGGATATAAACCTGAAGAATTTTTCAGGTGACTCAAACCTAAAAATTGTTTCCTACCACCCAACGTGTTACCACATTTCTTGGATGTCCTGCATTTCTTGGATAATACTGGAGCAGTTGGTTTGGATGTTGCTTTTCCACTGGTGTTTCCAAAAATTATATTCACATTATTTTTCTTCTCTTTTTCCTGTATCCTCAAACGAGATTGATGTCTCACCGTACTCCAGCACTGTAACTTGAAATCTGTGAGAGTGATTTGCCAAAGCAAATCATATCCTGATATGGAGAGAACCACTCACTTCCTGCAGGCTTTAAACTTGTTAATTATCAGCAAAAATGATGATCAGAATCCCGGACTTCTCGTTTGTATGTAACAAACAAGATTCTTGGCAGAACTTATTGCAAAGCTAATGTGAGAGGAAGGAAACCCCAGTGGTCCTGTTTGTATTCCTCACAAATTTGTTCATGGAGCTGTCACAAACTGGCAAGGAATGCCTGGTTTTTGTTCCAGTATATTAGTATAAGTTTTAACCTTGTATTCAAGAACCTCCTGTAGCTCCTTAAAGACCATTTTTTCCTTTTTTTCTTTAATACGTAAAAGGAAAATGTAGCATTAAGAATATATTACCTTTTTTCCTACACAGTATATCATGGCCATTTCAATATCAGACAATGGTTCTCAATTAATTTTCCAATTTTCCAATTGGCAATTACTAACTCAAAAGCATTGATTAAGGGAAAGATTAAGCTAAGAACCAGCTTAATTGAATTCTTACTATTACAAATTTTCTTGCTGTTGTAATTTGTCATTATTTCCTATTAAAGGAAGGAAGGTAACTTTCTTACCAGCAACTCATAATTATTGATTTTATACACATGTCTTGGTTGATATATTTCACAATTTAATTTAAATATGCACTGAAACACCTGGATCCTTTCCTTGAAATTTGTCATGACAGCTTTTAAAACTTATTGAAAAAATTTTGAAGTGAATCTTACATCCTTATTTTCTCTATCCTGGTACAATATGAATAATTAATGACTCGAAATTATTTGCTAATTTCTGAATTCTAAATAACCTTATAATACATATACATACATATAAATATTTGATTTATTGAATTTGCCTTCTCTGTTCAATTGATGAAATCCCTGATTATCCATGCATCACTAACAACCAATATAAACTTAGAATATCAGTACCTAACAAAGGCAGTTTGAATAGAATTAAATTTAAGTTCTCATAAATAAATATCAACTGTTTAAATTTATATTCCAAGTAACTCAAAATACATGTGGTCAAGTGAGGATTTTTCTCATCAGTGACTCTTGTTCAACATGTTCTTTCTATCCAGCTATACAAGAGAAGCCAATAAAACTGCACCTTCAAATAAGATACACTTGATGAAAATAGGCAGCTTGCAAATTAAATCCTTATTTACTTGTTTACTGTATGACAAGTTAAAATAGGATTCTCCCTTAAATGAGGCAAATTATGGCTAAATTACCTCCTTTAAAGTCTTAAATTACAAGAAAGTCAAGCATAGTGAATCACCAAAAATAAATAAATAAATAAATAAAACATTTGTTAGAATAATATTTGCTGTCAAAGGGCTTGGAACTGCAAATCAAACAGCTGCCCAAGCTAACGGGAATCACATTCCCACCTGGGATATCCATTTCCACTGCAGGTTCCCTCCTCCCCATTTTCCTTTGCAACTTCTCAAAGTCCCCCTGTGCATCTTGGCCAAGTCACTCCTTCATCAGCCTCTGCAGCAGCAGAGTTTCCTCTTAGATGAACCCAAAAAGCAAATGTAGTAACTATGGAAGCACTGATCTGCAAACCTAAACATTCTCAAAGGTTCAGTAAGAGATGAAACTCCAGAGTCCCCCACATATTTGTTTGGGAATTCCAGGAGCATTAGGTACCATGTTAAAAATATATATTTTAGCTCCTTTCTCTTATTTTAGAGCTTACATTCTTGCTGCATTTAGGGTGATACAGACATTTTTTTTCCTGGGGATAGGATGAAAAATGTTCTCCAGAACCAATTGTTAAATGTATAAGAATTAAATCTTATTCTGAACTCCTAGAAAAAGGATTTGCCAGTCTTAAAATAAAATTAATGACCTGAGCAATTTAACCTGTTAATATATGGAATCCTCAAAGCAGGAGCTTTTACCATCTTCACCTAGACCTGTAGGACAAGAGCACTTTCTAAAGAAAGCACGGCTATAAATACAAACTTTGGATGTCAGCTACCAAGTGGCATTATCAAATAATGACCTTTTTCATCTAGGAAGACCTCCTGACCTCTTAGACTTTGGGGCTGCGTGCTGAGTAGATGGGGTCTTCAGAGCTGACAGTGAAGCAGAAACAAGATGATGTCCTTAATCATATTCAAAGCAGCAGGATCACCTCCTGCACCTCACAGCAAGCGCTGCCGCAGTACAAACTCAGTCAAGACAAAAGGGGGGATCTGCTCTCTTACTTTGCCTCACAGTTTGAGCTTATGCTGGAAATCGAAATTTTTGACAGCCTCCTTGCTCAAGTTCAGCACAAGTTGGGAATGAGACACCTGGATCATCAGCTGGGGAAACTTTTATGCACCGAGTGGAAAAGAAGTGTTGTGAAATCACTGCAAACCCAGAAGCAATATAGACACCACTGGCCTGGCTCACTCCCCTCAAACCAACCCAGTCCGTCTGAGAGTCTTGTTCACGTCCTCAGCTCTCACTCCTGCCTGGCCTGCCCTTACTTCAGCCCCACAACAGCGATTCATGCAGCAAAGATAATAAATAATCACTGCCATGGTATCTGGAGTTCACTGGGGATGGGAGCAAAAATAAATGTGAAATGATCTGAACTCTCAGGAAGTTCTCTCTTCTCCCAGTTCTACAGCTGGGCACGGGTGTGGCAACATCCCAGTGCCCACTGCTCCTGCCCAGTGCTGGCTACAGGAGGAACATCAGCTTGGACTGCTGAGGTACATTTTTAGTTAGCAAGCAACCAAGCCATTCTATGCATTACTTTCAAATCATTATAGCCACACGAAATTAGTTTAGCGATAATGAATAACGTAGAAGTGTGGAACTTCTAAATTATTACCTGAATTACAGTTCCACAGGAATTTCTCAGTAACTTTTTGCAAGAAGCACATGGGACATGTACTTAATTCCTTTTCTTTGATGTTATTTCTATCCTCAACTTCTGTTTGTAGGCTTCTAAACTCTCTGCAAACAGCAGAGTTGGGAATATAACAAAGAAACAGGATCATGTGCAAAAAGTGCTAAAACTGTTTAAAAAACAAGCTTAAATATGATAGATAACTTTAATGTATATAAAAGATATATTTATAGATAAAAATGATGTAAAATGTAATTTTCTTACCATAAATTTATAATCTGAGAGAAGAGAAAAATCAGCCTCTATATTATTAGGAACTTCTGGATCTTTTCGTTAAATATGGATTTTACGTTTTTCCTTTCTTTATGAAAATGAGTCCTGGAAGTTCAGCCCGTAATATCATAGCTGTTAAATGGCAGTGATTTAAAAACCCCTGTGTATTCTTATCACCTATCTGTCCTCTCTTTCAGCTGAATCCTGATTAGGGTTTCCATCAGCTTTCTAGGGTTCAGCACAGCTGAGTTGTTCTATTTCTCAGCCTACTGAGAAGGAGTTTCTGCTCCCTCCAAGCCCCTTTTCTCTATCAGAATGTGCTGTGAGGCCTCTCCTGGCATCTCACTCTCTTTTTTCTATTCTGAAAGGGCTTGTCAGGCTACAAGATGTCATGCACCAAGTCATTAAATTGCCCTTTTTTGTGCCTCCAGCTTGGAAGAAGGTTTATGCAGCAACAACAGTCTGGTTTTCTTTGCATTGTTTTTTCCTATTTATTTGTGTTGTGTTTCTGCCACAGTGTCTTAATTTGTGCAACTGACAGTATTGTCTCACCCACCTTCCTGCTGCCAGCAGGAAAGGAATTAATGCCTGGCACTGATGGCTGCTGGTGAGTTTGTAAGGCTAAACTCTGGTTTTATTTAACTCAATTTTATTCTTTCTGTTCTGTCCTCTAGGACTGGCATTAATACCCCACAGGCAAAAGAAATGCAGTGTTCCAAAACTACTTATTTGCGATGTGATTTATTTGCTACATAAGTGTTTTTCATTCTTCTCTACCTTCAGCAAGCAACCCATAGCTGGGGTTTGGTTTGTTTTTTTTTTTTTTTTTTTTGAGAAACAAGCAAATGTTATGTACTACAGAACATCAGAAATCTCGTTTTCAATTGCATAAAAGAGGAAAAGGCACGTGGAGGGAGGGGGAAAAGGAGGATTTCACACACTTCAAATGTCTCAGACCACTCTGAGAGCTCTGGCAATGAAGGGACAGAAGTCTCCATCTCAGTGGGCAGCTCAGTTAGGCTTCCCTCTGCCATTGCCTGGGTGATTACTCTCCCCATTAATTTCTTGGTTACTCTGAGTAAAATTTTCTGGATTTACAATCACTGCTTTTTGAATAAATAATTCCAGACTCAGTGTGGGACACAGAGAGAAAAGCTGCTACCTGTCTTGCTGGTAAAGACTCTCAAGGTGAGACTTGGGAGATCCAGGTTAAAAACTCTAAAACAACAAATATTAGCAGAGCAAGGATTAATTCAGAGTAGCAATTTGTGGTGATCTCAGGATATTCTCAGCTGGAAGGGACCCACAAGGATCAAGTCCACTTTTAAGTGAATGGTCCATACAGGATCAAACCCACAAACCCCAGTATTATTAGCAGCATGCTCTAACCAGTTGAGCTAATCTGGCAACTGAAATGTGAGACCCTTCTAATCTAGTTTATATCAGAGAGTTTGGGGTTGAACCATGAAAAAAGCTGCAAAATAATCCAAAGAGCTTTAGCCTTTTCCCTGTAGTGCAGGATGGGATAAGATCAACCAGACAGTACACATGAAGTGAGCTAATAACAAACAAAAACAAATACGTGACTTTGGTGTTCTCCCTCCTCTAATTAATCCCTTTACCCAATTCCCTTTCTCCACTGACTGGGATACTGACAGCTTCAACTGAGATGTGCTTTACAAGCCATTTCCACCCATTGTGAGCTCATCTCACTGGATTTGTGTCCCCCATGAGGTTCCCACTTTGGAGCCAAGCCCCCCGTGCCGAGTCCTGAGCCCCCCAGGAGTCCCTGGCGGTGCCACAGCAGCAGCAGCAGGGAGGGCACACGGTGCTGCTCCAGCTCAGCCAACACTGAGCAGCTGAAGAGAGCATCCACAGTCCTTGTGCTGATCCCCCATCCAAGGAGCTCTGTCCTGGCAAGGGCACCGCTGTGACTCTCCCAAAGTTGATGTGACAACACAAGAGGACAGGAATGCAAGACTTGTCTCAAGTTTAAGGTCTTTCATGCTCTTAGCTGACAGGCTGAGGAGAACTGCACCACAGGCAGCAGAAATGGGTCAAGCACTGGTGATGGGACTTCACACTGTGAGGAAGAGCACTGAAGGGAGGAATCTTTAACATCATTTGAAAAAAAAAAACAACCCCAAAATATCTTTTCTTTAATTCAGAAATGTGATTAGAGATTCAACAGTTGCTTCTAAGGTGACCCAGTGGAAAGGCTTGCTAAGGATTGCACAAGACACACACACAAACACACAAAAAAAAAGGTCAAAAAAGAAAGAAAATGTTTTTTCCAGGGCATCTAGACAATGCTGAATGAACACAAAGCAGCAAACATAAAACCTGATAATTTATAACGTAAGACAATGAAAAGATGCAATTCTTCAGCAAACACATCTAACATTAAAAACAATTAAAAATCAAGGTTAAGTGAAAAAAAGATTCAATTAGTATGCATTAAGAAATAAAAATATCCTCTAGAAACTCCACATTCACGCAAAATATAATTTCTTGTGAAGAATAGATTGATTCCCTTCTAGCTGCTTTTATTGCCAAAGAGAGGAAACCTCTGGAATACTTTGAAGAGTTCAGGGCACCTAATTATGAGTTTTTTAAGCTAAAAATCCTGACTGTCCAGCAGAGGGTAACCAAAGATTCGAGGCTTTTAATTATTCAAAGAAATGAAAGATGGTAAGCCTGTCATCTCTGACAAAGAGGAGCTGAGGGAAGAGCAGCAAGGCAAACCATGACTTAAGACGAATACATTTTTAAAGTGAATTCCCTTCGGAAAAAAATTGACAAGTTTAAATAAAAGGGAAACAAATTTTGAATTACAAATAATTATTGCTTTGCTCATTGAGGTTTATTTTTTGACTACAATGTGTTCTTGTCTCTGCTTCTAAACTGACAATTACTTTGCTCAAAAGCACTGTGTCAGCACAGCGATCTGATGAGCACGCCAAAGCCACCCAAGCATTTCAGAGCAGACTTGCCTCTGCTGTGCCTCTATTCCCCCTCATTGCAGTTTTAAAAGAGTGAGAAAATGTTTAATTTCCTTAATTGCATATATTATAAAAATGTCCACAGCAGCATCTCCAGACAGAAAAGAAGAAAAGCTGAAATACCTACAGGTTTAAAGGCACTGGACTAATTCATGGATGGCTTTGATGTTTCCAGTGGTTTTTATTTAGTGGACTGATGTCTTCCCCTGAAATTGTTGAAAAGCTTTCACCCTTTCTTCATGGGACAGCACAGAAGGCAGGAGGAGGCCCAGGTCCTACAATGCCCCTTCTTCCCTGTCTTTTCTGTCTCTGTGCATAGGCCATGGTAAAAAGGGTTGACCAACAGACCTTTTTCCAGAATACTGGGTTTTTTCCACTTAGCTGAACCTCCAAAAAGACCCCTCTGATGGAGCTTTTTCCCTGTCATGTTCATGCAGAGGAAGTCAAGCAAACTTCTCACTGCTTATGCCACCCAGCAACTTACAAAAGGGGATTTAGGTTGTAATAATTAAAAAATCCTGCTGAGTAATTTATATTCTTTTGCTAGCCTATAACATAAGTAAGAATGTATTCCCAATAACAATTTCAAAAATAATTTCTTAGGGCTTGATTTCCAATTCAATCCAGCAGTAAATCTAGTAAGAAATTTATATGACTTAATTTAAAGCATCTAATTGAATGATTTAGCTTTGTGTAGATGTAATGAGCCATTTCATAAAATCAATAACATTGTAAAGTATAAACTAAATTATTATAAATGAAGGCAATAAAAAAAGAGCTCCTCTGTATTAGGCAGGGTGACACTTGATTAATGGGATATTATTGTATGTTGTAGCAGAGCAGGCAGAAGAGGCTGGGGTGATATTTTCAGAGGTGCAAAGGTTGGCTGCCCAGCATGCAAACAGCATCTATGCTGGGAGCCCAAATTCCACAGAAATAGGCATGTATTGCCAGGAACATGAGCTGGAAGGGTCAGTATTCTCCATGAATTAGACCTTAATAATTCTGGTACCCTCTTACAAACACACACAAACTTCCTTCTGTGCCTGAGGAGCACGCTTAGAATACTCTTATTCAGACAATTGACTACTCTTAACCATTACTTCCTAACCAACAAAAATGAAGGGCTAAAAACCTCCTCCAAAAATGACCATAAAGGTGGGACAAGTGCAGTTGGTTTAATACACAATATATTATACCCCTCTGCCCATGCAGCCAGGTATCTCCAAGCAGGATAAAAATGGAGCTCCTGGGCCAAACTAATAACTCCAACATTTAGGAATGCTGTGTCTATTCTTCTTTCCTTTGCTAAAGTACAACATACTCAGAAGTTTTCAGAAAAGTTTAATCATTATTTACATGGATGGAATTTAATTTGCAAGCATGCAAAATAGCATTGAACACTTACTCTGACGTTTCACTGCAAACCAAAATTATTATAAATACAAATACCCATTAGTACATGGGCACATATATATGTTCATGTCAATAATGTTACTAAATTATATTGGCACATATTTCATGTAAATATGGTATATATTACATACCTTATGCAACATGCAATTATAAAATGCAACAATATACATATATCAATGTGTCAGATAAAACATAATAAATATTATTCACATGTTTCCTGTAGATTAAATAAGTTATATACATATATGTGTGTACATTGACTGGCTGGAATAGCTGCAGCTGTTTTAGCCTTAGAGTTAACAGCTTAGAGAAAGACAGGAGAGGAACCATATTATTTTCACTATATAATGAATGAAAACAAGAATGAAAAAATAACCTTTCCTTTGGTTTCTCTCAGTGATTCCACACCTGCAGAAACAATCTGAGGACAAGCAAACCAAAAAAAAGGTAACACAAGAAATGTAAGTTAAAGCATGAACAAAAAGAAAAATCTTTTGAATAAAACCCCACTAATTTCCACCATAAGGCAAAAAAAAAAAAAAAAAAAAAAAAAAAAAAAAAAGCCAGGCTCTCCCCAGATTTCAAGCATTCCACTTGACTTCACTAAACCCAGCATCATTTATTGCCCTGCAGTACACACAGTGGCTCATGCAAAAAGAGTTGCTCTCCAGAACAGCACACACAAAATCCATCTCTTCCACCAAAGATTTTGGCTCTTGCATCATAGCATCTCTGACTTAAAAGGTATCACAAAATGCAAACAGTAACACGGAGTGGAAAACAGCTGTGATTCAGAGAAAATAAGAATGCCACAGGCAGAAAGTGTCTCGAGCTACAACCCTGCTTGGAAAGCACAGAGGAACACGAAAAGCTCAAACGTAGGTCAGCCTCGGGGCCCAAGAGATTAACAGAGGGAAACAATCAATGATCTGAAAAAGCTACGTGCAAAATCAAGCCACACGCTCACTGAGTTAGAGATTTATAGCAAAATCCAGATCCTAAATTTGCTCTAAAATGGCCAAATGATGGAGGGCAACAAGTCTTTTCCAAAGGCAAGAGCAGCACCCCTACTGTTATCCCTTAATAAGGGAGGGAAGAGAGACATCTAGCTGCTGCAAGGAAGGTAGCAGGAAACGCCAAATTGACCTGCAGCACCCCAGGGTTCTGAGCCCCGAGCCCTGGGGTGCAGTGGCACAGCTCCTGGGACAGCTCATCGCTGCTGCTGCACACCGGGGAGCCAAAAGGCCACTGGCCAAAGCAGCAGCTCATGCGAGAGGGAGTGAAAAGCCAGTGGATTTTCACCAGGGAAGATAAAAAAGGTGAGGGATTGCTCTTCTCTGAACCGGAAGAGTGGCTTTCGCTTCGAAAACTAGAAGAAAGATTGCCTTCCCCCACATGAATGATGATAGTCAGAAATCTGGCTGGACACAGGAGGAAGAAAACATTCTTTATACTGCAGAGCATTGGATGGTCTGCAGAGAGAGATAAGGAGAACCTGGTCAGCAGAGCAGCTGGAGACCAAGCAACCCACACAGGCAGTTCTGCTCAGTGTGGGACACAGAAGTCACGCAGGGAACAATACAGACAATGATTAATTTGGTCTCTGGCAATTAAACTAAATATTTAAGTACCTGAATGTAGGTTCCAGAGGAATTTCCTCCTGAGCTGAGGGTTTCCCCTTTTGTGTAAAGCAGCTTTTCTAACTGGAGATTTCTGCCAAATGTGTTGATCAGAGGCTGAATTTTCACTTGGGTCTCTCTCAACAAAGCCCAGCAAGGACAAGGGAAAGAGGGGCAGGAAGGGCACTCTCCCTGACACCCAGCTGTGTGTGTGGAAGGCAGGAGGGATAGGCAGTACTTCCACACAAAATACCTTTTCTTTTCACACCCTATGCCATATCTGTAATGATTACACCCAGGAAATCCAGCTCTGCTCTTTTACTTCTCACATATGCAAGAACTTTTCACGGTATTGGCCAGTGCTGTGGTTTAATCCATCCGATTTCCATGAGAATTTCCTTGCCCTTGTCTCCTTCATGGGCTGCTCCATGGCATTGGTTCAGAATGCTTTTCTGTGCACACAGCTGTTGAGATCCTCCTAAGAAATGATGCAGATTTGAATGTTGGGGTTCTGGTCCATGATTTGCTGCTACACAGGATGTAATTCAGTATTCTCCAAAAAAATAAATATGCATAATGTATAGAACATCTCCTACTTCTACTTATTTAGTGGATAGAATGGATCTGTGACCTAAGTATCATATATGAGCATTTCAGCAGAATAGCTTTTTTTCTGAGGCTGAAACAATGCATTTTTGTTGTTTGTTTACTTCCAAATCAGAACATTGACACGTTAACACCTACGAACCAATTTAAAAAAAATAAAAATCACAACAATCACCAGTGTCCTGTATCTCACATTTGTGCATCCACCTGATGTCAGTGAAGAATTTTTGCATTTTAATAACTGATATTCAACCAGTCACAAAACAAATAAAATTAGCCTAGATTTCCATGCACAGAGAGATGTTACCAGCTGAACACTGAGTGCCAGCAATGTTTATTTTGGTTTAAACTGGAGAACTCACATGCAGCACCATCCTCTGCCATACCCAAAATATTTGCCATAAATCCTACCACCTGCATGCTCAACAAGGAAGAGAAAGAGACTGAAGTTACCTTCTGGTGTTCAGTTGCTCCCTTAATACCTCTTTATCTCATGACATGCCCATCAGTGAAATGGCCTGGCTCAGGGAGGTCTGCTCAGCACTGAAGCTGGGATGTGCCAGCCAGAACTGCCTCAAAAGCCCCAGAAGTGCCATCCTCACCAGCCATTGTTCACAGCATCAAACACCACGAGTGTCAATTCAACAAGCAGGGCGTGGAAAATGATCCTCTTGGCAAACAAGTCACGGAACGTGTCACATGGATGTCTTGTGGAAAAATCCCAGTTCGTGCAATTCTGGGAAAAAGTGTTCTCTGAGCAACAATATTTGTAAAGCTTGTCAGCTTTGATTAAGTGATGGAAGAGTGTTTAGATCAGTTACCCAGACAGAAAAATCCTAACAATAGATTGTGAATATCTAAATACTCTATTTGCTATTTTTTCTTCAATAAAAATTGTATCCACTGCAGCAGTGGATATTTCAAAGCCCCAAGCTCCAAACTGCTTTCAAAGATCTGAAGCTCCCCCTGAGGTAGGGAAATCAGCTTTGGTACCTCACAGTTTAGTACAGCTTCAAGTACCTCACAGATTTACTGTTCCACCCACCTGTTCAACCAGACACTGGAAGTAGGGAGATACCTGTGACCTCTCCCAAAGTTTGGGACATCTGTTGTTTAAAATGTCTCTATTCAATAATAACTTGAAAGGATTTTTCACAAATTTTATATACTGGTATTGGTACAAGCATCAGCACTGCAGTACTAATCCACATCTCCACTTCATCAGTTATTTTCGCTTAGGAGACTTGAAACACATTTATCTTCCTAAACTTTCTGCATTTTGAGCATTTGGCATGTCTGGGGTACATTGTGTTAGGTACACCTAAGTAGTTGTGAGTGCCAGGTTTGACCCTTTAATTCTGACCTGGAACCAAAAATGGTTCATAAAAAACCATTTTGGCTGTGTCTAGTATTTTGGAAGCTTGTGAGAAGGGGGTTTTAAGGACCAAAATTTTGAATATTGTAGAGGCTGAACAGCCTCTGTCTGAGAAGTTTGCAGGCATAAAAGTGTGAGTTCACAGAAAGAGAAGGAGAGAACAGACCACAGAGCTCCTCTGGAGCCAGCAGCAACAACCAAATTCCAAGACACTGAACCAGCCTGTGAAGGGAAGGCTGCCACAAAACACAGCATTCACAGATGAAAGAAGAAAACAACATATGCAGAGTTCACTAAATAAGGTATCATTGCAGATCTTACAATCAAATAAAGCCCAAGAAAAGTATTAGTGATGCATGAAGCATCTGACACACAGTGAAGGACAATTCTCTTTCACAGAGTTCTACTATGGACTTAAAGCTACGGGCGAGTGTAGAGCAGGTTATACATTAAGAATAAAGAGCCTGATCTTGAAAATAACTAAAATGCCAAAGATTATGAAGAATGCCAATGAAAGAAAAACTAGAATGCAAGAGCTCTTCCAGCCCCAGCCCTGTGGCTCCAAACACTACTCACTCTCTCTCCAGACATAAGTCACATTTCCTTACCTCAAGCAGAAAGTAAGAATAAATAGGAGTTGGGGGGGAGGAAACAAGAGAGGTAATTTGCCTAAGAGAGTTAAATGAGATGACTCTGGTCTGTTTTCCTTTGTTATTCCATGCCTAATGAAGTGTCTGGGTAGTTGGAACCGCTCCTGCAGCATGATCTGATTGTTGTAGTTGCCTGTTTGTTTGCCGTGAGTTATTGTTTTATTTGGCTCTCATTTCTGAGCTCTTTCCCTGGTCTGTTGGGCAGACGGATGCTGCTGGATCGTGTTTATGAGCCTGTAAATGATTGGGGAGCTGTTTCTCCAACATAAGAGATTATGAGAGACAGAGAGAGGGGCTGTGCTGGGCTGTGCTGGGAAGAGCACAGACTGCTGCAGCATATGATGGTCTTTCTGCATCCAAAACCCAAAGCAGCATTTGAATGCACAACAAAGTGTGGGTTTTTTTCCAAAAGCAAGTTAGTTGGTCAGTGAGCTCTTAAAATTACACAGTGTCCTTCATACCAAACAGCAGGTTAAAGGATCCAACACGAGCTTCTTGCAGCCACTTTTATCTGCCTGGGGAAAGTATGACAAAGAGGTTTCATCTTCACAACTGTAGCTTCTGGCTTCCTATTTAAGTTATAATCAATATTTTCGTTTATGCCTGAACAGAACATCAATCATCTAACACCATGCTGTACAAATCAAATCTTGAAATTAAATTCTCATGCTTCGTTGCAAGTATGAATAGAATATTTCGTGATTGTCCAGTACAAATCAGTCAAATACTTTCTGGACTGAAGAAGACATACAGTACTTTGGAAAATTTACTTATCACTTCTGGAAAAACTTGGACTTTTTAGTTTAAGTTCCTTATTTCCTCAACTTCTCTAAAGCCAAATTGAATCACAGATACTAACAAAATATTCTCTGAGATAAGGAAGGGGGCAAGGGGAAACTGAAGAGGAGGAGAAAGGTTGTGTGTCTTTTACAAAAAAAGGAATTGCAAATGCCAGAGCAAAAATCTGGCACGTAAATATCAAAATCACAGCATTCACCCAGGCTCTCTATCAGAAGGTAACTTCTGCCCTTTGCTAAGAGAATTAAAGATCTGCAATAGCACTGAGGGCTAAAAGATTGCCCTTTCAGTTCTCCTCATATTAGGTATTATTAACAAGGGCCTTTTGTGATTCTTCTGCACAAGAGTGCTACAGCAAATTCCAGTTCATTACTTAAAGGGTTTTCACCTGATTTAAGGAACCCTGCGAGCTCAAAAATTCTGAGAAATCTCTCTGCCAGGAAACCCTTCACTGCAACAGTCCTTTCCAATAGCAAGGCAATGGTAGGGCTCATGCTATGAGGCTTTTTAGGTAAAACACAGCACAGAAAAACAAACAGATCATCAGCAGAGACTATGTGAGAAAACAAAGAAATTAATGTCATTTTGAAGAGGTCTTAGGGTACCACAGTGCAGAACATCCAGTCATCACCTACTACAGCAGTAACTGTGCTATTTCTTAGGTTAGCTATCATTTAACATCAAAGTTCCTCAAGAGCTCAGAATTTTTCTTCTGTGTAGGCTGTGTCAAAGGATTTGGAAAAATGAAGTAACAAATAGTGGCAAGGTTTATATCACAATTTCTTTCCTCAACCTCTATGAATGAAGCATTAGTGCTTTGGCATGTCAGGGCAGGTAGGGAGTCAGGGATCCTTGGACATTCAGGGATACTTTGGTCATATCCTCCCTTTCCTCCACTGACAATCTCCTTCAGGATCACTCAGAGTTACTGGGACAATCAGTTACTCCTTGTGCCTGTCAGATAAAGTGCTGAGAAAAAAACCTATTCATGAGAAACAAAAGTACCTACACACGGATAGCCAGCTGATTTGCTCACTCCAGAAAAGCTTCCCAACCCTGCTTGTAGGCATGGCAATAGAGAGAATTCCAGCTCAGGTCTTTACTGCAGAACCTCTGAGGTTTTAAACAATTACTCAGCTCTGCTCTCTCCCAGAATAAACCCTTTCATTTGGTTCTCCTGTTCCAGCCTGCAGCCATACTCTCTGCACCACGTGGCCACAAACACTGAAAGCAGCTGCAGGGTCTAAATGAAGCAGCCTGTGTTAGGCTTGGGCTGGGTCCACCGCCTCCCAGAGAACCCCTGCTCTGGGGAACACTCGAATATCCTCTGTGGGGCCAAGCACCATCAAGAGTTCAGAGTACAATGCACCTGCAAACCCAGTTGGATGGGCTGGCTGTGGTATCAGCCCCTACCATCAATAAATTCCCCTTCTGCACACGATATTTCAGGCAGTAACTGAAAGATGGGTGACACAGTTGGTTTCACTGGCAGAGCACACAAGGTTTTATTTGTCAACAAATGGGTTTCATGATCCATCATTAACAGTTGATTGATTGGCCCAGCACTTTGGCAGGATATTTTTTTATCACACTTTTCTGCAGCAGAATGTATTTCAGGAACTGTCTTACACACTGATTTGCTGGCAGAGGCTGTGCTGGCAGAAGGCAGAATGTTTCCTTGCATTCTTTGCTGGTCAGTGTGAGAGTGTGGAGTAGATAACATGAGGGACTACGTTATGGCTTTACATCTGTTTTTGTTATGATCAGATCTGTTCTTCCTCTTATCACAACAAAAACAAGTCTCATGTCATTTCCTCGTTCATCTAATGCAACCCAGATTCTCAGTTGTAAAAAAAAGTTATAAAAAACTACCAACCAAAAGAAACACCCAGCCCAACTAACCGTTCTCTAACCCAAATTTTAAATATTCATCTTTACATTTTTTCCATCTTTCTTTGTGCAATAAATACATTCAATCAGAAGAAAAATACACTAACTCACTGTGACAGATTGGACTCCATCTGTCAAGATTTCATGTTTGATATAGACTGGAAATTGTAGATAAAGGGGAAATATTCAGGTACTGTTCTTTCAATGAATGTCCCAGAGGGAGATTAAGGGAATGATAAATTGGTTTTGGTTACACCCTGAGCCAAGCCATTGGAAGCCTAATTAGAATCCAGAAGGATTGCAGCCAGGAAAGACAGATGCTGGAAAGAAGAGTAGTATGAGGAAAAGGATTTTAGTTTCAACTGGGACAGAACAAATGGACAAATGACCTTAAGTGTTAGCCAGAAAAGAGTATATTTTGTCATCTTGGTTCATTCCTGCAATGAACATCCTTGCAGGATCCCAGCAAATCCTATACACAATGGAGGATATTTTTGAAACAAGATAAATAAGAGGAGATTTGCTTAAAAGGCATTCAAGGGAGGAATAAGAATCCACCAAATCAGAACATTAGGGTAAAAATTAGAAATCCAGAAGACCTGTCTTATGACAGCATCCTGCATGATTTTGAACAATTAATTTAATTTCCCTGAGTTTCCACATCTGCTTAGAGTCTCCAATGTGCTTTTCTGAGAAAAAAAAATGAAACATGCTAGCAAGGAAATGTCCCAGTACTAATAGGGACCACAAACATTTGGAGATACTCAGTGACTTTTACACCAAGAAGAAGAAAGTGTCTTCAGGTGAGAGCATGGGAACAAATATTAATTTCACCTAATCAAGACAAAGCAAAGCACCTGACAAAGAATATTTATGCAAATTCACTCCAACTTACTGCAAGCAGTCCAGTGAGTCAAAGTGACAGGCCAGCAGAGCTAACAGAGGGCACTCTGCCCCTCGGGGCCAGGGAGGTGCCCCCTGACAGGCGGCGATGCTGACAGCAGAGAGGGCAAGTCCAGCTGATGGGCTGAGCTGACCGCTGGCACTTGGAGCTGCACAGGGAGTGAATGCAAGAGTGCATTTCAGCCACAGGAGCCTCAGTTAGAAACTCAGCAAATGCCAGGACTGCAGGAGCAATCACACATCAGAGAGCTCAGAGAAACTCTGGAATATCCTGGTGCTGATTTTCTCAGAGCTTGGAAGGTGTCACTCTGGCCCAAACAATAAAACCTGCAGCACAGATAACATCTAGTCTTCCCCTTAAATTCTAACTAAAAAATCCCAAAAACCAAAACAGGAATCATCCAAAGGAAATAGATTCTAGTCTTGTAAAAAAAAAGGAAAAACGCAGACCCTGAGCCCTGGATATTGGGCTCACGAGAAGAGCTGCCTGCAGGAAAGGTCACCAACATCTCTGCCTACACCTCTGAGGTTTAATGTTTGTCACACTTTGCCTTTGGCTCTGTAAGTCTGTTCAAAACCTCGACCTTCAGTCACTGCAGCAGCCCAGGAGCACGGGATCAGTGAATGATCTTCCCTGTGGCACAGCAGGACTCCCTCTCTACAAGTCCATTCTTTCTCAATCACAAGCACCAATGCTTTTGCTTTATAAACACTCCTGCTAACACTTCTGCTGCATTAATCTTCGAAGACAAAGATATAAGCCGCTACTTCCAGAAGAAGAAAAGAAATATTTATTTTGTACTTATGAAGAAGCTATTACTAGCAGTGAAATTTTCCATGCAACACATTCCTGTAAACGAAATTAATTAGATAAAAGCAGTACAGGCTTCGGGAAGAAAGATCCAGACATTTTCCTTGACAGACATGAAAAGCAAGACAGATATGTCCATGTTAGCAATGCAAAATACCATCAATTTCTGTATATATTATCTCATCTCAAGGAAAGACAAATGTTAGTGACAGTAATGTTACTTGTGGCAAGTTTAGTGGTTAAAACTTTCAGTTAAACTGAGTCCAGCCTTGTCCTGGGAAAGGCAAGACAAATTCACTTCAGAATTTTGGGGAATGCATAAGGCCAACAGAGCAACTCTTAAACAGGACAACGACTACAACCTCACTGTTAAGCTCCAGACACTTTGATAAAAGATGCCTGACAAATGTGCTTGAAAACAATAGACCAAAGAATTCTTGCAAGCAGTAATATGGGATTTTTGGCCAGCAAGTCACAATAATTAACCTGTCTGTGCATTTACAGTGCACAAGGATTGCTTGCACAACAGTATTGGGTTCTGTCACCATTGATAATTTTTGAGGTAGAAACAAAACTTCTTTAATTTAATGACAGAAGATAAAATTAAAAACCCAACCCAGCTCCTAGTAGCTGTGACACTGCACCATGGTACTACTGTTTAGCAAAGAAAATACAGAAGATATTACTCCATGCCCAGATTTATGTCAGTAGTGTCTTCTCCCTAATTCAGTATCTGTTCCTACTTAATTTGTTTTCTTGTTTCTGACCTATCAAGCTAAGAAATGGACTATGACACTACAAAAGTAATTATTTCTTTTTTCTTTTAATTTTCTCAAAGGCTAAGGAACTAAACATCACAACAGGAGCTCCAACAGTAATTGGGCTTCAGTGTCACTCTGTGCCAACTGCCTCTGAGCTGAAACACAAACTTTAATTTAACAAACGTCATCAGCCACACAGAAAAGCCTCAGCCTATCAGACATCTTTGTTAGGATGACATTGAGGTGCACATTTTCAGCACACACTGGGTTATGAAAGCTGCTTGCATTAATAACAACAGGCATTGGACACAATTATTGTAGAGTACAACCAACTTTTCCCCAATCATTTCCCAAAACCAGTGCTGCTGGGACAGGACGGATTAGAAGAGTAGGAATGTGGAGTATTATGAAGAGTAGTGAATGAAAACACTTTAGCAGTTTATATAAATGGCTTTCTGCTTTAATTTATATGAGCTCCAAGTTCCAGGATAGTCCAACCCACCCGTCACCAGTGCTATCAAAAAAATTTAATTGGCTTTAAGCCTTATTGGCCTCCTTAATTATGACAAGAATAGTTGGGTGGTTTTTTTGCTCTTTGTTGTTTTTTACAAACAACTCATCAATGTATTTGCTTTTTTGCCACTTTAATCTGTATTAGTGACAAAGGAACTGGAGGTTTAATTCTGAGGATCACCCAGTTTCTGACACTGGTAAGATTTAAGGATGACAATTTGGAGATCAAGGGATCTTTGCTGCTGGCAGTGGAGGTAGGCAATTTTGGGATTTAAGTAGCTAAAGCAGCAGTCAGACCACAAGATTTGTTTCCTTGATTTTTAACACTGTATTTGAGGAAAAAAACCATTAATACAGATCTCTCTGGGGTTTGGCTCACAGAGGTCCATAGGGCATTCTCATACATTCCAATTTTTGTGTCTTTTTAATGTTCCAGGCAGGGTATCTTCCAAACACAGTTGAAAATCTTTTTTTGATATCCCTTACTATATATAGAATAACACCAAGTACAGGACTCTGAATCATTTTATTTATTTTTCTGTATCTTTCAATATTCATAGGGAGTTTTGCAATCCCTAATCAGGAATTACCTCGCTTCCTTTCTAACATGTGCACAATACTGCTGGCTGCTTTCCAGACACAACAGTTTAATTTCCTCACTTTATAGGATGCCTAAATATCTATCCAATTCTTTAAAACGTAACCATGAGCTGGGTTCTTTCAATTTTGCTTAAGCTTAGCTTTTTAGGTCAGCTTAATTCTTGCCCTGAACATTTAGGCTCCATTGCCTGCCTGTGTCAGACACCAAACACCAATTTCCTTTTTCTTTGTCACCAAACTTATCTACACTGCAGAGAGTTTTTTTCCAAATTACAACACTTAATGCATTAATCACTTTTATTTTCTGTTTTAACAAAGAGAATAAAAGGAATGATAAATAAGTGTATAGGTGAGGTGATTCAGTAGTGATCCTGCACCTGAAAACAAGACAGTCTGGTCTCCTGAGAGATTACTGCATTTGTTTCCACTGCATTTATCATCATCTTGATAAATATTATGACTTTCTTAAGCTCAATCAACCTTCTGCATTAACATGAAAGATAATTCACCACCTATGCAAGTGCACAGCAAGAAAAAAGAGCTCAATTTGGGAAGCAGAGTAGGAGCCTGGTATGGTTAAGTTTCCTCATTACAGATGCCATTTAGGATTCAGTCACTGCTGATATTGAGGAAAAAAATCTAGGAAACTATCCTATCAGTGAAACCTATTAATTAAAGTGCAGTATAAAGAGAGCAATTAATTATTAGTCGTGTAATTGTTCACAATAACCACTGACAGGAAGAACGTATTGCCACACTAAGATATACTGTGTGTAATCAGCAAAATGAGACATAAAGGCCTTTTTTACTCCTTTCTAGAGACATCTGAAGTATAAAACATTTCTGGTAGCCATTCATAACATAAAAGGGAGAAAAGAATAAAGAATAAAGAAATAATAAGAATAAGAATAAAGGAAAAAAGAGTGAGCCTGTGATTAACTTGTTGGCAGAAAAAGAGAGTATCAATCTCCCAGCATTGATCCAGGCCACATTCCCCTTTCCTATGGCTGCAGGATGTTTGGGGAGTTCAGATTTGTTGGACATTCTATTTTCTGGACCTCTTAATGCCCCAACAAATATTTGCCAGACAAAGGATGTTAAATACTTTCTTTATCCATGTCAGTGTGTTTGACTGCCCCTTGTTTGCTTCTCTGTCTTCTTCACTGTTGTCTTCCATCACAACTCACTCTTCTAATTCCCTTTTTATTTCCTTATTCCTCACTCCAGTTTTTCCTAGTTTATTATGCCCTATTCTCATGTGACTTTCTTGGCTGCTCAGAGCTCTACACTTCTTGTCTCCAACTTCACCTCAAACAATTTCAATCCCTATTACTGAACTTCTTGGATAAACAGAGTTAGCATAACAAAGGGACACAGTTGAACCACATTTTCTGAAGAAAGTATCTCTGTTTTTTAAAAGATATTGTAGTGAAAAAGAAAGTTAAAATATTACTTAAAAGCAGGGGAGAGAAGGAGGAAAATAAAACAAAGGATTTCTTACCAGATGGGAAAAAAAGAGACCAATGCATCACTGAGGTACCAAACCCCTGCTTTTAAACCAAATGGCACAAGGCATATTTGAAACTACCAGGCCATGTGGAAATGGACACAGCACCTTTATTTGCAGGAATAACCAGGTGGGGTTTTGGTGTTTTTCCCCTGAACTCAGTAGTGCAGCACCAGCAAGCCCAACCACGGCAGGGGCCGTAGGCATGATGGGCATGACCCATCTGACTTTTGTGAAACCAGGCACCAGCTGATGTTCCAAGGAAGGTTCACAGTGCTCAGGTTGTTCCAAGCTAAACTGCTGTATTTACACATTCTTCCAGCCAGCCCTGGGGAGATGTTAAGCTGGTTTCAGTGGAGAAAATACCAGAGCAGATCTCAGGGCATGGGCCTACTGTCACATCAGGTAAAAACTGAATCACTACAGAAACATCTCTACACTTTTCTTTGCCTCAGTTTTTCACTGCTTGAGTAGTGAGAAAATATATTTCCTGCAAAACACTTTTTGATAATAGGATTAATCATACTGTAGAAGTATTAGAGACTTTGTAGGGGTGGAAATGCAGATATTTCCAGTGCCCTGTGTCACCTCCCCTTCTTGGATCTTAAGAAACAGTCCCCATTTATTTATTTATTCACGGAAGTGAATTCATTGTGTTAATTGGGAATGGGAAAGAAATTACTTTCATTCACATATTTCAAATTGATTGGCTGTCTGATTTTGTTAGAAAGAGTGAATAAAGCCCTAAACAAATATACTAATCTACCTAGACACACAATTATTCATTGTGATTTCTTCTACTGTGCCCCTTCTTATTCATTCTTGCTGTAAGATAAACAGCCCCAGTCTTCTCATCTCACTGCACATGAGGTTTTCAAAGGCCCTAGTTAGCCATTCTTGATAAAGTCTAGATTAGTTTATTGGTTTATATTAAAACTACACAAAAATACTGATTTGCTTAAAATTGATTGTCTTCAAAGACAGTTAAGGAAATATTACTTATTCATATGCCCAAGATGAATAGTTCTATAGTTGATGTTTTATAGTTGAGGTTTTTCAGCACAAAAAAAAAAAAAACCAAACCAAACCCAAAAAGGTACCGATATCAAGGTAGAATTGTAGTTTATTTTAAAGTAAATTGTGGTGGTCTGGACTATTCTTGACTTGCTAGACAAAGCCAGGCTTCTCAGTGGTATCAGGCATCAAATACCTGCAGACCTCTCACAACTTCTATCACATAATGTCCTGGGCAAATGGACAGAGTCAATCAAATATGTTCAAAAAGCTTTCCCCTTTTTTTTCTTTTTTTTAAAATAGAACTTACCTGGTTGTTACATTCAACAGAAAATGTCAACTTTTAGAAAAATACTTCTGAAGCCTTTCAAGAAAATCAAAGTTTTGGTTTTGCAGCTTTTACAGATGTGAAATGAAGCCGACATGAACTGCCCGAGTAAGCAGCAAGGTGACTGACAATAAACCTCTCAAAAATAATTTCATTCACTAAATGAGATTTTTTGGAACATTCCTGAACTGTAAATAATATAAAGGTTGGTGCTCAAAGATTAGAGCAAGTTAGGAGATAATTTATTTTCTGTGTGTTTTGCAAACTACAGAAATCCAATTTCCAGCTACTTTTTCCATTACCTGAAATAAATATTGGGGTCTGATCACACATTTAATAAGAATATGCATAACTTTCTGGGAATTTCATCAGGAGAAAGGAGGATATAGACAGTATAGACAAACAATCCAAAGAAATGAAGCACATTGGCTTTGGGGAAAAATTGTTTACCATATTATAATAAAAACCCTTTTAGAGTGTTAAGGGAAAATCATCTTCTGTAGTTTCTTGGACATTTTTCTTTGTTCTGAACTGACAGATTTACTTGGCATTTTGGTAAAATTTATTTCAGCAGTACTGTTCACTTCCCTAAGTGTTTTAAAACATATATCTGATTAATAAGCTCAGTTACTGAAACACAGACTTTCAAGAAATCCAAAAGATTATTTCCCAGAAGTCAGCATTGGTTGTTAAGAAAACCACTGACATGTTTAGTATGGACACACACTTAACACATCATCTACAATACTGCAGAAGTGGGAAAGTCCACCTGAGGCTGTGCCAGAATTCTGCTTCAGGTAAGGACAGAGCTCCCCACCGGAGGGGATTGGTGACAACACTGATTTCATCATTTGTTTTCCATTTTTGTCTGCCTTCATGGGCTACATCCCCTTTAGATGACACTGTCAGGCCGTGCCATGGCCCAGATTGGGTTTTAAAGGAAAACACAGCAAATCCCTGATGCAGCTTAGAGCAAAATCCTGCAGGAATGGTTCCAGCCCAAAGGACCAAATGTCAGAGCACAGCATGAGCGAGAGGGCAACAGCAGGACAAGGGACTCCTAAGCTGCTGCAGGGGTTTCTCCTGGGGTGTGTCGAGCTCCAAATCTCAGTAATAACTGACAAACACACATATACGTACGAAAATATTTTTGCTCTTGTTTCCACTTAATTGAACTTCTAAACACTTTGCAGTGAGAAGCTGAATCCATTTTAAATCCTAATAAAATAGAAAGATGTCCCCAATCCCAATGAGCAGAAAGTCTCCTTGCTCTTTAAACCAGTGAGAAAAGTTGCAACAGCACACAGGGAAATAGCTCAGCACTCAGAGCATTTGCTTTGGCAGAATTCTTCTACTCTGCCTCAGTTAAGACTGCCATTTGCTAATATAGCACATAATTTGATTTAAAAGTGAGACCAATTCAGAGATCTCATGTCTTGCTATCTGTGTGCACTTTCTTCACATAGTGACTGAATATCTTATAACTCCTTGGAAATGCACACCACAGTGAAATATAATATTTAGTCAGTTTATTACCATTACTAAATGTACTGTTACAGTATAAATCTTTAAAAGCATGTCAGGACCTACCTAAGCTTTGTGACGGATTGAACATTAATGCTTGCTTGCTCTGGCCTAGGAAAAATCTAATTTCCCAATAATACGACAGCTATACAGTGTGTAAATGCCGAAGTCACTGATTACATTCGAGTCAAATATTTATTTACCCACTGACAAAGTGTTAGTCCTGGCAAGACAACAAAACCTGATGCTAATTATGGCCACAATTTTTTCTGATGCATCCAACACTAATGTAGTTTGTTTAAAACAAAACAAAACAAAACAAAACAAAAAAAAAAAATACACAGGCATTTCAAAGGTTTTTATCCCCCTGAATATGGTATAACTCCATTTCGTGCACCTAAAATTTCATGGCACTATTAAGAACATTCTTCACCTTACATACATCTCACTTCTCTTTACCACTGCTACAGAAGGTGGGGGTAACAAGGTACCATAACTGTCATAGCATGGAAATATCAAAGGAAGAGATATTGCTGCACTACAGTACTACCTCAGCCACTGGAAAACATCACTCACCTCCCTTGAAGATGCGAGGATTCTGGCATGATATGAACAGGAAAATTCAAACCAGGCCAGAAAGTTTCTGCAAAAGAAGTCCTTCAGGATAAAGCAGTTGGAGTTCTGCAGGGAAGGCAGCTGAAGACCAGACCTTGTGATCATGAGAAACTGAAAGACAAAACAGGCCACGTAGAGACTGTGAACTTGGTACTAGACCCAACTCACAGGAGAAATAATATTTTTCTTGCTCTCTCTTCTATTTGCCTCCTTTTTAAATAATAATTTATGATTTTTTTCTGTTTTCTTTTTTTTTGATTCTTCACATTGCATTTTCAAACCTACAGTCTCTTACAAACCTAGCTTTAAAAAAACAGTCTAATCAAGAAAAATTATATAGTAAAAATTGGCTTCTTCATGCTGAAATCAATCTTGAAAATGGAATCGAAGTTCCTGGCAAGTCTGTCTGCCTGAATTAAAACTGTTCTTGAAATTTCTTTAAGCAGGCAGTAAAGTTTTCTTTTTTCATTTAAAGTTGAGATTCACGTGTGATAAACAGGCAGGTAGACAAAGCATTGAGAAACACTCCCAATTGCCTAAAAGCATGAACAAAAATATATGGGGGAAATGCTGTTAGACCAACAAACAGGAAGACGATAAAAAAAAACAAAACTGAGGAAACAAATCCAGTTTAAAAACGAAAAAACAACAAAACAAACAACAACCAAATAAAACCCAACAAAAACTCAACAGGCAATGTATGAAGTAAAGACAAGCAGAATGCAGAGGGAGGTTAGGGTATGGAAGAATTAATACTGAGATATATCCATCATTACACAAGGAGAGTTTTTGGAGCGCCCGTTGTCACTCCATTTCGCTAAGGAATGAATACACGCCCTATGGTTTGAGTTTCCCAGCACAGCTCGTGGTACAACACACTGATGTGCTGTTTGTGTGACATTTTCACTCCAAAACATTCATCTTCTTCCAGCTAGAACAGACTGATTAAACTTTAACCGGAGAAGACACGAGTTAGGGAGTGTTTATTTGTGGCTCACATACGGCTCCTGTCGTTGCACATATGACATTAGAACACAAGAAAGGGCAACTGTCTAGACCCCACTGAATCACTTGGAGGCCTACATATGGTTTCTATTAATCTCCAGTTTCCTCAAAAACCTGTTCTTTTTCCACCCCCCCCCCCCCCCCCCCCCAATCTGTAAATCTTCACCCTCCTTCTAAGCCTGGCCTCTAAACTAATTTGTGAAATTAGAGTCAGATTCTGCAAACATTAGCCCACATATGCATAGAAAACTTCAGGCTACATCTTCTTAACGACTTCAATATGACTCAAATAATTAAAGCTCAAAGCATATGTGAGCTGTCTTGATTCAGGGTAGAAAGTCACTGCCTTCCATGTCAGTCGATGAGGACTCTGATCTGAGCCATGGAAACGCCAAAATTCAAAAGCAGCCTCGATGTCTGACGCTCACCTGGGGTAGAAGAGCCTCAGGCAATGCACAAACAAGGGAATCAGCCAGAAAGGGAGACAAGGCTGTGATCAGAGGCTTGCTTGCCCCCTAAAATAATAAAGCACAAACCAGTCCCAGGTACAAAACAGTAAACATTTTTTGTTTTATGAGAAGGTCTCAGGTACTTGGGTTTAACAACCTCAACAAGTGCAGATACAACTTTATAGCTTGAGGGACACCTACTCTGAGTAACTCCCTTGCCAGGCAGTGCTGCACCAATCACTATTTTATTTTACAAATCTGTTTTAAAACACATATATGCATTTATAAATATACACACACGGTCAGCAGTGTGACCTTATATGCAAATAATAAATAAACCTGGATAGACTGGTTTACAGTGAAACATGTATCTGCAGATTTCCTTAAGGAAAATCCCTCTTCTTGTTGTTGTTTTCTATTTCTCTCTCAGAGAAAAGAGACAAAAGCAGGAAAGAAGACAAATCCTTTGCATTAAAGCAGTCACCAGCACAAGACACTAGCCAAAACCCACTAAAGCTGTTAAACAAGTATTACTTCTCACAAATGAAACAGCAGAGTAGCCAGAATGGCATTTCAGCAGGTATCAGCTAACTTCCTTACACTGATGTAGGGAAGTTTATCCTAATACACAGAAATACCCATCATAGCTAATTTTATTTCACGCTGCAAACATCTTGGCAGAAGAAAGCTGCCTGAAACTAATGAATATTTTCATGTTCCTTCTGTTTGTTTAAGGTGAGATCACTGAAACAAAATTACGTAGGAAAAATATCAGCTTCACAAATTAGAAATCAAGTTTGTCAAAGAAAAGCAATCACAATTTTTTTTTTTTTTTACTTTCTCTCAAGTAGATCTGTTAGAAAAAATGTTTTCCTCCAGGTAACTTGTATTGGAAGAAAAATATCAGGTTGCTATTAAATCAGGGTAGTAGATACATTGTGGGTATCAGTGGGCTGGGCCTTTTTCTTAGCTTATAAATATTTATTTTCATTTTTTCTATCTACTGTGTATTACTTATATTCTTAATAAATATAAGCATACAATTAATCTATTAAGAAAAAAGTCTAATAGCAAAAAGGATCCAATTTTATTAAATAAATCATACTGTGTTTTCTGATTATAATGAAAAGAGACTGTATGGAGGTATTCTTCCTCCTTAGTAAAAACTTCCCTATGAAATTCTTAGACAAAATATTTGGACTGTGCAAGGCAGGACTTTTATTCCTCTGGGGAAACTGGTGTTAAAGAACCTCTGACCTTTTCTTTACAGAAAATAATATCTCATCAAAGGTATTGCTTACAAATGTACAGGGCCCAATGTCCTTTGGTTTAATCACACATTCCTAGGGAAAAATATCCCTTCATTTGTAATTTTCATAAGGTTTTTTGGAAAGCATAGGCATCATTTGAAATTTAAACATAAAAGATAGGTTGGCATTTGAAAAACATGATATGTTGGGTTTTTTTCTGTGTAAATATAGGTGCTGCATGAGAGAATGAAGACTTCAGGATAATTTAGAAAGGCGCTTTCCTAAATAAATGAGCTACATTATACTGCAGAACTTAGCTGAATTCCTTACTGCAAGAAGAACACTCTGTACCCATAACCAGACACAGAGACTTGGAGTTAATTTCTGCCTCCTGATTACCTGAGCAAAACGATCCCCGTGGAGGACACTGGGCTGATATTACGGCCGATGGAAAATGAAACCGGCGGTGAAACACGAAGCACCGATCCTTGGAGCTCTGTGGTGCTGCTGTGGGCACTCAGTGCCTGCGTGGGATGAAGAGTGCTCAGAGCTCTCTCTCTATGCCCATTCAAAACACAGTGAACAGCAGAGACGGGCCAGGCAAATATTACAAGGACAAGCTCAAGGCAAATTTTCGAGCTGTGTGGCATTAATTCCACACCGTGGACAGCAGAGCTGCAGCCTGGCTGCTGGGGCAGGGATTATACACTGAGCCTGTCACAGGTTATGAGCAAAACCAGTATTGACACTGCACATCACTGCAGATGCCAGACAAAAGCAGGTGCTGTGGATAAAGAAGAAGCAACTTCTGGGCCCACTTTGCTGCTATAAAAATCGGAGCAGTTTCTCAAAGAAACATCAAAGGCAAGATTTTTCATATGAGATGGATGTGATTCCATTCTTCCCTACTTCTGCACTTCAAAATATAATTATAAGATGAACTGGACCACATTTACTGATGATGTAATTCCACTGAAGTTATTTCTGGGAGAAAATTTAATCCACTAACATAAGTCTGCAGCATGTTGATA
Source organism: Aphelocoma coerulescens (assembly GCF_041296385.1). Classification (NCBI taxonomy): domain Eukaryota; kingdom Metazoa; phylum Chordata; class Aves; order Passeriformes; family Corvidae; genus Aphelocoma; species Aphelocoma coerulescens. The sequence goes on along the minus strand of NC_091018.1, from coordinate 2,247,270 downwards.
ATTTATAATTGAACAAACTGGATTTCCCTTTGTTTTATCTGTACTGGTTGAAATAATATATTGTTTTAAAAAGAAGATTAAATTAATACTTTTCTGTGTGGACCAGGTTTAGCCTGTAAGGGTGGGGAGGAACTAGAACAGGCTGCCCAGAGAAGCTGTGACTGCTGCATCCCTGGAAATGGTCAAGACCACCTTGGATGGGGTTTGGAGCAACCTGGATAGTGGAAGGTATCCCTGCCCATGGCACAAGGTGATTTTTAGTGTCCCTTCCAACCCAAACCATTCCATGATTCTATGACTCTATGACTAGTAATGATTAGATGTGTCAGGAAAAAAAAAATTCAAATTGTTGACCTCAGGTGGAATTATGTCAGCCTTTTCCTAAACAAGAAGCTGCCTTGAAATCCCACAGAATAAATTTTAGCAAAATATTTATGTCCTAGGCCTGGCTTCAAACGTCAACATGGTTGAAGGTGGAACATGGATGTCTCTTCTAGAGGGAGGTACAGAGAGGACTCTGCCAGCACAGCACAGGGCAGGAGAGCAAAGAGTTGTGTTCCACCAAAGAGAACATCAACATCAGAACTCTTCCAGCTGTTTTAATTCTGCTTAAGGTAAAAATCCATGCGATCCAACAAACATGTCTCCACTTGGGCTGAGCAGGTACAGCCAGAGCTTTAACACCTCTTTCAATTGGCTTTGCTCACATCTCCTCTGTGCACACATTCCTAATTCCATTCACTATGCTTGTCCTTGCACATGTTTTTGCATTATTCAGTAGCAAATTCAGTCCTCAGGCATAAACAAACAAATCACATATGTTTCATTAGCTACAGCAAGGTCTAATTGCAGCAAGCAGAAACACACAGAAATTTGAAAATGTTCAGAACTGTTACTATAGCCACCACCAAGTGCAAATACTTAATACAAACTTTATAATATAAATAATTTAATAGATCGAAACCTAATGAAAATGAAAAGACAACCAGAAAGGAATATATTTTAAAGCATTAACATCCTGTGGAAAAATATATTCAGGCATAAACTGGCCAAACACAATTATAACTCTAGGTTCTCTACGGGAGAATGGGTTTCAGACCCTTCTCCCATGCAGCAGAAGCAGCTGAGGTTTTCCACTACTGAAGAAACAAATAAAAACCACAGAAGAGAAAATTGAATTCCAAAGAATTCCAGGCTTTACAGGAGAGGAGGTGATCACGACATAATTAACAGTGCCAGATTGCTTTTCTCTTCCCAGTGTAATGTAATTATTCGAGACATCCCTTCAAACCTAAGGTTATCTTTTAAAAATACTTGTGTACCCTCAGCTTCTCACATTTCTGTCATGTTGCTTGACTTGTCTCAGAGTTTGGCTTACAGGTTGTAACACCAAGCTATTAATAACCCTAGAAGATTTATAAGCATTTAATGAACTTTCAGGAGAGTACAGAGGAATAAATAAAGATATATTCGGTTTCTGAAATGAAGCTGCATATCTAGAAATAGCATTAAATTTGAGAATTTCAAAGAATATCCTTAAATAGTATTTTCTGTGTTCATTCTGAAATTTTAGCTTGCTAAGTTAAGAAATTAACCAGCAAGAACAAACACCACAAACACCTTTCAAGGAAAACAGTTATTCCTACCTTATCAAAAAGAGACAAGTACAGCCACCAAATATTTGTAAGTTTGACAGTCCCTAAAAGAAACTTATGTAAAAGAAAAAAAGTGGCCCAATTCCAGCCTGAACTTTTTTTAAAAAGAAAAAATTTTACTACCATACACTGTCTAGGGTTAACCAGGGGTAGATACATCTGCAAAATCAGAAAGAGAAATTTCTCCATGTGTATAAACCCACGTAGAATATATTTATACATCTATACATGTACATAAATATAAAGGGATAAAATAAATACCTGCACTGAAACAGGTGACACCACTGAAAACCAGGAGGGAGCCATTGAAATTTATCACAACTTACTTGTGACCCTTTTGGGGTCACATAGTTTGGGTACACCATACCAAACTGCAAAGTTTGGAGCATATTTTGCATCTACTGTAAGAATGGACAAACATTCAGTCAAACATCAGAAGTGCTCACAGATCTATAAAGGAAATATTTTTTTCTCTGTTTTGCTGGGAATGACTAAGAAGCACTCAACTGTTGGAGTTCCCAGCTCCCTCTGCCTTGGGTTCATATCACTACATAACAAATCCTAAAAAGAATTTCATAGGAGAGATGAGCATTAGTCAAATTTACTATTTCTCATCATGAAGAGTAAAAAGGTAAATTCAGATGAAGACAAATGGGAGCCAAGACCTTCAGACATCTTCTTGTAATTAAGAAAGTGTCAGAACCTCTGTCCTAAATTTGTTCTGTCAAAAGAAATAGAACAGATCATTGTTTCCAAAGCTAAGACACATTAGAATTTTTATTAGGAGCTCCTAACAAATGAGAAATACAGGAGCAAAACTGTTATTTGAATGTCACTGATTCTTCACATTTAATACATCTAATTTCCTCTTTCTCTTAGCAGAGCTGCTATTGGAGCTGTCTGCAGCATTACACAGTGCTCAGGCACAAACACAGAAGAGCCACTGGTTTGCAATTGAAATGAGATTTCATAAATCAAGGGAATGCAGCATTGCATGTTAGTGGAAAGCTGGCTCTTTGCTATTTTAAAACAATATTTTTAAAGCATACTTTAATTCAAACAGAAAATTATTTTATCAGTAGTGTTAGCCCCAGTTATTTTATATATTATTGGTGTCTTTTCATATCTTGCACATAAAAACATACAGCCTTCCTTTCTCCTTTCAAAAGCATCCTTTCTATATACATTAAAGATATTATCCAACAACTTTAGTTTCTAAAAATCTTCTCCCATATTTGATTGTGCAGCTTGGTTGTTAATTATTTTTTCACTCAGTGTTGATTTCCTTCGTGCAAAGACTCTAGTTTTATTTTTAGTGCCTTATATAATTGTTCACTAATGCCTTATTAAAGCTGAACACCTGTAGCCTCAGTTATCTTATAAATGAGTTAACAAGGAAAAACACTCCCCCAGGGAAGCTTGTATTATAGATCTGAACCAGGAGAGTTAAACCATTATGTACCTCCTCAAAGTTAGCTGTTCTCTGGTTCCAGTGTTTCAAGCTGTTATTCCTGCTTTTTGGCAATAAGAAAGGATCAGATTAAGCCCAGAAAGAACGAGCATGGCAAAAGGAATTCTTCTATAGGACGCTTCTGCAGAAGCTCATGACTTTGAATGTGTTAGTCCTTAACAGAGCAGATGGAAGTGTCCTTTTCAGAAGCTTGGCATCGTGCTCTGCAAACAGACCAGCAGAGATCATACAAGAACCACAGCATTGTTTGCTCAGGGTTGTTCATTCTTTAAAACACTGATGCAGGCAGGAGCAAGAGGTTTCTTTTCTGCCTCTGCAAAGCTTTTCCTGGCAAGAACATTGCCAGGCTCCAGAGCTGGCAGCAGCAGCCAGAGGCTGTTGGCACCGGGCACTTTTGGGGGTTAGGTCAGCTGTCCCACTTGCAGCTGAGCCTAAAACCACCCCAGCTCTCCCTGCCCTCACTGCTGACCCTGGCAGAATTCAGCTCCACCCGGTGTGTGTGTCCCAGCCACAGGTGCTGCTCCACCAACAGAGCTCAGCAGGAGGAGGAAGGGGACTCACCTCCAGCAATATTTCCCCCAGTTCAGAACCCCACACCACCCCAGTCTCAGTTCTGGTAAAGTTTGTTACTTGGACTGGCACAAACTTCTGCTCCCTGAGGCCAGGGGAGAGGACAGACCGTGGCAGTGGGACACCCTGCACGGGCTGGCATTTCCAGCAGATTCACTCTTCTGACAGCAGCCTGCCCTTGACTGAAATGGAAGAAAATCCCCAGTACAAACGAAATCTCAAAGAATATATGTGGGCAGAGGCCAAAGAGCAAGGAAAGTTTTCCAGCACCCTAGAATCTATTGCTTTAATTTGTCTATACAGCTATATAAAACCAGCAATTTATCTTGTCTTTTTCTGAGCAGCCTTTTATAAAGCAAATCAAATATTCTCACAAGTGCCATTCCAGAATCATTTCTGAATGGGAAGCTCAGGTCTTCTCAGTATAATTTGATAGTGTGTAATGTAATTGGCCCCTGGCTGATATCTTCATTTATTTCATGCATTTTCAGATTCACATCGATACTGAAACGTGGCACAACCCTTGTCCTCTTGAGGGAACGAGCTTGTAACATAAACCTGGAGGAAGAAAAAGTGACTTATCCAAAGTAGGTGTGCCCTGAACAAAAATTCCCAGTATTTTCAGGTGTCTCTTTCCATGCTTCTTTCTGGGTTGTCTGACAGAGAAAAGATAGCTGGGTTAGCACCTATGCACTAAATCTGTAATAGATGATTCCCAATAAAAATAAAAATAAAAAATTCACCAGATGAGCGCTAAAGTAATTAAAGCCTATCAAACTGATCCTTATTGCACCATTGGTAGGATATATCCAGACAGGACTCTATTGAATTCCCATTACCTTCACTGAAATAATGCAGATCTACTGCCTCTTCTAAAAATGGTTCTCTGAGCTTTTTCACGACTGATTGTAAAATAGACTTACTGGGGTGTCGTAAAACAATTCTTCGTTTATTTACAGGTATGAAAATACAGCCCCCAGTCACAACCTGACAGATTTCACAGAGCATCACAAACCCCAGAATATATGCCCAGTTTAAATATGTAAAATAAAGATGACCCAGTTCAAATAATGGCCCAAGGGCCTGCGTGTTGTAAAGTTGACATGTTTGAATTATAGGAAAACCAAAGTGTCCAGAGCTAATTAAATCCATTCATCTTGGATTTTAAGTTTCAGACAGATCTGTAATGAAAATTTATTTCATTTTCTTTCTGTTACTTATTCCAAATCTCTCTATAGCTCTGCTAAATGACCAGATGTTTGGCAAATTCTGGATCTGGTAACTGGGAAGGGCCTTGTGGTGCTGGGAGCTCTGGTTTTTAACAGGAATAACCATGACTCTCCAACACGGATAACGTATTAATCCGACAAAAAGCAGGTCTATGAAGTTAAACTGTGAATAAGGTGTATTAGAGCTCACAGAGGCTCCCCCACCCCCCTGATTTTGGGTTGCGAGGGAGCTGCAGCACTCACTGGACACAGCTCTGGTCAAGAGGTTGAAGAAAACTGGACTTATGCAACCAATTTGTAGCACAGCACCCCGGCCATGAGGCTGAAGGACCCTAAGGGGCAGAACCACAGCAGCTGTTGGACACCCAGAGTGGGACTCAGGACAGACACTCAGCACCCTCACCCAACAGCAAAGTTTTCCCTTGCTCACATCATCAGATCAGTCTTGATGTGGCCCTGGTTCCTCAAGGTCCCTGCTCTAGGACCAGGAGCCCAGGAGCCTGGGGAGCCCTTGCTCCATCCATCACTCTGCTGGCATTACAAACCTGGAAGCTGTGGGTTCAATCCAGGACTCTTGGGGCTTCCCTGCTGCAGAGCTGGAAGCCTGGAAGTTCTGGGCTGGGTTCCCAGGGCCTGTAGTGCACAGGCAGCCTGCATGGCAGAGCAGCCATAAGGCACAGATCCTGAGAGCCCTGCATCTGCTCAGGGAAATTGATATTTGGGTAGAAACAGAGAAACTGAAACACACAAAAAAAGACAATTTCACTGAGCAGCTGGGGTATGGAGAGAGCGCACATTTGGAAGCATTGCATTTTATTCCCTGGGTTTGGGGAATAGGGGTGGTTTTGCTTTTAGTTTGTTTCATTTAATCCCTCATTCAAAGAAACAGAAGCATCAAAATGCTTTAGGTTGGTCTCTGAGCAAAGTCTCCCCTTTTCTTAAAATACCCAAAACATGACTCACAAGATGAAAAAAAATCGTGACAGTTCTGATAAAGAATAGATGAGACAAAGTGGAAACAGCAGACACCAGTTCAGGGAAAAGCTCTCAAAATAATTATGACACGAGATCTGTACTCCCTAAAGTTACAGAGCAGACAAGGAGACACCACTAAGCAGCACAGGAATGTGCATCTCTGCCTGGATTCTATCACTTGCAGACATTCATCATCAATTTGTCCAGGCTTCAGTCACTGCCACTGCACCTGGATGCAGATCAAGGACTCTGCAGGACATGGAGAAAGCCCAGGGATGCATCTACCTCAGGACTGGTGGCAGTTTCTTCCCTGACTTACTCCTTCTGCTTCAGGTGTACCAGGAATGATTACAGTTGTGTTCTGTCCATCTCTCACCACATTTAATTTGATGCCTGTAGCCTCCTTTCTCTGAGAAATGACACCAAAAAAAGTAGCAAGGCACATTTAAGCAAGAATGCACAGTTTCCCAAGACCAATCTCTATTATTTATGTGTTTGTGTTCATCATGATTATGCCTTAATCAGTATTTGGGACTACAGCCTTAATCATATTTTCCCCCATTATATGAATGATGAATGACAAATAGTCACAGGACTAAAAAGTAGATCAAATCTGTTGAATAATGACAGCTGGAAATGCCTTTTGTTGTGCCAAATGAGATATCCAGCTGTGACTCTGACTTGACAATTATCACTTAGTTAATCAATCAGGGGAATTCCAGGCAAATGACTCCAACCCAAAGGTCGGGAGTGGTTATCACTGGTGTACTCCGTGCTGCAGAGCATTCTAAATAGTTAAATGGCTCTGTACACGTGCGTGGCTTTTATTTGCAATTTATTCATGATTTTACATTAATCACTGACATCCTGACACCTAATTAGTAACACTGCCAGGCAGCGCGGGGTGAGAACTACCATACGTATTTTAATAATCAAAGTTGAGACAGCAAGCTAAAATCAGGGCTTCAAAATGAAGAGTGACAGTCAGTATTTAATTAGTTTCATCTGTACATACTCTTTTCCTTTTCACTACACACCGTTCAGGCTCACTCAAAGTCAAACAGAAATTAAAGTAAAAAAGCTTTCAAAGATACTTTATAGAAATGCTACAAAATTCCATTAATATGTGAATAGTGTAATTTATCATCTATGGCTTAGAAAATACTATGGAATTCTGTCATCAGCTCTCTGCAGAAATCACTGACATCATTTTTGGCTCCAAAAAGCTTAACTGCCATCCACATGCTAAGCCACAATCTGAGGATTTAGGAGTGAGCATTTGGAAGATTTCTAAGGACTAGGCCCTCTCTCTTATTCAAGGATGCTTCAGGGTAGTACTTATTTAATTAGAAATTAATTTCACACTAAACCATTTTTTTCTTGGCTAATTAATGACAAATCTGTCAAGGAGATTTACCTGGAAAACCATATTTCCTATCTTTTCATCGCGTGCTGCTTTCCTTTTGTATTACTTTGTTGTGACATAAAGTTCTTCTTTTAATCTGGAAAGAAAAAAAAAATTCAAATCATTCAACTTGAACCAAAATATTTTTTTGTTTTTTTTCAAATATCACCTTCTCCAAATTTTCTCAGGGTTCAGGCCATTTTGGACTATTTTATTTTGCTTCAGCCAAGAAGCCTCAGTTATTCCCAGCGTTCCAGTGCTCTGCAACTTCCACACAGGGCTTTGTTTCCCCAGCAGACAGATTTAAGCTCTTTAAGGAGTGCCAGGGGTTTTTCACCTGGAGGGTTCATTCAAATGGATTCAGTTGAGATCTTCCAAACACTCAACATTATAGACTTCACCCGCTGTTGTATGCAGAACACATAAAATGTAAGTTACATTTCTGACTGGGGCATTTCATTAAAAAAAACCCTGATATCATGCAGATAGGCCCTCATTTTTGATAGTGAATTTCATAGGGATTTGTTCTTTTATTTGGATCACTTACAACAGCCTTGTTTCTTAGCAACCAGACGTGGTAGAAGACTTTGACACAGAAGAAATAACAATCCCTCCAGTCAGTAGGACAATGAAAACCAGAAAGAAGCAGCAAAATCAAATGTCGTTTGTTTGATGGCTTTTGGCCCAAACCACTCGCCCACATTCTCTGAGCCTTCTCCTCAAGAAGCATGGAAGATGGGAAAAGTTGTGCTGCCATGGAACTGAATTTATTCTTTTTTCTATTTATGGCAGCAACAAATCCAAAATAATTTCATGACAGTATTTACCACATAATCACAACATATAAAGCCCAAGCAATGGAAAAAACTCCATAATTATAAAAAACTAAACAATTACATACCTTCAGAATATTATGATTAAATTTGATATGTAAAGGGTTTGGAAAACCAATATTTGTCAGTTGTGCAAAATTATTCATAACAGGTATTTAAAACAAGGTAAATTCTAAATTGTACCACTTTTGGTTGTCATTTTGAGTCTTTTAGCCACCTGTTTTAGTGAGCTCCTACAATGGAAAGCACCCTCACATCTGCCTTTTCCTGATGGCATTTATCCTCCTTTTTCTCAGCAGCTCATGCCAGACTCCAGTGGTGCAGAATGATTGGAAATTTTTTCTCCTCCTGTGAACATGTGAGGCATCCATCTTAACCAGCAAAGACTATCACCATTCCCTCCCACCCAACTGGATCAGAAAGGCAGCAATTGCACATGTTCTGGTCAAGACATTTGGATGCAGAAGAAGATGAACGTGCAAAAGGCTGGGAATGACTTTGTGGATCCACATTTACACACTATTGTGCAAACTAAAGCTGATCTCCACTGCTACATAATCTATCTTCTCCTGTGATAAAATCCAAAAAAATCTAAGAATTATTATTATTTTTGCTTCAGCAAACAAAGGTGTTCTCTGACAGCACAGTTTAAAATGACAGCACTGACTAATTCTGCTGGTAACATGGAAAGATTGCAAGTTATGTTTTTGGAAGATCTGAAGAGCTGATGGATGTTTCAAGAGCCAGAGTCTACATCCACGCTGAAATTCTGTCACTTCAGAAGATGATACCACTCCATAAATGGTCAATTACATAAATGTATGGGTGTTAACACATGTAATGTATCTAAATGTGAAATATAATCCTATATAAAAATATCTGAGAGAAAATTTAAAATATTATATTCGTGGCTTACACTATTAGGGGACTGAAAATGCTCCAAAAAAGTACAAAATACATAAACACTTGTACTAGAGATCTCCTACACTGAAACCAAAGAGGTAAGAGAAACAAAGTTTGAAAGAATTTTAAAAATACAGGATGCAGCAAAGACCACTCAAAACACTTTTAGCACCTCTTGAAGCATCTGAGGATCTTTAATCCACTGATTTATTTATGATTTCTCTTCTATTGTCAGTATTAAATGAGAATCCTGCCATGACCTTTGCCTATGAAAAAAAGTCATCAATCAAAACTCACAAAAAACCCCACAGTGCAGAAGCAATAATGAAGTTTTTCTGAGGATTCACAGGCTCTGCTTCATAAGGAGCCCTGAGTGTTAATATAAAAACCTCATTTTACAGCTTATCACCTATGATGTTCCAGTTAACCACAGCAACAGCTAATTATTCAAAGGAAGAACACTTCAGCTCTTATTCCTCTCTACTGCCCACCTGACCTACTTGCTACACTCACCACATCAGGTACCTTGCAAGCATAGATTATATTTAAAGTTTGTATTTCTGATGTATAAAATAAGACTTCTATTTGTCCAGCATACTGCCTTATAGGAGAGAGTTTCAATGATTACTGGAATTCTATTGCAGTTCTTCCCCTATGCCCAGAAACAAGCTGAACATGTTATCACCTGCGCTGAATTTTATTCAAAGGTGCATGGAAGAGATGAGCTCTCGCTCGCTTTAGAGTTGCGACATCATTGTGACTTCTGGATATTTTCATTCTAAGGTATCTTTTTTTATTTTTTCTTTTAAATAACCTGTATTGTTGGCAGGAGCTATGAATCCCTATCTGATGGCAGCAAATATATTCTGTAGCTCAGGTATAGGGGCTCTCTTTTAAGAGAAACCCATTGTGAGGCTTCACTTCACAGGCTGGGACTATTGTGCAGTTTGCTCAGTAGACAATGCAATGTGTTGCTTTTTGCTCCTGGTTTGAACAGCCAGGACAGAAAGGGAAGTGTTTGATTACTGTCCAGCAGCCTGTTTTCTATCTCTGCCTCCCAATCACAAAACACCCCGTGGATGTGGCTTCAGCTACTGTATGAACGCCTGAATCTAGAAATACCTATTAAAACTTTGCAGCTAAGCATAACATTCAAAAAAGGATCTGATTTCCAAGAGAGCAACTGAGACTCCATGAAAAGAATGGATAGCACACCATAGAAATGGCTCAGAAATGACACAGAACCAATGTGCTGTGCAGGAAAGGAAATGGAAAAATGAATAAAAAAGCCATAACAGAGTGTGTGAACAGTTGGGAAAAGAGAATCTCAAGGCTTCCTGAGTTTGATGGTGGAAGGAAAGCATAGGGGATGATGACTTCAGAGATACAGCAAGAATCCCTATTGTATAGAGACTTTTAAGCCAGCAGATAAGTGTTCTGTTTAGCTTACCCTGCTTGAATATATTACTTGATTATGAAAACATAAATCTCTGCTGAACAGGGAGAGAGAGTTTTTACTTTTTTTTATTCCCTTTTTAAAATATTTAGCACCTATCAACATTTTAGACAGAATATCAGAATTCAAGAGTGATGGGGGGGTTGAAATTTGGTAAAATGGGCTTTTGTTTGCTGGTTCTGTTCCACATCTCAGGTACACTGAATGTGGTGTGAGTTAATGCATCCCTCATTTCCTCAGTGTTGAACTAACCCAGCAGATCCTGAAAATCAACATTATCTCAGCAACAAAATGGCAGTGCTAAAAATGAAAAGGTAGCATTACCTATTATTTTTGGTAGAAATAATAAAACCAGAAGTAAGAAAACTCAATTATTAAATTGGAGTCCAGTGAAATTGAATATTTTAAAAAGTGCTCATGGAATTATGGTGAGCTAATCATGAAACACATTTGATTAAACATAAGAGGTTTACCAGAAAATGCCAAGCACCGAGTAACTCCCTGCAAACTGATGGTTTGGGAGGTTTATTGGTGTGGGGAGAAACGCAGTGCAGGGAAAGAAAACACTGCTGCAATTAGCAACAATGTGTAAACTTGAGATTACTAATTTAATCATTACAAAAAGGGAAACTTCTTTTTGAAACTTCAAGTGGGTAAGTGTTGCATTGCCTATTCTCAATACTTTAGTACCCAGATCAGTGATTCTGCCATACAGAAATCATATTGCTGTTGAAATTCAAGGTTGTGTGATGTGTCAATATACACAGATCTTTACATGGGGAGGTTCTTCTCTCACATAGAGATGGGTTGAACAAATAAATGGAATTTGGGACAAATACATTTCATTAAATGTTTGTGAAGAGAAGCTGCCTTGCCATCTGCACAGGGCACTCTGGTGAATTTCCTTCTTGATGCAGAAAGGATAATTGTATTTGCAGCTTGGACAAGATACACCCATAGCAGGGTCAACTTTTTGTGTCTGGAACTTCATTTAATTCCCACAAGCAGGGATAAAAAATGGCCTCAGAATACTCTGAGCAGTTAGTGCAGAATGATGCAGTGATGAGTAAAAATGCATTGATTTGCACTATATAAGAAACTCCATTCTGAGAGGTGGAGAGTTGGGTATTTTTAGGTAAAGAATGTCAAAGAGTGATTTCAAGTACATCAAGGATGTATTCCATAAATTCTGTAACTCTTCTTCCAAGTATTTTTCATGGGCTTAAAAACTCAAGCCTCTTTAATTTTAGAGATTATTTTTGGTAAGGGTATGGTTTATTTGCAGACAACTTTTCATAGACAGGTACAGAAACCTTTCTGCTGCCTTCCTATTGAATTTACTTTAAATGCAGAAAATCTGGGGGCGTCCTCAATTTGGTCTGTCAGCTCAACAGCAGGAGAGCAGTACTATGAAAGACACATGTTAAAAATGATAAATAGCTCCAACCACTCCAAGACTGAAAATAAATAGTGACCCCCCAGTGAACAAAATTATTTGGAGTGTGGTCCTTCATGATTAGCAGAGATCATCTCCCATTGTGCTATAAATCTTGCAAATGGATTTCCACCACTTATTCCTGTTCAGAATCTATTACCACTGTCACATTAAAAGGGTACAGACAGTAAAGAATATCAAAGAGCAAGCTGCAAACACTGACCAAAAATCAGAATAGGGAAATGTCTGACTGCTGTGCAAGAGTCATTAAGCAGATTTGAAAACAAGCCAAGGATAATCATGTACTTTACAAAACACAAGGTAAACATCAAAAAAAAAAAAAAAAAAAAAGCTGAAACGGAAATAGTTTTTGACACACACAAAATCATCAGCAACTGTATCTAGATACTGTATCTAGATACTGTATTGCTACATGGATTAAAAAAATGCTATTGCTTCTAAAGTCATTGTAGGTTCCTTGCAAACCCTCATGGAAGAGGAATCCAGTGGTTTCAACAAGACTTCAGCATTTTATTCCTATTTTAGACCATGTCCTCAAAAGGAATCAAGTTTTTCTAAGCAAGTCAAGCGAGTGCTCAACTAGACTCAAACACTATTGTCCATAATATTGTCTGGAAAATAAGATTACTTCATGAGTAGACAGAAAGACAATATTGAAAGCAAATTTTTTTTTTTTTTAAATCCCAAATTAATTGGGCTAAAACCAAAATGTTTTTAACTTGCTCACTTACCTAGAGAAATAAATAAATAATAGAGTAATAGAAAACCATCAAACCTTCAGACACCATTAACTTCACATTATATGCAGGACTCTTCCTAAGGATCTCAAGTCCTGTGAGGTATTAAAATCAGAACTAGAATTTGACAGCAAATATGTGCTATTAGATCCTGCAATTTTATAGCAAGCAAGCAGTTTAATTAACCAATAAAAGTGATGTTACTTTTAAGAATCTCCCTTGTAAAACAACTGATTGCACTATTGCAGAGAGAAACAATTCCCTCGACTTCCCATCACTGCCACAGGCACACACATCCTTACTCACAGCCCCTATCAATCCTAACACTTCCAGCTGAAGAGCCAAGGGGAGGTACAGAGTGCAAGATCTTTAGCATTTTTCCTATAAAATCTTACAAAAGCAGGAATTCAGAGGCCTGATTGCATCAGGTACTCCCAACAATCAAGTTTTAGCCTTGAAATCCTCTCAGCCACCCTTGGAAATCTGAATTAAAATGTAATTTCCTTATCTGAGAGATGACAGCTCTGTGATCTGTCCCAAACAGCTCATCTTGATAATTTCTGAATTCCTACATCAGATTCTCTTTGGTTGTTCTGCTTCTCTGTCTGGTTCCTGAGAATCACAACAAAACTTCCTGAACTGGAAACAGAATCAAGAAGGTTTTTTGCATAAATACCAGCTCTGGATATTCAGGAAATTCTTTTCAACCAGACTGTGAAAAGCCAAACCCAATGATTATTGTGAGTATCAACTACAAACACTCAGAACCCAGGAACAACCTGGCTGGATGAAATCATATGCATTTAATGATACTGCAAAGAGGAAAAAGAGATCTCTCTGTCATGGATGCCTTCCCAAAATTTCATGCTGAGTTTCAGCAGACTAAGTATTTGAAAACCTTGAGGTATTTGTTATCCTGTAATGAAGATATTTTCTTCTTCTTCTGTTCAGACAGTATGAAACTGAGCTGTTAACACCTGTCCACTGAATGCTCTTTTATATGTCTCTAATTCACCAGTTTGGGCTGCATTCTTGTGGAAAAAAAAAATAAATAAAAGATTTCACAAGGCAAAAGTATTTGTGAGAGAAAATTCCACTGCTTTCCTGACTTTCAAGGGAAATTGGCCATGTGTGATGGAAATACTGACATATTTATCACAGGCTGAATCACATTCAACTCAAAAAGACATTTATCATTATAAAGAACATGCAGAGTCTCACTAAGAGGGAATAATATATTCTGCTTTTTCTTTCCATCATCTTTAATATGTTTTATATAATCGGTTTCCAGATTATTTGGGTCATTTAAACAGCAAAGCTTGCTTATAAATTCTACAATATAAACAAGGTGCACAGCAGAAGTTGATAATGAACATGAAAAATGTGTAAGAAATGTAGTACTGGAAAATACAACATGCTTCAATGACACCATCAGGAAGTGAATTAGAATATTTGTCAAGTAACACCACTGTAATCTTTCCATCAGGAGTCTCTTCAAGTTACTTATAAAAAACTTTGTTAAATTTTATTTTAGGCATCTTTACACACACACACACACACACACAGAGTAGATTACACATAAAAAGGAACCCCTAATTTTATATTTTTACATGTATTTTAATTGTTCAATTGTTTTGTTTTCCTCCAGTCATAATTTATTCTGCAAAAGAACTGAGACAGAAACACTACTGCCCATCACTGCCTATTGCCAGGTTTTCAGACCCCAATCAGATATAAACTCTGCTCACTCTCCATAAAACCTGTTCTCTTCTGGGGCCCTCACCTGTGTCTGCTCAATGGCTCAGATTTCAAAGGTAGGGGACAAATAAATCAGCAGCTGAGCCTCTGCTGTTGCCAGCAGCACCTCGTTGGATGTTCCCTTCAGTACAAGGGGTCACCCTGTTGCTCCCTGTCCCCTAAGATCCACATCTCCCATCTGCTCTTTGCTTTGCCTGGTTAGACTGAAGACAATCAGGCAAATAACATTTGCTCCCATGTGTTTGGAAAGCATTTAGCCCAACACTGGAATTCCAGTCCTGAACCCACTGTTCCTTTTGCTCCTTACCTGGGTTAATGGGTTGGACATAATTGAAAAATTATTTGATATGCATTGTAAACCCACCTGCTATAATGTCCTTGTTCGATAGAGGTATAGCATCTTTTTTAATCAGAGAATGAAAATAAGATACAGATTTGCTAACACATTCTTGGAGTAACTTTTTCAACATGGAAACAACCTTCAGATACAAACTCCCCCTCCAGCATGGACTTTCCTGCCAGGGGAAGCAGAGGCCATGCAGAGACGCTCACAAAGCTCATGCCTTGACCTGCTGGGATTTTGGCCATGGAACTTTACAGATCAGGCCAAACTGGGCCACTGCTTCCTCCTGCCCTGCACACCCAAATCACCTTAAAGGAGGCAGAATTAACACACAGCCAAAGACACACTCAGTTGTGAGAGCATAAAGAACATGAACAATCCAAATTTAGACATAGTCCAAAGACAGCTCCCTGAAGGATTCAGAAATGTAGTAAACCTCAATCATTTTTGTATTCTCAAAGCAATTATGTTACTATTATCCCTTTATGTATTTATAAAATACACTGTGACTGACAACTTGAATTCATGGGACAACATAAAGGCACACCTGCAGTCACCTAGCCAAGTTTGCTTAAATCCACAGCGTGGATGGTGCTGAAGAGCACAGCTCAAAAAACCGAAGGCAATTTAAATTTATATCTTTAACCTTTTTCACCAGTTCCTTTGCCTTAAAACAAAAACTGAAATGCAGAATTATATCATGTCCTCACCACCAATTGAACGTTATTTTATTCCTAAACCAATATCACTATTGTAGTACACACATATGGAAAATACTCCCACAGTACCTCAGCTGATATTTGTCACTATCTTACCCTTAACATAGTGAAGGTTTTGTACTTCAGAAATAAAAACATTCCACTTAGACCTTCAATAAAATACTATTTTTATGCTGTTCTATAAACTATTTTGTACTCTTGCTTAAAATAATTACTATGCCCAGCCAGTTTATGTACACAAAGAAAGATTTTTAAAAAAACCCCAACACTTTTTATCTACTGTTAGTTTCTATGCTTAAAATTAATATATCATTTCTGGAAGCTCTGCTCACTAGAACTGGCAGATGCTCCATGGAAAATTGCCATTAACAATTAACACATAATGAACAATCAACCTGCTGGGGCACCTGGGATAAATTTGGTTTTTTTCAATGCATTATTATTCCACTTGAGTGAGATAATAGATTATAATTTTAGAGAAAGTGACATATGGAACATTTATGAGACTTTGCAAAAATCATTTGAGGCCCTTAACTTAAAACATTTATCTCACTCTTGGAGGGGAGGGGAGGGGAAGGACTTTGACAGGGAGATTTTGGTGGGCCAATTTTCTTAAGGAAAGATTGAAAGACTTTTTATCTCAAAGCCACTTCAGCTATGAGGCCAAGATTCAGTTTCCAGGTCATGCCTGGCAAAACTATTAGATTTGAAGAGACACTCTTGTTCTTCAACTTTCTCCTTCCAGTGCAAAGACTTGCTCTTGTAGATGTCACATAATGCCTTATTGCTGAGAGGGTATAAATACATGATTTTGTTATATTACTATATATACACATATATAAATAAAAATGTATGTATGTATGTATGTATGTATGTATGTATGTATGTATGTAATGTCCCAAACTTTTGGAGCGAAAAATTACTGTTCCAAACACCAATCACAATTATTGTGAAAAATATCAGGGGAAAAAAAAAAAGCTATTAATTTCCAGGGGCACAGAACTTCACAAGCCATCTTTAGTAAATCTTTTCCTCCTCTCCTTCCCAGAGAAGCTGTGCCCAAGTCTGGGCGCTCTGGGATGAGGAAGCTGCGGCCCCACAGTTGTGTACAATGGTTCCAGGCACAGCCAGTCTGACCTACTGCAATCTACTCAGAGTTTTTCCATTTTCAGATTTCTTACTCGTTACTTATAATGGGTGACTGAGCTGTTCCAAACCTGGCTGTGGTTCAAAAAAGCTTTCAGACATACCAGGAGAAAGAATCCGTAAACCACACTCTTAATTCTTTAATTGTCCACATATATTTTTAGCCCTCAGTATTTATTTGTAAGAGGTTCAGCAGTCTATATAATAATTTGTAAAAAACACACAGAGCAGGGCAAAGCTTTGAAGGAAAAAACCCTTTTGCTGATGAAATGACAACTGTGAGACTCAAAAGTACGAGCAGGCAATGAAAGCTACATGAGTTCTCTGCATGAGCAAGGGGAATCAAGCACAGGGTTGTGTTCCTGGCTCTTACCCCTCTGCTTCTGGATCCTTCCTCACCTCAAGGTGCAAATGAACATCTGCTGGCTGCTTAGTTATGCCACTAGGACACTAAAAGACAGAAAACCAAGTTAGATATTCCAAATACCGGATGGACTTACACACTTTAAAGTGATAGAAGCAGTGATAAAAAAGAGTAAATATTCTCTTGAATATGCTCTTACTAAAATAAGGTATGATTATATATGAGAATATTTCTTATATGAGAATATATGAGAATATTGCTTATATCTAATTAAAATGTGAATCTGGAAGGGAAATACAATAATAATGGTTTATTTGATTGAAATCCTCAAAAGATTTGAACATCTAATTTTAACAAAAGAGGAGAAATGCTCAGAAATATTTATTTTTTCTCAGTTCTCACATAAAAATGCTAAGAATAAAGGAGATTCTCATGCAGGCCAGTAATGCCCCAGTTTGAGGTATGATTCCTTCCACCTCACTGAAGCAAAAATGTCACTCTGCAATGCACGTGGGCATTCAGAAACTGGGGAGGTTTTGAGTAAATAATTGGTACCATTTAAGCTAAAAGCAACTTTCCATACCTAAGAAAAATGGAATCCCAGCACACCAGTCACAGATGTTTGCATATCAAACTGTGGGCTCCAAGTTCTGTGACTTCCATCACATCTCAAAACCTTGAACAGCAGCAGGAACCCAGATACACACTCAGGGAGTTCTCTCATCATCTGCAGGGACAGAAGTTGGTGCCAGCAAGATTCTGCCAGATTTGTGGTAGTGCCCCTGAGGATCAGCAGAGATGGCTGCCTTCATCCATGGGTATATTTTATATAAATACTCCCTCAAGATAAATCGGTACAAAACTAAGCTGGTGCTACAAGACTGGGAGTGGTGCAGCCCAGAGCTCTTGCAGCTCTCCACAATAAAGTAAAACAGGGTATTTCGGGATGCTTCTCCCTCTGTTTGTTTTTAATCAAAGAAAAGCCAAACCACTCTACCTGTTCTTTTAATAAAGGAGAATTTTATAAAATAAAGAGCACTGCCTGCTCCTCACATGCCAGAGCATGCAAGAGGAGTAGGGTAAAAACACCCAAGGTCTGCTGTAGGAATGTTAACAAAAGCAGCAGGAATAGTTTTATGAATTTTTCAAAGCACATTCCATCATGAGCTGACATATTCTCTGCACTGAAAAGCTTCCTTTGCTAAGCTTATGTTTGTGGTCTTCTTGCCATGTTGCCCTTGAAAAAAAGTACAAGTTTACATTTCTGGGAACAGTGAGAAGTTTGAAAAAGAAAGAAAAAGGACAACAAAAAACCCCAGCTCTGGCAATAGCTCAGTGCTTTAAGCAGTCTGAGGAACCAACTGCCCCAAAAGTGTCCCTGTCTCCAGTCACATTTAAAAGGAATTCAGAAACAAGATAAAATAAGTTACTGCCCAAATCCCTGCTAAGAATAAAGGTGGACAAGGAAAACCAGTCACATCTTTCGTTGGTTAAAAAGATGCAAAATTGGCCCAGCAAAATTCCAGTCATTTGTCAATTTGACAGAATTCAGTTAATAGAAAAGTGACAAAAACAAAAACAACAAATAGAACAATAAATTGAGGGCTATACTTTTTCAGAACACCAAAATAAAGATAGAACACACTTCAGCTATAGAGTGCAATATCTACGTTTTACTTCTTTGATACAATATCTTTCTATGAATTTCACCTGTATCTCTTAGATTTTTACATGAAATAATTAACCACTATCTGGAAATGCTTTTGTCATATGTGAAAAAGATGGTCAATGATTTGGGGCTTATGATAAATTAGAAAATCCCTAGTTCATCTCTTCAACATAGCTGGTGTAGTTTCACATACCATGTACCCAGGGGAGGACAGCCTCAAAGTGTGACAGAAAGGTAGTGAAAAATCTCACTTTGCACCCCAAAAAGTGACACTGGTTGATTCATAGCTCCTGCTGGAAAATGGGATAGCTTAACATGTCCTGGACAATCCATCTTCCCTTCAAAGACATGCACAGCTGACTGTGCCTCCACAAAAATGCTTCATTTATAATTTTCTGCAGCTCCTGGCTCAGAAACTTTCTCCAGGTTCTCAGGACCTTGAGATGGAACAATCCTGACCCTCACTGGCATCTTCCAGGCAGGATGCCGTTCCTAAATACAGTTTGCTCTGTGTTTCCCTGCCTGTCCTGTACTTCAGGACATACACACAATACCTAAATCAGCTCTGCTGCCTTTAACACAGCCCATAAGCTCTCCTGATCCTGGGTATTTGGAAATGAACAGATATTTATAGACATTTTTCACATGCAAATACCTTGTGGATTTTGGATGGATGCTTGAGAGCTGATTTGTCCTTTAACCTTCCTTTGCCCGTAGCAAAGTTCAGCAATGTGGAAATCCAAGCACATTTCTCATTTCAGGACATCTCTACTGAGGGTGCTCTTTCTTTTCCTGCTTTTCCCAATGATTTTCCCTTGCACAGTAACTAGAAGCCACATACCTCTTGGAATTTCTGGTGAAGCTTTGTTTCTGTGTTTTCTCATTTTTAATAGGCTAATTTTCCTTCTCAGAATGATTTTGTGAATTCTACAACATCTAGGAAGGCTAAGGACAAACTGTGAAGATTAGACAGTTTGCAGATTTTTCTGTCTGCTTATTAGGCACAGTGAGTTTGATCTAAATGAGTTTTCTGCGTTCTCCCTTTATTTTTCTCCCTATAATCTCTCTCACTCGCACGTAATTCACATATGAAAAGAAGAAGCCTAACAAAAGAAAGAAATGTTAAATCACTGTTCTGCTTTAAATTCTCAATCCCCTGAGTGGTTCCCAACCCACAAGTGCTTCTTTATTCCTTTCATTCCAATTACCATTTAACCATCAAACAAAATAACCAGCAAAGGAAGTAAGTTATGCAATATATGGCATTCCCCTGGAAATATTAAGTAGTTTTTACAATAGGTTATTTGACAATGCTGAGAAACAGATAGAAGCAATTAACATCAAATTGTTACTTTCCTCCAAAGGAAAATATTTGTTTAATTCCACCATTGAAATGAAAACAGAAATTTAATTACAACAGTGGTTTTTAACTGCCTGTCCAGACTAACAGCAGCACAGTCATATCTCTCTGGAGTCTCATTCAATATTAATGTGGAGCGTAGGTGAGTCAGCACGAGAACATCACAGGATGCCAACTGTCACCTTCCTCACGTTCCAGAAAAATACCAGCACACAGGAATTTAAGCTCTGTAAACTATGACCACTTTTTTAAAATAAACACATAACTATCAGACAATAAGAAAATTGAAATATCCATTTTCCCCATCTTTTATATTTGAGCTGCAGATCTAGTGTATGTCTGGTCTGCAAGAGCCCACACTGCAGCTTTCCATACTCTACTGCCAGCTCTGAATTAAGATTGCACCCAATGAGATTTTCACCAAGACCAAATCACCAATCAAGACTATCACCAATAATCCTTGAAACACATGGCAGCAAGGACAGGAAACTCTTGTTTTAGTCTGCAGCAAATAAGAAACAGCTCTTCAAAGCCTTCAAACATCATCTGGTGCTTAAAGGAAACCGCACACAAGCCTTGAGTTCAGTGTGACCCTCAGGGACAGCTCAGGCCTGTGGGACTTGAGCACAGGAGCAGCAGTGACAGTGACAATGGACACAGTTTGGCTGAGCAGGAAATACAGTACATTTTAAAATCTATTTTAAAATTAGGAACAGTAACACCACAGGTGTGACAGTAGCTAGTCATCCCCTTCTCGCTTTTCATTTTGATCTTGCTGTCATTTATTTGTATTTACAGAAAGTAGCTAATTAATTCAGAGTGCCTGTTCATTGTAGGGCTGCATTTCCTTACACACTGAATAACAACATAGAGACGGATGGGAGAACTACAAAGGGAGAAAAACCAAACAGAAATAGGTTATGAATCTTAAAATTCTTGTGTACTGGGAGAACAAAGAATGAAAGTTGATTTAATATAAGGAATGGGATTTCTGCAGACAATTCAGAACCACAACATTCACAAAGGTGTCTTTCAGTGAGAGTAGCAGAGTAATCATCCCAGGGCTTGAAAAATCCAGCTCTCACTGTACTTCAAAATTTGACTGAAGCCAGCACCTTATCACCATTTGATAATATAATACAGGAAAAAATCCAGGAACACATTAAAGAGCTGGTTCAGTTATAACTGCAGCTGTTTCTTGTAAATTCCATCTTTTGAATAATAAAATTATTGGGCAATTAAAAGCAATTGCCACTTCTGTTTTCCTACTGATAAACATTACAAAAGCCTCAGAACCACTGCTTTTTCCTGTTTATAGGAGAGCTCATCATCATCATCATCATCACCATCCAGCAAACTGCTCTGCGTGGTTCACGCTGGATTTGCAACCCGAGCTAAAAAAAGCAGCTGCAGTAAGAGCAGGTGGTTAAAGAGCAAATAATCCCCACTGGCACAGCACAGTGCCACAAACACCCTGCCCCACTGAGCAGGCTCAAACGCACTCGTGGTGTGTTTGCAGTGAGGCCTCTTGTCGAATTCCAGTGCCAAATTCATGTTTGAGCACCCGAAGTGAAACCGCTCCGTGTAACAGCACACGGCTGGGGAAAATCCCTCACTTCCAACAAAGCACTCTGTGTTTGGGGCTTTTTATCATCTTGAGATATATTGTTTAATTTACCTTGCCTTTAGAGAGGGAACTACAACCAGCCCCTGTGCCGGCTCTGTGAGGCCACAGGCATCAGCTCAGCATCCTTCCCCTGAACTCGGCAGCCTGGAGCTCTGGTTTAGCTCAGGGACTGTTCCCTCATGGCCACTTGGCTCTGTACGTGTGGCTGGAGTGGGGCTGTGGGCCCTGGGGGCTCCGACACCCCGGTGCCAGCAGCTGCAGTGCCAGGGATGCGGGGACCAGCCCCTGAGGAGGTGCATGTTGTGCACGCATATGCGTGTGCATAATATTCTGTGGATACAAATATTGCTGCTAGCAAGAATTTCTCTTGCTTCTTTCCAGTCCCGTGAGATATTTTTCTCTTCCACGGAAGACAGAGCAGAGTTCTATAAGCTATGAACACCTGTGTCCTGGCAGAGCTTTGTTTATGGTACAGTAGAAAAATATTTTGACAATGGATGTTTTAGGATTCTAGCCAATCACCCCAAGGGGTGGCTGATACTTTATCCAATTAGGCTATGAAGAAAAAAGTCTATAAAAGAGTTTGTAAGATAACTAAATAAATCAATCTTGCTGCACAATTCCTGCCTGTTGGACCTCTCTTCTCCTCCCTATCACTGTGGGACGCAATAATAATATTCCTATTCTAACAAATGGAATTGCAGCCTGATCAGTCAGAGAGGGGAACAGGGTGGGGCTTTTGATCCTGTTTGTGCATGAGGAGTGAATGTGAGGGTACAGAGCTGCTCAAAGAGATGTGTGCACCTACCCCAAACACATGTCCAGTCTCACCCACTGCATCTCCATCAGTGAGTAACTAAGTTCAGCTTCTTCTTTTTTTACATATTTACTCGTTCAATAACACTTTCTGCATTTTTAAGCAATTATAATTTGCAAGAAGTTCTAAACTTCTACCTCCTATGCATAAATTATTTGCTGCTATGCTGGTTCAAAATGCCTGAGCTGAAAATGGAGTAGGGCAGGATTTTCACAGGCCAGCTGGAAACTGCATGATTTACCTGAGAGAACACATGCAAGTTACAGTGATCAGCTGTCATCAGCTCGGTGGCAAAACCTCTTCATCAGCCATAGGCTCCAACAGAGTGTATGTGATAAATTTTGTCACCTGCAGTGGGATGAAAGGTAATGCAAAATTTATTAGTACTAGACAAAAATAGCGAATATTTGGATAAAAGTTTCAGTGTAAATGGCATAGAAAAGACTTGCTTTCCCCTTCCATTTCAGATTGTAATGAATCTTTAAAATTTTCAACAACATATTCAACCAATAGTCTAAAGACTGTATAACTTTTCAAACTTAAAAAGTGATGCAAAATATGGAGTAGAGGAAGTACAGGATGCTAAGGCTCTACTTCTGATCATGGTAAATTCAATGACCAGTTGATTGATTAAGATAAATGAGGAGCAAAAGCAAACAAAATAGTTTGAAGTGATAGGTAACTGATCACAAAAAAATCAAATAAAACACACTTTTGGGGAAATTTCTAGTGGAGTGACATTTGCAGCTGTTTGTGGGAGGTGATCCACTGACAATTTCAAAGCTCTTTACCCTCTGCTCTAACACACAATCCCAAACTTTGATGTTCATTATACACAAAAATAAATTAATATTCAGACCTTCTAACAAAGAAGAAGGATTTTCTCTAAAGGCCTTGACAGTTAAAAATTTGTAGAACACCTTGAGAACTAAAATAAAGAGGAAATATAAGAAAAGCTTCCTCTTTGCAATGTTACAAGGCAGATCCTTCTGCAGTTCATTATACCCAGCAGGAGTAATGCTGGGAGTGGGAAGGGCTGGCACCCATCACACACCGGCTGAAGCAGTTTCTTTACAACATCATCACAGTGCCAGGAAAATTAATCCACAAACACCAGAGGTTTATGTCCAAAAAGGAGACAGAGGAGTCCCGTTACTTTATTTGAATAAAGGGAGAGCCCATGGGGGATTTCCCCTGAGGTCTCTCCAGCTGTTAAGAGGGCGCAGCCTCCTCTTTATCCCAATTTCCCGGCGACATTTCCCTCTCTCTTTCTCCATTGGCTGAGGTATTTGGGAGGTACTGACTTCCCAAATCCCCTAATACAGACCCCATTCTAATGTATACCCCCCCCCCTTTTTCTTTTCCTATGGAATAATTGGTTCTTCCCATCGCTTCTTTCATCTCTCAGTATCTATCTTTACCTATCAGCAGACCCACAGTTTGTTTGTAAAGACAAATCCCTCTCACTCCTTGCATCAATCTGTGGAATTCCTCCCATTGTTTCTTTGACCTCTCAGTATCCGGCTTTTACCTAGCAGCAGACCCACAGTTTGTTTGTAAAGACAAATCTATCTCATTCCTTTCAACAGGGAAAACAGAGTCTGAAAATCTGTCCTCTCTCCTCTGACCAGGCTCCCAGGTCCCTTCTGCTTGGTGCTTCTCCCACGCCTCTGCAGGGAACTGCACTTTTCTGGGCCAGTGCAGGACTCAGGTGTACACACACGCCTGAAACAGAAAAGACACCCTGCATCTCCAGTTCCAAACTTCAAACTTCAGACCAGACAGGCACAGAGAGACTAACAGAGGCATCTGAGCAACAATAGAAAGGACGAAAAACAATAATGCTGGAGCGTGAAGCGCACACTGGAGGGTGACCAGGGGCCACAGAAGTGACTGATTTCTGTGTACAAAGAAACATTCTTGCTGTATCGCCCGTTTCAAAGCAGCAGCTCTTATCTTCATTTACAGCTAATGTGCTAAAACACACCCGAGAAGCGTTGTAGGAGTAAAAACAACTGAATGTTCCAGTCATTTTACAAGCAACACTTAATTTTACTGCTACCGTGTTAAGCTGAGCAATGGAAGGAAACACAATCAAATGCTCATTCTATTTAAAGGGCTTCAAAAAGATCAATTATCTTTATATGGATAAGAAGCTGCTATCGATTTCCACAGTGTTATTCAAATTCCATTTAAGCAATGAATTGCTCTGCTTTGTTATCAGCAAGAGGAATGCATTATGGTGGTGCAACCCAATACTTAACACTGCTCAAGCAAGCACAGAGCAGTGGCTTCTCTAAACCAGGGAAATCTCTCCAACATCGATCTTTCTAATGGAATGGAGCAAGAAACAGATTTCTCTTCCAGCATTCCTATGAAGATACTGGGCAGAAATAGTGCATCTCTAAAAGATGCAAGGTAAAACCCACTTAGAGATGCCAGCAATTCAGTCCAGGGCTGTACCTGGCTGTGGGGTTTGGGACAAAAGAAAATCACTTTCATCGAGTCACAGGCAAGGCTGACTGCCTTCGAGGGAAATTCACTGGCATCCAAAGTGTCACAAAGAAGAAAAACCCTTGCTGGATGCCTAATCAAGCCAAGCAAGTCTTTAAATATTACACAAATTTTTTTCTTCCACATTTTAGTCGATTTAACCCGGTAATTTTATGGAAATGCTGGCTTTTGAACAATTCCGAACCTCTCCACAAATTGATATGAATTTAGGCAAGAGAAAAGAAGTTATTCATGGTTTGAAAGGACAGAGCCAGGCCTAGAAAGAAAATCTGATGAAAATACAAGCGTTTGCAGCATTTCTTTGGCATCTCCTGTCAGCCTGCTTGATTACAGCTTGATTTTCTTCAATCAAAACACAGCTACACCCCCAAACAGTTGTGTCAATCCAATCAATCCACTTTGTGTTCACCAACAGAAAAAATAGGTGCCAAATTGGGCTGAAGGTTTTTATTAACCTCCAGGGAAAAAGAAAAATATCAGAACTGATAATACCTAACTCCCTGTGTAGATCACAGCATCAGAAAAAAGCTGTGGAGGGAATCTAAGGTTTTTAAGATTACCTTGGAAACCTTGGTAAAAGAACTACAACAAGAGGAAAAAATACCCATTTCTCATAGAATACTGCTCTCTAGGGGAAGGGCAGCTAGGAGGCACAATTTAAAACTGATTTAAAACTTGTTTTATCAAATTTAAGGGTAGTTTTCAAGTCTGCCCACTTCCAAACTGCAGGCAAAGCCTCATCATCCCCAAAAGGCTCTGTTCAGCTGGAGATCTGCAGCTGGATCAGCAAGCTCTGAAGTGAAAATGTAGATTCAGTGGCACAGTGCCCCAGAGGACACAGTGCAGTGAATGAGGACGGAGTTTCATTTGATGTTAGGATTGTGAACACATTCTTGTTGCCTCTTCTGGTTTCTCTCTTCTACCTTTCCTCACAGTTAAGGAGAATTGCTACCCCAGCCAAAACCAGCACATTGAACTATCTCCAAAGTCCCCCACCTGTGAGATTTAACTGCTTTTGCAGGTTTTATAAAATTTCCAGCCTGAAGGATAAAACGCTGAGCTGCAGCTTGGAAAAATGCAGTATTTTCTTGCATAAGAACACCCATGCAAGGGAGGGAGGCAGCATCTTGCTGCACTCACCACGACAGCTCCTTGGAGGACCTTCACCTTCAGCTGGAGAACTCTCACACTGAAGTGGAATGATTTTCCCAAGCTCTTCACTCTCCTGGTTACCCAGACATTGTCCTGAGCCCTCCCTCTTGGACAGCCAGCTGCCACAAGTTACTGTTTTCTTATTTGCTGTCTAATAAATCCATACTGTGGAGTTGGTAATTGTCCTGATCCCTGTTACATTTTGACTGGGAGCCTGTGAATAGCCCTGCTGTCAATAGCAAACACAGCAACCAGGGGATGTGTGCAGCACGTTTGATGTGAGAAATGAAAAATCAATGTAATATGCCCTTACTGTAGGCACCTGCAGATAACATCCAATAGAATTGATTAAGTCCTACACAATAGATAATAAAGCTAATTAAAACCCAACTGGAACACCACAGTGCAGCTCCACATTTAAATGCAGTGGTGAAGACAATGGAAGAAGAAATTAAAGAGAAAACTTAGATATGACTAATGGAGGAAGGTATCAATCTACACCTAGATAAAGGTTTATTATTGCCCCATAAAGTCAAAACACATCCACAGTGTTCATATTTTGCTTATCCTGACCACAAAAAGTATAACCTCATATGTTGCAGTATAACTTTGACACACTTTTAAAATTAAATAGCAATCCACATATTCACATTATTCTGCTGAGATAGAATAATTTCCTTTTATTCTGCTCCTAGATATCACAATTTAAAAGATTTAATGATTTTATAATCTTCAAGCAAAGTATCCAAAATAATATCTGAAACAAAATGACAATGTAATAAAACTAGCACCAAACTTTAATGTGACATTTCCTGCATTCCCTATGGATCCAGAACTTCATTTAGGTGGAAGTTTCTCTATTGACTGCAGATACACCCCTGTAGTTATAACTGCCACTTTGAAAGGAAGAATGTGATAAAGGAACAAAAGGAAGGAAGCAAGGGAGGAAAAAAACATTTCTTATTTTAATTGGGTATTGCAGAAGAAACCCTATCCTGGATGTAACTCTAAAAACCAACTAATTCTCACTTTCATTTCTCTTATCCGTTCCTAAAGCTCATTCCTTAAAAGCACAAAGCAAACAGAATCCCATCAGAACAATCTGGTTTGCATAGGAGATGAGACTGGGAACGATAAATGCCTCTCATTATCTAGGGAAACTTTCAAAAGAATAAAAAGGTCACAGCTGTTTGTAAGCAGGACAATACTAGAGACTTCCTCAGAATTGTGTTAGGAAGCTCTGAAATAGCATTTTTTGGTTTACTATTATCAAAGAACGCTTCAGACAGGAGTAAAGTTTGGTGCCCTTCAGAATAAACTTCAGAACAGCAGGGGCAAAAGAAACAGTTCTGTGCTGTGTAATTCTCACAGCAGCTGTGCCAGCCTGCAGCGCCCGAGACCCTGAGCAAACACAGCGTGCCCCGACTCCTCTGGGCAGGAATTTGCTAAACAAAGGGCTTCTGGATTAGACAAGGCTACATCTAGGTTAGTTTATCTTCTTTATACCTGGCTAATCTGGGTTGTTCCCACCATGATACACAGAACAGATTCAAGGGACACAGAGCAGGCAGACACCAGCCCAGCGCCGCTGCTCAGTGCCCGAGGTGGAGTCCTGCTCCCAAAGTCCTGGCAAAGACTGATGGCTTCAGTTCATAACCACTCAGTATCTTCCTTCCATCTACCTGGTATCCTCTAGCATGTGTCTATTATGCATTGTTAATTGGGCAAGTATTTAGCCACAGTTTAAAGAGGGTCTGGAAGCCAATGAATTTCCATGTCCTCACTTTGAACCATTCACATTTGATTTCTGTGTTCGAAGTGTTTCCTGCTTTGACCTGTTCTACAGCAGCCTTTCAGAGGTCAAACAAAAGGTAGAGGAGCTGCAGTCCTGCACTCCTGCATAGACTGGACATTGGTAACTGGGCCATGAACTGTCTGTCTGTCCAGCTGCTGGCTCCTGGCTGTCCTGAGCAGTTGAATCATTCATTGTCCAGTTGAACGACTGTGTCATCTCCAGCCCTCCTGAACACGGTGTGTGTAACAGGGAACCACTTCTGGTCTTTACTAAAGTGTTTTACAATGAAGGACCAACACTCCCACAGGTCAGAAGGATGCTGGTGCAGAGTACAACACCAGGAAAACCAGAGTGCAAGTGGAGCAGGAAAGTGAGTCTGGCCTTGAAAAGATGAAACCACATTTTTTTTTGAGATCTGGTGCAACTTATTATCTACACAGTATGTTAACTTAAGCATAACAGCAAAAGGCCTTTTAAATCAGTTTAAAACTTAAGATAAAAGAAATTCTTCTAACAAAAAAAAAAAAAAAAAATTTCCCGTACTTTGCTTTTGTGCAGAAACTCCACAAGGAAACAGATAAAACACGGTTCTATACGATGCATCCTTTTCTTATGAAAAGATACTGTGAGTGACAGCTCTCCTGTGGTCTCAGAGCAAGCTGCCTAATGAACAGCAAGAGCTCTTTAGTGTTAATGAAAACATCCTGTCTAACTCCCCTTCAGACACGTCTTTCACTCAGTGACGATCACCTTTAAAGTTACCACAGTTCCCTGCTCTGAAGGAGCAGCTGGGCTTGTCAGCAGCCTGGGTGCGGTGTCAGAGATTAGCTGAACTGCTCCTGCTAATGGAGTTACCGATCACATCCCCGCCTGTTGGGCTGTCAAGTTTTTATTAAGCAATAACATCTTTGGAAGATTCCAGCTACCAAAGGTTTAAAATGAATGGTGTGGGGCTTTTTCATCCTTATATTAGAAAAGATGAAGTCTTCCTTCTGACATTTTAAAAACCCATCTCACATCTATTTCTAACAAACAAAATTTTCAAGGACTTGGTGGGGTATTGTGGTGACACCCAAATAGCAGAAGAGCAGATTAGGACTTTCAGTGATTGGATGGAGAAGGTTACAAACAGGATAACATGCAAAACTATGAGAAGGGCTCAAGGTTTCTCTATGCCACATGCACATGTGTATCACCTCTTACTGACATTTTAGGTATTATGTACAAAAGAAGAGAGCAGCAGACTTCAGATGAATTAACATCCTGTCTTCTTGTAAGGGAGAATAAGGAACCTTAGTCTTGTGTATGTACAGAATTCATACATTCCTTACTAACTTTAAATCTCTATTAGCCATATGTAGCAAGTCCATCTGTTTTTACTAAATTTGACTATGAAACCTCTCTATGCATATGATAATTACATACTGATCTTGAATATATTCTTGCATACTCAAACATTCCACTGGAGCTCGTTGGCCAATCTCCTTATGGTAATTAGTGGTTAGAGGAGCTCTGAAACAATCTCGTTATGATAGGAAGGAAAACAGCCTTTTCAGGACACCCACAGTTTTGGTTTTGCTAGGGCTTTTTTTTTTTTTTTTTCCTGGATTTCAATAAAGGAGTTATCAGTGCAGTAAACAGGGAAGAGAATATGAAATTGCGTCTATGGCAACCATATTATAGCTCTCCACTTTGTATGTCTCTGGCTTTTCAGTAGATTCTCATATTCACACTCATTTTTCCTGTAAACGGGTCAGTTAAAACATATCTCAGAACTGTTTCACAATTGCTACCAACTACAAGACTGGATCTGTAAATTCTCATTTAAAAATGAAAGACTCTTTTTAGGAAGAAAAATGGGGAAAAAAAAAAGAAATCTCTACTGAGCTAATTGCTTCCTAGAAAGCTTCTGCTGTTGTTGCTATCTGGCACCAAACTCTGCTACTTGCAGACAATTATTGCAAGAATATTTACAAGAGGATAATGCAGTTCTGAAGGAATGATATATTTTGAGATGAAAAAAATATCCTAAATTTCTAATGATAGAAATTTAATTTCTAAACTTAATTTGAATAAAACTTGCATGTCTCCTGATGGAGGTAGTTTTGGGGTTTGGGTTTGTTTTCCATTACCCAGAAAAGAGCTATAAGTGTTATCTGTAATAAAATTGATCTGTTCTGAATTCCAAGAATGAAAAGCTGTCTTTAACATCCAGATTTACTACTGCTGATATGGGGAGCTGTAGCATTAAGGCAACATACAACAGGTGTAAGGTAATTTGAAGTATTAGAAATATCAGTGCTCTCACAGATCATGCTTCAGTCATCCTTGTCACTTGTCCCACACCAGCATTGAGGATTATGGAAAAAAGAATTTGACACAATAAATAAAACATACTTAAGAGGAATGTTTGCAGGCTACAACAGGAATAAAAGAATGCATTCTTTTCATGCAATAATTCAGTGGCAAAAGGCTGCCAACCCGCAATAGAACCTCTTTTAACTTGTCATAAATGTTTACTATCTATTTTCAGTGAGCTGCTGATTTCTCAAACTCATTTTGTCCAAGGAACTTTCTAGAGACCTTCCCAGCATGTTTTCCATGAGGTGAGCTCTGTACACTCCGCTACTTGAGTACAGCTCAAGCCTAATCTAGATTTAACCTCATAAAAATATCAGAGCCTTGCAGTTCATGATTGTTTGAAGGAAGGGATTGGCCATGAATCCATGACTTGATATTAGCTTTTGGAGCCCCCTTTTGTATCTTCTCTATCCCTTTAAAAACATGATGCAACTCATTTTCATGTCCATGTTTTAAAACTAATCCTCTCTCTTGGCCCTTAAACCATATAAAGAATTAAATCTTTACTGTTATAAAGTCTCCTCAGACTTCTTAATGCTTAATAAAAAATAATGACAGTTAAAACTGTTTTAATACTCACATTCCAATCCCCTGCCTACCTCTTTCCTCTCCTGGGTACTGTTTTAAGACACGTTCCTTATCCTGGGCTTCCTTTTGCATTCCTTAATGAGCAGCAGAGTGGTCTCTTAACTGTCCTGCATGTAAATGGATTAAGTTTCACATGAACAGAGATCCCCAGGTATGTGTTAGGAAAGCTGTAAGCAATTGTGTGAGATGGGATGAGAGTGGAAACGTAGTTCACCTGCTCCTGACAGCAGAAGCACCAACTCTCTGCAGCATTTATTTTGACTCCCAATGAAAAGACCCTTTTAACTTGTCGCATCTTTTATTCAGCAACTCATTTTCTGCTAAGCATTAAAAGCCAGTAGGGTGTGAGGATTTGTTCCAAGGCTTGCTGAGATATTACTTACATAAAGGAGTTGCAGATCATTTCTGCTGAGTAAAGCCACTGGGGATGTTTGAAATTCAAATCCATCTTACCCCCACCCAGCACACAGAGTTGTTTCTTCTCCCTTCTCTTTGGTACTCCTCCCAACACTCTATTTTGCTCCCTATTTTTCTGCAACTTTTATTCTTTCCACTGTAACTTCTGAAAATAATAACTCTCTAAAACATTTGAGGGCATTATCTACATTATTGTTCCTATCTCTGAGAAAACAGTGTTCCATTAGAACTGGTTTAAGCTTACATGGCTACTCAACATAATATTTCCAGGCAAAGATGATCAAAGTGGAGTTTGTTTTCAGGATGAACCACTACCATTTTGGACAGGTCACTTAAGAGTGACCTAAGGATCAGGCCTTTTATACACATATAGAGTCCCTCATAGTTCTTGCTCTTGGAACCCTGCATCAAAGCCAGCCCTGCTGGCAGCTGTACAGGTAATGACCTCAAGTAACAGCAAGTCTGTCAGCACCATACAGTCAGAACTTTTTCCTTGGTAGATTTATGGCATCTCTTTCTCACAAACTAAGAAATTACAAGTTTGCACACTTGTGTAGAGAACAACATCGTATGAGGAAAGAGAGAAGTTTCTCTCTTAGGGACGTTTATGAGATAAACCAACCCTCTGTAAGAGGGTACAAATCCTGAGTGACATGAATAATTCCCTCCAGTACATAGCAAAGAGGCAAATTAAATATGATTTACATCAATTTATTCAATTTATCAATGTTTTAGTCATTAGCCCTCATTGCCTGTCAAGCACAATAATAATGTCAATGTTAACTTTCAGATTAGAACCAATTATCCAGGTCCTGTAGTGGCTAGTGGAAAACACATACCAAGGAAAATTATTGGAATACAACCCTTTCAGCTCCCTACTGAACCAAATAGAGAATGACCTACACATGGATGCCACATAAATTAACATTCCATTGCCTGTAAAGCAAACCTTCAACAGCTTTCTTGGAATATAGACATGAACTGAGTTACCCCACACTTGTATTTCAGTCTGTGTTGTGTTATCCAGCACCCAGCTCCTCAAAGGCTCCTCTGTTACATGTCTCAGTCTTACCCTTTGGTATTTCCATCATAGCCCTTGGGTTAATTAAGAAACTACCGGGTAAAATGCAGAAAAGCACCCTGGAATGGAGTAGAATTCTGTCACACAAACATGTATTCTCATTGCTTTCGGACCCTGATGTTCACCTCAGCAATCAATATACTGCATTGCTTTTATCAGTGTCAGAGAACCTCTAAAATTTTCCTTGGGCATTCTCCAGGGAGGTGGAATATGTGAATGTGTGCCCCTAGCTGATTTAAAAATAAGCCTAAATCTCACCTCCAGAGAGCATATTCTAGCTGGTACCTCGGCAGATCCAGCACTGGTTTAACTGGACAAGGGCAGGGACAAGGCAGCAAATGCCCCCATGATTTGCGGGTTCCTTGAGAGATCTGCTGCTCCTGGGAGCTGGCAGCTGTAAGGATGTGGAAGAAAACTGAAGATGTAATTGCACCATTATTCAAGTACTGCTAGGGCCTCCTTACAGCCCCGCAGCTCTGACAGAGACACAGCAGAAATGGGAGAACAGCAGAATGGGATGCAAAGAGGCAGCATGAAAAGACCAGGGTGAGTGAAAAGGTGGTCAGGCACTGGGGACAGATTGATTTAAATTGGGGGGGGAGAGGGGGGGAGGAAAAAGAAACACGGTGTCCAGAGAAAGGGCAAAACCAGCTTTAATTAGATTTTCCACCAGCCCAAAACAGATTGGCAACTGCTAAACTCAGCAATCACAAAAACCCCGCCTGGAACCACCACCAGAATCTGCCCCTGTGTTCTAAGAGCAAAGCACAGCAAAACCTTCCAGGGGCTGGGGGACACCATCAGATACATCCCAGCCCTGCAGTAACCCCTCGCTGTCCAAAAGTCCTAATCCAGATTCACAGTCACCCAGAGTCAAGGCTCAATTTACAGCAAGTCCAGCTTTTGGGAGCACAGCCCCACCAGCGTGGCACTGCCACCAAGCCAGGCAGGGTGTGAGGGCACAGCTCAGCCCAGCTGACACAAGGAGAACCCCAATCACCCACAAATTCAGGCTCTCCTCACCTGTGATGCCTTAAGTCTCTCACCAAAGGTTGTCCAGGCAGTGAAGGTAATTCTTCGATGGTCGATGGGAGATATCTGAGTTCTGGAGAGCAGCAGGATTTGGGATTGCTCAGTCTGGAGATGAGAAGGCTCCAGGGACACCTTACTGCAGGTTTTCAGTGCCTGAAGAGGCTAAAGAAGAGCTGGAGAATGACTTTTGACAAGGACAGGGAGTGATAGGACAAAGGAATGGCTTCCAATGGAGAGGGCAAGGTTAGATGGGATATTAGGAAGAAATTCTTCCCTGTGAGGGTGGTCAGACCCTGGCACAGGGTGCCCAGAGAAACTGGGATCCCTGGAAGTGTCCAAGGCCAGGCTGGACAGGGCTTGGAGCAACCTGGGCTACTGGAAGGTGTCCCTGCCCATGGCAGGGGTGGGATGGGATGAGCTTTAAGGTCCCTTCCAACCGAAGCCATTCTGGGATTCTGTGATTTCACAAATGTATCTTTTGTTTGTTTCTTGCAAATTACTGGAACTTCATGGAGGAAGCCAAGCTCCTGAAGCATTTCTGAATCTGGGCCTTTGTGCCAGGAAATTCCATGAAAATTATCATGTGTCATAAGCTTATCTAAAACACAGATTTTAGTGGGAAAAAACAGGGAGTGTGATTCTATGATTATTTGTGCAGACTGGTGACAGGATGTCAGTGTTCCTTAATGTATTATATTAGGAAGGATTTCAGTCTGAAGCATAAGCATTATCAGATAGATGAACTTAGAAACAACCTCGTAAAATAATCACAAGTTTTATTTTTCTTGTGTTGTCTGATCACTAAAAAGCATCTTTAAAAATTTGTCTTATAGTGCTGAGATGAAGAAAACATGCCTTCAGTGATATTTGATTGCTCCTTGGTAGATAATTATTTGTTCAAACAAAAGCACCCGAATTTCCTTTGCAATCCTTTGCTGCCATCTGTTGGCAAGGAGGTGTTGAGAAGAACCAGCTTGTTGACACAAGTAACAGCTAAAAGGAAATGCTTGTCTACATCCCACGAAATGCATAAATGGACGTGATTGCAGTTGCATCATTTGGTCTGCTGTATTTTTTTTTTTCCTCTTGCTGCAACCTTAGATTTCAAAAAGGGTGAGAGAGGTGCTGAAAGTCAACATTGCCAAAATTCCCAAATCTTGTAATGCTTAAAGACATTTCCTCAAAAAAGGAAAAACCAAAAAAAAAAAAAAAAAAAACCCAAAAAAAAAAAAAAGAAAAGAAAAGAAACAAGAAAACAAAAAGACGAGGGGAAGGCTTATCTTTTCAAGAGACTGAAGACAGAGGCAGCATTTTTTTCTTTTTTGTACTAAACCTTTTTGTACTCACAAATACAGGTGAGCCTGTATTTGTTCCAGTGAGAGTTACTTACTGCACCTCCTGCTTTTTTAGGTAGCTGTGTGTTTGTAAGCCTAGTTTTTGTAAGCCTAGTCACTAGAATTGAAAGCACAAGGCCTGGCTGCACTCTGGCTGGGGAGCCTAGCAGGTGAATTTACCATTGTTACACTGAGCCTGACTTAACCATCACCTTTTCCATCTTTCTGTTCATGAACTGCAGATCTGATCCCAATGAACAGGCACCTAAACCCTCACAGCAAGTCGAGTCACAGAGGTACAAACTGCACACAGATGTGAAGACACTCTGGAGAGGATTCAGGTGCAAAGGATGATGATGGCAGAGCAGCAGATGTGCCTCGTGCTCACAGCAGCCACACACAGCCATAAACTTCCAGCCCTCCTTAGCTCCTTGACCTCAGGCTCACTTGCTGACCTCGGGTGCTGCAAACTGTGGAAAGGCAGGTAAGAAACAGAAGCAGGAATCTGATCCCATCTCAGGCTAGAATACAAACATCTGGGTTTGACTTTGATGGATAAATGCTACACCCAGCCCAGAGAAGCCAAATGAAACAGTTAATGTCCATGTTTAATCCCTGAGAATGGCCCTGCACTGTGGTGCTGTTTCTTTAATTCCTGGCTGATGGAAAAAAATGCCCATTCTGAGTTAATCAAATCACCCCAATCACGAATCTTAAAAGAATTAGGAGTCAAGGTAGATGTCTCCCAAGTGCTAGCATTTCAGAATTGGACACTTTCTGAGGCACAGCTTGATGGATATTTTAAGGATAAATTGAAAGATACAAAGGATTGGGTCAATCAGTTCAATTGGAATAATCTGCTTAGTAAGTTTTTACAGTAACCTCAAGTGAGAGTTCTACTGAGATCAAGTTTTTGCACTGGCAGCAAGTCCTTTTGTCCTCTAAAATACCATCTGTTAGATTCAGAACACAGCAAAACCAAGACCTCCATCGTCAGCAAAAAAGCTCTATATATTTTGGGTTAGTTTTTATTAACCTCAAAAGAACACATTTCTGTGAGACCACAAAAAATTAGGGAGAAGATCTCCAGGTGGAAATCTAAAATTATAGTAGTGCCAAAGTCCAGAAATATATGGAATATCCAAGTTGGAATGAATGTTAGTACCAACTCACCCCCTTAAAAACCCAAAAATATCCCAGTTACCCATACTGCCATATTGCAAAAGAGAAGTTTCCAGAAAGTGCTCCCATTTGAACTCTATTTGGAGAACTGCCATGAAGGGATTTAGTCTACTTTAGCCAATGTCAGCTAATAATTTATCTGCCCAGATAATGCATCACAAGGTCTTTATATTTAATCTAAGTCCAACAAAAATATTTGGGAATAATGAGGGTTCTGTCACAGGTATCCTTTTCTTTATGAGAAATTTACCACCAAAGGAAAGCACAACATAATCCATAATGGTTATGAGGTGGTTTTTCACATGCAAAAGTTCAACTAGATCCTCACGTCATGTGTAAAAGCCTTTTAGGCATTATGAATAGCCATATATAAATATATATGTATATATAAAACCTTAGCTTATAATGAATATGGTAAAGTAAACAAGGGAAGTGATAAAATGTATCTGGTTTTCAGGTAGAAAATTTTGTTTTGTGGAAGGTAGAAGCTGAAGCCAGTTACTGTAGTGTCATAAAGCTGTTTGTAGGCCAAGTTACCAAAGAAATACAGAATGCCTTCTGCCTTCCAAAAACCATATTTCCAAATTATTTCCTAATGTGGAACACAAGACAGGACTAACCACAAACACTTCAAAAGATTGATAACAAGTGATAAGTTACTTTGATTTTATTTTAAAATGTGAATTTTCCTTTTTAAAAAGACAGATGAGTAGGAAAAAAATTTTACGCTGTTCTTATACTGAGCATCAGTTTTATTTCTCTGTTATTGTAGTTTTAATTTTCAGCTGCAGCACCTAGAAAACCAGGTTAACTTTCTTTTAATTGACACCAGATGGCACTGCAAAAAAAAATGAGCCATGATAAATACTGGACCTGAATAACACAGAATCATCCTAAAGTCCTAGAAAGTTTTGGGCTGGAAGGGCCTTAAAGATCTTCTCTTTCTAACCCCTCTGCCCCAGGCTGCATCTTCTGCTTTGAAACCAAGCTTAAAGCCAAGCACACAATTGTATTTTCAAAGCACTGAAAGCCCATATTCAGATTTAAGAAGAACACAGCAGCTGCACACAAACTTGGTGTGCCAGGTGGGGAATTAAAATCAGAGCTACATTTGTTGGAAATCTCAATTGATAAAAAGACATACCTACATTCTGAAGGTGCCTGCATCTAATATGAAAATTTTATTCCAGAGAAGTTAGGTTCTATTTGTTTTACATTGATCACACTCATAACTAGTTGTTGTCTCCTGGCAGTGTTGCCCAAAATACCTGAAGCTTTTTAAAATAAAAGTGTGTAAGTAAAGCCTTGCTTAGAGTGTAGATCTGAGCTTTGAGTACCTGCCAGAAATGACACCTCCTGTTTCAGGAGATTCTCCCTCCAAGACTGCTTTCACTCCCAGTTTCACTGTATTGCCTAAATTAAACTTTCAGGAATCCATCTGGAGGCCAGGAGCACAGCTCAAAGAAAGGGAGCTGGATTATCACCTTTGCTCACACAGCACGGTTTGCCAAGGCTGTTTAGACTGTTGACACAGGAACAGGAGGAAGGCAAAAGGAAGGGGAAAGGGATCTATGGACTTAAAACTGCTCTGAAGACCTGCAAAGGTGCTCCTGTGTACTGCTGACACACAGCCTTGCTCCAGTAATGCACTCTGAGCATAAACCTTCACCTAAAATGGTCATTGCCATTATCACCACGGCTGTCATCAGAGGAAGGACTTGTCAAAGGCCAGCACAGATGGGCAACTTGACTAAGTGAGGAAAAAAAAACCTGTGGAACATAAACTAACAGTGCCTGAGTCTGATAGAAGCTGAGAGAGCTGCTTGGATTTAAAAGACAGCCTTTGTGCACAGGGTAACAGCAATAAAAGTGCTTTTAGGATACACAGGGCCTCTAAGAATGTAACTAAAAAATTTTTGTCATCATTTCCTGTCTTAAAATTGTAACCTACAGAAAAGCACAAAAATTCTCTGTGGCCTTGAATTACAGTACCATTTCTCTGCCCATATTCATCACCTTAACCCTTTGGGGTGTCCTCCAAAGCCTGGCTGCTGCAGCAGGTCCAAGACACAGCTGAGTGCAACCCCTGCAAGGTGCTTAAGATGCTAATTTTATTTATTTATTCAAGACTACTAACAGGTGTAATCATTATGCCTCATATCAGCACAAGTAAGCCTTTACTAATTTTTTCATCAAATGTTGATATGTAATCTGTCCATGGACTTTATATTTCTATAGGGCCAAGGAGAAGTTTAATTTTTAATCCCCTTTGTGATCTGCTTTAAAGACAGAACTGCACTGGTGTCCACCAGGAATGCCCAGTTTGGAACTAAGGCCTGCTGCTAACGAATACACTCAGCAATACTTTAAATATGCATCTTAACAACCCCTTCACTTCTCATGAGCTCAGGAGCTGCTCTCTCAAGGCGCCTTTTTAATAGTACAATATTCACCAGAAAACTAATTTTGTTCCTGTGAACCAGCCACCAGACATTTTGTATTCAGCCATTCTGCTGCACAGACAACATAATTGCAAGAAAAACAGCACTGACTGCACAAGATTCATTCAGTTGCTGGTTTAAAAGTAAATGTACCCTTTAGGAGATATTACCCCCTCGCAACCTGCAGAGCTGTGCTATCACACAGATAATCAGAATGAGGAACATGGGGATAAATCCGGATTTTTTTTTTACTTCTGTGTCTTCAGGATCACTACAGAAATGACTGACCATTTCAGAAAGGAAAGAAGTTTTCCTTCTTTGCTATAAGAAGGTTTTAGAGGGTAGAATTGTCCATGAGATATCTTTATGGCACTCATGCCTTGATTGCCTAAAGTTATCTTTTAAATATTGGTCAAATATAATTAACAGATTTGATGAGCTATATGCAAACTCTTTAGCCATAAACCGAATGAATAAAACCAGTTTGTAAATAGAAATATTTTGTTCCAGATGATGGTCTGCAGGAAGGATTTAAACCTTTTATAACAGTGAGGAAAAAGAAAGAAGGAGGAGGGAGAAAAAAACCAAAAACCACAGCTAAAAACATAACACAAACAAACAAGGACATGTGCAAAAAAAATAGAAGTGTTATTCTACCTAGCCTTGAAACATTTAATTATAATTAGGACCAGCTAACACAACAACCATAGAGAAAAGATGACAATAAAATGTGCCACTGGCCTAATGATGAAGCATGTGAGAAAAACCATTAAACTTTATCTCAATTAGGCCCATTATCATCACACCAGTCTACTATGCCCTACAGCCTACTGGAAAATTTAAAAAAAATGAGAATCAGAGAGACAGCTTCAAAGCTCTGTGATCATACAGAAATCCTAAGGAAGAAGAGAGAATGGATAGATGAGTTTAAGTAGCTTTAAAAGAAAATAGAGATAGCAAAGGAAATAAAACAGTAATCCTATCTATTGACCAGTTACTGTTCCAGGAAATCCTAGGCCAGATGCTTGCCTCCTATAAACCACTTTCTCTTTTCTTAATGAAAGGTTAAAACAGATTTTGATAGTCAGATATTTGTCCTTGAAGCAACTGAAGTAGAAAAATCTGCGTGGCAGCATTTCAGCATTATGAGCACTTGTCATTCACATGGACAAAATGAGAAAAAAATGGAAACTCTTCCTATCCTACGTGATGCCAGCACATCACAAGTACCTCAAAACCAAGGCCACTGTCGTCCCTGGAACCTTCCTGTATTGCCACCTTGCAGAGAATTTTGCTCCCATTCCATGATTTTGGATGTTGGTTTCATTGTCTGCCTTCCCCACCAGAAGTTCTGTGAAAGGCTGCAAGCCACACTTTCAGGTGTGTGAAGTACCCACCCCTATGGCACAGAGCCATTTAGGCACAGTCCATTATACAACTCCCCCTTCTTGAAGCACACACGAGCAATGAGAACAAGCACGACAGACACCGAGGAGCCACAGCGTAAAACACTGAAATGTCAGCTGAGACACACATCCTGCTCCTGAAAATGAACCACACCAAGCAGAGCAGAGCAAAAGACAAACACTAATCCATTTTTTTAACATTTTTAACATTGATCACAGAATATTCAGGGGTACAACTCTCATAGCTGCCTAATTTTGGGGAAAAGTAATCATCATTTTTACCAAATACAACTCCACTGAACTTAAAAGCTTCCACGAACTTATGGGCATCAACAATCTCATGGGATATTTAGGCAAAACTTGCTTCACACAGCATCTTGATAACACTTGAAAAATACATGGTAATCAGAAATGTATCCAGAATACTGTCCTTCTATCAAGCCCTTCAACATCCATTCTTTATGGGATCAAAAGTCCAAGTATAACAGTGACATACTGACCCCATGTTTTATATTACAGCATTTCCTTCTACTCCTTGTCCAGAGCATGCTACTTCCAACATTAAAAAAAAAAAGAAAAAAAAAAAACCAATAAAATCTCAATTGTGTGGCAGCTTGGAAGGTTGTGGGGTGTTCAAGGTAATATGGATATATTTTAGTAATAGGCAAGTAAAAAAAGAGGAACAAAGGAAAATTAATTATTCTGTTACCATCAGAGCATAATTGCTCAAGTGTTTCAGTAGAAAAATATTTTTTCATGTTTTGTTTCTCCCATCAGTTAAAAGCACAGGTCTACACGAGCTACAACACGGGATGTCACATTTGCTAACTTTTAGAAACGTATCCATACTGCAGCTCTCCCTCTTCAGAACACTTCTCCCAGCATGGATGCCAACCACAACCCTTTCTCTTTGTGCTTGGAGAAAAACCTTACCTGCCTAATTTGGTCAAGGACAACAGGTAAAACCTAAGAAGTGCAAAGGAATTCAACCCGAATTCCCTAAAAATCACTAAAGAACACACCCACTGTGACCAAAAAAATGTTCCTTTGAACCAGGAGAAGGGTTCATTGTTTGGGGCATTCGATTCCCCAGCCAACAGGATTCCTGTTGGAATGTGCAGTGTTTATATCACACAAACTAACTCACACCGATCACACATTTGTGGGTGCTTGACTGATTCACAGCTCATAACAAAACATTAAATAAAATAAAAGAACTTCTGGTGCTTGAAAGCAACTGTTGAGAATTCTCGTAAAAAGCACATGCCAGCTGTAATGGATTCGGAGCCTCCGTCCCTGGTGGTAAATTGTCGTGGGTGGCAGACGGTGATGCTGGTAACACTCAACTCACCAGTCTGTTCCTTCTTAAATCTCCAAACAATGCAGGTGGGAAGAGCTCCCCATTCCTAAAATCTGCTCTGGCAGCCTTCTCCCCTGTCAGCAGAGCTGCCTGAAATGCTTCTCACCCCGTAATGTACTTGTGAAACAAATCTGCTGAACTGGAAGAGCAGGCTGGTTTATTAGTCAAGGAATGGGAGAGGTTGGAGTTCACATCCAGGGAAAAAAGCTGGAACCACGCACTGGGCTTTAAACACTTCTTTTCAGAAGAACACACAGAAGTAAGTTCATTTCTGGCACACCACGCTCTGAAATGCAGCTGATGAAGAGGAAAACTATAAAAAGTGCAGTTCTATTAACTCCCAGATAATTTTTTACTTTCTGAACCAGTTAAGAAATACAGAAGCAAATTAGAATGGCTCAAATGGCATTTAGCCCGTTCCCAACAAATTTCAAAGGTTGTGAGGAAATGAGGATTGATCTCCTAAATTTGATTTGCTTAATTTCGTCTAGAAAAACAGGTAAAACCCCAGGAAATTCTGTACAATGATATAGTAAGCTATGATGGTGCAAAAAAAGGCTTCGGTTAATCCCAATTGTGTGATAAATAGAAGTAGTCACATGGTGCTAC
Source organism: Aphelocoma coerulescens (assembly GCF_041296385.1). Classification (NCBI taxonomy): domain Eukaryota; kingdom Metazoa; phylum Chordata; class Aves; order Passeriformes; family Corvidae; genus Aphelocoma; species Aphelocoma coerulescens. Next base: position 2,205,505 of record NC_091018.1, on the reverse strand, counting down.
AGAGCAAATGTCCCTTTCAAGCTGAGAAAGGCACTTAGTCCTTGGAAATTAGTTCCACAGCAAGAGCAAACGATGACTCTGAACAGCAAATACACACTTCTGGCTCCTGAAGCTCAGGACAGCTCCTGAATAAGGGAGCAGCATGACTCTTGCACACCTCACCCCCCCTTTCTCTACAGAAGCTTGAAAAACGCCAAATGTTTTGTTTGTCTGAAACTTTCTTTTCTTCCCACTTTGTGTAAATCCCAGTCAAAGTATTTTCTGCACCAGTTCAGCGGCACTGGTGACAATAATATGAATTATTTGGTAGAACTGGCAACAACCAAAAGGACTGAATTTTACTGCAGAGGAAAATGTTCTGCCACTTGTGCAGGATCTACCGACACCATTAACAGACATGGGCACCTCCTCTGCAAGGACAAAAAGGTCTTTCAGAGAAAAGATTATGCACCTATCTCTTCATTCATTCGTTTCTTCTCATTTGTTTAATGTTCTTAGAAACACTGGCAACGTTTCCTCACACTAAAACACGTGGAATGTGCAAATGTGATGCATAAACAGAAGTGTTCATGCACCCACAGCACTCTGGACTTCTATTAACAATGACAATCAGTAATTGCACGGGGGTCAAGAACATTTAGAGAAGTGGAAATCGTCTTACAAACCTTGTGAAAGTTTTACCAAAAGACTGACCTGAAATCACTGTATTGACACATAAACAAATGGTTACTGAGTAATTACAGTGTCATGACTATAAATGGGTGCTTAAAGGGGGCTTGCAGGAAAGACAGGGACAAACCTTTTAGCAGGACCTCCTGTTGCAATGTGACAAGTTTTAACTAAAAGGTTGGTTTATGTTGGATATCAGGAAGAATCTTTTACAATGTGGGTGGTCAAGCCCTGGCACAGGATGCCCAGAGCAGCTGTGGCTGCCCCTGGATCCCTGGAAGTGCCCACAGCCAGGTTGGATGGGCTCTGGGCAACCTGGGATAGCAGGAGGTGTCCCTGCCCATGGCAGGGTGTTGGACTGGATGACCATTAAAGGTCTCTCCAGCCCAAACTGGTCTGTGATTTTATGATCACATTCAAACAGCCTCTTGTGCCCAAACCAGGCAGGGTAAGGGTTGGTTTTGAACTTGCAAACACTGACCTTGCCTTTCTTTGAGAGGTCTGGGAGCCAACAGCAGAACTCGCTGCTCTTGCAAACTCCTGTCTCTGTCACTGTAGAGCGTGACACAGGAATTTGGGAGCTGTCAGTCAGGCCCTGTTACCTGGAGATATATGCTCATATCCTTCTCCCTGTCAGCTGAGAGATTAGAATCTCATTTTACTCAGGTAATACTTTCTCCAGGGCAGCATTTCTGCCTGACAGCAAACAAGGGAATCCTTTGGAGTTATCAGAAAGTATTTGGAGTTACCAGAAAGATCCTGAAGAAGGATCAAGGGAGGAGATAGTGCCCACAAGCTCAGGACTAAGAAGATCCCAGTTATATAAGGTTTTCTTTAAGTCATAGTTTGTACTTTGCTGGAGAGAAGATGGCGAGTCCAGTTCTTTTATTTTAAAATATGCAAGGAGTGGAAAAGTAAATAGAGGGGCAGGGAGACATTGATTGCCAGATAGCACTTCCCTGGAATTTGAGATTACCAGGATGTGCCTGCAGTGTCTAATGGGAGGCTGCAAGCAGAGAGAAGGCAGGAGAATGACAATCTCCAAACAATAGGATTAAAGTGCTCTGTGCAGTTAGGACTGCAAAGTGTTTGAATAATCCTTCCCAATTTGAAATGGAGAAAGAAGTAATTAGATTTCCTAGAGAATCAGAGTTTCTGGCAATACTATCACTTTAGAAAATGTTATTAAACTTAATGAACACCCATGTTTGTGGGGAACGGGGGAGAGGGTTAGGAATTTCTATTTAATTATCTTAAAATGCAACTCTCCTAGAAAAACCCAAACCATAGAACATTGATTTTATTTTTCTGTCAGCTGCAAGTATAAGCCTAAGCTTTCCCCACTCACTGCTGAAATCAGTAATTTCTAGTGGGTGAATACTTCCAGTCTGTGCCAGACTTACCCACAGAGAAACAGGCCCTGTTCCAAGGGAATGGATCAAAAGTGGGGGTCAGCTACAGGGGAGAAACAGAAACAGCCCTGACCTTACCTGACTTCTCAGGCCCCAACACAGCCAAACAAATATTAAACAAAATGACTGCTCAAAATAATATTTTGGCAAATACAAAATTGACATTTAAACATTATGATTAATTATTCGACTTCTGATGAACTCTAATTTGAAGGAATCATTTCTGTATTTCAAATTATTTATGAGTCAGAGGAAGAGCTGTTTACCAAGACTGTTCAAAACACTTTGTTAATTTGCACAAATGACAACAAGCCAAAGCAAACACCAAATAAAAGGAAAATGAGAGTTTCTGTAACTACAACCATACATTAGTTTAAAATGCACTCAAAAAGAAAAGTGTTTTGTTTCAAATTTTCCTATCTTCCAAACAAATCAGAAAACAAGCCAACTGTTGTACACCAATGCCTTTTAGAGTCACAAAAACATCCTACGAAGAACACAATTATTAAGATAATTTTGCTGAAGACAGAGCTGACAGACAATGGAATGGATCACACCAATAAATCAGACAAAACCCAGCATGAAACATGAATAGGAACATAGTAATCAACACTAAAAAGGAAAACATTAGAAACAACACATGTCATTTCATTATGGTAAAATTAGTGTAACTTGTCACCTCAGCTAAACATAAAATATTTCACCAGATAGCATATAGTTCATGATGTAGCACAGAGTACAGGGCAATTACAATTGGAAAAAAAAAAAGAAAAAGAAAAAATCTTGCAAATACTTTACACCTGACACTTGTTGAGACGAGAGCTGGAGATTTTCTGTAAGCAGAACTACAGGAATGGGGTCTGGTGGTGCAGCAGAATAAGCTCAGAAATGAGAATAACGTTTTGGACCAAAAGGTAAAGAAATTTCTAGGGAGGGAGGCCCGGAATAAAAACAAAGCAAACACAAATCGACAAACAAAATTGAACAAATAAACAAAAACACCAAAACTTTGCATCAACTCCGAGCTCAAATTACTGCTTTTGTATTGTGTGAGCTGCTTCAAAGCTCTGGAAATTAGCTCAACTGCAACATTGAAACCACTTACCCCACTGCCAATTTAGATCATTTCTTATAAGTAATGCTCAGTGAAAACATTGCACACATCAGGGTAATAGATTTCTCCCTAGAAATTCTTCCTCACAACACATAAGGAATTTAAAAGACACAGACCCAGTCTCTATTTACACTTTGGGCTGATTTTATGGACCCTTAGGAACGTGCTGGTTTTACTCTCAGGTGAAGGACTGAAAAATGACAAGAACAAAACCAAGTTCCAAAAATTACCCAAACCAAGTGCAGAGAATGAAAACCCCATCCACTTCCATATTATCTAATATTAAATCATGTAGCTCTAAAGATTTTTGTCTGGAACAAATCAGAACAATAGGATTTTGACTGTACTAGCTTACAAAGCAAAATAAATTACCACTGTTGGACTGCATTGAAAGTCTAGATGTAATAAAAAGTAGCTAATTAACCCATTTATCACAAATACCAAACAGGCCAATGGTTTTTGTAATTATCAAGACAATTCAATTTTTGCTTTAGTGTGCAGGCTTGTTTGCCCAACTCAATTGGAGATCATCAAAATTACTTACAATACACTGTCTAGCAAAGCATGACAAAATTAGTCTGCTACAACCAATTAATTGAACTTAATAAAGCTTTTAAATTATTTTTGTTTATTACCACTGCTTTGGGGTTAATGATGTAGTCCTTTTTGGCTAGGAGGAATAATTAATATTATTTTAAAAGAAAATTAGATTTTCAGTGTGTTAAGATAGACCAACAACTCTCCCTAATGGGTAAATAGTAAATTATTTTTCAAAACCAATACTTAAAACAGTAATTTATTCCTCTCATAAAAGCTTCTGCACCCATGCAGTTGTGTGTACATTCACAGATTATAGGCAAGATCTCATATTACTAAGGATGATTGCTAAGCTACTTCACAACAAATATGTACTAATTAAAATGAATACTCATAAATAAACCCCTGTTGTCTTTTCTAATGGAGAGCAATCTGACCATCATCATGTGGGTTCAGCTCTATAAAATTTCATGCCACAGGACTGCAGTTGATTCGCTATAGTCAAAAACTGCTAAGTTAATTGCTTTAATAAACAATGTCAATGCAATTAACGTTCAGATACTCAAATGAAGTAACGACATGTTCACCCTAAAGTATTAATACTGAGAAATTCTAATGGAATTTCTCATCTCCTTTAATAGAAAGAAAACAATGTATTTACTGCTTTGAAAACTTTTTAATTGTTCACTCATGACAGGAAAATTCCCTAATCCTCTATACCTTAACATAAACATTTCCACCTGAAGAACTCACAGCTTATTTTAGAATGAGAGAGGAAGTAATCATGATCCCATTTAGGAATTATCAGGAAGAGAATTGTTATGAACATCTTTACACCTCTTCTGAAGTACTTCTTGCACAAGGGGTAAATGTTCCATTATTAACATAAATATTCTCTGCATATTTAATAGCAGAGGAAGAGCAGAAGCAGCAGATTCTCGTTAGGAACTGGCCTTGCAATGCCCAAGCTCTCCAGATCAACTCTCTGTTCAAAGGGGATTCTGACACACAAATGCAGTGTTGGTGAATTTTTCAGCCTTTCTAATCCACACTGTCCTGGCACCTCCTGAAAACCAGAGTGACAGAACTTTCATGAAATAAGAAAAAGCAGAATAGGATTTTTCTATCTCCAGCTCAGTTTGTGACTTGAAATATAACTTCAATATAACTTTATAGCTGGAATAACCTGTTAAGATCACCTAACTATTGCTTTATTTGTGTACGATTAAACGCTGTAGTTTATTGCTAGAAACACCAATTCTTACTTACAAGATTTTTCTCCTTCAGTAAGTCTCATCTGCAGTAACTGTGTCATTATCTCTGTCTGTTATCTTCTGTGAAACAATTCTTTTTTTTCTACCAACTACCCAAAATGTTATATTATGAGAATAACCCAAAATGATGCATTGCAGTACAATTCATCAAGTGTAGACATGTAAACAAACCAACTTTAAGGAAACCAGTTTTCAGAAAATAGATTCAAAGAATGGAAATTAAGCAAAGTCTGCCAAGAAATGCTGATTTTAAAACTAAATACTCCTTCATTCAAAGGAGGGAAGAATAAGTTATAGGAAAGAAATGCTCTCAATTATCTTACCCATACAATTTAACTACAAAAGACTTCATATTGTTATTTTTCAGACATTTGATAAACTATTCCTCACTTGCAATGGTAGAAAATATCTCAGCAATTATGTGAAATAGTTTTCCAGCAAAGAACCATTTCACAAGTAAAACACTGAACTCTGTTTCTATTGGGTTTTATTACAGCTCCTCAAATTCTTCCTCAATCATTCATAACAGCTCAGCTTGATTAAACTTCATGTTATCCTTAGAAAGTTGCTTTTATGTCTGGATTTTGCCAGAGCCTTGGCCAGACAGGATGACCTGAAAGAATCCCCAGTGATGGCCACAGTCCTGTCTCAGCACAGCTTCTTTCTGTTAACCCTCCTTCCCACACTGGTCTCAAAATTTAAATCTCATGAAAAACCACAGAATCTGCTTGTGGCTTCTTGGTTTTTAATTCCCATAAGAAGTAATGAAGGGGAGGAGGAATCTGTTTGCTGTGATCCCAGAAATTTGAAAATTAGGATTGGAAAACCCACTGGTTACTAAACTTTATGGAGACAGATAAAACTCCAAGGACATTGATATCTTTTCCATGAGATTCTTTCTCAGCGAAAAAGTTCAGGTGATTTGCAGTGGTCAAGACATGAAATAGCCTGAGCTCACAGATTGTTGTTTACACTGAGAAAGTTAAAAGGAAAACTAAAAATCTCTTAAAAGCTTCAAAACTTTGTTTATACAGACTGATGTTTGCTAGTTCCTCTACTGCAAAGGTTTTCACACATATTCTGCTTTACAGAATCAGAGAATCACAGGATGAACTAGGCTGGAAAATGCAGACCCCCGGAATTTTGATGGAGATGATGCTACCACCTTCAGTTTGATGATCAGAGCATGACCATCTTCAGAGCTTCCACTGTTCCATCACATTTCCAAAACATCTAAAGGCATAAAATTGGTTCTTAACGTTGTAAATCAAGCAGCTTATTCACATCACATTCACAGCTTTTCTTTAAATACCATCTGTCAGTTCTTAAAATGGGGTGGAAGCTGCTGCCTTGGAATATTGAAGGGCCTGAATCTACAGAGAGATGCTTGAGAGACAAACCATAAAGGTTACAATACTCAGAACAATAAAATCACCTTATTTTTAAAATGATAACAGAAATCTAACTGTGGAGCTTAGAGTATTTGAAATAAATAAGCCTGACAACTTCAGTGATCACACTTTAACAAAAAACCCGCGAGTACAAATTATTTGTGAGATTAGTTTGCAGCATGCTCATCAAAATTTTTGCAAAGTTTTAGCCAAGTCTCTGTGCAAGTGAGTTACTGCTTGTGCGAAGCATAATGAGATATAATTTAAATGATTTGTCTCTTCCATTACAATGATGTGTATCACAGAGACACACCATAGATACAAGCAAACATTTAAATTCTCAATCAATAACATGCTCCTACTTTACTGCATTTCATTAGATAGACAGTCACCTGAGTTATTATAAAGCAAGAAATTACCGAGGCTTAAACCCAAAGCAACTTCAATTATCCCTTTATTCCAGGCGTTTGAAGTACTTAGTTATTCTTTCAGATTCTATTAAGCCATTATTGCTGCTTTATTGCCAGTAAAACAGTATGTTTTCAAGGCTTTGTAATTAGATGCCAAAGGAACATCTGCATGTGGAACAAGCTGTTTGGTGTTTCCCTGGGAGATTTGTCAGTTGTGCTGAGTTCAACAAAACCCATACATCTGTGTATAGGAATGTGTGTGCCAGGACATGCACTGCACTGTGCTGGATTGGTATTTCATATTTATAAATATTCATTTGGAAAATTTCCATGCAAATGTCATTAGCAGTGGTCTGTCTTCTGTAAATAAGCTTTTAAAGTACAAATCGCTTTTGGAGGGTTATTACAGGTTCTAAAAGCAAAGGCATCTCAAGGATTCTTACTTCTCAAAGGCAGAACCTCATTTAAAGCCAACATTTATTGGTTAAAGCCTTGCTACTGGGGCCATCAGCTTCCAGCTTTGATAGAGTCCCACCAAATAATCATTTCCCCAATCCACTTTTCTTTCTCTAGCCCAATACCTACTTCTCCAAAATTCTTCAGGAAAACGGCAAGAAACGATGACTCTGACCAGTGTATCCATCCTCAAAAGATTCATGTGATGCTTCACAGGTACCTGGTCTCCAAGTTAGGCTCCAAGGACTAGGAGTGAATTTCTTCCTTAATGAAATGAAGACGGGCAGATGACAGAGATGTGTTATTGGTTACTGCATATTCAGGCATATGGAACATGACATATACCATAGCTCCATAAAAACATAAAGAATCGTTCAAGACAGAAATGTTTCTATCTTTACAGAAAAAAAAGTGCAGAGTAGTAATATTTCACCATGGACCAATAGTGAAGGGTCCAAGCATAGCACCAAAACGCTCCCTTTCAAGTGAACCTAAGCAAGTTTGATGCAGAAATGCTCCCAGTACACTTGAATAAAAATCCTACTTATTCCATCTCAGAGGTTTGTAAAAGTTTACTCATGATCATTAAACAGGAGCACTTAAGGAGGTAACAGACCATTGTAGGCAGAAAAATACATCTTGGTGGGTATAGTGTAATGCCTCTTCCTTGCTCTCTGCAAAAGTTACCATCAAGTTGCCTCTAATAGAAATGAATAAAATACAAACAATTTGAGGATTTCTCATTTAAAAAAGTCTGAGAGTTTTCTAAAAATATGTCAGCATCAAGAAGAAAAACAAACAACAAAAACCCCCACCGAAACCCCAACCCAAAAGTTCATGTTTAAATCAGAGAGCCAGATTAGAAATGGAAGCAGAGAGAAATCAATTTATCAGTTTGGTACTTCCTGCTTAGGGTTTGTCTTGGTTGCATGCATTTAATGATAACATTAACCACAATTCAGAGCAGTGGCCAGATTACACTGGGGGATGAACTGGAGAAGCCAAGAGCCAAGAGAAATGGCATTTTCACAGCTACTTCAGCTGAGAATAAACAAGCTCTCCTTCAACAAGATGGCAATCACATCCAAGAATTTTTGTTCCAGTAAGATTGTGGTTTTACCTCAATCTTTCCACCCATGCAGAAGCAGCAGAATGCAAAAATGTGTGATGATAAATCAGCATAAAAATTCTGCATGTTCTGCTCACTTCTAATGTGGTTTTTGTTGTTGTTGTTGTTGCTTTTATTTACATAATTAATTACCACAGCAGCGTTGGCATGATAACAAACACCCATTAATTCAAAATGTTTACCAAAAATCAATTATTTCAATCACACACAAGTTCTGAGTTGCTTTATAGTCACTATTCCTAGAAAAAGTGAAATGTCTGAGTCACTCTCACTTTGATTATAATTGGGAAATGAAAGTACTGTGACTCTTAGTCTAATTACTTATTTAAGTAATTGCCTTCAAGAACCATAATGATTCAGTGTCTGCTTATCTAAAAATATGTTTCCACGACAAAATCATTTGTGCTAACAGCCAGTAAACTTCATGAATTATGAACATCTGTCCACAAATTCACACAAAATAAGTGATGCATCACCACCAATGCATGCTCTGCCAGTGGGAAAAAGGGAAATTGAACAGGTTAAGAAAGCAGCACAAGAGGCTGTGGTGCTTCAAAAGTGAGATTTTGGCTGGGACTGCAGCAGTTACACTTCAGTAACTTTCTGTTTAACTCCACAGGGCTGCAGATGTTCCTTCTGTTTCTGTCACCTCAAACATCAGTGATAGACTGGCACAATTGCCAAGAACAGAAACATCTTTTAAGCATCTTGAGATTAAACAGTTCTGCTGTTCTAATGTTTTTAATCTTTGTCTCTGCTTAAATTGATTGAAAACAAGTTATTTTTATTAACTTCTTCACTAGAACATACCTGTGCTGACAACTTGGAATAAACACGAGGCTGAATAAAGTAGATGGCAATGGAACTACAAGGGAAATTAAGAAACTATATTTGTTTAAAGTTTTACTCCATTAACGGTTTCAAGGCTACAGTCCTATCAAGAGTCCTAAATGACAATATTATTGCAATTCATTGGGTGCTACCAGTTAGATCCTGCCAGCATGTGGCCTGTGCATAGTTCAGGCTTAATTAATTCCTCCCAATTTCTATTGCCCTGAAGAAGAGATCTAAAGAATAATCCCAGAAGACCAAAGTATTGTAATTCAAGAACTCACATGAGATTGTTGTGAGTCTTACAGAGACCAATTACACTAAAGAAAAGTTATCTTGAATATCATATGGTAACATGAAAAATTAGCTTTATAAAATTTTAATGTAATAAATGAAGATTTTTCTTAAGTAAAAAATAACCTGTGGTATCCAAGTGATTTCAGTGCATAAACGAAATTACCTCCTGGACATTGCATTTTGAACATTTATTTGTAGCACTGATTACAGAAAAGGAGTGTTTTATACTCCCCAGAATGTTATTTTTTAAGGGATTATGCTGAAATGGCATCCATTCTTCCTAAATCTTAGAGAGGTGTTTAAAACAGTGGCAAACACAGGTTTGACTCACAGGATGGGAAAAATTCCAATAACACAGACCAAATTATTATTAGATATATCTCCAAACTGGAGGAATAAATCCAGTGGTTGAGAAAAAAACCCAAGTTCTCACATTTTAGTAAACTCAGAGTGAGATTTACTGCATGGGCAGCCTGATTTCTTCTAGCATGGCCCTAAATAAGCATCCTTGTGTGCTTTTCTCTGAGGGAAAAAAAATATTGAAAAAAAGAAAGAGGTGAATATCAGTCATCTTCTCACTGCTCTCATTAAAACTCACCCATGTATCCTCATAGATGGATGTGTCTGGGAACAAAGAATCATAAAGACACTTAAAGTTTTCCTGATGTGTGAATATTTGCAGAAAACCTCCCATATTACAGCATTATTAAGCTATTGTATTATTTGATCCAATTTTCCTTTCTTTCCTGATTTGGTAGGGACTGTGCTCTCTTCACCTGGAAAAGATTTTCTGTAAAGTTACAGGTCCTATTTTTCTATCTTGTACTCTCAGAAAAAGAAATATCCACTGAATAATTACACACATTCTAGCTGTAAACCCCTGAAAATACAGTCTATTTTCACATAAAATTTATTCCTCCTATTCACAATTTCTGGTTTATTTTTTGTTTTATTAGTTATGCCAGAGTGACCAGTTGCCAAGGAAATCATAGCTTGTGAGGACTATAAGAAATTCATCTTAATTTCACTGTGGACTTTTCTTTCTTTCTCACTTGAGCAGAGAAATATCAAATCACTGAAATTTATTATCCAGAAATCCTTGCCTATTGAAGACACTTTAGCAAAAAAGCCAACAGAAATGAAATAAAAACCAGCATTTGTCAAACAGTTTTTCAAACCCTTTATCAAAGTAAGGTCAGTACTAGTGAAGATGTATAGTCTGCTTGTACATTTTCATATTTAGAAAGCTTGAAATCCACTTACATCAATAAACAGAGTCATTTTCCATAAACTAACAGCCCATGGCAGCAGTCAGTCTCAGGATCTCTCACTTAGGGAGCATTCACAAGTCAACAGGATTAATTTCATACAAACCCTGTGATTAAAATGGACTAAAATTTTTCAATACTTACGTGCTTCAGTATGAGAATGCTCTCTAGTGGTTTTTTTCCCCGCTTGTAGCTCATTTTCATATCAAATTTTGTGTTTACATTACTCAAACCAGCAAACTACAGCAGCACACGCTGAGGAACACAAGGTATAATTGGGGAATGCTCGTCACAAATGAGCTGCTGTTTGAGGAGTTGTGAAATACAGCCAGGTTGAACTGAGTGAGGTTAAACAGGCGTGGGCACAGGAGGGCTGCAGGACACACAGAGAACAAATCATGTTCTATAAGGCAGAGGAGCTGCCCAGAGCTGGGGAATCCCCATCCCTGGAGGTCCTCAAGGCCAGGCTGGACAGGGCTCTGAGCAGCCTGGGACAGTGGAAGGCATCCCTGCCCATGGCTGGAACCAGGTGGTCTTTAAGGTCCCTCAAACCCGAACCATTCTGGGATTCCAAACGACTCAAAAGTCCTCTGCTGCTCCAATCAGGGTAGAAGTTCACCAAGACAGTGCCACACATATTTCTTGTAATAAACATTGTGGAGATTTGTCTCCATCTGAGCACTCTGAGCACTCCTCCAACAGGCTCAGAGCCTTGCAGTGGGCAAGCTGCTGGTGTTTGTTAGACACCAGGGAGTGCATATCCATTGAGGCAGCAGCAGGGAAGAATTAATCAGACGTGGATGAATGTTTCTCTTTTAATTCCCATTTGCGTTTTCAAATAATTTTTCACATGATGAGTCTACAGCCTCTGCAGATTAGCATTTTATACTTAATAGACTAAGAATTTAGGGCACCCCAAGGGCTGATAATTAAGGTTAATAAGGTCTATGGTCTGCTCCAGCCCATCTCCTTCGAGGTAAATAACCGTGTTCATACTGCTTTATATTACATTTTCCATCTCGTTGATAAAATTAGCATTTTATAATCTGTGTAAACATCCCTTTAAAGCTGTGGGGTTTGCCAGCCATGCTGGTATTTCTACCAGGGCCAGATTTCCACCAATAACAATTGGTTAAGACTTGCAGACACGAATTTTAAATCATCTGTGTTATAACAAAATCTGGTTCTTGACACATCCTTTTGAATATAGAACCCTTCTCTGGCATCTCTGAGGCTGCACTAGTTTTGTTATTAACCCTCCTGCTCCTCTGTTATAGCTCCTAACTGATCAAATAATCTCATTATTTCCAAAATCTGTTTACTGAGGTTCAGAGTAGTTTCATTCACTTTATTTTGCATTTGGTTTCCCTGTGAATCTCCTCTTGCAGCTCCAGCCTGCTCTGCAAGGCCTGCGAGGGCTTTGGAAGAGATTATCAATCTGTGCATATCCCTGCATAAAGCACTGTAATTCTTGAGGATTTTGAAAGTTACACAAGAAAAACTAAAAAGGGCAGCTACTAAGCCCTGTCTTTACAATTTTTACCATTCCAAGCAGAAATCCACTGGGCTCTTTACTGTCCTGACATGCAGATCTTGGCTCTGGTTATTTTAGCTGTACCCTTGTCTGCCAACCCCACAGCTTTCAAAGCATTATTTGGATTAATGAGAAAAAGTATTCCATGTCCATGTCTATATATATTTGTGTGTGTATTCATGGGGTGTTGCCTCCTTCCTCTGCTTAGATTTCAATTTAATGAAGTGGAGGACATGGAAAATCATAATCTCTCTTTAGAAATAATCCAGCTGCAATCAAAATACTCAGCTAATTTCAGGAGATTACCCTATTATTCAAGTAAACCACAAATCTGTAACCTTACAATTTATGATCAAGACTGTATTTGAAATGTATTTAAGCATCTGTGAAGGTTAAAGGTTAACTGTGTTGTACTTCCCAAACCTGTCACCATAATGAGCTGGCACCCCTTGAATATGCTCTGCATTATGTTCTTCCCACTTTGCAGCTTTTAAAGCACAATGTTATTAGTGGATCTGTTAATCCAAGAAGAACACCAGAGCTAATTATGTAAAAAATGTTAAATTGCTGGGAAAATAAGTTACTGAAGTCAGCAGTTGTTCTTTTTCACACTCCCAGCACATCCCAGGATGGCATCTCGAGGAGCAATTAGCTTTGTCAGGGCAGCTGAATTCAAACACACAAAGATGTCATTTTCCCATATTAAGAAACATTATTAATAAAGAAATTATAGCAAGTTGTCATAGACTACCCAATTACTGGAATAACAGTCCTTTTCTCCCAAAACTCAGGGGAAGGTCTTCACAACATTGAGGTGGCAGAAGGAAACACTGTAGAGTTTCCTGAAGTAAAAAGGAAGCCAAGCAGCATCGCTGTTACTGACTGGCTGCTTGGGAGAGTGGAGAGCAGATACAACAGGAACACAAAATTCATTTATACCGTGCAAAAACTGGTGTCAGATCAAAACCAGTCAGAGCTAAAGCTTTATATTTTATCCTGCATGCAGAGACACATTATTAGTAATGACTAGGATGATGACAAAATGTCTCCCACAATGTGACATAACCAAGCTTTGTATTGTAATTATAAAATATCAATGGTGTTTCTTGGCAAGGAATAATGTCTTGCCTCAGCAAACTTCCTGTAAGATTTCTCATGTTTGCTATCTGTTTATGCAAAGTGAGGCTGCACAGAAGCTTAAATGTGACAAGATTCTCTTTATCTGCCCAGGTATTTCTCACATACTGATCACTGTGACACCCATCTGTCAAATATTAATTGTCTCTGATTCTGTTGCCAAGTCCTTATTAAAATCACAATAATTAAAGCAATTAAAAATTCAAATAAAATAAATAAAGGCATTTCTTGCCAATTAAAAGTTAAAATAATAGAAGCAATCTTCAACAGGCATGAACTAGAAATAATTGCACTCATTAATAGCAGAGTCCAAAATTGTTTAAAACATTAAGCTGAGAGTTTCTCCATATCAAGAACTCCCCAAAACTAGCTGTGATACTTAACCATAGAGAAATCACTTTCTGATGTTTGCATAAATTGGTAACTTCAGGGAAAAATATCTGAGAAACTGAAGGGCTGCACTGAATTTCTCAAATATTTTTAGACAACAAACAAATTATTTCAAACACAGATTTGACTAACTTTAAACTATGAAGTGTTCTGAGAGAAACACATTGGTTTGAACAAGAAACAAAACTTCAATAGTTCAAATGAATATTCTTCAGAGTGGGAAGGTAAGGGTTGGAGTTCCAGCTACAAACCACATCTCATCGCTTTCCCACACTTCCAGGTTCGAGGTTAATACAGCAGAAACAGGGTCACCCTCATCCAATAGTACAGATAAGCCCTTAAAGTTTCACACTGACTTCAATGGATGCTACCTACGAGACTGAAATTAATGTCACTTCCCCCCTTCCCTGGGGTTAATTGTGTGTTTTGCTTCCATAACTTTCCCCTGCTCAGTGCTTCTTTCCCAAGTATGAAAAACGAATTTCACTCACATGGTTCCCAGCAATGTACACCAGGGACAATGACCCTCTCATTAACAACTCATTTATTTCCTTCAAAGTTTAGCCATAGTTCAACCAATATTGATCAAACACATGCAAAGATGAAAAAGACCTCCAAGATAACAGTTCTGCTGGATTCACAAAGAGTCTTATAATAAATACTTTTGAACTTCACTAGTGACTACTCCCGCAAATGAAATTTGTTATGAAAGTTTTTTCTTCTCATAATGTCACTGTGACTATCATCAGGGATTCAAAGGAACTGCATACTAAGAAGAATTAAAATATTTATGCCATATTTCTCTCTCTCGTCTCTGATAACTTCTCAAAGTGTAAACTAATCTGATAAACCATGAATATTTACATATTGCTCAGCAGGGAAAATTAATGTAAATTAAACAACTGATAAAGTTGGTAATATTTGTGGTACCCATATTTCCACAAATCATTCTTATGTGGCAGCAGCATGGACTCCAGGAAATATTCCTGTTGGGCTGTCACATGTCAGGGCTTGTTTGGCATCTGCAGGAGACATCATTTACTTGCAGGGAGCTGCAAATACAGACATTCACTTACAGCCTCTCATAAATACAAGCGGCAACCATGAAGAAATTATTCCATCTTTTGTATGCACTAAAGCAGACAGTTCCTGTTAGGTTATGTATCCTCTACGATTACACTTAGCACGGACAAAATTATTATCTAACGCAATGGAAGTAGGAAAATAGATCTTCTGAAAAGGATATTAAAAATAGAGGTGTTAAACCAGATTCAAAACACCATGGAAACCAGCTTTTAAGAAACCCAAAGAAATGCTACAGCACTTTCCTTCAAAATTATTTATCGAATTTTTCCACAAGATCTGCATTTTAATCACTTTTGGGAACACTTGACTTTGCTGTGCACTAAAAGACTGCTGACAATTTCAATCAGAGAACGTATCATTGAAGATGATAGCCAAGAATACAGCCTGGATTTGTGGTAGACAACAGCAAGATGACATTCTGGATAGGACTAACTCGGACTGTTTGGGCTTGGAGCAACCAACATTCCAAACAAGTCACTTGCTTCTTGTGCCCCACTCTGGAGTACCCTGAAGCACTCAGATGTCATCCCTGTTTCTATAAAAGGTTGGCAGGAGGAAGTAAGATAAATTTTCACTTATTTTAAAAGTTTATTTCATTTTTAGAATTATTTGAGGAGGAGAAATATTTTCTAAGGATTCAGCTATTTTTCTTTCATTCTTTTCCTCATTAAGGGCTCTTAACCAGGGCAATTGGCAATTCCTGTCTTCTCCATAAAACCCATGATTTTTTGCACAAACCTAAGCATCACCCATGCAAGTTGACTCCAAAAGCCAAGCATTGGTCCAGATAAACTGTTCTCTGTGCCCTGCACTCCAAGGAAGGGAGCATGAACACTCACCTAGCATTCACTTGGAATTCTGAGCAGAATGGATAGCTAGAAAAACCTGTGAACTTAAATTCCTTTGGTCTTTGAGGGAATCAAAAAACAAGCTGCATGGATCCTATATGTGGTATTTGAAAATATTTTGAACACCAAGCTCTTATCTGTCCAATTATCTCCCAGCACATCCCAAACACCTTATGTAGAACTTGCTGCCCTTGGATGATAGAATGACATAGAAGGAGAGTAAAATTCAGCAAAAAATGACACGTCTGTGTTTTGCAACACATTGTAAAAGACACAGGAAAATACGGTATCAAGTCTTTCTCCAAAGTACAGCCTACGAGGCTTCTATAAAGGTAATTCTGGCCCTGAGGACTGAAATCAGGACATATTATGAAATCCAAAATACACAGGAAAGCAAAACCACAATTCAATCTAAGTAGCACAACAATCAGTAGAGGTTGGGAGAACTAATCTTGGCTTGGAGATATGACCAAAGGCATTTCTTTTCATGCTTAGCAGCATTAAAGCCAGGGAGGAAAGGCATAAAATTCAATTAATAACTGTCCTGTCTATGGTCTGTATACCTTAATTTGCACTTAAAGACTAAAAGTGTGGGACACTTCAACAAGACACCCTTCAGCACAGACTCTACATTTAATCTGGAACAGCAGGGAAACAAAAGCACCCAGCCTGCTCCAGGCTGACCTCTGCCCTTGCCTTTCACTGTTCACCCGTCTCTTAAGGGAGTTTCCCTACGAAATTTAACTAAACCAAAATTGGTACAAGCCCAGCAATTGTACTCCCCTTCCATTAAATGCGCTTTGAATGACTTTACACAAAGGAAGACAAAACATTTACTGCTGAATTTTGCCGATTTCCTTATAAAATATGAAACACTCAAGTCCTTAATCACTGGAGAAATTGTCCAGGAACATTTTAATTATGAAGCACCTGAATTTCCCTGTAGTCCCATGGTGATTTCTTCTAAAATGCATAGAACACACAACGCTCAGGGCATGAAATGGATAAATAAGAAGTGTGTGGCCATAACAGACATGTCTGAAATGGTTTTGAAACACTAAACAAAGAAAAGTCATAGATTAAATTCTTCATAATGTTGTAAAGTTATCCCAGTGGAATTAGAAAACATAAGAAAAAAGAAATTGCATTATGCTGTACTTAAAATTCCCCGTTATGAGATATTTAAACAAAGTACTTATTAAGACAGAGTAGTAGCTAAACAGATCATTCACCACAGGATTGAATAAACTTTTAATAACTTCTTAAATGCATGCTTTGAGACATAATAAAATTACTTCCTGGCATTAGAGACTTACCTGATGTATAGATAATCAATAACTGCCCGTTCCACAAAGACAGACACAAAGTTACAGTTAATTTAGACTTGGGCTTCTTGCTCCACCTTATGAATTACCAGATTTACTCCAGCAAGATCCACTGAATAAAAAGGTATTTATCTGAAATGCTGGAGGAGTTCATTTCTGAATAACTACATGGAAATAGCAGCAGGCTGGATAGCAAATGCCTTGCTAAGCCTCTTCCATCTCCAATTCCCAGCTCTCCCTGTGCAGGCACTTATCCTTGCTGTATTCTAGGGAGATCAGCACTGATCTTCATGAAATCCATAAATTAATATTTAAAAGTGGCACTGTAGTACAACGCCTGTTAAAAACTCCTACAACTCTCAAAAACTTTCTACTCTTGCCCCAGATCTGGTCCAAAGGACTGACTGAACTGAAAATGTGGGTTTGTACTTGAGAGCCAATTGTCAGTGATGGCACAAAGAACAAAGGCCAAAACTAATACAAAAAGGTCAAAGAAAACATAATAGAAACCAATCCTCTGAAAGGATCACTCTGAGAGTGTAACAATTAGGAAAAGAAAAACTCCCTGAGCCACTACCTGCTAAGGTAGAAAACGTGTTTTCCAAACTACTGACAAAAAGATGTGGTAAAGAGTGAACACAGGAGCAGCAGGAGGTAACTCCAACCAGTAATTAGGATGAAGATCTGTGTCTTTAACCTGTACCCAACACTGAGACTGGGCTCTGCCTCTGCTCTGCCAGTGTCTGATGCAGCTATGAAGATGTGCCACACACCCTCCTGATAGCTCAGGCGCTCTGTTTGATGTGTCAGGGGACCTGCTTCAAAAGGAGGAGCTCAAATCAGTGTCCATCAGTATTAGAAAGGAAGTTCCCACTCTGTCCTGCTGTGCAGTTCCAGCAATACACCCTGCCCCAGGCCCTGGGTGAGGGATTGAACTCTCCCAATGGCAGCCAGCAAACGCAGCCAAACATTGCAAGGGTTTATGCTATAACAGAGTGGTCCAGAAAGCACCAGAAGTGGAAAAACAGCAAGTGTGGAACTGCCCAACTGGCAGCATAGAAAAAAGCTACAAAATAGGGTTTCTAAAGGAGTGGATTGCATTAACAAACTCAAATTTTACATGCACAAAACATGAGATGTTTAATTTTATTTCTTCACTGTAAACAAACATTAATATATTTTTCTCCCAATTTTAATGCAAACAGAATGAGCCATGCCATGGAAGCATAGAGAGGCTTCAGCTGAGGCTAAAATTCCCCAAACAAAGGGCTGAATAAATATACTGTGAGCTTGTTTAGTGTTTTAGCAAGGGCTTTATCCTTCTCTTTTTTCTTTTCCCCTATCTGAACAGACTTAGCAGAGTTTAAAAGAAGAAATTGTAGTTGAACTGACTTTATCAGAAATAACATCCCGATTTAGCAGGCCAGGGTACCTCTCAGACTGATGTCAAAATGTCAGATGATGTAAGGAGCCCACACTGTAAATGTATCAGTGGTTTAATAACAAGAAAATTGACTTCACTGCAGAGCTTGAGTCCAAGAGCCTTCAGTCTCAGATGCTTGGAGAGCAGCTTTTTGCTTTTTAAAGGTCATCTGATTTATCCTGCCAGGTTCTAAAATCAGGAGAGACATTGTATAAAGGAAACACCACAGCCTGTTCTGAGATTAAGGAAGCAAAACAATGACAAAAACCAAGCCAGCACTGTGTCCCATTTCTTACTGTCCCATTATTCTTACTTCCAGTTGGAATGCCTGCACTCCCACCAGCTGCAGAGGATGGAAACCCATCAGTCAATAAGTTATTTCCCAGAATTGATAATGTCTCTAAAGGGGCTCTCTTCTCATTGTGCCACATCCAAAACACAGCACTGCAGAAGCTGTTGCTAAAGAGAAGCTCGAGATCAAATCTCTGTGGACTGGGAAAGTGAAACATGGCAGAGCCTCA
Organism: Aphelocoma coerulescens; assembly: GCF_041296385.1. Taxonomy (NCBI): domain Eukaryota; kingdom Metazoa; phylum Chordata; class Aves; order Passeriformes; family Corvidae; genus Aphelocoma; species Aphelocoma coerulescens. The sequence continues at coordinate 2,186,453 of NC_091018.1, read as the reverse complement.
TTTGTGCAGCTCCTTCCCTTTGCACCGAGGAACAGGACGGGTACAGCACTCAGCGTGCTGAACCCATGGCTGAGAACTCTGTACAGGTTCCGTAACAGGTTCTGTACAGGTTCTGTAACAGGTTCTGTAACAGGTTCTGTAACAGGTTCTGTACAGGTTCTGTAACAGGTTCTGTAGCAGGTTCTGTAACAGGTTCTGTAACAGGTTCTGTAGCAGGTTCTGTAGCAGGTTCTGTACAGGTTCTATAGCAGGTTCTGTAACAGGTTCTGTAGCAGGTTCTGTACAGGTTCTGTAACAGGTTCTGTAACAGGTTCTGTAGCAGGTTCTGTAGCAGGTTCTGTAGCAGGTTCTGTACAGGTTCTATAGCAGGTTCTGTAACAGGTTCTGTAACAGGTTCTGTAGCAGGTTCTGTACAGGTTCTGTACAGGTTCTGTACAGGTTCTGTAGCAGGTTCTGTACAGGTTCTGTAACAGGTTCTGTACAGGTTCTGTAGCAGGTTCTGTACAGGTTCTGTACAGGTTCTGTACAGGTTCTGTAGCAGGTTCTGTAACAGGGTCTGTAGAGGTTCTGTACAGGTTCTGTAACAGGTTCTGTAGCAGGTTCTGTACAGGTTCTGTACAGGTTCTGTACAGGTTCTGTAGCAGGTTCTGTACAGGTTCTGTAACAGGTTCTGTACAGGTTCTGTACAGGTTCTGTACAGGTTCTGTAGCAGGTTCTGTACAGGTTCTGTACAGGTTCTGTACAGGTTCTGTAGCAGGTTCTGTAACAGGGTCTGTAGAGGTTCTGTACAGGTTCTGTAACAGGTTCTGTAGCAGGTTCTGTAACAGGTTCTGTAGCAGGTTCTGTACTGGTTCTGTAGCAGGTTCTGTACTGGTTCTGTAGCAGGTTCTGTAACAGGTTCTGTACAGGTTCTGTAACAGGTTCTGTAGCAGGTTCTGTAACAGGTTCTGTACAGGTTCTGTAACAGGTTCTGTAGCAGGTTCTGTAACAGGTTCTGTACAGGTTCTGTAGCAGGTTCTGTAACAGGTTCTGTACAGGTTCTGTAGCAGGTTCTGTAGCAGGTTCTGTACTGGTTCTGTAGCAGGTTCTGTACTGGTTCTGTAGCAGGTTCTGTAACAGGTTCTGTACAGGTTCTGTAGCAGGTTCTGTAACAGGTTCTGTACAGGTTCTGTACTGGTTCTGTAGCAGGTTCTGTAGCAGGTTCTGTAGCAGGTTCTGTAGCAGGTTCTGTAGCAGGTTCTGTACAGGTTCTGTAACAGGTTCTGTAACAGGTTCCGTAGCAGGTTCCGTAGCAGGTTCCGTAGCAGGTTCTGTACTGGTTCTGTACTGGTTCTGTACTGGTTCTGTGCAGGTTCTGTACTGGTTCTGTAGCAGGTTCTGTAACAGGTTCTGTAACAGGTTCTGTAACAGGTTCTGTACTGGTTCTGTAGCAGGTTCTGTACAGGTTCTGTACAGGTTCTGTAGCAGGTTCTGTAACAGGTTCTGTAGCAGGTTCTGTACAGGTTCTGTAACAGGTTCTGTAGCAGGTTCTGTACTGGTTCTGTAGCAGGTTCTGTACTGGTTCTGTAGCAGGTTCTGTAACAGGTTCTGTACAGGTTCTGTAACAGGTTCTGTAGCAGGTTCTGTAACAGGTTCTGTACAGGTTCTGTAACAGGTTCTGTAGCAGGTTCTGTAACAGGTTCTGTACAGGTTCTGTAGCAGGTTCTGTAGCAGGTTCTGTACTGGTTCTGTAGCAGGTTCTGTACTGGTTCTGTAGCAGGTTCTGTAACAGGTTCTGTACAGGTTCTGTAGCAGGTTCTGTAACAGGTTCTGTACAGGTTCTGTACTGGTTCTGTAGCAGGTTCTGTAGCAGGTTCTGTACAGGTTCTGTAACAGGTTCTGTAACAGGTTCCGTAGCAGGTTCCGTAGCAGGTTCCGTAGCAGGTTCTGTACTGGTTCTGTACAGGTTCTGTACTGGTTCTGTGCAGGTTCTGTACTGGTTCTGTAGCAGGTTCTGTAACAGGTTCTGTAACAGGTTCTGTAACAGGTTCTGTACTGGTTCTGTAGCAGGTTCTGTACAGGTTCTGTAGCAGGTTCTGTACTGGTTCTGTAGCAGGTTCTGTACAGGTTCTGTACAGGTTCTGTAGCAGGTTCTGTACAGGTTCTGTAGCAGGTTCTGTACTGGTTCTGTACTGGTTCTGTACAGGTTCTGTAGCAGGTTCTGTACAGGTTCTGTAGCAGGTTCTGTACAGGTTCTGTACTGGTTCTGTACTGGTTCTGTACCGGTTCTGCACACAATCCCCCGCCCCCGGGAGCGATGCTGTTGTTACAGACACAGAGCTTGTGCTGTGTCACCTGATGCACAGCACAGTGAACGTGGGAAACCTTCACAGCAAAACACGAGGCTGCATCCTGACTATTTTTAACTTCAGCACCACTCTGAAAATAGAAGCTTCTTTTTCTGTAGAAATGCTTAACACCCCTCAACAGAAATTTTGTGACCACTGAAAGAATCAGGCAAGAAAAGAAAGCAGAGCCTGTGCTATCACCCTGCCCCCTGCATCTCTGCACATCCCAGCTGCATTACTATTCTGGCATTGATGCCTTTCTTTAATTTGTTTACTGAATGTTTATTTCTTGACAGCCTGTCAATGAAGCTTGACGTGTCCTTGAATTATTATTTTTAAAAATTCATTTTATTTTTATACACAAAGTTCAGTGTTACCTATCTATGGGCTAAGTTATGCTTTCAATCAGCTTTCAAAAACTGGAAAAGAGCATTCCAGCATTCTAACTTTCTAGCAAACTACACTGATTTCATTTCATTTTTATCTGGAGCCTTCCTGCTGTGAATTGCCCAAGTTTGTACACCAGATTTTCTGTTATGGTCCTGATATGAAAATGGAAACACAAGACCCCTGATAACTAACAGAATGGTAACTGCTGATATTTTGTATTAAGGAACAAAAATAGAAACAGACCTCAACAATATGTATCAAGTCTTGCATTGAAATCAGTTTCTCCTGATGTGAGAAAAGGAAGGAATACTTTTGCTTTTAAAAACTATATCCTTTTGCAAAAGTCAGGATCAGAACCTTGATAAAATACCAAAACCTTTAGGTGGCAACTGTGGAACCAGTTCCTTACTGGGTGTAAAGCAAATGCTGCTGCAATAACCTCAGTGGTCATTTCATGTGCTCGTTGGACCAACGTGTTTTGTGCTCTCCTCTGGAAAAATGAGAGACAAAATATATTTAGCAATTGCAAATGTCACTTCTATAATGTCCTCTAAAGTTTGCACGTTGCAGCAATCACCTTCCCCAATAAAATTTATTAAATAGTGCCATCCAGTGGGAAGTGACTCTTAGCACAATGAAACGCTGAAAAACACCACATTAGCTCTAAATTCTTACCACTGATGCAACGGCAGAGAGTATTCCCATAGTTTATCTTCTAAATAAGACAAATTTTATAATAATCCCAACTTCCTGGTGATATTTTGTCATGCTTTATGTAAGATACAGAGGCAATAAAAAAGCAGGAATTCTCTGCTATGTGAAAGGACACATTTAAGGGGCATGGTGACATAGCAGTACCAATCCTAAATCCTTTTAAATCCTTGACAGCATCTAAATACATGATAAGAGATGTTAAATTTTACTCCCAGAGGTTCTGAGTGTGCAGAAAGATAGGAAAACATTGAAAAGGAGTGACCTGACTATTGATTTTAATTCTACCAGTTCATGTGTAACTGAATTCCCAGAAAAAAAGTTACAGAATCATGAAACAATTTTGTTTAATTTCAAATTTCCTTTGTATTATTTGCTGTTAAGGGAACACAAATACTGCAGACACACATAACATATTAAACCACAAAGCATTTAGAAAGAGGGAGACAAAAATCTGCTTTCCACTCACCTGTTGCTATTGTTTACAGACCTGCAGAATTCCGTGCCAAGAGAAAGTACAGAAGTAAATTTCTGTGCAATTGGGAGAGCACTGGAGAGCCATCAGCAACCTAAGAGCTCATTCCTCTCCCCTGCTTTATATTTCTCCATGAATTGCCAGGCATGAATCACAGTTCTCTTCAGATAATGAAGTCTTAGAAATTTCATGATCTGATGCAGCAATATAAATCTATATGGCCACCCCATTAGAAATACCTATCAGGAAGCAAAATGTGCCTTCTGGAACTCATTCAATGCAAATACTCCAGCTTTTTTTTCTTTTCCTTGGCATTTCACTAAAGAAACTATAAGATGATATATGTCATGTAACAGCAAAAACCACCAGACATAGTTCTGTGTGTGTAAAGTATTAAGAGTAAAAGATATTGCATGTGCAGAACTGGTTTTGTGTGTAAACAGGACACATCAGCACAAGAAAGAGAATTTAGAAATGGGTCCATATTCTGGTATTCAGATATCCACTGGAATTATTCCAGAAAAGGCGAAGTTAATACATTTGCTGTGGAGAATAGTCAAAAAGAAAAGTTCGAAGTACAGCACCCAAGTCCTTTAAAATTGTAACAGTACCAGGTATTTCTTTTGTTAAAATAAAAAAAAAAAAAATCAAGTGATGAGCAGTGGCCTGGATATTAACAGCTATTCAAGGTAAGAAGAAAGTATAATATTCTTCTAAGCTGACATATTTCAGGAACAGCAAATGGTTCCATCACCTTTGCTATTGCCTTATTTTTTACTCCTCTGTTACAGAGATTATAGTGGAATTCAGCTCAGCTAGTTCAAAAAGTTCTCCACAGATGCTTTGAGAACAGTGGAGCTTTAAACTATACAATAATATATTAAAAAATTATCTAGGGACACTTGGAGATAGAAATAACAATGATTAGGTATACTTGTAGATACAGAAAGAATATGAGTAAATTTAGGAGTTTTCCCATTACTATCAGCTAAGTTTGCAGTAAGAGAAAAAACATCTTTTTAACATGTGGTGGGTTTTTTTAATATCCATTCATGGCTGTTTAATAAAGGCTAGAGCATATAGTAAGAAAATAAACAAAACAAAGAAACACCTCAAAACAACCAAGAAATCCAGCAAAACAACCTTCCTGCAAGAATTTCAGACAAAAAAAAACAGGACTAACATGAGCAAAATTTACTCATTAGCCTTCCCAAACCCCTTCCTGGTAATGGTGGCTTCTTGTCACGTAATCAAACAATCTGAGTCCTCTGAAAGGTAACAAACTCATCAGTATTTCTACTGGCCCAGTGGGTAAAGCTCTTTAATCTCCATGTCAACAGGAAACGTCTTCAGAATGTTTTATTGATTAACACAGATCCCCACCCGAGGCCGACACCAGGAGACGCTGAGAGCAGGATAAGATCCCGTCCTGGCATGGGCCAGACACCCTGGAGATCCAGGCAGGCATGGTTAACACAGAGCACAGCCATTAATCAATGGATAAACACCCACAGCACCTGCTCAAATGAGCAAAACCTTTCTCAGAGTTCAGAAAAACCTATGCTACCAAATATTTTTCTTTTCTTGTGTCAGACACAACAAGAACAGAGATAAGTTACCACAACCTCCACTCTTGCTTTCTAGCTGAGTTAAAATTCAGAGGAAAAGGAACTGTAGCAAACAAGCCATACCACAACTGCATGGTTATAAGGCAAAAAAAGAGAGAGTAGGACCTTAAAAAGAGAAACCTGAACTTAAATGCAGAATGGAACAGGTAATCAAGGTAGAAATGGATCACACACAGCCATGATAATGAACCTGCACCTCCTTGCTTTATCCAGGTTCTGGACTTGATAGAAGATCTAATCATAAATTCATAAATTGTGCTGAAAACTCTGGAGGCATTTATTTTTCAGCTCTGGCTGAAAAATCTTTTTGGACAAAGGGTGAGGATTTACAAACTGCTATTCCTACCCCAAGTGAACATGAACCCAGGTTTCTGAGGAAGAGTTTAATGCATATAAACCACAACATTAGCACTGCAGCTCCCTATCAACTGCTTAATAAACGTAGGATTTAAAAGTGAGAGAGAATAAGAGAGTTTCACCTACATCTTCCTATTTACAGGTTAAAAATAGCAAACCTTGCAGGCTGGCAGTCTTGCTGCTGTAGTGGCTAACAGTCCTTGTGAGAATCCATTGACCCCTTCTGCCACAGGGTAATTAAAGAATAAAATGTTGGCATTATATGGAGAAAGAACTGTATCCCCCTGCTTATATTTCTCCACTTGACAGAGTGGATCTAAAAAAAAACCTAGTAGCCTACAGATCATAGAAGTGCTCATTGCTTTAAACTAGCGGGCACTGGGCTATCATCCAGGTTAAGTCACTTCCAACATCAAGTACTCTGTGATGCTTTGAACTCTAGCAGAGCCCTCTCTCTTACAATGCCACATCATTAGCTCATCACAAAACTAATTTTCAGTGTTTCCTTTGAGCTCAGAAACATTAAAGGAACAAAAGAGAAGACTGCACAAAGTCTCCACCACTTTCTGTTTGTGTTTTGTGCGTGGCACAGCAGCTGTGCAAGGGATGCACTGGACACTCTTTTCATCTGCTGGACCATAACAAGTAGATCCTGATTTTTAGTGGCCTGTTCCCTCACAAGTCTAACAAATATTACCCCACCTCCTCATCCACTATGTGGAATATCCACGTTGCCCAACCTGAGATGCTGCATGAAATCTTGGAGGATAAATTCCTTTCAACACTGTTTCCAGTGTTTGTTTTCCACAAATCCAAAGCCCAACCCCATACCAGCTACTGTGAAAAACACCTCCACCCCAGCCAAAACCAGCCCAATAATATGCTTGCATTAAGTTATGAATATTTTCTGTATGCAGCTTCTTAGGAATCGATTATCCCTTTATAAATTCTTCCTTTTTTTACACCAAGGAAAATAAGCCAGAATATTAGTTACCCAAAATCTTGTACAAATTATTCTAATGGTAATCTTAATTAATTTAATCTTTTTATAGGCACAAAAATGTCAAGCAATTAGTTTCTTCTAATTGTGCCAACAGAATTAGTAATGTATTAATTATTATAGCATAAAAGTTGGAATAATGTAACTGTTAATTAAGCTCAAAATATTGCTAAATAATTATTCTCAAGAACATAGCTTTTACTAATTTAAGCATTATTGATAAATATAATTTCACAAGTTATTTTATACAAGTATTCAACTCTTAATTAAATTATCTGTTGAACAGAAACAGTCAGATGCTGAAGTTCTGCAGTTTGGAAACAGTTGTGGTTAGTTGACTGTATATTTTACAAAGAAATGCTTCTGCCCTAGCAATGATTTGGCACTTGATAAAGGCCCAGCAGCAGTGCTCTCAGTGAATTCAATCCATCTACTCATCACTCAAAATCAAGAGGCAGCATAGAAAGGTACCTAAAGCTGCTATAGAGCCAATAAACTCTTTCAAGGTATCTACTCAAATTAATTTCACAGGCAAGCGTGCAGGAGGAGGCAGAGAGCTTGGGCAGGGGTCTGCATAGAGGAATTCTCTTCCTGCAGCATCTCCTTCCTGCCTGCAGCTGGTGGCAGGTGGGGATATAACAAATATGAGATAAGTCTATCCTCCACGAAATCACCATACAAGAAATGACCAAAAGAAGGAAAGAAAAAGTTTTCCTTGCAAAGGGCAGTTTTCACCACAACTTGGTAGGTGCTAGTGTCTCCATTTTTCTCTATCAGCTCCCTTATCAAACCAAACCCCAAGGGTTCTAAACAGATCTGTCAGCCCAGTGAAGTTTGTCCCTAGTTCTGGATCTTACAGAGGCACAATCAGATTTCCCCATTTATCTCACACTCACTTCAGTCAATCCCAGAGTTAAATTTATCCAAGGGTTTGATGGCACAGTTGAGTATCTCCATATTCCAGAGTTCTTTGGATAAGCCAAAATCCCCAAACCTGTAGTGGTGACCATTGCTTGGAAAGGGTCATGACAATCTTAATTTGGCCTCTGTGAATGCTGGTGTGAGCTTCCCCAGGGGTTAAAGGCTGTACTTCTATTTAAAATGAACAAACCCATCCTAAAAGCCATCCCACTAATGCAGCTTAGCATGCAGTACAATTATTGCAATTTTATCCTGTAGTTTTATGCTGTAATTTGAACACACCATGTCTAATATGAAGGAAGGAAGAAAATAAAAATCTCTGCTTTGGATGCCTTTTCACAACAAACTTCAACAGTGAAGAAAACCCCTCCAAACCCATGAAAGCTGTTTTAATGTTCAAAGCACAAGCTCTACTGCTCCTGCCAAACTGAAGAGGTTCCCAAAGTAATCAGGATCATATTCCAAAATTACATAGAAGGCTTACTGCAAAGCTTGCTGAAGGACAACAAATTCTCTATAGCTTTTGAATTATAAATACACAGAAAACATTTCCCAGGGTCATGAGCATTTTCCAGACTTGGCAACTCTAAAAATAATAGGTCCTGGATGATTTGCTAGGCTAAAACCTCTGAACTTGGTGGATAAGAGAAAATGTGAGGGAGAAAAAAATATGTGTGAAATTAATTATTGCAGTTTAAACTTGGAAGAATGGGGACTCTTGATGCATGTTTATAACCCTTTTTTCTGGGAAGAGCAGAAAATGAAACATCTGAAACCCTGGCCATTCACTTTATGTTGCTACTATGTCCTTTCCAGAAGGATGCAACAAAACCACGTCTGTGTTGATCATCACAAGCTGTTAAAGCCTCCCCCTGCTCAAGCAGCTTTACCTGGTGTTTATTTGGTACCTGTGCCCTCAGCTCCTCGCCCCACAGAGATGTGGAACATCCTGAGCTTGCTGCTGTTGCCTTGTGCAGGACTAAACCCAGGTGCACCAGGCACCTCTGCAGACTGGGACACAACCTTTGCCCAGTTCTGTCCCAGATGAACAGAAATGCTCAAGCAGCCCAAGAACAGATTTTTGTAGTAAAACCTGTTGTAATGCAGTACCCTGAGAGAAACTAAGAGCAGTTGCCAGCAGCAGCGTAAGGGCACACTGCCAGCATTCAGTGATACTTGAGATCTCAAAAGCTTTACCAGCCAGAGACTGCTCTCTTACAAATCAATGGTGGATTTTACTTCCATGAACCCTCAAATCTTTGTTCAATATTCAGTTTCAGCCTTTATTTAGTACATGCTTTTCAAATCCACATTTCAGATAAGGTCAGACAGCCTTTTCAGGGAGAGCCTGGGCTGATGGAGCCAATCTGCACCTCAATAACTTAAAACACTTTTGAGAGAACATGGTCCAAACAAAACAGACTTTATAACACCAGCAAAGTTATTTTTCATTTTTCACAAATAACTTATTTTCATCACCTGTGAACACCGCAAAATGATTGATGTGAAAGAAACCCAAGCACTGAAACTGCATAGCAAAATATCTGAGTGCAAAAACGGAGCACAGGAGTACAAGAAAACAGAATTCCCTTAAGCATCACATCGTTACTGCTAGGAATAAGGTGCCTTCTGAAATTTTAAACATGACAGTATTTCTTTGCATTTCAATTTTGATATAGATAGTAGTCCCTCCACAAAATTGTGCACTACACCCAAAAGCAGCAGCTGGAACACGATTTATGTTACTCTCCTCTTTGGCTGTGTGACACCGTGAGTTCTTGCAGAAAAAGGTATCTATCAAATCTCCACAAGATAAAGGTGTCGTTTGTGTTAAAGAGGTGCAAGAATTCTGTCCCTTGAGGCATGGAATCCTTTCACCACAGTCCCAAAACAGGACAGATGTAGAAACACTCTGGAAAAGACAAAATGAAGCAAAACACACAACACACAGAAAGCAAACAAAAAAAACCCCACCCCTCGTGTAGCTGCATCTCAGAATTTCTTGCATTTCACCTCATTGCATTTCATGTGCAATGTGCTTTGGGACCATCCTGCTTGAGCAGGGAGGTTGGACCTGTGGTCCCTTCCAACCTTGCTAAGACTGTGAATCTTCTGAGTGGAGACAGAACCATTTTAAAGAAAAGGCAGAACAGTAAGCATATGTAATGCATAAATACTTAATAGAGCAGAGATCAGTTTCCTGGAGGTCTACAGCAATCTGATTTTGTTCAACATTTATAAAATTTACAAAGAAACCTAAAGAACAAGAGGCAAGAGGCAATCATTTATGTTTCTACATTCCTCAGAGGTAAGAAAAACAATGCATATATCTTGAGGAAACATTTCTACCATTGCAGCACAGACACACATATATAGATATATTTAAAAAAAAAAAAAAGGTAAAACAAAAACATAGCAAAACAAAAAAAAAACAACAAAACACTAAAGAAACAAAGAAAATCAAAATATATTTAAAAAAAAAAACAGAAAAAAAAAAAAAGAAAAGAAAAAACAAACCAAAAAAGCACTGAGCAAACCATACCCAGAGGACTGAGAGGCAACAATGACCCAGCCTCAGGAGAAGCTGTTCCACAACAGCCAGTGCTGCCACTCAGGATTCTGTCTGGGTATCCACTGTACCCTCACGCTCAAGTCAGAATTTTGCCTCTCCCCCCCTCCTTATCTCAGCCAAACCTGTTTCCCCATTGCTGTCATACAACAAACTGGTCACCAAAGTGGGATCACTCAATTTAAGAAGTGCACAAACCAATAAACATTTGCTGTGGTATTACAGAGTAGCACAGTCTGAAAGGAACAAGCAGGATAAAGAGGGAAAATGAGTCAACAGTGGAACCACCCAGGCATTTTGGCTTTACTTCAAGCTAATAGAGATTACAAGGAATTAGTCCATGCACAGACTTAGCAGTCCATCCAGAAGTGATTCCACAGCAGATTTAGCCCAGAAAATGGATGATGTACTCCAAGTCAATGTGAACCATTTTGCTTCAAAAAGGACTCAGACCTTGGTCATAACAGGTGCTTTTGTTCCTTTCCTATAATTTCCATGTTCCTTTGCAGGTGAGAGGATAAAGCTGTCACCACACTACCAGAATGGCACACGGTGTCAAACAGGAAACCTGGAAACCTTAGAGACTAAAAGAACCACTGAGCTGAGAGCTGGGGACAAAAGTGGCTGAAGAAGTTTTCTGTATTGATTCAAGTTTGGGAGAAATCTACCCCAGATCTACCAAGTAAAACTTCCCAGTTAATTTAAAGATTTGGTGATTCTTCTAGCTTCAGTGCTTTACCCATGAAGGTGTGCTGTAACTAAATTTCAAAACGGAGTTGAAAACTTTGGAACATACAAAGAGTGGTGAAAGCAAAAAAAAAGAAGACAAAGCCCTCCATGGTTATTTTTTTGAAAAATAAGTACAATCAGAAAATTTGTCACTCCCACATTATAATACTTTACATCAAAAAAGTTATTTTCATCTATTTTTTTTTGTTTTCATACCGTCTATTATGGTAAAAATGATAATTATTCTGCAAGCTCCAGTTACATTATTCACTTTGAAATGGTCAAAATTACATTCCTGTGTAGAAAGTGAATTGATTTGCTTAAAGAGTATAGGAGCAGTTGGCGGAAAGAAATCTATACATTCAAAGTATTTATCATCCTATCCCAGCAAACTAACACTGACCACTTCCTTGCATTAATGCTTGAAGGTTCAAGTCCCCACTGATCTTTAAGTCCTCAGACAGAAGCCTGTCACTTTTCAATTCTCATCCTCAATACATAAATTATACTCCACTCCTTTCTTATATTTGTATTTTCTGACAGCTCATGCCCATGGCAATAGGAGGTCCACTTTCCTTTTGTGAAATGAAATTATATCAAAGATAGGAAATTCCAGCTACCAGACACGAGTGCCTGTGAAGATCATATAACTTCTCCCAGCTCCCATTAGGAGGGCCTAGGACTGGCCTCTGGCACTACCAGTCACTCTTTCTTTATGACAAAAATACATCAAAATTATCACTCTGAAAGTCAGTTTCTTAAAAGGATTTATGAGTTTGGTCTGGATGCCAACACGGTCATGCAAGGCAAGGTTTTGGGTCTGTGGTGCAGTGCTCCAGGTCTGAGGGAGGGAGTGAGACAGTTACCCAGTAACACGAGACTCATTTAGTGGTGCTAGCACTAAATCCCATTTAATTAGCTCCGGAAAGCAGCAGGACACGGATGCTCCCCCGGAGCCTGAGCACCCTGCTCCAGCCCTGCCTCGGGGTCTAACCCCGCCCTTGGCATTTCAGCTGGTCCATGGTGGGGTTTCAATGCGACCATTCCCTGACTCCCTTTGTCCTCCTGGAAGAGAAAGAGGAACTTTTTCAAACAGCACCCTTCAGCTCCTGTGAGCCACTCAGCAGCATAAAATCTTAAGAGCAAGGACAATCCTGCTTTGGATACGTTTTTCCATCACCACCAGATGCCAAATCAAGCCTAACCCTGCAGTGAGCACGTGTTGTTTACCGGCTCCACTTGTGATTATCTCCTGATGCCAAGAGGGTCAGAGGCTCCTGCTATTAGAGGAAATGCAGTGCATCTTTTATTACCATAATGCATCAGAAAATTCAGACTGAGCATTAACTGTAAACATGGGGACAAAAGGCCAGCGATTTTTAAATGCTGTTTACCATTTAACAACTGTTTTTCATTTTGATTTGGCAATACAAACTAAACCTCTGGAGTCTAAGTGATAGAAAATCTTTCTGTTTTGTTTCAAGACAATCACTTCAGTAAGTGAAAAAAAAAAAAAAAATCATCGCTCCATGCAAAGCTACTCAATGAAGAAATTTGGAGTGTATTAATCACTAAAGTCTTGTGCTCTAGCTGTATTTTAAATTTTATTAAATGCAATGTATGTCTTGAATGAAATTATGAACTTCATTTGGAGTAAAATAATTCCATGTTAGTAAATAAATCATCATGTCAGAGCATCACTCGTTTGATCAAACAACAATTTCATCAGAGTTTGGTCATCAAAACAGAATTATCATCCAGCACAAAGCCTTCAGTGACTGCCACTTCACTGTGAAAGGGCAACTTCGAGCTAATGCTTTTGTGTGTCCACGAATGTAAGCATGTGGTGAATTTGTGAAAACATTCTTTAACCTTTTGACTATTCCAGTGTTTAAAAAAACTGTAGAAACACTAAGTACGTAGGATGCTGAACACATGCAACTATTAGCTACAATCTTTAGCTACCAAATTACAAGGTTAACGATTACAACAATATTTAGCTAACAAGTACAGCCGAATGCATAAGCCACGTTATCTGTGTTCTGGGGTTTGGCTGAGAATTCCTCAAGATTCCTTTCAAAGTCACACTAATGGCATTAATGCAATATGTAACTCTTTGTTGAAAGAACTGGGACTGCACTAAGCTTCAGCTGTTGGTTTAAAAGAGGGAACCTCCTCTCTCCCCCTCAACACAGATTTTTCCCTATAAGCACAGAATGTTTTCTGTGTCCTCCCCACTTCAGCCAGTGAGAATAAGGGATCTGGGAAAGCACAGATTTGTGTCAGTTGGCTCTCACAGACTCAAAGGCTTGCCCAGAAGCTTCTCCCATGTGTTCATGGGCATCCACTTCCAGTTCCAGGGCTGTCCAGCTGCTGATGAGTGAACTGCAATGATACAAGCATCTGAAATTCTCACAAAGCTGGGACACGGGGACTCATGCAAGATGCAAGCTTCCAAAATCTGTTCTGTCACAGGACTGGCTCTTCCTCAACTTTTCTGAGCAATGTTAACCCCAGGAATGCTAGAAAGTATTGTAATAGATGCCTCTTCTCTTTTATCCCCTCCTGAAAATCTTTCAATATTTAGGGAAAAGGAAAAACCCAAACATTGTTACCTCCTGCTTGCAGACACTTTCAAAACTTGAACTGTTTTTGAGATGCTTTGCTTGGAATAAATAGCATTTAAACCAGAAAGAATCTGATTTAGGGACAGCTCTCCTCTCCACTCATTGTATACTTACAATTTCAAGTGTGCTGGAATTGAATCTCAGTCAAAAACAAAGGGAGCTCAATATTCTCCTTGCATCAACAAGAGGGTTTAACGGGGACAATGTGGGATGATTGATGACATTCTTCTTCTCTGCCATTACCTCTGAGAACCACTGTTGGAAACCTGAAGAGGGTAATCACCTCTGCAAAGGAGGGTTTGTGGTCAGATAGAGTAGATCCAGTCCTAGAGAGCCCGATAGTGGATTAAACAACTACTTTCTATTATTTGATATTGTTTTCTCTTATGTTATTGCACTGATTTCTCCAACTAATTTCTCTGTGGACATTACAGGATGAGAAGGCACTCAATCTCCAGCGGTGGAGAGAAAATTAAATACAAAACCTGTTTTTTTCTCCTGCACACTGAAATAGAAATCTCCAAAGTTGTTCCATGTCATCTGTGGCCCCAGGTGCTGTGTATTAAAGCTGGCCTTGATCATCTGCCACCATTTCCATTCACCTTCAGCGACAAAACTGTTAACAATAGAAAAGGTCTTGGGGAACTGCCACACCACAGATGTCAACATCAAGGCTCCCTCTGCCCCCCTCCTGTGTCAGGACACTCTGACAGACCCTCTGCTGTCTGTGGAGGCTAAAACCCAACTGAATCTGTAATCCCATAAAGGATCCAACCAACCCCAAGAACACTACCATCTCCTCCTCTCTGATTTATAAATGCCATTAAACAAACTTCCGACAATGTGAGCAAACCTGAATTGAACCTTTGACTGGACAAATTGCATGGCAGTGGGAATAAGAAACACAGATTCTAGTTCTGGTTACCTTTTTGGTTTTTCTCCTACATTTAAAAGGGGTAGTAACATGTTTGCTTTGTTTTTTTCAATTTTGCAATATAACCCACAAAATTATTGCAGAAAATGAGATCAGCTCTTACATTCTGGGTACTTGTAATGAGCAATAAACAAAGCAGAACCAATAACACTTTGTTACTTTTCATACAGTAAAGAGGCTCCCCTGCCACCCCTTCCTTTTGTAAACACAAGCTTGAAATCAGTTGGTTTGGATTTCACATTGATTCTGATTTCTATCAGAGCATTTATTTCCAGTTTTTTCTACTCTTTGAGCTGGCTGCTCCCTGTGGCACTCAGAGCTTAGTATCAAGCTCTCCTTGGAATAAAAAAAAAACAAATCAACTGTGTGCTCTCATTTAGACACCAACTGAGCTGTGCCAGCAATTGAAAGCCTGGCTTATGCCGAGCCTAAAACTTGGTTGCATTTGTTAGAATGCCTCTTAAAGGAGGACACTGTCATCCACAGGAGTAATCCTCACTCTAAGAGCTTTAGTTTACAGCCTTCCCTGTTCCTTATCCTCTCATCATTAACATTCTGGATTCTATATTCTGGGAAAAAAAGAAAAAAAAAAAAAGAGTAATTGTTATTTTTTTCCTCTTGAAAGATACAGGTTCTCTTTTTAGCTGGCCCTTCACCAGCTGATCATCTTGCTCTTAAACCTTAAAGAAGTGGACAGACACGCCAAGGTACCATTAAGCACAGTTATCCTCTGAATTTTGCTCCTATACTGCAAAAAAAAAAAAACAACTGAATTTTGCTCCTGAGGCAAAGTCTGTGTGTGGTAGTTTCTCTCACCATCTGCTAATTGGTGGCATCCCAGTTGGAAAAAGAGCAGCGTTGCTTCCCAAAGCACAGGAGCGGATTACTTTGATTTTCCAAGTAGGTCATTCACTCTTCAAACAAAGAGTGGCTGACATTCTGAAGGAGCACTAATACAGCAGGGGCAGCTGTTGTCAAGGACATCAGCGTCTCGCAGCCTTGCAATGCCACGATGGCATTTTACACCTGCCTTGCTGTGACCTGCTGTGATTGAAGTGATTCGGCACACACCTTCACCTGCCGGCGCCTTCCCACCGGGACGTCACCGTCACCATCACTCCCAGCCTGGCTCCATCACTGCCTGTCAGTACAGCTTCACTAAGTTCATGTTTTCCACCGGTGCTTGTTACTCTCTGTGTCTCTAACCTTCAGCTCCTAACTTCTGCTTCTCACACACCCTTCAGAAGCTTCAGTGTGGTGGTTTTAACAAAAATGCCACAAAAACGATGGGTAAAAGTGACCCACTGAAATTCAGTGATTTCAACATTCAGTTATTTCAGTCTGTATTATTTCCATACCAAAAAAAAAAAAAAAAAAAAAAAAAAAAAAAAAATCTATTTCAAACCTACTAATACTTTAGCAGGCCATTCTCTGCTCTGGTTTTCCCAGAAAGACTTGTAGGACCAGGTTTAAGCTATAAGCAAATGAACACAGTTCCTGTTATTGTTTTCCAAATTTCAACTATTTCAAAGACATTTTGTGGAAAACGGAGCTCACAAAGAGGAATATAGTGTAGACTAATCATCATGCTTTTCCAGGGAGTGAGGGGGGGAAAAGTGAGCATTTTCAACCATCCCACTAATGCTTTGTACCTTCTGCTGCTCTCAGCAACTCATGAAATGAGGTTTCTGTTCTCACTTTTGAGGTATGGGAAGACTTTTCCATGAAACATTACCTGTTCCATGTAGTGTGGAACGTTGCAGTGAAACTGGATACACTGATTCTACTCATGTGCTCAAGAACTTGAACAGGAAAGCCACCAGCTGAAGCAAACACCTGCTGGAGCTCCCAGACAGTGCACACACAAGCTGCAGTATCTGCTCTGTACCTGACAGCAGGACTACCACAAAAGTGAGCAAAAATATCTTCTCCAAGCCCTGCGTTCACCACAGTGAGAAATTCTTTGTGCACTCTGAGTTGAGACAAAACTCAGAGTGAACAGAAAGGTCCTGCTCTTGTAAAATGGGTCACTGGTCTATTTAATCCTGGAAGGGCAGGCATGTCCTTTGCGTGCATCCTGACGGATCAGGCCTGATGGCACGGAACTGGGAAAGGCTGGAAAAGGAGCACTCCCCACCCTCTGCTGGGAGAGCTCATTGGCTGGCACTGGGCTTTGCTATTCCAGACTGTGTTAAGGAAAATTCTGTTACCCTGGTATGTGGCCATCATCTGGATATTAACTGCATAATGTGTCCCTTCCATACACTCCAAAGATATTTTATATGTTGATATTTTATAGTAAATAACGCTTCTCAACATTCTCTCACATAAAATTACACCTTTCAAGCACCTCACAAAGCAAGCAAAGTCTGCCCTAAGCCCAGAACTCTGTTTTACAATGCCTCACAACAGTTCCATTCCCTTGCTAGCTAATAACATTTTAATTTCTTTACTAAGTCTTCTGTCATTTCTGTTGTTAATCACTATTCTGCCATAGTATGACAGTAATTCAATATATTCTTTGGAATAATGCTACTATCCCTTCAAAAATATTTAGCAGCCATTAACAATCAAATGCCTCAATGCTCACAAGGTGCTTAAATTTGCAAGAATTTGAATTCAGTGTTCTACAGTGTTAAGGTTTCATCCAATATTATTGGTCAACCTCCCCTACCTAAGCAAAAGTTATCTACCAGAGTCAGAAAATCAAGAGGTTTCATTAGTTATGGCCTTAAAATAACTCAGATATACACCATTCTAGGAAAAAAAGAAAAAGGTTTTTTTTTCTTAATTCTTCCTATATCTACCTTTGTCACTTGGAATCATTCAACAGAGCTCTGCTGCTCACCAGAAAAGTTATACTCAGTCAAATGGAAGAGCCACTAAAATAAATGTGTAAGCAGTTTGCATTAAAAATAATAGGTTCCAACTTTGCAGAAGTTCTATAAACGATTATGTAAATATTCTTATTTAAGAATAATAATAAAATGTTTAAGCTCTCTGGAGGCTTCAAAACCTATTTTAATTGTGTGTGCATGACTGGTAATTGCTTCTCTCTTAACAACACTGTGTGTGTAATTTGATTATCTTAAACCATGAAGGACAATAACCTTTACTTCAACACATTAAAAAAAAAAAAATCTGGCATAAGAAATCCATAAATAATTAGATCTCATCAACACATAACTCCTGGCATACTACACTACTGATAACTGAACTTATGACTAATGCTAGAATAGAAATATTACGTGAATGATTTAAGAAAGAGCTATCCTTGTGCAACTCTTTCATTTCCTCGTGGAAATAAAACTATTTCATATTTTTAATAATACATCATTTCATTTCCTGCAAGATATTCCCAAATGATGCTAAATGCTAGTAATGTTTGTAATATTTTTCCAGCACACTCTTTTCAAGTGGTAATTACAACTTGATATTTTCCTCCTCGCTTTCACCACAATTTTTATTCCCCTGTAACTATTACCATTCAAATTCTGTGATTTGCTTCAGTAAGAGGGATTTGGGTGGGCTTAAGTGAGGAAAAGAAGTTTTTGCTTTTGGGGAGTTGCCATGGCTCATCTTCAGGATCAGCCTTGTGAGGGGCTCTGCTCAGCCCTGGTGGAGTTTGCAGCTGCCAGCATGGCAGGAGCTCTTGAAGGCAGTACCACATCAGTCCTTCCAACCACAGGGGTCTGTCAGCTGGAGGACAGGAGATAGTTTAACTAGTGAAGCCTCTAAACACTTGTCTCTGGTCCCTGGCTCCGTGTTTCAATCTCCCACCACACCCAAATCCCTGACCCCAGTGTGCACTCCTGGATCGCAAACACGGTGCCAAGCTCACAGTGAGAGTCACACCTGAAACCACACTGATCTTGTACAGCAATTAATTTGTGCAATTCATTAGAGTTTCCCAAATATTGCTTCAAAGCTGGGTCTGTGGTCAAGCCTGTCAAGGTCCCTGTGGATGGCATCCCTTCCTCCAGTGTCCCTGCAGAGGCTGCTCTCAGTCCCACTGCCCACATCCCCACAGCCACTCAGCAGTGCCAGCCCCAGAGGACCAGCACACGTCACTGCTCTCCCCCTGCACCTTGGGACACTGCCCACAGCCCTGAGTGTGGCCAGCCAGCCGATTCCTTACCCACCGAGAGCCCCAAGTGCCAAATCCACCTCTCTCCTGCTTAGAGTCAAGGATGCTGTGTGGGACAGTGCCAAAGCTTGGCACGAGTGCAGGTCCATGGCGTCTCTTACTTGTCCCTTACCCACCAATGCTGTAACTCTGTCACAGGAATGATTTTCCCTTAGTGAAGTCATGCTGGCTGTCACCAATCACCTCCTTATTTTCCATTGCATAGTTTCCAGGACGATGCAATCATTCAGGATTTAAAGATCAGGTAGAATCTGCACTCTGGCAAGGCTGCTGGAAACAGACTTGCAAACTCCTAAAAAGGGCAGAAAAAATAAAAAACCTAACTTGTACTTTTAATGTCTGGAGACAATGGAAATAAAGGTAAATTTAATTCATAAGGTTTTTTTCAGTGTATACCAAGAAGCATGAAAAGATCCTTAATTTATTTCTTCTTACAGCTTAGTGTAAAGGTAAATAGACTAGCCATTAGGTTTAAAATTGTATTTCATCAATTCCATTGGATAGCCAAGACCTTATCATCACAATATTGGTTAAAGTATGGCAGCAGCAAATGTCATGTCTGTCAGGCTCTAGTGTTCTGAGCCAATCCGTGTTAGATTTACTCTGAGTAAATGTCAGTGCTATCGAGAGCTCCCAGAAAAAGCAGATTTTTCTTTACAGACAAGCATTTAACGATAAATTGTCTGGCTAGTACAACAGCAGCAAGCTAATGACTCAGTCTTGCTTCCTGGGATGATTCAAAAGCTGTTACACGACTGATTTCTCATCTCAAGGCAGGTCTCACAGTGTTACACCGCTACCTCAGCACCACTCCAGGATGACATTTACCAAACAGCTGCACATCCTGGTCTGTGTGTGCCTGGGGCTTTTCAGCCACCCCAGTGTGCTTCAGAGAGGTCCACTTCATCAGTTACCTGAGGCAGGAGAATTCCATACAGTCAGGTCAGGGTTTACACAATCGGACACCTCCTCTCCTTACAGAGCCTGTCCTGAGCAAACACAGGACCTGGCCAGCTGTGCCAGACACACAGCATTTCTCGGAACTGAAAAGCCACCAGAGAGCTAAGCTGCAGCTGGGAACTGTCCTCCCAGTGATGTCAGGCAGGTCCTGCCTCTCCAAACACCATTCATAGGAAGTTACATTCATTACTTGAGCCAACACAGCTGAAGCAGTCTCCTATTATTGCCAGTGGCAATTCTCACAGATTAGACATGCAGAAAGCTGAGATAATCAGTTCTCTGTTACCTGTTTATCTCATCTGTAAGAGAAAAGTCCTCTGGGTTTACGAGGTTGGGGACTTTTTAAGGCCTGCCTCTGACCCTTATCTGTACAGAGTCACTCTAAACTCCCAGGTGCTCCACACAAGCTTGGCAGGACTCACTCATTGCTATCCCAGGATGTTCTCCTTTGGATGGAAAGCCCCCTCTGTTACTGTCTCCCATTGTTGCCCCATCCCTGGAAGTATTCAAGGCCAGGCTGGATAGGGCTTTGAGCAGCCTGCAGTACTGGAAGGCGTCCCTGCCTGTGGCAGGGGGGCTGGAGTGAGATGATTTCGAAGGTCCCTTCCAACCCAAACCATTCTGTGATTGCTCCTGCTCTGGGAGCTGTTTTCTATTTAACCCTCAGTTTCTTAGCTCCTTCAAACAAAGAGAAGATGGCCAAAAAAAGAGAGAGGAAGCAGCACAGACAAAAAAATGAACACTGACTGGCTCCTGAAGCCAGACTAGCACCCCCAATATTGCCAGATATGTAGGCAGTAGGTTTTAGAAAAGAATCAGCAATAAGGAAATGCCCAGCATTCATCTGCTTCTAACTTGCACTGATGCCAAGGGAACCAAATATCTTTTTGACATGGTTAGGATCTGGATGTTCTGGGTGGAATGTGCAGACCTGTTCTAAGAACAATGCTGTCCCCTCTGTCCCTCCCCCCCCCCCAGTTGTTTAAAAGAGCATGAGACCTCTCAGTGCTCCACAGTAGGAAGGGAACTGCAGGTAACTGAGAGTTTCAGAGCTGCCAGAGGTTGGGTTGCAGTAAAAGTAAAGTAATGCATTGACTCCAGCCTTTCTTCTGAGAAGGAATTCACCTGCAGACTGCACTTGAGCATTGGCACCTTAGTTTCCATTGCTTCCCTGTCCCAGACACTCAAAGGACTGAAAAAGGAATCTCGCTCTGAAAAGGTCTTTGTGACTGTGTGCTTTGAGGAAGAGAAGATCCAATATCTTGGGGTTTAGAGGAGTGTGTGTCTTACAGAAAAGACAGCCCACACCTCTGGGGTTTAGAGGAGCCACAACAAAAGTCCTCTTTCAGGTTATCAGAGCTTATTCCATCTAAGAGCTTGCTGGGAAGGCGGCTTGTTAGCACTGTCTGGCAGAGAACAGTCAAGCAGAGAAGGAATTTCACTCAGAGCTCCAACAGCAGCTCTGTGGCTTGTCTGGGAATTTGAACAGGAGGAAAAAAGTGAAAACAAAGACAGGTTGAGCAGGTTTATAAAGGACATGATTCCCTGCCATTCTGGGGAGGTGCACCATAAAAGTGACATCCTTGGCACAGCAGCCTGTCATCTTATGGTGTGTGACAGTAGAAGTCCATCCGGGCTCTAAGAGCTGATTTGCCACCTTCACTTCTGTGAAAAAATAAACCACCAAACGCAACCATTTTTTAATCAGAATGGTGCTGGATGGTGGCACATCATGCAGGATTTAACCACCTTCTCTGCCAGGGAATGAGCTCTGCCTGAGGAAAACTCCCAATTTCTTCACTGCTGCACTCACACTGTGCCTCAGTAGGGCCTCCCCACACAAGCTGCTCTGGCTGCAGTTTGAGCAGATGAATAGGATTTCTGCTCTCAGCTGTTAAAGATCCCCTAAATCTACGTTAAATATTACTACAGAGAAGTTTTCCTCCTAGACCTGGTCTTTCTGTACCCCTTCCGAGCAGCTGTGACTTCTGGATATAGATTAGAAATCATCTTTGACCCAGACAGCCGTTTCCAAGTAGGTGTTCAATTATGTCGTGCCTCAGCTCTCAAGAGAATAGATTTTACTTTCATTGGTACAACTGGTGCACAGATGACAACACTATTTAGAAAAGAGAGTTGATGTTTAACCACTGGGTCATGCACAAATCAGAGATCTCTCAGCTGCACAGTGGAGAAGATCATGGATGTGTGTAAGTTTAATGAACACCAGATTTGACACATTTCTTAACCCTAGGATATCTCTCCTTACTGTACTCCAGGAAAATGGATCAATCTGTAGCCAGTGCTTCTGTAAGGCCATCTGTTATATACCTCCACCTCTTTTAGAAATGATCTTCAGCAGTTAAAACTGATTATTAAAAAAAATAGAAATAAAAATGTACATCTCACAGTATTTCCTCTTACATTGTATACATTTTATACATTACTTGTTTACAATCACCTAGAGAGTCTTATTCTTTTTTAGCCTCTAGACCAAATCCTTCTGATCTTGCATATTTTACATCTGCTTTATTAAAGTTCACTACCCAGGTTCTCTAGAAATTCCCATGAAGATTTCCTTTCTTGTACATTCAAAGACATAGAAAATGAAAGGGTTTCCTATTTCCATTACAACTCAAAAAGAAATTTTAGATAAAGTTCCTGCTGGTTGTCAGAAACAGCTGAAGAGGTGAACCTGAAGTCAGTAAGTACAGTCCAACTTTTAATTCATTATTCTCATTAGCTACAAGGTATTAACTAGGGAGGAAAAGATACTGTAAATATTTGCACATACAGACAGAAATGTAAAAGCAACAATAATGTTACAAATCTGAGCTCGGAATTAATTGGTGAAGGGTAGCAAGTGTTTGTTCTGTTCTTGTTTTTATAGAGGGAAATTTACCTAACAGAAGGCAAAGTTTTAGCTGGAGAGTGTTGTCCAAAAATCTGAAGGCCCTCAGTAAGCGTCCAAGCCTAATGGGTCTGAAGAGAATAAAAAGTTTCTAATAGTTTAAGCAAAACATGGTTATTAAATGTCTAAATGTAACCATATAATATCTCAACACCTGCATTCTTTGAATTTATACATTTTCTTCATGGAACATGAGTCACAAGTTATAAATATAGATGGGAATCTTAAGAACCTTGTTAGACAATATTAAAATCAGGGTGTTCTTTACTGCTGCCATTCATTTCCTAGACTATATTATACAATTCCAAATTCAAAACAAATGTTCTTGGATGATAAGAAAAAATAACTAGTGGGTGACCTATGGGGATATGCAGCCAATCACTTGGTATTTACCTTGCTGTAAAAATCTTTTTAAACAAATTGCTTTCTGACATGTATCTCATGGAAGTGAGCAGAGCCAAAATTAGTTCCAGGTTATAGAAAGTTTGAGAAGAGAGGGGGATTTAGAGACAATTTTTGATTCAGATATCTGTCAGCACCTAGTAGTTTAGGAATCCTTCCTCAAGTCTTCCTGTTTCCCAGAAGATTATCTCTGGTAGTGATAAATCACGATCAGTGGAAGATGAGGTTTTCTCTTGAGCAAGAAGAAGGGAAAAAAATAAATCCTTGATCTCTCATCTGTAAAAAGGACAAGTGCACTGGCCTGGCTTAGGCAGCTCAGGGCTCAGTTAAGTCACTTATCACTACTCACAGCTTGTTTGAGATCCAAATCTACCATTACAGTGGCTCAAAGTTTCCCTTTAATGGTATTTGGACTGACTGATGCTCCACAGAGGTTCCACAGAAATAACTCCAACACTCTGAAGAGGGCATTTTGCTCCTGTGCCCTTCTACGGTAAATTTGAAGCCACCAAGCATCAATCTGCATAAGAACTGAGAAAAATCTGCTCCAAATACAATGCTCACTACCCAGCAAGAGTGTGAGTACCTCTTTTACTTTCAAGAGAGAGGTAACTGGACAAAATTATGAGATGTTTCATCATTCCAAAATCCCACATAACAGCCTCAGAAGTGGTTGTTATTTTCCCATGTTCTCATGGATTTATGCTGTTGAACAGGAGATAAAGGCTCTTGGGAGAGGATTACTTCAGCTCACTGGGAATGCAGAGCAATTTCTGACGTTCTCCCGCTTCTTCCAAGACAAAAGCTTGAACTGTAGAATTTAGTCTTTGTTCCTATTTAATTGAATATCTTCCTAAAAGCATTTAAGTCTTGTGACCCACTTGCAGAAATCAAGGCAGTTAGGTCACTTCTCATTTCCAGCATATTGATAAAACCATTTCACTCCATTTTGTTCAGCTGAAAGAGCTTTTCACTGTGATATTTATTCCCTTTTCTCTTCTTTTCATGTGTTTTACAGCTCAGTAATATCCTTATAATAATTTTGTCAATAACCACACAGGCAAGCTCCTTCATTCCACTTGTGACTGCTGCTCCATAAAAGATGCCTTCTGATCATTTAGTCATAAATGCATGTCAAGCCAAAATAATCCTTTCTTCACCACAGCTGATCAAAATTGTAAACAGTATTCCAGATTGGGTGGCATAAATATTTCCCCCTCAGAATATTTTTTATGATTATTTTTATTATCATTATCTACAGTGACAGCCCACAGTGATCAGATGAAGCCAGCAGCCTTCTCATCCATTATTCCTGACAGGCTTCACTCCTCACATGCATCACCCTCATCACCTATGTACATGTTCTAGTACTGAATTTCCTTTCATTTCTCCTGCCTGCAAGGTCACAAAGGCTTCTCTATGTGATACTCAACAATCTTCTGTCCTGACAGTGTGTCCCAAACTCGTAACTTTGATTTGGATCACAGAGGACAGAACCTGGCCTGGGAAAGAAGGAAGCCTCTCATGTGAAGCTACCCATAACAGGTAGTTTCTTTCAGAGAGTAACATAGCCTGTTCATACAATAATCTGGATCCCTATTTTGATACTTTTCAAGTCTTGAAGAATTTCTTTGTTCACATTATTTCCTTATGCAAAAGAATCTTTACCAAGAAGCACTGGAACTTGTAAAATGTCTTTTAACATAAACTGCAGAGGTGTAATTATCAACAGGAGTCCAACTTGCTTTTTCTGCCCAGTACATAAAAATAACACAAACTATTAAAAGGCTCAAGAGCCATTTGTGTACATTCACCTCCATGCACAGTGAGGTAGTTAAGAACAATTAAATCCACTTAAGTTTAGAACTGGATGTGATAGAAAACACTACAACCCCATTCCCAGAAATTATTTGTTCAGTTTTTTTGGGATGATTCATCCTATTCTTCTTTTCAACCTAATTCAGAGGTATCAGGGAGTCAAACACATTCAATAAACCCCCTTTTTTTTTTTTCTTGGTAATCTTACCAATTTTTTTACGTCACACTTTTTTATACAGCATACTTTGGCTCTGCAACTTAATACACTGTAACTCATAGCCCATAGGGAGATGGATGAGTGTTTAACTACAGTACATATTTTTACTTAAATATCCAAGTGCAACACTCACATCAAATACAAACTTCAATCTATTCAGACTGGAAATTAAAGAAAACATGGTAAGCCATTATTTTTAGAGTTGTTTGTGGATATCTTGTGACTTCAGGCACTGTAGCCTTCTTTCCTTGAAAAGGTCATATCATTCTTCAGAAAACTATAAAGAACAAAAACCCTGAGATTCCTTTTATTTCTTTGTATATCACTATTCTAAAGCAGGTCTGAAGTGAGAAACTAGCCAAGGTTTCAGAACTCCACTGGAGACATCTTCCAGTTAATCTGACCTCTTTTTTAACAGTAATAACTCAAAAAAATTTAAGAGTTCAAACATGCCCTTGATTTGTTTTAAAGGGCACATTCTGCTTTTGAAAACAACATCAGTTCAGATAACTCCTAAAGCTTTCTGCAATAACAGCATTCAAGAAAAAAAGATCAGGAATTTTACATCTATAGTATTAACTCTTAAGCTTCCCTGCCTGTTTTAAGTTTCTTTTTTTAATGACAGAGGATATGTAAAATCAAGGTTGGCTGACTGATGGCATCTGAAGTCTGCTACACTTTAATATTGGTGAGTATAAGAACTGTGATACCAAACAGACTCACAGAGGCTTTTATTCAGTAAATCTGTCTCAGTAGGGGGTTCAAACATCAAGAAAAGATGACCTCAGATCTCCTTCAAATCCAGTCTAATCTTACCAAAATCTTTTAGGGAAGTTCGTAATCTTTAGTAAAACACAGAGGCAAAACCTTTGCTGTATTCAAACTTATTTTCAACTTTCTAAACACCCATACAGGACAAGGAATTCTTCTTATTACATGCTTGTTGAAACTGCAGATTACTGAAACATAGATTTTAAAAGAAACATTAAGATTTTAGCTAAAGATTAGTTTTGTAGAAATTAAATTAGATAGGTAAGCTCAGGTGGGACTAATTAAGGGTTAATAAGAACCAGACTTAAAGTACACTTTTAAGTTGTAAGTAACTGATTACTTGTCATTCTTATATTTGCTTAGCTGTGTTTATCATGAGAAAGACAAACACTGATAAAGAGATCTACAGAAAATGAAGACAATTTCTAATTTGTCCATCTGGGAATCTATTCAGAGAGGAACTGGAAGGTCACCAAGCATAGTTTTTATTGTCAAAACTCATAGAACTAGAAAGGTCAAATCGAGGAAGAGAAGTTTTACCTCATCCCTTGGAGACCACTCTCCAAATAAAAGACCACCGACCTAATTCAGAGAACATACTTCGCATGCTTAATGACGTTTAAGCTAATTTCCATACGAAGCAGAGAATGGGAGGCATCAATGTTATAAATATGCATTTTTATTTTGGATACTCATAACTTTTGTAGATAAACAGACTTTGTATTGGCTTGTAACTTTGCACTGCGTATCAGGGAGCTATCCCACGCAGCTGCCCGGCGCTGGAATAAACATACCCTTTCTAACTCTAAACTGTAGGAGAGTCTTTGTCCGTCTCATTTGGGTGTCAATACTAGATCCATACCCATATTTAGGTAAATCATTACAAAATTATTCACTGCATTCCTTCAGTGATTACGACTAAAGTGAATATATCTACACACTGCTCTATCAGCAGCGTTTACAGTAAATACGAGAGCCTTGATGAAAAACCATCTTGGTTTTCCTTCATGTCAGAGGGGGCATTTCCCTTGTGTAGACACTAGCACAAAGCCCGTGAAATTCCAAGTGTGGAAGCAATCATCCACATAACTGGCCGATTGTTGTCTTAATAATACATCAGGAAAGAAAAAACAGCATTTCTGTGCTACATGGTCTCAAAAGCATCTTAAGCAACATTCAGGAGTACAACAACTCAGGTACAGGGCTCTTCAAAGCTGGGTTATGGTCAAGAGATCAACATGGTGAATGCATGATGACAACAAAAGTGCTCGCGCCTGAACCAGAGGTGAGGGCACCGGTATGAAAAGTAAACACACTCCCCTTAAACTAAACACATAAAAAAGTAATTGAAAATTTAAAGGTAAAACAAGATAAAAAAAAAAAGAAGAAAAAAAAAAAAGATGCAAACTTTGCCTTGTCTTTTGGAGGACTGTTAACCAAAACTTTACTGCTTCTAACAGCCAAAATCACTGGCACACTTGGATATTTTTTTTTCTCAGCAGTGTCCTTTGTTTTCCTGCATAAAGTAAATGCCATTGTCCTCTCTGCTACACTTTTAAACCATTTTACACTTTTACTACTGGCACACTTGCAGTTTGCTGTAGTCCCTGGTGTCAATCTGTCATCCAAACTAATCCTTTATTTCAGTGGCAGCTGAGTACTGAAGAAAAAATGTTATTTATTTGAAATTTTGCCATAAAACATAGATATAAAAGCAACAATCTAGTACAAACATCAGAGTTTCTATTTTTCCAGATTTTAAATATGGTGGAAACCCCATCTCACATATTTTAATGTAAATATTTTAAAAGAGAGGAAGAGAAATTATTTTATCTTTTCTCTTTGGCTAGGGATATCTTTTGGCAATAAAATATAGGTAGACCTCTAAGCAGAAAGAGCAATATACATTCATATATAAGCTGTAAATTTAAGCTCAGGAGTCTTTTTATGTTTTCCCAATTTAACATCAGAATTTCCAAATACTGAAAACAATCTTCACTGTTTCATTCGTGATATAATTGTACCCATTTAACTGGGGTCTAAATGCCTGCCCATCTAAGGGTATCTGCCCTGATGTGATAAGGCCAAGAGCTCTGCAGGATAATAACACTCCAATTTATTCACCTGCAAAAGCAATCTGCTCAAAAGTGCCTTATTCTGGTAACAAGCCTGAAAATGACAACTCTAAAATGGCCTAATCTCAGTAAAATGTGTTTCCCAGTGTAAAAGGCTTCTCTATTCTACTACAGAAGTTCTGGTCAAATGAGAAAGAAACCCCATTTATCTGCCCCTTTATTCATCTGAGACACTTTTCTCCCTTTGCCTTTAGTCCAGCAAACCAGGAAGCTCTGCTTCCATGTCCCAATAGGTGCCAGAAGTACCAGTTTGCGTTCAGTTTCTTAATCTTTCTTGACCTATATCTCCCATATAATAAAAATAACTCACTGGAGTAAAATCTAATTCAGACACACACAGTTGTTTCAGGAGAAATGAACCTTACAGACTGTGCCTACAGCTGGGCAGAAATTCCATTTAACTCCTTTTGACCTGAAAAGAGTCACCAAGCAGGCTGTACAACTCCTGCAATCCATGGCAGGAAAATGTCCTTCCTGGTTCCTCTGGACTGCTCTATATATAGATGTTATTAATATGTGACCATAAAATTGTCTACTCCCTCTCAGATTTAGCCACAGAAATTTTTAATAAGTAATGCATCTAATGTATTAGATATTAAACTAGACATTAGCTGCCAGATCTCACTAAGCTGAGCAAAAGTATTTTAGCTACTTATCAAGGTGATATCTGCTGCAATCTCATTTTTAACAAAGCTCTGTAGAAAGCAAAATTTCTCATGCAAAATTCATGGAAGGACCTTGTCATTGCCCCTAATCAAAAGGGAGCAAATGAGTTCTGCCATAGGAATCCATCTCTTTCCTCCTACATGTATAAATAAGGAACTTCTGCTTCCAGGTTGATCTTCAGAAATCAAGCTCATCATTCTCTTACTGACACAAACTGCTTAAATGACAAACATACATAATAAACCTTTGCCTGCCCTCTTTATTTAACGTGGCTTTTGTACCACTTATACACTACTAAATTCCATTTCTTTGGAAATACAAACTAGAGGTGCTGCCATACGGGTTCTCAGCTTTTATATCTTTAGTATTCTTGGTTTTATGCCCCTTATTTGTGGGGCTGGTCTTTTGAAATAGTGGTATGAAATTATGCTCTAAATCAGCCATGAAGTGTGTTCATTAAAAAAATCTCCTATGTGTAAAAAAAGAAACACACCATGGACATTGACAGTTATCCACATGGCTGAAAAAAAACACCCCGACAAAACAGAGCAGAGATAAAATTCTTCATGAATAAATCAAACACACAAAATTTGGCCAAGAGATTGGTACCACACCAGAAAGCAAGAGAGGGGCTTAATTAATTGCCTGAACCTAAATATGCACTCATATTTTAGAGAAGACAAGTCCAAAATACTTCAAAACAGATGTATTGAAAGGACAAAAAAAGCATTCAAGTATGCAAGCTCCTGGCCACCACAGAGGATGGCATTGCACATTGCATATTAATTGTTCAGCAAAAAGCTCTTTGTCTGACTAAAATTGAAATCTGTGATGTTTTTATCCAGAAATACATTGGTGAGTGCTAATAAGCAGGGACTGATTAATTATTCACTGGAAAATTTGTATGTTTGGACTGAATTCTTATCTGCTGCTCCTTTTATTCCAAATTCCATCAACATTGTCAAACACTGGAAACTGGAGTAACACAAACCAGCAGAAAGCCCTCCAATCCAAAACAAGAACTAAAGCTTGAGCTGACCCCCAATCTGCTTTACACAGCTTCTGAGGTGGTTCTGACTTGATTTTCTCTTAGTCTGAAGCATTTCTCATGTTCCCTGATGAAAATCGTTGATCAGTTTAATGAGCACGATCAGTTTAATGAGGAAGGCTGACCAGAGGGGTGGAGGAGGGATGTTCTGAGTCCTTTCTTACTCACACCACCTAACTACCCATCCCTCAGCAAATCTGACAGACTCCAAACATTAAATTAACTGAAAGGAGAACCTCATTTTGAGCCTTGCTTTCCCACACATATCAAACAGCCTGTGAAAGGCCTTAGATTTTGTGTCTGAATCCATTAAATGCAGTAGGGGGGAAATTAAAACATAGAAATTCGTGGTTGAATATGTGCTCACCAAAACCTTCCCTGCTTTAACTCCGTAGCTGAATTGATCCGAGGGGTGCAAAGCACTGAGCACACTAAATAGTACAGAAATGGAAGAGTGAAATGGGACTATTTAAAAGAACACAGCCATGTAAATTGGCTTCCTCCAAGGAACCTGAGCATGTCCATTGCTCTCCCAGCAAGCCCTACATGGATTTAGAGCAATCAGCAAAGACTGCTCATGGCAAACCACAGCTATTTAAAAGAACGATGCTCCAGAGCCATGAGGAAATGCGATCATCGACTCGATGAAGCTGTGTTTCTTTAGGAGCTTGGGTGACTGTGTGTCACAGGCAGGAGCACAGAGTGTGTCATTAAGGACTGGAACATTGCAGCTCTCTGAGATCCAGCAGGGAACTGGCTGCAGCTCCCAACAGCAACGCTTAATTTGCGCTCTCCTGATAAAGCCCCACACACAACGATGTAAAAGTCGGCAAGAGGAGGTTAATGGCAGTGAACTAGAATAAAACTAAATGTCACTACATGTTACTTTTCTGTAGAACCTTCTAAGTAGATAAGACATGTTCAGGAAGCTGTAAAATGTGCCCTTTCCTTACAAGAAAAAGGTCAGTTCTGTGCTAACAAATTGTAATCAGTTAGTCATAAATGATCATATCAGCAGCTGAAATATGGTACCTTACATGTAATTTAAATATTGTTACAACTGCTTGAGTCACAGAGAAGCCCACTTTGCACACTGCAAACTCCTGAATGCATCAAAATGATGCAATTCATGAAAATATGGACACAATATCATGAAGAAGGAAGAAATTACCAATTTCACAGCAATGAAGCATCCTAAATAACCAATTGTACAGTTGCCTTTGGCATTAAAGAGCAATACAAGAAATGCTTAAACATATTCTGTGATTCAGTGGTTCTCTGCTGCTTTAAGAGGCCAGCTCACAGAACAATCAGCTCTGCTGGTTTCAAAGCAGTGAAGGAGTAGAAGTTCTGCTGCTCCTTGCTTGCATCACTCAGCGAGCTGAAGTTCCCTTTGCACAGTTCCCTGAACAGAGTTTTATAAAGAAGCACCCAGCACACAGAGCAGCAGGCCATTGCTTTCCTCTTCCCTCTCAAAAATAAAAATCAGCAGCAAAGCCAATATTAATTAGCAAAAATCCAGTACCAGAAATGCAATATTGGGATAGTTTTGTTAAAATAAAAGACACCAGTTCTTGTCTCAAGGCCAGATGAGACTTTTGCTCTGCACCTCTGATTTCTGTGGCACAATGTTGTTATTATTAAAGAATTTTTTATCAGTTGTGTAGTTATTTCAGCATTTCTTCTTATTCTGGTGTCCAGAGTCAAGTCCTTAATAACAAGTGTCCCATTCAAAGAGGGTTCAAGTTATGGGGTGCAGACAGACTTTCCTAAGAAAAATAAGTCCTGAGCCTCCACCTGCTGAGAAATGCCAAACTTAATACTCAGTTCAGAATAATCTTAGGGGTATTTCACAGCAATTTCTTACACTGGTGCAGCACATACTGTGCTCCACAGTAAAAGGCTAATTATCAATGTTATTTTAATTCCCAACCACTAACAAGCCTGTACAATAAGGTTGTGGGTGTTTTGTTCCTTTGAACACTGTATTGAGTCATGTATTTCAAAGCTGACAGGCCACTTTAAAGCTGAAATGCACACAATGAATACTAATGCTTGTTCTGAGGCAAGAACAAGTGTATTCAGCTCTAACACATATTCAGAGCCACTTCAGTAAAATTTACTCATGCTAATATTTTGCAAAATGCAGGGAAAGGAGAAATCAGTGAGCAGAAATGCTGCAGATCCTCTCTTCACTCACACTGAAGCACTCTGCTCTGAAATACCCTTTTGACACTGCATTTTTAGTGTAGCTACTAAACTAAAGACTAAAAAGCCATTTTTAGTGCAGCCTTGCCAGGGCAGCTGCCCAGTCTGTGCTTACACCCATCACTCCCAGGTGTAACTCCCAGGCCTTTTATCTACTAATGACTTAAAAAGATGATAAAAAAATGTCTCAAGTAGTTATGGTTCCTGTTCTTTTCAAAAACTCAACTTCTATATCCTTTAAGGCAAAGCCCACTTGGATTATGCAGATAAAGTTGGGTTTATGCTAATTATGTACACTTCAATAAGGGTCATTAACAGTTGTCATTTGATTCATGCTCTGCTGTATTTCCCAGGAGGTACAGTTCTTTACAGAAAGGTGCAAACTCTATTGAACTAAGAAAAGAGATCACCACAGCTGCCATTTTCTGCTTCATTTCTGACGTTATTAAAAGAGAGGTTAAAGAAACAATACTTATGAAACTTCTGCTGATGTTTCAGTTCCTTTTAAATTTTTATCTCTAGGTTTACAAATGGGGAAAATCTGAATTGCAGTGAGGTCAATGAAATCTTTAATTTCTCTTTACTTAAACCAGGTTCTGAGTGACTCAGAATTTAAATTCTTGCTTGAAATAGCTTAGCACTGAATCTCCTTTTATTTCTTAAGATTCTATTTATTTAGTCTCTCTTTGCCTGAGTTAGATTTGTGTGATGTGACCGTGTGAAAAACAGTACTAATGGTAGTAGTTATATTTTAGATGACACTGTCTCACTTAAATGTGTAATTTTTAAAGGTAAGTTTACTATTGAACCTGTAATTTTGTAATGCAACGATCTCCCCGATCCCCTCCTTTTGAAAATCATCTTTCACTTTAAATTCTCTTCTGGGTACATAATTCTGCAACAAATGCAAAGCTGCAATCAACCCTTAGGTACTTCACATTTGAGTTTGTACCACAACTATTTCATGTTTGCTTATCCAGTGAGCAATCCAAACTGCCTTCAGTTACAGTATTCTCCTTTGATAAGAAAAATAATATTCTAGGATAAAGCGCCAAGTTATGCTCCTTGCCTACAATTTGAAGGCCACAGAGAATCTCTCATCCGTTTCTGAACCATTTCCAGAGCAGCTGGGACTGGAAATGAAACAGAGGCTCTCTCAAGGTGGCAGCTTAGTAAGGAACATTGCCCATTTCTTTCTTACTTTAATCTTTTAATCCTACTAATCCATATTATTTACTCTTTTTTTTTTTTTTTTTTTTTTGTCCTCCTGCATCTAAACTGATGCTTCTGTCCTTGCCAAGGCACCTTCTGCTCTTTCTTGTTTATTGTTTACTCTGTACTTTTGAAAGGAACATTAGAACAATGTCTGCAATAAGTTTCAGTGATTTTGACAAAACTTGAACTGATCCAAGGTGAAAATTTAAAAGGTATTTTCAACCAAGTAATGAAGTTTTAGAAGAGCTTCCTTATGACAGTGATGACTTAGTTGTAGGATTTAAAAATTTACTGAAACACTGCATGACAGATTTTATCATGCAATTATCATTGTCTGTGCTAATAGCAATGAACTGAAAGAGGAGAGATTTCCATTAGCACCAATGTTCCTACACAATGCCAGAAAATCAGAGAATCATAAAATAGTTTAGGTTGGAAAAGACCTTAAAATTCATCTCATCCCACCCCCTGCCGTGGGCAGGGAACCTTCCACGGGACCAGGCTGCTCAAAGTCCCACCCAACCTGGCCTGGGACACTCCCAGGGATGGGGCTCCCATATTAGAGATGAGAGCCTTATTTTAAATAAAATCAAATATCTGTGACTTCATAACTTGCTTTGCAAAATATTGTTTTTCAACTACTTGAGACTGTGACATGAAGTAAAGATGCCTCATGTTTTTTCTAATAAAGTTTGCATGCACAAGTTTTACCTCTGAGTCGACTGAAACCACAGAATTCAGTATTTCTTCACAAGGAGATCAAATTAAGTGTTTGTCCTGCTCCCCTCAATACACACAAACACAAAAAATGTCAGTAAAATAATACCAAATGCCTGTGAATATTACAAAGAGAAGTTTATCAAGCCCCACTCAAGCCTTTCTAATGGATTTTATTGCCATAAGACACTTCACCATCTTCATAAATTCATTTTCAGTAGGCAAAATTTAGTTTGCTGTAGACAAGATTAAAAGGTCATAAACAAAATATTGTCATTCAGTTTGCCCTTTCAAGTCAGTTCCAAATATGATACATGATCTGCTTAATTATGTTAGAATTTGGTGTGACTACCCAGCTTCTCTAAGATCCACCTCTTTACCATGGTGAGCATCACTGAGCAGCCTTAAACATGCAGCACTGTCACAGGGAGAAGTCTCAGAGTACAAAACTCACAGCTACCAGCTTGGTATGCTAAAATTCCCATTAGCTCCTCTGAATTGTAAAATAAATACAAAGAATTAGCAAGTGCAAATGTAGAATCTGACTGTTACAGCAGATAGGATGCAGAAGGTTAAGTGAGATTAAAAAGACCATTTTTTTTGTTCACACCACTGCTGCCAGGATGCTGTGAATATTTTAAGCTTGCAAAGGTTCAAAAAGCAAATAAATTCTCAGATGAGAAGTCTAAAGAAAAAAAAACCTATTCCCTGCTCTGGGAAATAAAAGAGCAGAGAGTGGGAACCAGGTAACTGCTCAGTACACAAAACAGATTTTTTTTCTCCAATTTTTCTTCATCCAACACATTTTTGTGGAAAGTGCATCACACACAGGGCTGTTGGTATGGAGAAAGTGCTGTCACATGAAGGGAGCCTGCAAGGAGGAGGGAGAGGGACTTTTTATAAGAGCATGTAGTGACAGGACAAGGGGGAATGGCTTCAAAGTAAAAGAGAGTAGGTTTAGATTAGATATTGGGAAGAAATTCTTCCCTGTGAGGGTGTTGAGGCTCTGGCACAGGATGCCCAGAGAAGCTGTGGCTGCCCCTGGATCCCTGGAAGTGTCCAAGGCCAGGCTGGATGGAGCTTGGAGCAACCTGGGATAGTGGAAGGGGTAGAACAGGATGATCTTGAAGGTCCCTTCCAACCCAAACCATTCTGTGATTCTATATCCAAAACTCAGAGGACAAAAGAGAGACACATGCTGCAAGAAAAAAAAAGAAAGAAAATCATTCTGACTGTAAGTTATTTGCAAATCACCTGGTGGTTTCACAGCTGTGTTTTTCTTGAAAATCATAAAAATAACTTGAGTTATGGAATGAGTCAAGTGGCTCAGGCAGTGCCCTGCTCAGAGCTATCCACAGTCCTCTTGGCTCGGTAACACAGGAGCATCTGGGCACCTCTGACAGTCCCATGCTGGAGCCTTAGAGGTCAGGGAAGGTCACATTACTTTTGTAGATGAGTAAAGTGCTAATTAACAAAATGCAGAAAATAATCAAAGTGCCTAAGTAGTACCACAGTTTTTAATACAAATTAAACAAGAGATCCATATTTCTGAAACTTAGTGCAAAGTGCAAAGCCTCTCCACAGCAGGATGGTCACGCTGGATTTCAGTTTGTTTCTGTGGTTTTTCGCAAGCAAACCCATGAGACTGGTCCCAGTAAGTGTTTATTGTTCAAGTGGAGAACTCAAGAACAGTTAAGCCTTTTTAAAATAGGTCTCTGGTATTCTATCTCACATTTAACCTTTAATTATAAAATGAGAGGGACAAAGCATTTTAGTCTCTTATTGTATTATGATAAGGATTTAAATGAGTTTGGGTATTTGTAGCACAGTGTTTAGGCAAATGGTGAGAGTAATTTGCAGAAATGGCCACTATTTCTCACTCAATGGACTTGAAATATCCTCGACTTTTATGCATAAAATCTTCATCTTTGCCCTGATATGTAAGAGGCAGGGGCACTTATTAACCTGAGATCATTTTCTGTTCCACTGACATTATATCCTAAGTTTATACTGTTACAGAAGACTGAGTATTCCCATAATGAACTTGCTCATAATGCAATCATTAACATCTCTGTTCAAATCCAGAATTATAGGAAGGCATAAATTTGTTGTTATTTAGAGCTTGTGTAGTCTGAGGCAGAGATAAAAGTTGGGGTGGTGTTTTAGGTGGGGTTCTCATGTTCCTGTCCTTGTTTTTTAAAGGGACATCATTAGAATATTTTAAACCTTTCAGAATTCATGAACAGCATGGAAAAACTAATTAACTGCTTTTAATGGGCAAAACTGTAGGAAAGCAACCCAAAAGTTTTAAGCAACCAAACATCACACAAGGGCTTTGGAGCTCCTTCCAACATTATGATGCTTTACAGCTAAAGTTTGCCTTTGTCACAAGCCAAAATTGCTGTTTTTCCTGCTGAGGGGGTGGCTGTGCTGCCTGAGCAGCCATGCTACAACACTGTGTAAAGTGTTTGTTGTTCCACCTGAAGCCCATGCAAGGCAGTGTGGCCATTCCCAGCTGTCCCAGGACTGGGAACACACCAGAGTCCACAGGAGCACGGATGAAACCACAGAGATTTCACCAAAGGGCAAGAAAGGATGAAGCGTTTTCCACCACAGGGGGCAACTGCTCAGCAGGAAGCACCCAAAAAGAGATCACCTGTCCAAGGGCAGGACAAGGTGCCCAGGGCTGGCTGCTTTCAGTGGCTGAACACAGCAAGGGAACATCAGGATGCTGGGGATGCAGGTGTGTGCCCAACACAGCCGCTCACTGTGCCCAAACCCCGCTGGGCAGAGCTTGGCACTCGGGTCACTCTGCCCGCTGGAGTCTGCTGATTTCAGCCATCTGAGTACCCCCATTTTCTGAGGGATGCAACAAAATTATTGAGTTGTTACTGGGAAAAGATGTTTACCCGCAATTTCTTACAGAAAATAAGATGGTGATCATCCTATTCAGAAGATGGAATACTGTAGACCAAAATATCAGAGACTTCATCTCACAAAAAAGGAGGAATAGCATGAATGCTGGCTTGGCTGCAAAGCATAAACCCTGCCTGTACAGCATTATTACATCTCAAAGTGCTCACATGTAAATCCATTTTCACTTCCCTAAAATGTTTGTCCATCAGGAGAGGTATCCACTATAAACAGTACGTGAAAGGGTGTGTTTCTAAATGAAATAAATATGGCTAATGAAATTACACAACACATTGTAAAAGATATTTAAAATCCTGGTTTTGAGGACCAGAGTCAAAAATTATTCTTAAAATCCTTTTTTTTCTTTTTTTGAGTGAACTTACAAATTTGTGATATTTGTGACAAGTGAATTAACTGATGGTTTATTAAATTTCTGTCTCACAGAAAATGTGCAGAGCTCTGCAAAAGCCAATTCAAGGTTTACCTCAGTAAGGTATCACAAATAATCTACCTTTCTATTTATAAATAACATAGTCTAGTTCAAAAAAATATAAACATCTCATGTTTAGGTAGAAGAAACAAAGCACCCACTAGCAAACACCCACTGACAAAATATTGGATATACCTTTTACTTTCTATAATGCCCTTAATCACCTCAATTTTTCCCAAGAAGAACAGTTCTCCTGAGTCACGACAATCAATAGTTCAGAATATCCAAATTAATTTTAAAAATAGTTATGCAGGCAACACATCAGTAGTGAAAGAGAGATGAAAACAGAATATTTCCAAAGAGCACTGGCATTGGAACTTACATGCAGTACAGTGAGAACTGAATGTCTTCCATCCCAAAGAATTCCTTCAGGACAGAACACAAAACCAGTTCACTTCTTTTCTGGAAAACATTTTTCCTAAACCCCTTCATAAGCAAAAAACCTCCTGTAGCATCAATCATTGTAGCATACTGCCATCAGTTAGCAAGTTTATTCCCTGTCATATTAAAACTGGTGAAAGAATCATTAAGTCTTTTTTTTTTTTTTACTCTCCAGCTGAGCTGTGTTTTCATTTTTTGTGTGCCTGTGTGGCAGATGCCTCAGCACTGCTGCTCCAGCCCGGGGTGTGCATTCCACAGCCTGCTGAGAGCCCAGGCAGGGCCAGCAGAAAGATGGGAGCTTCATGAATAAACATTTGCTTAAAAATCACATTATTTCATCGTTTTTTCTTTCTACTGTGGTTCCTCCACATCTGTAAATTGCAGTAGTACCAAGGAAAACCTACTGCAGTGCTTTAGTTTCTGCTGGCACAGAGATTTATATGGGCCCACAACAGGCATTTATAGAACAGCAGTGGCCCCAAACTCACAAACTTCCCATCGAGATCATTATTTCATCCCTTTGGGGGTTCCCATCTTCCTCCATTTTTTACCATGATAAAGCAAGGAAAGGAAAAAATAAGAAAGTGGGAGAAAGAACGGGAAAATGACTTTAATTTTCAACATTTTGATTTGTTTCTTTACAATGTATGTTCTCTAATACCAGCAGGAGCAGACTCACATTAAAGGAGGACAGCATGTATTCCCACAGCACAGCAGATTAATCAATGTTCAGAAATTATTGCTGGCTGCAGATTTCCAATTTGAAACACATTTAAAGAGTCACATTTTGCTGTGTGCAGAACTTGTCTTAAGAATTAGGTACTTAATATTTAAATGGACATTCAAAAGTAGTCGGTGCTTCAAAAGCATGACCTTGGGCTTTACTACTCAAATAAAGCTGTAGTCACACAAAAACATATAAAAATGTGTCCTTCTCCAATTCAACTATTCCTACTTTTTCTTTTCTCTTGCTATTTGTAAAAATTATTTTTGTGTCATATAGAAAAAAAAAAAATCAGTGTCAGGAAAAAAAAAAAACAAACACCACCAACAAAAATTACCTAAAACATTCTGAAAAAAAGCCAAGGGCTATTCCAGCCTGATGATAGAAACAAATTTGAAGTTTTCTTTTGTTTTCTTCTCAAGTAACCACCTCCCACAGCAACTGCCACCACATGAGAAAGAAATCCCTGAAATAAGCAGCTCTTTTTTCCACCTCATCAAAAGGAAACACGCTGGGAACGACCATGCTTACAGCACACTTGTTAGGGCTTTATAGAAGAGTTGTGGATTGAAATATCCATTCTAAATTAATTTCTTGTGGTCAGTATTGAGTATGGATATCCTGCCCTATCCTAATAGCTACAATTGAATAAACACTCTATGTTTGTATAATAGTTTCACTATTAGTTGGGGTCTTTTTGCCTTTTTATTTTTCTGTGTTAATCCTTCTTTCTTACCTTGTGTAACTTCTCATCACTGAAATGACTCACCTGTGTGATGCTGCTCAAGGAAAACTTGTCAAAAATGAAAATATCATCTGTACTGGTATAAACTACTCTTTTTATATTCAAAAATATTCTATAAACACAAATACATTTACACATTTCTCAGATAGGTACCAGTCATCTTTTATGTGTCTAGAAGGGAAGGAAGTCTCAGCAATATTAGCTATCTATATGCATGGCAGGAGACAAGCAAAAATACAAATTCACATTGAGAATGTGCATGAATCTTTTTCCCTTCTTACTATTCTGTTAAGACAGCCAAGAATAGATGACAATTAGAGTTATGCAAGAGTCTTCTATCCAATGACTGGTGTTATCCACATTATAAAGGGATGTGAGAGCCATTAATGAGCTTGATGGTTTTCCTGGACTGACAGCAATGTGCTTTTTTCCCATAGCACCAATTAAAAAAAAAAACAAAGCTGAAGCCACATGTCTAAGCCAACCTGTTCAGTTCCTAAAGCAAGTGCTGAGGGGGAAAGAAATTAGTTGGAGATAGTCTGGATTTTAAATCTCACAGGACAATCCCCCATCTGAGTTTCGTTGTTTGGGTTTTCTCTTGGTTGGTTGATTTTTTACATCATTTTATACAACAGCATCATGGATCCACTTGGAGCTGGCAGGACAGGAGAGTTTCCAAAGCCTCACTCTGAAACACACCACCCCAGATGTCCCTCTGCTCCCAGGACTGTTCCTGCTCCCTAACAAAGTACCTTATTCAATCACTGTGCTTGCTCTGTGCATTAATACCTATAAATGCCAATTTACTGCCATGACAAAACCCACTTCTTGACCACAGTGAAGCTCTGGTTAAGTAACCCTAAATTCCTACAGCAGGTGCATAAATTTCCATTTCATTTCCCAACCACTCAGTAAGATCAGTCCAGCAAACAGGAATTGCTGCCTGGACCGGAGGGATTCAGCCAAGTGTGACACTTCTCCCTGGGATAGGGTGGTTGCATGGAGTGTTTTAAGCAGTGCTGGTACCTATCCTGAGGACACAAAGTTCTCAAGAGAAAAAAAAGGAAGTTATTTTCCAAGGACAGCTTTAGAAGTGCACCTTCCAAGACCTAATGTTCTGTTGAAATAGATACAATGGTGGAAGCTCCCTGTGGTGGTGACTTTCTTTGCTCTTTTTACTACATCCTTTTCTAAATCTTCCTATGGATTTCATTTTTTTGGCTGACACTCTGGAGTAACAATTGTGGTTTGGGAGTTCCAGGTTGGGAGGAAGGTTATCAAATTGTCATTGATCAGTTTACTTGCTGATCTACCTTTCCACTCCAAATTTTTTGTGCTCAGCAGCAGGGAAAGAATGGAATCAGAGGACAGACAGGGAGATAGGGGCACCAACCCCTCTGGTGAGTAGCAAAGGGAAACATTAACTTCAGCAGAGGTCATGAAAAAAGAGCAAAACACAGGCACAACAGCAAGACAATTCCTTAGAACTCTAACAAGGAAAAAAATGCAATGAAGCACAAGAGAAGCTCAAGGGCAATGAGGTGAAACTCAGAGGAAGTGGAAGAAACAGAAATGGATATCACAGAGATAAAGAAGCAAGAGAGTTGGAAAGAGACACACATTTTATAGCACATCAGCCTTTGCTGCAAATGCGTGACTTAAACTCATGACAAAATCCTGTGCTTCTGTAGAGCATCCATCTCAGGCACAGGCCACACTGAATATGCCCAAAAATAACCCATGCCATGCTAAAGTAACACAGTAAATAAAGATTTAGGGACAGATTAAGGTATGGCAACTAAATGACTGCAAGCAGCAGCCTAACAGCATTTCAGATTTGTTCCAAA
Organism: Aphelocoma coerulescens; assembly: GCF_041296385.1. Lineage (NCBI taxonomy): Eukaryota > Metazoa > Chordata > Aves > Passeriformes > Corvidae > Aphelocoma > Aphelocoma coerulescens. The sequence goes on along the minus strand of NC_091018.1, from coordinate 2,145,470 downwards.
ATTGTACAGGTGCTTTGTTACATCAGCTTTTATATCATCAGCCTGTCTGCTTTGCTCCAGTTCTGGGCCCACTTATCTATCCTGCTACTCCCAACACTGAAGGGATAATCCATCATGGATCCCAATCATCTGTTCTAGCTAACTGGACAGCAATCACTCTGCATCCATGGGCAGCCTGGATCAAATCTGGGCTTTGTGGGGATCTGAGAGTGCACAGGTTGAACATTAAAGAGTTTGGTCCCAGTTCCCTGCTGCAGAAAGTGCTATGAAAAGTGGTGGCTTCCTCAGGTTCTGTTAAGGAAAGCAAATGAGCAAGTGTGACACTATCCAACAGACATGCACACAGTACATTATTAAGTTATTTTTCTATAGGCCAGTGTGGTTGTCACATAAATAAGTTTTGTTTATTTTACAGATATATACGTGTGTGTGTGTGTGTGTGCCTGTGTGTAAATGGAAAAACTTGGTTACCAGTCTTGGTAAACCTCTGAAGAGGAATTTCAGGTTTAGGAAGACATGGTTCTGCCTTCCAGAAATGCTACATAAGCCAGAGGTTTCCTTCTTGTGAGAACCAGACTATCAATTCTGCCAGAAGGATAATAATAATTAAAATATCTGCTGCTGGTTCATTTTAAGTTTAATAAAAATGTTCTTTCCAAACCAGAGCACATGTTCTGACTGCAGTATTAAACACCCAAATGATATCATGTCTATAGATCTATATAAAAATTATGCATATTTGAATTAATAATGATCCAAATTGATTATCAGCAAGATGGTTTACAAATGCAGCATTTTCTTAATTTTATTACTGATAAGACCTAAGACTTCCTTATGGCATTCAGTAATATTTATGTATAAACTTATGTATGGCCATGCAGCAACATTTGTTTTGAGTGCCAATTCTCATGGTGCAATCATGAAATAAAATTCATGTCAGAGAGACATTTCCTTAAAGTTTCCAAACCCAAGAGAAAAGGCCGGGGGAGATTTTGCTGTTCAGAAGTCACACGGCACACAGGGCTATGGAGAAACACAGCCACAGAGAAATTAAAATCTCAAATCTATCTACAAATATTTCAAAAAGCTATCTTCTAAAAGAAGAAATGAAAGGTGTGAAAAAAGACACCCTGAAGACTGTCACTGCCAACTTTCACAAAAACTTGGAGTAAATGCCAAGGGTTACACTTGCCTAGGCCAATGTGAAAATTGGTGTGGAGCCTTTCAAAGTTCCTAAAATATTTGTGAAGTCAAACTTGGCTCACCTCTGGTGTTCAGACTTACACAGGACTACAGGGAGGTGACTTCAGCTGCTGCTCATGGTGCACGTATAGATGAAGAGATGTTATTTACCAGCTTCAAAAAAACTGAGTTCAACCCACATTTGTGTGTCTTGTACATCTATTCCCTTATATCTGCACCACAGAAGTGAGATAGAAAGACACAGTGCAAACTTAAAGCTAATTTTAGTAATGAAACATTAGCCTTTGCTGTCTGATAATTAATAACACAGTGTTTGGTTCAACAAGGATATAATTAAAGTTTCAAATGCAAGCATTATAAATTACAGATACTTTGGGATTATAAATCTCTGTAGTGTTTTTTAATGAAAATAAATTGAACTGACATTGTTTCCAGAGGAGTTGACTCATTTCACCTTCACTCTCAGTATCTGATTAAGCTCTCTGACTGTCTCTTGGAAACATTTGAAATATCTTCCTAGAGAACACGAGCTTAGTCCCACCCAGTGTCATAAAGCAAGCAACCAAAAAATCCATCAGTATTGGCTGTATGCATAACCTGGCTCTGCATGGAGATTTAGTAACTTTACATTAAAGGCTGCAATAATTACTTTAGGCTTCATGGATACATGAATATTTCTATTATGCTACTTGATCATCCCTAAAATTGCAACTTTATTAAGAGGTCCCCATCACAATAACCTGGTCCACTTTGATTAAAAGAGCTACATTCCATTTCTGTCATAAAACACAGATGACAGAAGCAGGGTAAAAGAGTCTCAAGACTCAATTGATACTAAACAGAAGACAAAGTAAGTGGAAATTAAAACAATAATAAAGTGTAATGGTATCTACTTTCCAAAAAATAATGTATATATAGTACAAATACTTTGTTCTGAAATGTTTGATTAAATAGGAATATGGCTCATCCTTTTGCACGTCATAAAGCCAGGATGAATTCCACCAAGCAGACATTTCATTTTTTCTGAATGGGGATCATCCAAAGTCTCAAGCAACCTTAAATCTTCACATCCATTTACATAATAAATGTGCAGAAGTTATTACAAATATTTGTATATTTTAAAAGTTTATTATCTTATGGGCAAAATCTAGAAAGAGCCACAAACAAACAAACAGCAGAACTAGCAACTGGCACTCAAAAGAATCCTGTGTTTTCTGTCCTGAACTAAACAGAGAGAAGACTCCTCAGTGTTGATCAAAAGGGCAAAACAGGCCATGCAGAATTTGGGCTATGAGTGAGTGAAAAATTGAACAACTATTTCAGCCATTATTCATTTTCTATTTTGCACATGAAGTGTTTTGCTAAAGGAAATATTGTACCCAGGATCCTGTCCCAGACATTCCAGCATGAAAGGAAGGATGTCTGGGAGGTGAAGGAAGCCTTAAGCTAAGCAACTCAGCTGTGTGAAACCTCTAACACTCTCCTATGTAACTGAAGTAGGATAGAGCAACTAAAGGTTATTTCGTGATAGAAATCCTGCCACGTGGCTGGGTAAAATATCTCTTTGCAAATGAGCTTAAGCATAGATCTCATTTTAAGCTTGATCTTTTAACAGTTTCCTTTCCTCTGGCCTGCTTTATTTTTGCAGACTTTGGCCCTTCAAATACTTTCTCTCTCTACTTGAGAACGTGTTACTGGTGGTCTGTCACAGGAATCAGAACTAAACAAAGATGGAACTAGAAAAGGTTCAGAGAGAAACAATAAAATAAGCAATTTCCGATGCATTACATGGAAAGGTTTGGTCACACCCAGATCCATTTATGTCTTCAAACACTTTTAGTCTGCTTTACCAGTTAAAAAACAACAAAAAAAAATCAAAATAAATAATTTCTGGTTTTTCACGTCACTTTAGCAGTATATGAAAACTTATAGGCAAATATGACTCTTTTTTAGGTTCAAAATAGAGAAGGTACAAGGAAACCTCTCCAGCTGCAGATGCTTTAATTCGACTTTATAAAATAACATGTCTTTGTGCATTCAGGATTCTGCTCTGTAATTATCAGACTGCAAACTGCTCACAGCCCCATGTGGTCCCATGGAACACTCCCATCATCCTGGCATCCCACAGGAAAAAATTGCAGCAACAGACTCTGCTCCAGCTGATTCTCCAAAGCTGCCATAATATCTTCTGTTGGGAGCAGCAGAGTAATTTAGTGTCTTTGGCAGACATTCAGAGGAGGGTTCTTAATGTGTCTGATGTTGGACCCCAGGAGGAATGAAAAAAAAATACAGAAAAAAAATGAGTGAAAAAAAGACTGAGTCTCCCTAAAGACTAAGAAGGAAATAACCTACCAAAAGAGGAGGAAGGCAGAGATCCCTCTGCACTTCTAAATCCAGATTTTCTTCTCATGACAGCCTCACTGATGGTATTAAAAAGAAAATCATTGCTAGAATGCAATGGACAGACTTCCAAAGCACATGGCAAACCACCCTAAGCCCTTTGCATGGGTCTCCTATGAAGGAGACCTGAAAGATTGCACAGAAAACTCAGCAGAAATTGAGGCAACATATCCAAAGATGAAAAATATTGCTTTTTATTGTGGGAAAAGGTCTTCCTTACCAGACTCTCAATTTAAAGAAGAATTTCAAAACCACTAAAACTTTAATAAAGTATTCATTTCTAAAAGACTGAGTCAGTGCCCAATCAACAATAAAGAGAATTAATCTTTTTGTCTCTCAAAACTTTTCAATGCAATTTAAAATAAATACTGCTGGGCAAAAAAACACAGACCCCAAAATAAACAAAAGTGCAAGAAGGAACACTCTGCACTTCCATTATGATCTCATTTTCTCTGGAAAATTAGATTTCTCACACTATGCATGTCTCCCTTCATAAAAGCAAGGAAATTTCAGAAACTTCAAGACCATCACAAGTTAGAAAAAAAGATTCTACAAATTCACTGAAATAGGTACATCATCCTCCACAGAAATCAGCTTTTTTGGAGAAAAGCAATGTATCATTACCTGCCCCAAATTCTCCATCTCCTGTCCTATACTTAGGTTTTCACAAAACTCATAGAAGATTTACTCTTATGACAAAATGGAACAAATTATTACCACTGGCAACCTGCAAAAATTGTTTAGCTTTGTGCCAGTGTGTACTTTTACAGTCAGATGGATCACTGCAGCTCCGAATGGTGAAATGGAAAAGAATAGCTGCTCGCTGTGCAGCACAGGGACTCACTAGAACATAATTTTTCCAGGAAAGAATAAACTCTCCCAAAAGGTTAACTGATGTTAGCACTTAATGTAAAACGTGTATTCATGTCATCAGCTAAACCCCTGGCTGAGCTGATGCAGTTGCCTCTCTTAAGTGATCTTTAGCACTGCTTTAAAGGTACTTAAAACATAACAAATGTAATAATTAAACTCAAACTTCTGCGGGTTTAGAGCTTTCTGTTCCTGGTAGCTATTGAGGAACCTGAACACTGTCACACGGTGACAGAGCAAATCACCTACCAAAAGAGGAGGAAGGCAGAGATCCCTCTCCACTTCTAAATCCAGATTTTTCCTCTCCTGACAGTCTCACTGATGGTATTAAAAAGAAAATCATTACTAAAATGTAATGAGCAAACCTCCTGAGCACTTGGCAAAACACCCTAAGCCCTGGGTCTCCTGTGAAGGAGCCCTGAAAGATTGCACAGAAAACTCAGCAGAAATTGAGGCAACATATCCAAAGATGAAAAATATTGCTTTTTATTGTGGGATACAGGGAGCTGGCTGGGACAAGTTCTGTACAGACTCAAAAGAGAAAGCAGCACTACTGGGCTGTGCTAAGCTCAGGGAAGGGGTGTATAGGCAGGAATAAACTGCAAACAGAGAACACACGTGTGGAGGGAGGGGATTATGGAGATGATCTAGGAACATGTGGATGCAAATCTGGACCTGGGTGTGTCAGTGGACGCTGAGGTCTCGGCTGTAAATCAACAATGTTCTAGCAGGTTATGTAATTCTGGCACCTCCACTGACACCAGGGCTGGCAAATTTTATTTTTGTGCCAGACTGCTTCAAGAATTCATTTGAAAACCGTTGTCATTTTCAGCCTATCCATTCAGAGGGGCTGGCACAGTTTCACACTCTGGCAGTGGCTTCCCAGACACCTGGGAGCAGTCAGGGCAGGGCTGGCCAGGGGGACTCGTGTAGGACAAGGGACCCTGGCAGCTCTGGGCGTGGGGTGCAGGGACAGCAGTGGGAAGGTGTCCAGCAGCTGCCTCAGGAACCGCTGTAGGACAATTCCAGTTCTCACACAGAGCCCCAAACCCCTGAGATCCTCCTGAGCCGGTGTTAGAACATTCTCAGAGCACTCTGCAATGCTCAAGGGAAAGGCACCAATTGCTGAGTTACCAGGATCCCTCATTTCTGCTGGATGCTCTTTGTTCTGTCCTTGTCAGAAAAGGCAATGCTGAATTAAAGACATTCTCACCTTGTAAAGCAGCAAGCAGAGAAATGATAAAAAAATAATAATCAAAAAGAGAAATATGCAGAAATACAGGGAAAGGTAAAGGAAACAATGATATTGACAAATACAAACAAAACCAGGTGCTGTCAAAGAGACTTAGAATATACAGGATATGAATAAATCCTTTCCATAATGACATCTCAAGATATTTCCATTTAAGTGTTTGTGACATAAATATTTATTTCTATTAGATATCTCAGTCTTTTAGAATCAGATAATTATAGTTTCAGATATTTCAATAGACCAAATATGGAATATTAGATCCCTAATAGTTTAAACATGTTCACACAAAGTTTGTACTAGGAAAAAATCCCACATATCTAGAAAGGATGATTAAGAGTATTTTTAGTCCTTCACTAATGTGGCTTAAAAAGGACAAGTACTCATCATCCTCATACAAAAACACTAGGAATATTTAGTAAGACTATTTACAATATTTACTTTTTGTCCATCTGCTACAATAACATGCTCCATTCCCACATTTTAATTTATTGTTTTCAGCTGTTACACAGCAATTGTTTCTTCATTAAATAATAAAAACTTTTCAAAGCTTCAGAAAACCAAAACTTTCTTATATAATGATAAAAGAAAAGTGTAGGGGAAGGCATTATAAATATTATAAATATCTACAAGATAGCTACAGGTTCTAAAGCTTTAAAAACAGACAAAAAAGCCACAACAGCAACAAACGTAAAACAACACAGACCACAATACAAATTTAAAACAACTAAATAACTCTTTATTTCACTATAGGAATAGAGAAGGTAGGAACTGACCTCAAGATTAATTCAGGCTTTAAGAGCAATTACCACAGGGTTGGGTTTTTGTTGAAAAAAGTTGACACAATTCCTTATTTTTGTGGCTGATCAATGCCTATCAACAAAGTGTTTTCAGTTCAGAGGCCGACTTTTTGCATCCCGGCAATTAAAATAATTTCAGTTTCCCAGCCACCATATATATTCACCAGATCAAATGGCTGGTTGGTACAACTGGCCAGTGACCAGTTTTAACACTCAGTCATTTAATTTCTTATTTTAGATTCTTTTTATACAGGTTTTCAGAAGGAGCAATAAGGAGAGATAGAATCATTGACAAATGACACATTTTAGGAAGTGCTTTTACTTTCTAAGAAACCAAACTGCAGGCCTGAAGAGAGAACTCTCTTCAGGCTGAAACCTCCCTATTTTATCTTCATTTCTTTTCTCAAAAGTATTTTACCTTCTCTTCCTGCACCCTGCAGAAAATTAAGCCATAAATCCTGAATTTACTGGGTATAAGTAGAAGGTTATATGGAATTGCAAATGTGTTCCTATGAGCAATGCTGTTTTTAGACTGAAGCCATCACAGCAAAAAGGCAAGAGCAGCCTGGAGAGGGGAGTGTAACTTTGTGGTGGTAGAAAAGTCAGGAAGATGAATCTATTTTCTAGAATTTCAGCTCTGGGAGCTCTTTGATGCCCTGACCACAGCAGTCAGATTTGCCTGACTGAAACACTCAAACACTGAGGACACTGCAGAAGTCCTGCCCTGAGCCCTCCAGGTGCAAATTAAAGAGTTCCCCTTTATCCCTTCACCTCTCTTGTTCAAGAAAGCAGAAAGCAATATAATCAAATTCCAGGGTAAGAGAGATCAGTGGATTTGTTTGCCCAGCCCCCCAAATTCCTAAATACTTCTCTACTAAAATATAATACTTAGTTACTGAAAATAATTTAATTAGAGAGGAAAAGGATAATGTAAATTAATATTAATATAAATGAAAACAAACATAACTAGAAATAAAGATAATTAACTATTAATTCACATCATTAAAAAAGTAGCAACCTTACAATGTTCTGTATTTTTTCTATTCAGTAACAGAACACCAGGAAGGCCAAGTCAGGCACACAGAGTAACATGTGCAGATTAAATTATTTCTGTACCACAATGAGCAAGATGGAATGCAGAAAACAGCTACAAGTCCAGAAATGTGAATTAAGAAAAACTAAAATGCACCCACCAACTCCCACACCCCTTGTCTTTGCCAAGAGAGGTTGGACTGGATGACCCTTGAGGTCCCCCTTCAACCTGATACTCCACAATTCTGTGATATCCTGGTGCTGTTCAGGTCAATGGTTCAGCTCCAGGCAATCAGAATTTGAGCACAAGCTCAAATAGAGTTAAACCCATGTTCACATCTGACAATCAATTCAAAGTAATAAATTAGCAGAGAAGCATCTCTAGAATCATAAATATTTTTAAAAGCCTGCTATAAATGATTCAACATCAGAAGAAATCTGCAGGAATGCTGATTAGAGGACAAGGTTGCACAAGCACAGTACAGAATGTGATTAATTTCACATTAATTAACACAATATGCTGCTTATGCATCACACAGATCAGTATAAAAAAAAATGTTGTTGAAATCACATTCATATTTAAAAAAATAAAAATAAAAATTCACAACAGGAGCTATTGAGTGCTTTTAACAGAAGCCCAGCTTGCCTTTGTGTCACAAGTCCCATCCCTGTTCCCTGCTTTTTCTCCAAATGATCACATCTCTAAAGTGGTTTTAAATTGCTATTGTATGAAAAGGCAAATTATTTTAAGAGGTTAGAAGTCATCCTGTCACCCTGTAATTTCTTTAATTACAACACTGTGTAGGTGGAGAATGTGAAAAATCTATGTAAGGTGGCTCTGTTAGAGAAGATGTTGGATATTCTCTTCATAGAACATACAAAGACAAATTTAAGGGAGAAGTAAAGTTCTGCCTGTTAGGCTGGGGTTTAGAGGACAGCCCTGCTCCCAGTATATCCTGGCCCAATCAGTTCCTGGTGCCTTCAAGGATGCTGCCAGACAACAGGTGAAACAGCTGCTCAATAATTTCATACTCATTTAATTCATGGAAGAGAGGTATGAGTAAAGGCTTGGGGAAGGATTTCAGGATTGCCTGGGAATAAATAGAAGCCTGACAGGCCTTTGCCCAGCAACCATTTATTTACCTCCTGCACTTGCAGAACATTCAGCTGCTCACTAATAAGAAACAAGGAGCTATGATGCAAGATTTATACAGCAATAATGAGAGGATTTGTTAGTGTGATTCTGATTATTCCATAATGAAAGTCTAATGAAACTAATAAAGCTTTATCACAACCTGCAGGGATCCTGCCACAAGCCAGAGAGAGCGTGAATGAGGTCGTGGGAGGTCTTCAGAAAGTCAAGAAAGGAGCAGGCCCCACCTGCCACTGAGGACCATGGGCTGCTGGGCAGTGATGGCCAACCTGCAGCCTGTACCCGAAATGCTCATCCCAAAAGCACGAGAGGTCATTTCCCCTCTAGAGAGCTGCTGAGAACGTGACAGAAGGAGCTGGGGCAATGACCAAGCCCAGCAAAGTCCCAAGAGCCTGCACTGGAAGGTCATTGCATATTCACAGCTGCAAATCACAGAGAACCAAATTTCCCTGGCTACACCATGCTGTGAGAACAGGGCACGGATTTGGCTTCTACATCAGGAGGATACAGTGGGGGATAGCTGGGCAAGGAAAGGGATCTGAGAGGGTCACAGTTACTTCTACAAGGGATGGTGGAAAGGCCAGATCTCCTGCATCTGGAGAGAAGCCTGAAGGGGATACACAACATTGTCAAAATCACGGAAGCAACAGCCACCTGAATAGAGAACTCTTAATTGCATAATCCTGCAGTGCCAAAACACACAGTACAGTGGAGAGGTAGAGATGTATCTAACATCCCAAATCCATCACGTGTGGGTGCAGGAGGAGCAGGAGGAGAAAGGCTGACCAAGAGTGCCTTGGCTCACACAAACACCCGAACAGTGTCAGTCTAAAATGCCCTCTTGGAGACCAGATATTGGCCTCCATGCCCCAATGTACCCACAGGTCAGCTCTGCTCTTAACAATTCAGGCTGAAAAAAAAAAGGGAGATGTCCTTGGGCTAAACCTTCTGCTCCTTTGCCAACAGGTTGACCCAGACACTTCTTCACTGCAGGAGGACTTTGCTCTCTCATCAGATCATGTGCCCACCCCTGTCTCAGAGGGGTACAAAGAAAGGCAGAAGCAGCCTGCTCGTGCTGCTACAATTAACAGAGCCCACAGCCAAATCCACGCTTCTTGACAGCAAAAAAAGCTGCAGGCTAAATTAACTACATGCTCTGGAGTAGCTGATGAGCTGTTGGGCACCGCTGAACGTGTAGAGCACTTGAACATGTTTATCCTGCAGAAGGGCAGAGACCTGGAACCACACATGTCAGGGATCACATCCTTCTGAAGTGGCACTTAACTAAAAGAGTGAATTTAATTTGAAGTTAATTGGACAACTTCCCAAGGACCAGCTAACAGAATTGCTTTGGGTATGCTGGAGTTAATGCTGATAAAGCAGGAATGCCTTGTTAATGAAAGAAGCCTGTGTTAATCATGACAGGAAACAAACAATTAGCTTTTACCCTTCTGAGGCTCACTCCCACCAATACACTGCCACTCACAGGGAAAAAGCAAGTTTTTCTCATCTCCAAGGGAAATATTTGAATGCTCAGAAGCTCAGCTCACCAACTGTGTAACATTATCTTACATGCAGCGCTCACATTGTTTTCATATCACAAACCTATCCCAAATTTGAGCTGTACAGGCATACTTGTGGAGTTTCCAAAATGTTATTATACATCTTCTTTTCCTTATCAATATTTATTTCTTATAAGAGATATTTGAGCAGGTATGAACAGGATACGCTTTGCTTTCTTTGACAATGATAAACACGCATTTATGAAATAATAAAACCTTTTGCTGAGCTGCAGCACAAATCAGCTCATTCTTATTGAGCTTCTTAGATACACGGCTTGCAACCTTCACATCATCCAAGGAGAAACAGCTCCATCTAAAGGTTAATTGGCTGCACAGTCCCTTGCCTGGTGTTTGCCACACCAGCTGTGTAAACATCAGGAGCAGTGGGATGTTTATCCAGGCCGGACAGTGAAGAGCATGGATTGGAAGGCCGCTTCCTAAAGCTGGGGAGAAGCTCATTTCTCTGCCTGAACAGGAAACGGATTCATTAACCCATTGTTCTCCCTTTGAATCATCTCACACCTGTTCATCACTTCATATTTACATGGCTGTGTTGTGACTTCTGGTTTGCAGCCTACAATCCAACATCACAGACAAACAATGGTCATTAATTTTGAATCAATTTTATCATGCAAACAAGAACCCACAATCTCTTTTAAGTTCTCTGTCTTTTAAAGCCACCCAGAAGCCTCTAATCCCTGTTTAATTTTATTGACTTGAAGAGAAGTACACCTCCAAAAGTTACTTTTTACTTGTAAATATCTGATAACTGGTACTGGCAAACATTATTAAGAATTTTGAAAATACAGCTTTCAGAAACACATTCCTGGCCATAATGACATTGATTTTTGAAAAATCATCGTTTAGGAGTATGCTTCCTTCATCAACCAACAGTTCTGAACCCATCCTGATAATGGTACCATTATCAGGGTGCAGTTTCCAGTATTAAACTTTTCCTTTTTAGTCCTCATTTCACAGTACAGTGAGTTAGTCACAGCTAAGAAAAAAAACAGGACATTTTATACAACTTTAAGTATACTCTGATTAAAGGTTTCTAAATTATTTTTAGGCTCTCATGCCTGTGCAATCCTGAGCACAATTTGTGCACGCTGTCAAAGCAAAGGCAATGTTTTAATAAAGGCCTTCAGTGAGGATGAAGTACTTGGGGACTGCAGCCATAATTACAAACTTAATGGGCATTAAGTTAAGAATGATGACAAAAACCAAGCTTTTCAGAGCAGAAATCAAGAAGTGTTCATTATAACTATGCAGTCTTTATTAAAGTGAAATATTTAATCTAGATGTAGTATTAGAAACCAGAGAGGAAAAACCTGATTATATTCCAGGTAGCAGAATATTCTCAGTGGGGACAGTTACACTCAAAGCAAATTCAGCAGTGCAAGTGCAGATTCCTGGCTTTTATTTAGCAATATTTCAGCTCTATTCAAGACAGGACTGGTGTAGATCTACCTCTGCCTCACTCCAGTAACATTTCATTTCATAATGTCTCTAACTGATAAAATATATTTCATTTCTGTAATGTATTCAACATAATTTAGAAAATGTTAAGTTGAGAAATCACCCAGACAATGGTGAAAGTGGCACTGGACATTTCTTGGTTCCATGGAATGAAAAAACTACCATCCAAATCCTTTAGGGAGTACTTAAGCTATCAAGTTAGCAGGCTGGATTTGGGGGGTTTTGGGTGAGTTTGGTGCCTTTTTTGTGTGTGTGTGTGTGTCCCAGGTCCCCACATCTTCCCTAGTTCTCTTCTCCCTAGTTCTGAATCTGTAGCATTCCCACAATTTCCCTTCTTTCACAGCATCAAACTCTCACAATCTGCTCCTCTGCACCAAACTTTCCACAGCAATTCCTCTTCATCTCCCAGTCTTGGGAAGGGAGCTGGCTTTCTGTATAACACAAAAACTGAAATCCAAACTCCAGTGAAGTCTGCTCCCAGCGTACATTTCCCTCTGATTACCCATGATTAGGATAATAGCAGCACCCAGAGGCATCTCCAAGAGTCCAGCAGGACTAACACCAACCCAGACCCAGGGGAAAGACAGCAATCCTTGTAAGATCACCATCCCCATGACTGGCTTACCTATCCCTTTTGCAATTTTATTTAAGTAACATTCAGAAAACACTGCCCGTGCATCATTTTGGGCTATTTCAGAGAAGGAAAGAGGTTCCTAAATGAGTATAACCACTCCCTGCTTTTTGCAGCACTGTGATGGTTTCAAACAAGGTTTTTTTAAAATTATCACATTTGCACAAAGTCCTGCTGAAGATCAAGAGCAGGCATGGAGGAGAGGGGTCAGAATCGACCCAGATGTTTCACAAAGATTTTCCAACAACCACAACTCTAACTCAAACTACTTAGAGGCATTCTTCTGTGTCTTGGATTTCTGTTCAAAACAAACCTTCACAAAACAAATCTTTCTGAGACATTGTACCCTACAGAGCTTTTGCAGAGATTGCTGTGCTTGCATCTTATTGTTCATCAATAATTGGTAGGTACAGTCCCAGTCTAAAGTACAACCTGCAGCTTAATCTCCAGGCCACAGAAGCAATAACAGGAATCCTGGTAGCTTACACAAGGTTTCCACTCTCCCTCTGCACCTTCAGTTTTCTTTAGAGGTCATAAATTGCCTGACCCATCACTGAAGCAGGAGCTGTGGCTCCACATCCCACTTGGTTCTGCCCAAAACTAATTAGATTAAGCCCCAGTCAGGCTGCCCAGTATTACAAAGCATCCTATTCTTAGTGCCTAGATGATAAACAAAAATAAATTGCAGTATCTCATAAAACATTTTATTAGGGCTGTTCATGTTAAACCTAAACATATCCACTTCAAGAGTTTGTGCCTTGCTTTCTATAATAATATTGTGTGTTGTTTCTTAAACTCAATTTTTGAAGAAGCTTTTTCACTTTTAACAGCCACATAAAAATTTTTTATACAACACTTGTGACTACATTGCCTATTCTCAGAAAAAACCACCACAAAACTATTAAAACAGATCAGCATTAGATCAGTAACACACTGCAAGGTCCCAATAATGCTAACAAAAAATGCAATTCAACTCCTTTAAGGAAGTAATTTTCCACTTGTGTAAGTCTCAGGCTGATGGAGAGCCAAAGTTAGTTGCTAAAGAAAGATCGATGGTGTGGAATTCCTTCCCTCCTGAAAACAAACTTGCAGCAGCAGTGTGAGATTAGGACAATGTAGATCAGCTAGAAAAATAATAAATTGGTAAAATTAAGGTGCTGAGCATCAGCCAGGAAAGATTTATGATGTGGACATGAGTGCTGTAACTGGCCAGTGCAGCTGTAATCAGCAGTAGGAGCTGTCAGAGACGTGTGCAAACACTGGATGGTCCTTTGTAGCTCAGAGGTAGGCAGTCAACTGAAAACAGTCATTTCTGCCTGATGTTAGAGTTGTATAAGATTTTTAGTAAATAAATTCTTCTCCTGTGAATTTACTATTCATTCCAGAGATCACATTATTTGAAGGTCTTTAAACAGCTTTTTCTCTTTTAGAGACAGGAACAGATTTGCTTCTAAGAAAAACAGATTAAGGCAGGCTTTGCCAGTGGTTTCATGCTTCACTTTCTTATTCCTTCTTTAGGTCTCCTGCTGGTCCCACACTGAGTTAAGGAACCTTGATTTTTATAGACTGCTCAACCCCAGTGAGCAGCTAGCATGCTGTGCACACAGTCTGCATAAAACATTCATACAGCAGAATTAAAGTCTTCTGCTAAATCCTTTATTTGAGTTCAGGATGTCTCTCCCCCTCAGAGATTCTGCTAACATTAAATATTTTCTTTGGATTACCTCAAAAAAGTCTACATGCAATTGGCTCAATCTGCACATGGATTCATACTCAGGATAACATATAGGCCAATATTGCCATGGACTCTTGCTTAGAGGGCAACAAAACCATCAGAATTTACTTTGTGCATTGTAAATCTGGAGAGGTTGGGTTTTTTCCCCCCTCTCCTCTTCACAGCTTCAAGAAAAAGTAACTTCTGCATTCACAAAAATATCAGAGCAACTCTACATTGCCTTGAATATCTCCATCAGAGCAGCAGGACAAAAGTGGTACTTTAGGAAAGTGGAATCTTAACAAAAGGTATCATCACTCAAGGAAAAATACATCAAGCTGGAGGAATTAAACACCTCCAAGGTGTTACATCTCACTCTTCAGTTGCTGTCGAGGCACTTGATCAGTTCCTGGTAATGTCAAAGATAAATTGCACCTCCTCTGAAAACTGAATCCATAAAGAGAGGTGTTAATCATTAATCATTACTGTTACTTCCATCACAGGAGGAGCCAACCATCATTACAGCATCAAAATCCTCCAGAGGTACCCAGGATGTGGTCAGCAGATCCCATTTCCTCCTCCTCATCAGGAAGGAGGACACCTTCTGCACACTGTACCTCACTGTGTGTCCCCAGAGCAATTCCAGATCTCTGAACCTGCCCAAATATTTTCAAAGTGTACCCAGCTGTGCCAAGGTATCCCCAATCACACCTCAAACAATACCGAGGAGGTGACTTTAAATGCTGATTAAATAGGTATATTCAATTTGCAGACTGATCTCTGATTCCTTCACAAAATCATCCCCACATGGCACCCTGACATTATTTATATCATTTTTCTACAGAAACAACAGAAATACCAGTCCAACCACTAAAAAAAACCATGAATATTTCCAGTGTACTGCTTAGGTAGAAAAAAAAAAAATCACTGAGAATTCCTCAAGCAAAATGAAATTTGAATTTGTACCTGATGTGATACTGTTTACTGGTAAAGGAAAACCAAATTCAGAAGGCATTTTCATATTGAAAATAACATAAGATTATTGTGCTTCAAACCATTAACCTTCATTTTCTGAGTTTTGGCAATATAATAGTGCATATATTAAGCATTCATGTATATTATTTCTGCCCTAATTTTACTTATGTCTAGGGCTGAGACTGCTTCAAGTATGGAAGCTGGAGACTCTGCATTAATATCAGCTAAATATAAATTTTCTTATTTGACTACATAAACATAAATTATGTTCAAACTTAAATAAGTAGATATTGCTTACCAAGAAGCCATGAAATTGTATATTGGTTTTCAAATGTAAAGCAACACTCTTTGAACAAGGCAAGTAAATAAATCAACTTAGAGACACTTTTTAAATCGATTGTTAAAGAAAGTTGGGAAATTAGAAAGCAGAAATTTATCACTGTAGAAACAGTCAAAGTTGGTAGTTAAAATTAACACTTAAAATTCCTCTGCACTAAATAGGGGTCTTTAAAAATCATTATGTAGTGGGCAGTCATATCTGGTTTAGTTTTTAGTCTTTTTTAGTTTAAAATCATTAGAAGACTTCTGTTTATACAAAGAAGGGGTAAAGCTACTCCTCAGTTTTGATGACATCCTAACAGGACAGCATCTGCTAATAAACAAGCCCAACCCCTCCTATTTCTGAATTAGTAACTGTGAAGACACAGGGAATAGCAAATAAAGCAGCAGAATCAAAAATAGGTGTACTACCAGTCACATTGTAATTACAAATTTGACAAATTTTTCAGTGTTCAACTTGTAATAGAGAACTGATCTCTTCACCATCCCCAACACATTTTGCAACCAATCTGTTGAACAAATTAAATTTTCCTTGTCACTGTTCTTCTTGATGTCCTGCCTCCACGGATGGCTGTTCATTCTGTAAGAAGCCAGCAGCAGCCAAAAGAACAAGATTAATGGAAACTTCCCTTGATCTATTTTATACAATAAAAGGTGGAGCAGAGCAGTAAATTTCACACAAAACTCAATTGCTAAGTGATAAAAGGAAAATAATAATCTTGGTAGCCATCAATGCCATCAGCATTAATCACATGATAAAACACAGGAGAGGCTTTAATTAAATATGTCTTCAGACAGACAGGATCACAAGCCTAACGTGGTACCCAGTGTTCATTCATTCTGACTTTGTAACTGATTTTGTACTGTGTTTTCCATTTTTTAATTCTGATTGGCTTTCTCTTATTTAAAATATGCTTGTTATGAGTATGAATATAATACACTGACCACTGTGTTATTATTGTTTTCTTTGCTCATTACCAGTGAACCTAAAACCAAGGCTTTCCATTTTTGCAATACACATAACTATTATTTCTAGAAACACTGTTGGGCTTGGAAGTGAATTACCTGGGGAGATAGGTCTGTAAAAGTGGAATCTGTCTCTTAAAATACACAAGAAAAGTCATTTTCCCAGTACTGTGTCCTGTCACTTTACTGATGCTCTGGCTCCAGAACAGAAAAGGAGCTGGATGAGTTACTGCAGCAAAACTATTCAGCAAGGAAAGCCCCAACTTCCCTCACACAAAAATTCAATCTGTTTAAAGCTGGTATAACACCTTTTCATCTCCTCTCCAATATTATGACTTGGGAATGATGGCATCTTGCTCCCTTCCTCGTTATACAGTATCTGAAATTGCCAGCTAAGAAAAAAATCTGTATAATCCAGAGTCAGTGAATGCCTCTTATCTTCCTCTAAAAATATGATGGACTTACTGACAGACTGTAAAATATGAGTCCTATTTCAATTTAATATGTTCTAAGGGACCCCAAAGTCAGAACAGGAGGGGCTGGAAGTTGGTAACATGAATACTTTTCACAAGATTGTTAATTTAAAATCATTCTCAAGCCAGTAGCTGCTACCAGGTGACCACACAAGGACTACTAGTTGCCTATCACTGCTGCTGAGCTACACATTCTTCTTGTCCCAAAACAATAAAATCCTACAAGGATGGCTTTTCCAACCCTGAAACAGCCAATAATTTGACAAAAGGAAAGCATTTCATAGTAATCATGATGTTCTGGTACTCTCAAAATGGAATATTTCATTTGGTATTGCTTTGCTCAATATTTTCATTCTTAATTATGTGATATTGACTTATTTTGTGACAGGCTGCATTTATTCACAAATGGTTCAAAGTCTCATTTTTGTGTCTTTATTGCTATCATGCCCCATAGCAAAGCACAAAATCCTGTTTCATGGGGTTGCTGATGCAGAGGCATCATGCTCTGAGGAGCCTGTGCTTCACTCTTGTACTGATATCTCAAGATTACACAGCAGCTAAGTTTCAAAATGTCAAAAAACCCCAAAGACCTGTAGTTTTCCAGGGTCTTACCCCCTGCCATGTACTCCATTTCAGAAAATTCTGTAAGGAGCAGCTGTGTTTTGATGTATCCAGTCCTCACCAGGGAATCAGCCATGGACAAAACCATCTACAGGAACTACATCAACTCTGATCACAGATTTTATGTGGTTTTATAACACACACAGCAAGAATGTGCTTGCAACACGGAAGTTAACACTACTTCCCCCCAAAACATATTGTTATTTAACTTTTATTATAGAATCAGACAAAAATAGACAATTGGAGATCTTCTGAAACTACTTTAACCTTTCTTGTTCTTCAGGAGGAAGGAGACTAATAACCAACATCATAACTCTGTGTTACTGGACAGTTTTATTTCTACCTGTGTTGGAAAGCAGGAGAAGAACAGATTTTGAGCACTCAGGCAAATCAAATCAGTCTCTGAAGAATTAATTGAAAAAAAAAATTTAAAGACATCATCAAATTAAGCAGCATTGGAACCAACTGAGGCCTGTGTAAATTTTCTTGTAAAGTGGTGCTTAACGTGAAAAGAGAGGGCTCAGAAGTGCAATTGGTAGTGTCCTTGGCTTCTCAAACAGACAGAATTAGCTCCATATTTTCAGTCTTCGGGGGAAAATACCTGTACACTAGTTAAAATTTCAATTTGACACTCAAGATAGAAAAAAAAAAAAAAAGAGCCTTTTAGAACTGAATTCAAAGCAGGGACTGAGTTTTATACCATTTTTATGCTGTCAGTGCTGAAAGAAATAAAGTTTTCAGTAGCTACAGCTTTATATAGGCAAATTATATACAACTGTATCATTCTGCAGTTGTTCTTTAAATGCCTACTAAAGCCTTATGAACAAGGCTGAAAGAAGAAAATCCATATTTGAAAGTCATACCATTAAAGTGTCCAGGATTTTGGTAATTGATGTAGAAGCAATACAAGACATTAGGAGGGGATTTAATCCTAAAACTTAATTCACACTTTCTTTGTCAGAAATATTATTGTAGGAAAGAGGGGCATCACCTTTACCTTTGTGAAACTTGTAAATGTTTGATAACTTCATCCCAACAACAATTCATATTCATGTTTTAACAGGAACCCCTGGGAAATTTTTTCAGAAGTGCTTCAGAAAGGCTGGACTTTTCTTCTGAACAGCCACTGGCAGAGAGCCCAACTCATAAAAAAGTCTGATAAAACCAGTATGTCTTTAATTATTCAAGGCTGTAAGTGTTTGAAATCCCTGCTTCATTCTGAAACCACAGGGCAGTGGACATTTCCTAGCCTTGTGCAAAGTTCTGAAGGAAATAAAAATGTTACCCAAGAGATTATTGTACTTTCAGTAAACGTTGAGAACTTCTGTCCGTGAAGCTACCAGATGATGAATGAACATATGTGGGGAGGAGTTTCTGTTGGTTGCTTTCATTTTTATTTTTTTTCCTGTTATAAAACTGTTTTGACTGCAGCTGAAAAGCTTTGTGGGACACATGTATTATGTATTCTGGGTAAGAACTGTCATCCTACAGAGCACTTTTTGTCTCTGATGTTCACTCATGCTGCACATTAGTTAGAAATATGTTTTTTACCTAAAAATAAATCATACTTAATAACAACTTGGTTTTTCACACAATAAATGTAAAGCATAAACCATTAAGTAGACTATTTAAATGGGTTGGGTTTTGTTTGTTTTGTTAGTTGTCCCTAACAGCATCATCCAGGCATCCCATATGCATCATGCTCTGGGAATTTGGAGTCTCAAAAAGTACCAATCCTCCCTGTTTTTTGTTTAAGGAAACATTAATTTGAGGGAATTGTTTCTCACTGAGCACTGTGCTAGCTAATTTAACTCTCAAGCCCTGCCCTACTGTCCAAGAGCTGCTGGTACAAGTTTACTGCATTACCCCAACATCACTAATTATTTATTACTGTGAGTAACACTAATGATGTATTGCTGTAAGCTTGGGATCACCCTGGGGTTTGCAGTGCCAGTGATGGCCCCTGACAACTCCTTTGTACAAGCTGAGCTTTCAGAAGAGCCAACAGTGACAGGACTTCATCTCAATTTCTCTAAAATTCAACACGTTTCCAATTTGGGAAAGTGTTCAGAGGAGGTTTTTTTGGCTTTTGGGGTTTTTTTTTTGTTTGTTTTTGGTTGGGGTTTTTGTGCTTGAAATTTTACTGTAAACTTACTCAGAAAAAAACCCAAACAACTACCTCATCTATTAATACTTAAGAACACAAAGAGGGTCTGATGATTGTTATGTTAAGTAAACAAAGGATTTAAAAACTAAATAAACATTCTCAAAACTTTTTTTTTCCCACTAAAAGTTGAAGCTTTTTAAGGGAAGAGAAAGCCCTGAGAAGTAGTGGGGCACTGAAAATGGAAGACTGACATCAAAGTTGTGCAATCCCCTATAACAGCTCATTTCCTCATGGCAAAATAGGATTTCTTACAACTCCAAGTAAAATAGACCTTCTCTAAATGCTATTTTTATCTGCCAAGTGGATCTCAGGTATCTGCTTTCCTACATTTTCTACTCACAGTCCTCAAAAAAGACACAGTTCCAAGCATTACAGGATCAAACAATCCCAGTTACACATAGAAGTTTAACATAGATCTGTCTATACAAGTGGTTCTGCTCTTTTTTCTCTTCTTGTTTGTTTTTTTTTTTCTTTGCTTGCAGAATTTATTACAGGTTTTGGTTTATGTTGTAAGCCAAAGTCAGAATCACAGAAGAAGGGAATGCTATGAATCATTTTTAAAGCACATTACTTTTGAACTTAACGCAAGTGGAAAGACAATAGAAGTCCTAGAATAATCATAAAAATTTCAATTTCCAGCAGCAATGATGCCAGACACATTCTTGTAGAGGGATTATACACAAAAATAATTCAGCAGCATATTAGTTTTGATGCAGAGGAAGCCCACCAAGGGCAGGAGGGGTTTTGCCAAGCCACACTTGTTAAACACAGCTACTGCAGCTCCTTTGTGTTTATCCATCTGTGGCTGGAGGAGGAGGGAATGAATTCTGCCATAGTATTCTGAATATACAACCTATTAGTTATGTTAACCAAGCTGGGCAAAACCGGCCAAAATTCATTTAATTTCAGTCAAGTGTCACGAGGACATAATTCCTCAAAATCACCTTCTCGGTCCTCAGCCCACACCACACAAAGTCACACAGGCTTGACCTCATTGTGCACTTACAGCTACAGACAATTTTCCAGCCGCTGCTCTGACATCACAGTGGGTTTAATTTTAATATTCTACAAACATTGTTTCAAAAGCTTTGCTTTCCTATGGTATCCAGACAGAAAATACACTGTACATGCTCAGAGCAGCTGAGCATTACTGCCAGTTTTGACTTGGAAAGCTATCAGGGAGACTTACTCCACTGCTGATACAAGTTATGGAGAGAAAATATCTTTCTTTCATGGTTTTAGTCTGTACATAAACATTTCCCCCCAGTGATTGCTGACATTCCCTAAAACACTTCTCCTTATGACAGTGACAACAATAGAGTAGTCTCCTTAGAAGTTTATATCCGTATTGCAAATAAACTATTCCCTGAAAAAATACAACTTCTAAAACACAAAACACTTAAAAAATAATTATGATTATTTAGACCTCAAAGGAAAACACATTCTATTTGTAAAGCAGCACTATCAGACTTCTAAGCAACAACTCCTGCTTAGAGCTCTAATTTATGAGTGGAGTAACAGAAAGAAAAAGCACACTGATACACTGACACGGTGATTTGGTTTTTTCAGTGAGAAGTCCATAACAATGGAGATGATTTTCCTTAATATTTTTAAGCCTGGTTTCACAGAAGCCCATGCAGAAGCTGTTCTGAACACCTGCTGCTCCCAGTGCAAGTGGAAGAAAAGCCATTTAGAAATAGGCTGCTGGACACACATTAAACTTGACCTAATGGCAAGTCTTGTTGGGATCTAAGTACTTTTATTTCTAGATACAGTTTCCCTAAAACTCTGGGTGCATTTTATTTTCCCTAAAACTCTGGATTCATATTATTAGGGAAAATAAAAACAGGGAGAAGTTCAACACTAAAATAATTCTATTGTAGTTTATGACTAAATATAAAACCACTCTTAGACAGAGTTAAATTTTACCCTAGGGAGAAAAACTCCAGTGCTTTAAAAGGCCTGGAGATGGTGTGTTCATTAAGATCTCTCCTGACAGCAGCATTTATCTCCTTCTGTGGTTAAACTGCACCGGAGGGACAGTCCCCACACTGCGAATGCACGGGAAACCCCCACCGTAAGGATCATTTACCATTTTACTAACAATGTATTTAAAAGACCCGAGGATGGAACGGGAAGGTTTCTCTCCAGGAGATGGAGCTGCAGCTCCAGAGCTCCGGGCACGCAGCCGGGGCGGCGAGCAGCGCTCGGCAGCGCAGCGGGAGATGTACCGGGATAAACACCGGGATACGGCCCGGGATAGCCACCGGGATAGCCACCGGGATAGCCACCGGGATAGAGCCTCACACCGGGATAGCCACCGGGATAGCCACCGGGATAGAGCCGCACACCGGGATACAGCCCGGGATAGACACCGGGATACAGCCCGGGATAGACACCGGGATACAACCCGGGATAGAGCCCGGGATACAGCCCGGGATAGACACCGGGATAGACACCGGGATACAGCCCGGGATACAGCCCGGGATACAGCCCGGGATACAGCCCGGGATACAGCCCGGGATAGACACCGGGATAGACACCGGGATAGACACCGGGATAGACACCGGGATAGAGCCTCACACCGGGATACAGCCCGGGATAGACACCGGGATAGAGCCTGCCACCGGGATAGCCACCGGGATACAGCCCGGGATACAGCCCAGGGTAGACACCGGGATAGACACCGGGATAGACACCGGGATAGACACCGGGATAGACACCGGGATAGACACCGGGATACAGCCCGGGATACAGCCTCACACCGGGATACAGCCCGGGATACAGCCCGGGATACAGCCCGGGATACAGCCCGGGATACAGCCCGGGATACAGCCCGGGATACAGCCCGGGATACAGCCCGGGATACAGCCCGGGATACAGCCCGGGATACAGCCACACACTGGGATACATCCTGGGATAGACACCGGGATACAGCCCGGGATAGAGCCTCACACCGGGATACAGCCCGGGATAGAGCCTCACACCGGGATACAGCCCGGGATAAACACCGGGATACAGCCCGGGATAAACACCGGGATAGGCACCGGGATGCAGCCCACGATACAGCCTCACACCGGGATATACACCTGGCTACAGCCCAGGATATACACTGGGATACACAGCCCCGGAATCTGCCTCACACTGGGATACAGCCTGGGATACACACAGGGATAGAGCCACACATGGGGATACACACGGGGATACACAGCCTGGGATAGAGCCTTACACCGGGACACGCAGCCCGGGACACGCAGCCCGGGACACAGGCTCACACCAGCACGCAGCCCGGGATACACAGCCCCACACCAGGGCAATCCCTCCTGGAACTCCAAGACAACAGCTCAGGGAAGGAAAGATTCCCCAGCAGAATGCTTTTCTTAATGTCATTCCTGGTTAGGCCTGCTCCAGGTACAGCAAGAATTGCCAAAAGTAATAAAAAACATCCAGTGGGTTCTCACATGTGTCAGAACACACTGTAGAGCAATGAATGCTCCTTCCAGTTACCTCCTTTCCTACACCTGCATTTGCAGATTGCACAGATTTCTGTAACAGCCCACACATTAAAAAAAATCAAATACATATTTATTTAAGAGATTTAAAAGAAAAATCCAAAATTTTAACCCAGGGGCCGAACATCACATGCTCAAAACTTACTACACTCAAAAAAACCCCAGCAAAAAATACAGATTCTACCACAAAAATCTCCCAGAATTTATTTTTTTTTTTTAAATCAACCTGTTAGGAGCCATCACCTTCTCCCTCCACACGTCACCCCTCTGACCTCAGACCAGCACTGCCACCAGACAGCCACAGTGACAATCCCACTGTCACAACACTTGCACGTCCTGTGGACTTGGCTCAGCCAGCCACAAGCAGCAGCAGCACCAATCAAGACTCCACCTACATAATTTTACTGCAAACACACAAAAGGACAGCCAGGCAGAGCTTTTCAAATCTGCTTTGCAGGCTTAAACCAGACCCACGCCCCTGCCTATAAGGAATATTTTAAGAAAGGCACTGACACATCAACCTGTCAGATGTACTTTTTCCATCTTTCTTTTCAATGGGATAATTTACAGGGGGAATGACAAACCTAACCATCAATTTCCTCCTTCCAAACTAAATCTTCAGTTGTTACTAGACTTTGCCCACCAGAAGCAATTTCATTTGAAAATAGCTGACTCAATTAACTGCATCTTCCCAGAACATTTACTAGATGTAAATATCCAGAAGCCCCCATGCAAATCTACAGTGTACAGCCATTTTCCTACCTCAGAACTCACCTTTTGGGTAAATATACTCATTTTGCTATGCCAAGATAAAGTATTTATCTACCAACCTAACTCCATATCAGCCTGCAGAAATGTCCATATTGTACAGTTTATTGAGAAATTAAATTAGTGCTAACTTTGATTGCAGTAACCACAGAAATCACCGCAGTAGCAAATGCATTATATATCCAGCTACACAAAAAAAAAAGATTTTCAAGTGATAATTTTCAACAGGGTAATTTTGAGCTAGTTTTTCCTCATCTCAAAAACATCAAAGTCACATGTTTTCACAGTCAAATCTTAATTGTTGTGTTTTGCAGACCTGTTGATAAAGCCTACAGGAATTCTAATCAGCTGTGGTGCTGCATTACAGCTTCTGCTGGATCTGCTGCTGTTCTCAGCATGGGCTCTCCTCTTGCAGCTTGCTCAGCCAAGGATGAATAGAACCACTGCAATCTTGGCTTGGATCCAACTTACAAAACCTGTAGAAATTATTTATTGTTTTAATTGTCTATTTATTCATTCTCTCTAATTTTCCATCTCCAGCTTCCTCTGTTCAGAGTAAGAGAAAAATCTTAGTTCCTAAAAATCAGAGAGCTCCTTTGTAAATGTAATTTTGGATAATAAAATATAGTAAAAATGAATAATAGTAATAAAGTGACAGCAATAAAGTAACAATAAAATAAAAGGGAATAAAAAGAAAGAGGCATTTAAAGTAATTACTTTGGATATTCAGACTTAGCATGAATAGGGAGAATTCTAATGAGATGTTAAAGAACTACTTTCATCTGCTTTTTGTAATGAACTATCTCCCAAGGAAAGAGGTTTTATTATACTGAAATTTGTAATTTTAATATCTCTATTTTTACACTAAAGTACTCAATAGTTTAACTTTGCTGGAAGTAATTCATGAAATGAACTTCGTATCCATTTTGCAATCTTCAGTAAGAGTTAGTAATGGATGCTGGTTGAGCAGAGGCAAAAGTTCCCCTCCCCTTTTTCTCCCA
Organism: Aphelocoma coerulescens; assembly: GCF_041296385.1. Classification (NCBI taxonomy): domain Eukaryota; kingdom Metazoa; phylum Chordata; class Aves; order Passeriformes; family Corvidae; genus Aphelocoma; species Aphelocoma coerulescens. The sequence goes on along the minus strand of NC_091018.1, from coordinate 2,120,555 downwards.
GAAGGTACATAATTCCCTCCCACAATGCTTTTACAGCAAAGACAAGACTCCAACTATTTCTTTAAACAATAATAACAACACAACACAACCAGAACGAAAGGAAAATGCTGTTTAACCACATCGCTTTCCCTAGAATCACACCCACCACAGAGGTGCTGGTTATATCACTTGCTGCCATTAAGAACAGCAGGACTGCTCCAAATAATTAATATGCTCAGATCACTAATTACCAAAAAAAAAGCATTGACAAATTACAGCTATAAAGTACATTAAAAAGTGTCTTTCCACCAAAAAAAAAAAAAAAAAATTGTCTCTGCAGTAAATTGTTCTCTCTCCTGCTATGTCAGTTGTACACACAGCAGCAGTGATTTACAGTCCAGCTGTGTGACAGACAACAGAGGCTCTGTGCAAACTCTCCAGGACACCTTTTTCATAAAACTGAAGAGTGATTTCGCTGCATGAGTTCCATTAACATTAATGGGTGTCACATGGCCAAATCCCCATGCCCCACTCTAGAATTTTACGCGTCTGTGTAATTAGAAATAATCTTCTCTGAACTGCCTTCCTTTCTGCCTGAATGGGTGAAGAAACAGCTCAAAAACATTGCAGTGCCAGGCCACCAAGGCACTGGGGACAGCTCTTACAGGACACCCAAGAAGTGACTTGTGGTGATTCCAACCACTTCTCTCTTGCTTTCAGAAGTCTCCATTTCCTCCCACAAGGTATTTTCACTGCTGAAAGCAGATCCCATGTTCTTTTTCTCTCACAAAAGACACAAAATAATGATATTAAGATTTCTTCTCTAACAATTCAGTCAAAGAAACCAGGTACTTATGTTCTCCTATTTCTTTGGGGCTGCTGCATCTCTTTGACCATATCCTGTGCCATAAGCTAAAAACTCAAACACACCCTTTTCCTAGGCCAGGAAGGAAAACCTAAAAAAATCCTAAACTGGGTTTAATCTTTCAGAGCAATTGCTGCAGTTCAGCTTTTCTTCACCAGGCCAGAAAGATTCTTTTGTGTCTGTTTCCCTGACTCATGTTCAATAATTCACTTCCCTGTTATTTCTACCATGACACAACCTAATGAAAGAGCGATCTGGTGCTCACTCTCACACGTGTGTGCAAAATGAAGAATGACCAAAAGGAATGATTCATCCACACCACACAGAGGAGTTTGTATAGGCCAAAAAACACCTTTGCAGAAAAAGCTGCAAATAATCTGCCAGAAAGAGATGGAGGATTCAAACTACCAAGTCATCTGTGCACTCCTGTCTCCTGAAAACAGAGCCTCAGTAGAGCCAGGGTACTTACTGAGAGGTTTTCTAGTTGGACGTGGAGAAGAAAATAAGTGTAAATAATGATTAGGAAGGACAAAGTAAAAATTAGGCAATTTCAAAGTGGTGTGGGTGGGTTATGAGTGCTTTTTCCTAAGCATGTCCACTCCTCTCCCAAGATTTAAGCCGTTGCTTTCATGACTTCAAATTAGAGATGAGAAAGAAGGTTAAGGCAAAAAGTAAAATCCACAAGAAGAACAAAAAGCAAACAGGGGAAAACGTGCACATTCACAAACACAATATAGAAAAAAAACTGCAGCAAACAGGTAAAGCCATGGCAACAAGAGGAAAAAGCATTTTAAAATGCCTAAAATGCTTGTTTAGAGAAAATACTCAGGATGTCCTTGGGCTCGCTCTCCCTATTTATGAAAGGTGTATTCCTCTCCTGCTCGTGAGCTCTATGGACATGATACAAGTTTTGTGTTAACTGCAAATTGAACCAGAAACTTCAAGCAGAAGCTTTTCTTAGCTGCTCAAGAGTCTCTCAAAAGCTTTCAGACCACCAGAAACCGCCGCACTTGTGCTGAGGACTCTGCTGCACGCCAGGGCTCTCCACTGCCTGTAGGAGGCCAATTGTTTGGTTCTTGCACTTGGTCTAAGGTAATCAGGAGCCATTCCCAGTAACTGCTCTTTCACGCGTTCAAACTGAGCCATTTATTTCTATTAACACCTTTACAAACCAAGCAAAAGCCCCCATTACTCTGATTGTTGCCATTTTCGTGTGAAGCTGCGCTGCAGTTACCTATGCATTTTCTTCACCTTCTTCTGGCAAAACCTCATTTTTGTGCTATACTTTGGACAAAGAAACAAAACAAAAAAAAATCTAGTTTTTCTAGTTCTTCTCTCAACGTTTATGTTGAAAGTGTATTGTAATTTTGCCATGGGTGTGGAAAACACCAAGTTATTAACACTTTTTTTAAAAACTCTCCCTTGTAAGGCGGCCGTTTTCTTTTAAAAAAAAAATCATATAATTGAAACCACAGCCTCCTGTGAGAGCTCCCTGAGCTCATGAAGTACAGCCATGAACTTACGACTACTTGTCATGCAAATATACTCTAGAAACATTTAAAGGACAGAATTCCAGTAAAACAGCCAGTAAAGAGATTCCCATCATCTTTATAAACTCAAAGTCACTATGCTTTGGCAATGAAACAATTTTAATGGATAGAGTTAGTCCCAGAGATACACAGATTTAAAAAAACATATCAATTTAATCGCATATTAAAAATATTTTACCACTATAAGCCTCAGCTGTGACATTAATCTGTGCTGAGGAACTCATCAGTCTGTAACAGAAGTAACAGAAAATTTGGGAACCCAACACATAAGCACATTTTTAGCTCAATGCAAGCTCATACAAGGTGTCATGAATATGTTTTAAAGTCACCAATCTGTCAAACTCAACCGGACTATTCCCACCACGCAGGCACTGCTCATTTACAGCCAGATCCCTCCTCAAGGAGGTGCTCAGCTCTATAATGAGGGAGGACTCATCATCCTGTTTACAATCAGGGTCAATCCACACCTCAAACTGCTTCCAAAACTCCTGCTAACTTTAATAGCCTCAGGATTTACTTGGAGAGACTGTGCAAGCAGCTCTTGCAGAGCAAAAGACAATTTTTCTATTAAATAAAAGTTGCCCCTTACCATATTTGTCCTGGAGTTGCACAGTAAATTAGAAGTTCTACAACTCTATCACCAGCTGTAAAAATATTACCTATGTTATCATCCTCGCCATTCATCAGGGTTAAATAACTTGGGTTTGACAAGCAAGGAAAATAGCACTCATTTTTCATTACCATTAGGTGAAATACGAGCAAATAGACTGTCTAGGCAGGTAAATTTCATGATTATTCCACAACACTGTTTGCAATGAAGTCAAGTTAAAAAATACTCCAATTCTGGCACTGCGAAAGTAGACAGAATGTACAAATCTTCAGGAAATCTCCTTTACTGTGCACTGCAGCTGCCTGTAAAACTCATAAGTAGTTTGTTTTAAATCGGTTGCTTTAAGATGATGTGGTTTGATGATAATAAGTTCTGTATTGTGTGCCGCCCCTCTCAGGGTAGTAACATCACTTGTTATTCTCTGTAGGTTTACAGTTTGATGCCTCCCTTAAATTCTTTTTAAAAAGCAGAAGAGGTTCTACCTGCAGCAGGTTTTGCCATTTCACATTATGATTTGATTGGTGTAATTAATTACAGCAAGCACTTCACCTTCTTCCTCTGTCTTCTCCCTTACCCCAGCACCACAAGCTCTGTCAGCTTCTCAGTATTGAACTCCTCTGGGAATGAAAAACTTGCTGGTTTTAAAGTTGCCATTTCTTTGGTTGCAAGTACTAAAATCAAACTGTAACTCAGTGTATGAAAATCTTCCCTTGATTTACTTTGACTCCTACCAGAATCTGAGGTGCTCACAGGATGTGAGTGGATTCAGTAGTGCAAGAATTTCAACCTAATGAGGCTGATGTGCAGTGACAATCCAAAAAAGTATAACAATGACCAAACAATACCTCTGCCTGCTCCCAGTGCCCCTGAATCCTGAAATAACCTAACCATGGAACCTCCCTGTTCTATTCCACTCTGCAAAGTTAATTGCACAATTTCTCTGCTGAAACTCCAAGTCCTGGAAAGGTTTTTTAACATTCAAAAATTAAGATCTTCACATCAAAACCCTTGCATTCTGTTTCTGCTCTCTTTGCTACAGCTGGTGATGCATACTCCAGTGGTCTCTGACCATTCCTATCCCAGGGAGTAAGCTGTCTACAGAATGTAGATATTGATGAAATCAGCTGCAGCAAAGGCTGGCATAGCCTGCAGACACAATTATTCTCGGATCAGGATTTTTCATAACAATATCCTGTGCGCTCCATTTTTCAACAAAGAAAAAAGTACATTTCCTCAGAAAATTTGATGGCCAATATCAGCAGAAATATCAGCCTAGATAAAGGCAGAAAATTCACATTATTTGGGCATCAAAATATGCAGAAACAGTATTTTAAGAAAATAATCAACTCACAGATTTCCATCTAAACAGAAACTCTGCCTTCTAGTCATCATCGTGGTGATCTCTATATAATAATGTCAGTGTCATAATATAAACTCCCTCATTATAAACCTGGTCTTTCCTGTAGGCCTGCCTTCTACTGAGCCAGCTTACAATCCTTAGGAATTTATTTCCATTAAAAGAACTACACAGGGCATGAAGTGAGAGCTTCAGGAGGGAAAAAGTCACTTGGTAAAAACCCCATCAAGATAAATTCACTCACTCATTAAGAGAAGAAAGCTGATCAGTGAGTGACCTGCAGCAAGGAGCAAAAAGATGTGAAAGGGTAACTCTGAAATTTCATTTCTATGCTATTTTCAACAACTCAAGAAAGTTCTTGCATTATCCAGCTTTTTCTCCCTGACTTGCACAATGCAGCTACTGCCCAATGCTCACACACTCAGTTTCCAGCCCTAAGTATGTTGAAGAGAGACTGAGACTGGGAATGGAAGGGTGCTCCTTTCTGTGTGTGTCTCATGAAAACCCAAAACATTATAGAAGAACCCAAGAGCCTGAGCTAATTGAAATTGCTGAATTACCATTATCTTACATTCTTTCTGATTTGTTAATTACTAATGAACGCCTTGAACAGTGTAAACGTAAGAAATGTTAGTTAAGGAGATGATCTCAGGAAATTTAACTGCTGTTGCACATCTTTCTAGAGTGAGGTGATGCACTTCGAGCCAGTTGTTATTCTGAGCAACAAATTACAAACTGTGTAAGAAAGAGTCACAAGCAGAGCTAAAAGTTAAAAAGATCCTTCTTTGCTAGAGAAGAGGAGAATACCCCGGTGAAAGAAAGTGCTGACAGCAGTGTCACAGTAACGCAGTAATGACAGCAGCACTACTGGCTCACGAGGCAGGAGGCAGAAAGAAAAATGACAGCAATGAGCACCAGGTTCTAACGCTCCACAAAAAACCCCAGCCAGATGTAAATCAACTATATTTTTAACAGAGATGCTCACAAAAATGTACTTCAATCCAGCAGCTAGAAACTTCTCCTTTTCCAGTCATGATTTCTAAGGCATTTATCTTCAAATCTCGCCATGTGGGAAGTGAAAAATCAACTTGCAAACCGCACTCAGGAGCAAAATATTCTGCCACCCTTTAATCTGCATCTTATCAATGTTGAAACAAATGATACTAGAAAGGAGTAATCAGCAGGAAGAGCGATCTCAGCGAAAAAATGGAGTCTCTCCTGTTTGACACTTCTCTATAAAGCATGCGATGAGGTGTAAATGAACCACTCGAACTTGCAGTGGAGAGTTTTCTCACCTTAAGGCACAAGTCTGAACCCAAACTATTTCTGAATCGTTGTTTGTTTTGGTTTGCTTTTCCCCCTTGGTTTGGGTGTTTTTTTAGGGGGGGATAGAGGGACTTGTTAATAGTTTGGGTGGTGGTTGTTTGGTTTGGTTTTTTTTTAATATAAAGAGATCTTCCTTGGCTTATAATTATATTTAATATTGATTACATTTAATGCTATTTGTTGTCTCAGAAAAGACAAAAAACTAAAAGCAGGGACCTGAAATAATCCTCCAGGAGAGGTTCTGCCCCACCTGGGACAGCCTCTGACACCACTCCTGCTCTTGTCAGTCGTGGCAGCAAAGACCCTGTGCCTTCAGCGCTGCTATCACAGCAGCCTCTAGGAAGTCAATCCAGTTATTAATTACATCAGTGAGCGACCAGCTTACAATTAGTGAATTAAAGTTTCATTAATTATGTCCTGGATTACCAGCTTTTAGTCATGAAAATTAACAGTGTAATTATTCAGCAGAAAGAAATGATCAAGCCAAATCCAGTAAGTGACCAATTTCACTTCAAAGAGCACGCTTGTAAAAGAGAACGTAATAAACCAGGAGCACATTTAACAATATCCCATTTCTACTCCAGCTGCTCCAATTATTTTTTGTCTTTAGCATCTGGTAACACTGCCAATTTTAGCATTTCAAAACTAACATTATACCCCGACTAGGCACCTCTGTTAATTTCTAATTGAACAAATTGATTCCAGTGTATCCAGAGATTTGCTAATTAAAATGACTGATGGTCAATACCTAAGTCATTTATAGTTCTTGTCAAAGTATTTGTCTTGTTCCTGAATGTATTAGGCACATTATGATATATTAAAATGCATCAATGACAAACTTTGAGGAGCTAATTGATGAAGCCTGTGTGTTATTCACTGGGTTTGGAAAGAAAGCAAAGATCCTGCACATCATTCAAGAGATTGGGGTCTTCCAAAGATCTCCATGGAATGAGCATCATAAACTACCACGGAATCAGAAAGATACATGGGACAAAAGTAAGCAATTAAGCCACGTGTCCAGAACAGCAAAGCTGGTAGCACAGCTGTGCCAAGAAAATTTAGGGATTTATGCAAAATATCAGCAATACGTGCAGCAAGAATCATTAACCAATTACCAGCAGTACTGCCCTGTATCCAACCTGAGAATTGACAGCAACAGCCCATGCCCTGGGACTTGGGCAGTGAAAGAGCACTGATTACCAGGAACTAATGAATAAAGTAAGTCTGTGCACAGATTCACAGCTTGCATCCCTCTTGCTCCCATATAAGCTCTTCATCCTAATGCAAGAAATCCCACTACACATGGTCTTGACTGCCCACTCAAGCACTGGGTTCAGAGCTTTCCTAAGCAGTTAATTCCAGAAGAACTACAGGAACCTACTGCACAAGTGGGAGCTAAACACAAAACAGAATCTTTTGATTCTTTTTTTAAAAGAGATTCTTGGCTCAAGTGTCCCATAAAAGGCTGGACTGAGGAACCTGAGATTAGGAGAATGATTGCCAGTGATGTGACCATCAACAGGACAAGACCAAGGCAGGAATTCAGCAAGGTGAGGACAAAAGCCTGGTACAGCACATGCTGACAGCTCAGACCCATGGAACTTCATCCTCCCTATGCACATGAAGTCTGAACCAGCATTTCTGGCATCTTGTAGGTCCACTAAAGTTCAGGAAGGTCTTTTAAGATTTGAGAGATCATATTTTATTCTAGGGACTAATATTATTTCCTGGGAATAGTATGAAGGATTCCAAAAAACCATGTACATGTAATGTCAATGAAACTAAAACACTATTTAATATCCAAGAAGTTAATCAGAAGCTGCATTGGAAGAATTTTTTCTAGCTGCTGTGTTTTCACCTTTTGATTTGGAACATTCCATTGGCATGAACAGATTGGCTTGCTCAGGAGTTTGTTCTGCTGTTCACCAAAATCCTCCCAAAATATAAAGTCCAGCACCTCTGCAGGCAACTTGTGCCAATGGTTAACCATCCTCAGAATGCCTAATTGCCAATGCAGAAGATGAATTACCAGCTTGCAGGTGCACTTTTAACTGCTCACATGGAATAATCACCACATCACATCTCATGAAATGTCTCTGAGAAACACAAAGATAGAAAATGAAACCCAAAACAACAGACAGGACAGTCCTGAAGAGTCTTTTTCCCAGTCTTATGCTAAAATATTGGTTATTGTTGAATGTAGGTGGGTTGGGTGAAAACGACACAAAATGATTTTTTTTTTTTTTAAGTCAGTTGTATTTTATAAAACTTTTTAGCACTCACACTTCTATACTTACCCATCATAACACAGAAAATTAAGCTGTGACAACTGCACTGTTCTGATTAATGTAAATAAAAGGAAAGAGTGCTGCTCTGGATCTCAAAATCTTTCTGAGCAAAGCAGACTTTAATAATTCACAGTTTGAGAAATTGCAATTTCATTTTCACTAACAAAAATTACATGATAGAGCCTAGATTGAATTAATTTTATACTTCTGGGAAAAACAGCAAACAATCTTTTCTGCAGCAGACTGAAATAGGAACAACATTGTGCAGACATTGCAACAACATGCCAATTACCATGGCCGAGTCTCTGGTGAAATATATTTCCAATTTTCAGAGTTGAAAGACCTTCAATATTAGTAATTAAAGATGTTCTAATGCTTAAAACCCGAAACACACCAGGGATGGGAAGAGAGTTTAAACAATTTCCAGTGACTTTGCATGGATCTGATGCTGCAAAATCAGAGTGGGACCCTGGCAGAGCCCACAGGGCCTCATTTCCAGGCACCCTCTGGAACCTCTGACTGCCAAACCATGGCTGGGACCTGTTTTCACAGCTCATTAGTCTGAACATGCCAAAATCACATCAGGGACTTTCCTAACAGTCTGCCAGCACAGAGCTGGGTTCCAGCACCCAGGATGTCTCCTAGGAACATTTGAATTGAGGATGCATTCAGCCCTTATTTGCATTTTTACCTATTTCACCCTCAGCTTGCTCTGTTATTGAAAATGTGCATTCTAGGTCCTTTTCTGTGTCTAAATTGGATAAATGGAGTGATAGATATTAAATTATTTCCTCAATGGCACAGCTAAATTTGATTTAAATCAGTAAAAAAAAAGTCAGTAGGGCAGATCACCAATCACCATTAGTTCAAGTCCTCTCTTTTAATAGAATAAGCAGCCTCTAAATTGAGAAAAATTGCAGTGGAAGTAAAATGTGGTAATTGAGTTCATGTTGTAATCTCCTTCAATGCACTAATATTTCAATGCATCCAAAGGCAGAACACACCAAGGCATGTTTAACTTCTCTTCCATATACATTTTCTTCCACAGCAGGCAATTGAAAAGCCACACAAAAAGAGCAAACTCCCCACGTTTGATTTGCTGGATGGTTACTAAGAAAAGAATCCAATCTATTCACTTGCAATTTGTATTTATAATGTATTAATGCCCAAAGCTCAGCCATAGCTTTGTATTTATCTTCTCTCCCCAAAGCAGACTACAGCCTGATTTTTATCCCCACTTTCTACACAGAACTACAGAAGTATCCCATCCTCAGAATGGACATGCAGTGTTACATAGATCAAATATAAAATATCTTCAGAGAAACTTAACACTGTATGATGTCACAAAATACTCCAAATGATTGTGCAGGTAAGGACCCCAGTCCTACAGAGTGTTGTCCTCGAGACACATCCTTTAAATTCACATGTGTGAGACTTGGATGTGCATAAGGGCCCAGTCCCCACTCCTGCAACCTTTCCGAAGAAAATCCCTTCATTCAGGGGAAATCTGATGAGAAAGTGAAGATTATTTATCAAAGATAAAATAGTATTGATGAAGTACAGGATGTACAGCATGAGCACACCTGTGGAAATGCCTGTGACATTTAATTTGGTGCCTACATGATGCCATGAAGATTTTTGCCTTTTCTTTTATACCCCTGTTATACCTATTTACAACTTCTGTATTCCTAGGGCTTTTTCCCTACATTCTTGGACTTGCTTGTCAAGCTGAGAGATTAAACATTTTAGAAGCTTCGTAGTTAGAGATCAGTGTGCCCCAGACCCCAAGGTCCTCTCCAGAACACATCCTGTAAACCAAGATAGAACCATCCAGGGGAAGGCTCCTTGGGGAGGGGGGGCTCACTTGAGCCTCTCATTGGGGAATCTTTGATAGATCTGCTAATTAGTAACACCTATAAGGTTATACACGATGTTGGGGGAGAGGGGGGGACACAGAGACTCGGCAGGGTGCATCTCGATGCACATGACCTGGACGTGTGCACCTAAGGATCCTTAAAATAAACACCAAGGTAAAATCCCTTTTCCCCTTCTAACCATGTAGGACTCTTGATTTTAAGACCAGGAAAAGGCATCATACAGGACAAGGCTGCAGTTAAAGCCCTTCTCTGGTGGGGAGCAGCAAACCCAAGTCTGGGCAGGGCTGGAGAGCACAGAGGAAGGAGTTTTCCACGGGGGATCTGTGCTGGAGTCACCTGCTCTGCCAAACCTTCTCCAGCAGCACCTGCAGCACACAGGGAAGGTCAGAGTGCACCTGAAGTGGTGTGAGCTCCTGAAACCATGGATTCATCCCCCGTGGACACAGATTTAGTGTCTGATGAGGGAGTCACTACATTCAGGTGATTTTTATGTGGCTTGAAATGTATTCTTTCCACTCCATCAGCATTTGACAATGGGCACTGAATCTTCCTAATCAGAAAAGATTATACATGAAGCTCTCATGAAAGCTCTGCATGTGCTTCACAAATGGGACCCACATTGGTGGGCACATAAAATATTTGATGCTTAAATATGCTCTTCCTTTTAGAACAGTTGGTATTTGTCAGTTGTTCAGGGCAGTCAGATTTATTTTCATCAGGGTATATTTGGGGGGAAAAAAAAACAACCAACGAATCAAAAGAAATATGGTTCTGATCCAGTGAGTTTTCAAATTGTGAGCCAGTAATAGAATTGTGGGAGAAAGAGGGAGGGAAAAACTAAAAAGCAAAGAAAAAAACCCCAATCCCTAAACATTTTAAAGCATGAACTCAAAATCTCCATTTAGTCATTTATCTTTGAAACTGCATTTACTTTTATTTACAGCATGACAGTGTTAAATCACAATTTCTGAAATAATCCATTATAGTAAATTATTAAAATCCCCAGATGAACTTTTCAGATAGTAGTTCTATCATATTTTATGTGATAAGTGGAAAAGAAATCTGTGGAGTAGAGTCAAACTACTCCTGGTCTAAGACCATTCACAACAAAAATAACTGTGCAAGAGAAACCCACTTTACTCCCAGCCCCTAAGTGAGTAGGCTGGAAAATACTTAAATACACAGGAAATCTTATTTCCTAGACAAATTTTCACCATGTTCCCTGGTTAGACATCTTCCTGAATCCCTGTTGATTCCCAATAACTTCCTGAGCAAGGAACTGATATTTTGCCAGGAGAAGTTTCTCACAGTTTGCCATCACACACATCAGGCCAACTCTACTGCACTTGCAGAAAAAATTCCTTCTGGGTTTTCTGAGCTAAAAAACCCTCCCCAGCTACAACTACCCAAGATCAAAAGTGAAAGATTAAAAGCTGTTGGTCATGAAGTCTCCTGCTGTTTCAATTCTTACTCCAAATCTGAAAAATACCTCAGCATAGAACCACAGTCACCTCTCTCCCTGTTTAGTGGCTGAGAAAACTGCTCCATTGCTTATATTCCATCTTTAATTAAACAGTTCAGAAATGGTTTACAAACCACAGCTGGACCCTAAAAAACATTTAACATTTAATTTTCCCTTTTCTTCACCAATTTGATAAATGGCTTTAGGAAGTTCGATAATACAGGAAGAGATACATTAGAACTTGTTGAGCTACCAAGAATTCTGCATCTTTTCATTTGATCCCACACAATTAAAACATCAAGGTGGCATTAAATTTTTATGGAGATTGATTCCCACAGATACTTCAAAGACTTTTTCCCCCTCACAAGGATATAATTACTCAAAAAACCCTTTCTTTTCTAAGAAAGCCAAGCTTTCTACGTACAAACTTTTGCTGCTTGCCTGGATGAAAATAACTGTGTTCTAAAGTTTTAAGAGTCTATCCTCAAAATATCCTCATTTTTATTAAACAATGAAGCATATTGTTATAGCATTTTAATGATGATAATATGCTAGAAAGACTTTTGACAGAATTACCTGCAGCACCCTGTAGCAAAATTTCTGGGATTTGGACAAGATAAATGGATTATGAGCCCCTATAAATGGCTGAAAATTGTCCAGGCTGGTCAAACAAAAGGATTTTAATTAAGAGTCCTAAGTCCAGCTGCCAATCAGTACCAGAGGCATGGGTGGCAGTGTTCTTTCATATGTTCAAAGCATACACATAATTTACTTCCTATTTATCATTAACAAGTGCCAGGCAGCAGGAGAAGTTGTACTCAACTAAAAGCATGGCTTAAATATTAGCTATTAAAAGTAAAAATAATTAAAATAAATGCTTTAATTGCCTGTGTAAAAGTCCAATTACAGCTGTAGAACCATGAAAACTAAGTGGTAAAGCTATTAAGTACTAATACACCATTGTACTTACTGCAAACAACAGAACAGCTCAATTAACTCAGTTTAATTACTGCAAACCAGTATAAAATGTATCAATTTACTACATATTAAGTCAACAGTTTAAAGTGCAGCCAAACACTGATGCACAAAAACCCACAAGAGATGAACAAGTGATAAAATTTTATTCTGAACAAATGAGCAAACAGTAAATGCAGCAACATTTCCAAATTCACAAAGCTCAATCAGATAAAGCTGATGAGACAAAAATGATTAAACTGAATTTTTCTTAAGGAAAAGGGGTTGTTATTTTTTAAAATCTTTCTATCATGTAGAAATGCAAAAGACTAAGCTGGGTATCATTTTCAAGCCTAAATCACCAATTCTTAAAACTTTTAGTTGTCACTTTGATTCATTAAGACTGATGAAGAGCTGTTATTGATTTGGGGGAGTAAAATCCTTTAAAGCAGCTGTACACAAACAAACAATATATTTGGTCAGCTTTTCCCACAGCACCTCTGTCCACTAAAACCTCCTGCTCCTCCTCCCTCCCCCAAGCTCTTTAGGACAGCTCCATTTTCAATCTGGCATGTGATAAATTTGAGTTTTTACTTCCCCCAACTCTCTAATGGACAGCAAAGTGTTGAATTTAAGCTAGCTCAAGATTTTCTCGAAGCAAATATAACTTTTTTTTTTAAGCAGAAGGATAAAAAAAAATTAGAGTACAAATTTGCATCCCAGCTGCAATTTGCCTGCATTCCATACAAAAAAAAAAAAAAAATCAACAAAAAAAAAAAATCTACTTCAGCAAACTCATTTGTTCAGTAAAATTCAGGGCTTGGACTAAAAATTGTAAAAATCCCAAAACAAAACAAAAGAAAAAAAAAGAGGAAAAAAATATTTACTGAGGTGGTGATTAAGGCTGGATAATGTCACACATGGCAAGAACATCCTACCTACAGATTTTCTAACACTCTGCTCAAGAGTGAATATCTAGAAACAGATTTCTAGGTCACTGGCCCACCTGATATTAAAAATTGGTTCTGAATTTGACATCTTCTACAGCAAATATTCAATTCCGAGCTCAAACTCCGGAAGAGTGTTCTTAAACAATCCTTTAAGACATGCCTAGAACGGTGTAAAGCTGGAAGGCAAACTCACTTATAGCTGCACTCAGACACACAAAACAACCCCTGTGTCACACTTGTATAAAACCCTGAGAATTTCCTGAGAACTGCACAGAGCCTCCAGTGAGTCGGGCTGGCTGCAGCATGAGCTGATTTGGGCTGACTTAAATATTCCTTGTGAGGTCAGAAGTCGGTGCCATCTGTGTGTTGGCACAGCAGAGCTCAGCCAAGAAGCACAAGGACCGAACACCTGAGTTCTCTCAGTGGTGTGTGTGCACTCAGTGCTGCTCACTGCTCACACCGTCTGCAGGAACAGGTCTGGCCTAGATGAATTCCAGTTGTTAACGTCAGAGAGAAAGGCCTTGGCTGTACCAGGTGTGTGAGAGCAGCTGCCAAGGTGTCACCTCCCCTAATGCCACCCCTGCCATACCCAGCACCCCCAGCACCCCCAGGGGCACGGCTGTGATTGCCTTCACACAAACAAACATCCCAAAAACCCCACAACCCTCCTTCCACAGACCAGCCAGCCAACACCAAGCCCCAAAGACAAGCCCAAACCCCAAATCACTGTCTGTTCCCAGTGCCACAGATCTGGACACCAACTCCTGCCTGGCAATTTGAAAGCAAAATGCATTTGGTGCTGCAGCAGCTCGGTGCCTGCCCAGTACTGAGGGGGGTGTTGAGCCCAAACTGGCACTGACAGCGTTCCTGTGAGACGAGAAACCACAGATGATGCTGACAGAGAAACAACCAAGTGGGACAGACAGGTAGAAAGACATCCTATTCTAAAACACTTGATTCTATTCCACTCAGTTTACTCATCCAAGTAAACCCACCCTGCAGAATCATCCATGCAAGAAGGGACAATCCCTTGATGTTTAACCAGAACCATTCTGAGTAGTGTCAGTAGAAACATTTGTGTTTTATTTGAAGCAGCATTTTGTCTCCTGAAGCACCATAGCATCACAAGGCAGGGCTGGAGAGTTAAACATCAGTTCTGGGTGGGCAAAGCTTAAGCTTATAACTATTAGCCTCGGATCAGGATGCTTAAAGATACAGAGTAGTCTCTCAGTGAACAGTCATCTTTATAATAATTCAAAAGATATTGCATCTCTGAATGTGGAAATGAAAATAAGGAGTTTGCACACAACATGAAAGGAGAGGAAAAAGGATTTGCTCTGCTTTGCAGACACAGACATGTCCAGGACACAGCTGTACAGGGACAGAGAAAATGTCTCACTATTGCTTCACCAACAGGATGGATTTTAGGTGTTCATTTATAAGATTTGATTCTGGCTGATCTACTCTCCTCTTCTGCTCTCCCTTGTTAGAACACTAAAAATTCTGCATAAAATTCTGCTGGCTCAGCTGGAATATTGATGGAAACGTGTGTTTTCTTCTATTTTTTTGTAGTCTCACTAGCCTAGTTTTCACTGCTTGCTAAAGTAGGCATCCCAGAAGTTTTGTTATGCAAATTCCAAAAACAATGTCACACCACTGGTACGTCAAAACTGACTTCTCAGTAATAAATACATAGAGTCAGTAATGATCTCCAAGTCATTCTTCAAGATTATTCCACTCATTGTTTACAATGCATTAGAGGTGAGTCTAATGTGCCATTAAACATTTTCAAGAAAAAAAAAAAATTACTTTCACTGAATATATTATCCTCTGTGAAGTATTTATTCAGAATGATCCAGTAAATTTCAGCACTTTTTTTCCTCCTGTGTTCAAAAAGCTGATTATGGCCAGTGGGATCTAAGGTACCAATAACTTTTCTAGAATGCCTAAAGCACATCCAGTCTTTTTTTGTTTCTCTTCCCAGTAATCACTGCTGCTCCCAGTATTTGCTCTATTGGCTCACGTGAGCTCTCCACCTGTTTTAATCTGCTAACTGCCACACTAAGATTTATTTTGATTCTTTCAAACCTTATATAGAGGTCAAAAGAAGAACCAAAAGTCTGACACCAAGCATTTTGCCAGCAAATTACCTTGCTGAAGGCAAACTATGCAGTCCTGTCAACCTTGCTGCTCCCTTGAAATACATCCACCAACTCACATTTTTAATTACTTGCCCATTGGCAGAATCATGGAGTGCTCCAGTATCTGTACAGCTTCACAACTTTTTTCTGTGCAGTGTTGATGCTTGAATTCATGCTAGCCTCCAAATTTGTTATTAAAAGTTCCACAGATATGTTGCCTTGGAATTATTACAACCGCAGGGATTTAGAAAATGTCAGAAAACATTCAGGTTCTCCTGCATTAATTGAATTTTTCCAATAACCACCATAAGAATACATTAAAAGAAAATTAGGAAAGAGCCTTAATCAAGAATATACATATCATAAACCAAGCAAACACAAAAGTACTTTTGCAAAAGGATGCCAGCAAAAAGGAAGATCTCATGGACCTTTTTGCAATTTCAGTGCAAGAACATGTGGGAGTAAACAGCAGAAGCAACTTCCCTCCACTGCACCTCATGGAAGAAGGTACACCCAGTAGCTCACTAGATGTTTACCAGTTTAGTTATAACTGTATCCCAGGGCCTTTTAGCCTACAAGACCTCCAGAGGAGGAAAAAAATAAGGAATTAGGAAGAAAGGTGGCTACTCCAGGCTGTCCTTTGCCACCACCACCTTTGCTGCTCTCTACTTGGAGCACCAGGGTGGCTGACTCCACTCAGGAAGCAGCACGGATTTAACAGCTGGGAAAGGAGAGAAAAAGGCAGCAAATTCCTGTAGGAGTTGTTAGGATGCTCCTGGTGGAAGAAAAGAGGCCTGGGAGGGGTCTGAGAGCCACAGGGTTATGTGTGGGTGAAACAACTCACTGTACCCACTTCAGAGGCTACTTGAAATCACATCACAATTTTTACAAAGTGCAAATAAATAACTCCACCTAGAAGTACTGTTCTTTCCCCCCATCACCATCCTGCCTTTGTAAGGCTTCTGTAGAAATCAGCAATATTCTATTCGTGCTTTTTAAATATAATCCATTTTCCTAGCAAAGTTTTATTTCTCATCTGTGGTAGCAATGAATTTGCACTCTGTGATTCTCATTTTTAACTTCTCCTTGCTACTACAGAGACAGAGAACTTCCAAAAATTTCTAGTGAAATGTCATTTTGGATGTCTTTGATAGTGTTGAGCACTAGCAGCTTCAGAAAACCCTTGGGGATATCAGCAAGTGTTTCATAAGTTTAGCAGCTGAGTTTTCACACCAGGCTGCATTTTTTGTCTTGTAATCTAAAAAGTCTACACCTGCACAAGATCATCAGTTTCTGGTTTCCACTGAGCTACCAGATGAAAATACTTGTTCCACAGCAAGCAGTAATGACACTCTGTCCTTCCTGCAGTCTCTTCTGGAGAGGCAGAATGACAACTGGGATGCCTCAAACTTGTGCAAATCCTCTGCAGAAACTGGTGCCAGTGGAAGAAGGACAAATGAACAAAATATATGCCACAAACCATCTTCAAGTTTGAAGGTTAAACATGAAATAAGGTTCAGTTTTTCACATCTTTTAAATGGATGAATATCAGTTTGAAAACCTGGTATCAGCTGCTTTTCATACAGAAGCAAATAAAAAGCCAATTGGGAAAGGCAAATCCAGAATTGCTGCAGGACATATTCAGGAATGGAATTTCCATCCCTGAGAATGGAATTTACTCTCCATGTTCCTACTCTTCTACTGCACAACTGATGAATTCCTTCCTTTTACCATAACGTATTTACAAAATCAGCTCTGGCCCAGATGACAGAATTTGGACCAAATATTATTTAACTAATCCTTTCAGTCAGCAAAGAAGCTGGACACTGGCAAGTAAAATATTAATGAAATATTATAAGGTCTGAGTTCAAGGCCAGCTACAGAAGCTGTGTATGTTTTAATATCCAGTGATTGGAGATTACTGTGAAACAACCATCAGGAAAGAGAATATAAGAATTCATTTGCTTCCAAAACAGAGCTCTCCTCTTCCACCTCAAGATACTACCACAGGTTCTGCTATAGAGGACTTTTCACTGGGATCTTAAAAATTCCAAAGAGCAAACAATTGGGGTTTAGTCTGTACTTTAGTTTTGGGCATTAGTAAAGGACATTCAAGATCTCAAGTCAGGCAGACAAACCGTGGCCATAAATAAATTTAGGTGAGAAATCAGAAAGAGATTTTAACCATTGGAAAGAGAGAGCTTTGTAATATCCTTGCAACTGGAAGACAATAATTAAGCTACTTTTAATCAGCACAACTGATTTATTTTCATCCAGACAGAGCTCTTACATACACAGCTGACTAATAGCTAGGGAGAGGCAAGCTCGAAATGGAAAGAAATTTTTCAGCCAATGTTTCCAAATTTTTCTACCCATTCATTTTGGAACAAAAGGCTATGTGTGTATGTGCTCCATAAACAATTCATCAATTCAAAACAAATAAATGCAGTGTGTATATTTCAAGCGTGTGGTAATTTTGAAGTAATTTATATCATTTTAATTTAAAAATATCTTCTTAGAGATATTTATGATTAAGTATCAGCTGCAGTTACTTTGTGCAGAAGTGGGAAAAACATCTGTTACTGAAAAACAGACCTTGAGCATGCTGACACAGTTGGAATCACAGAGAATGGGACGCAGGAGAGAAATCATAAATCCTGCCTGGGACAATGTGATGAAGTTTCTTGGGCATAGTCTCCAAAACAGAAATTATTGCTCAAAATATCAGCTTAGTAGTTCTGTCCTTTATTGCATTTAAGACTTCCCCGTGTGAAGTGCATAAGGGTTACTGGAGATTAACAGGTGTCTTCTTCTTGTTCTTAAACCCACCTGGCACAAACATGGAAAAACCTGGGGACACAAACCATGGGACTGTTTCAGCCATCACATATTTCCTGTTTCTAGGTGGCCTTGCAGACTGTGTCAGTGTCCCAAAGTTTGTGTGGCAGGATGCAGTAATTCATCGAGGACTGAGAGGATGCAGAAACGCATCCAGAATATGAGGAGACTTTGTCACAGGAGAGGAAGCTCCACACCTGCTCACCTTCAAATCCTAACTGCAATCAGATGTCATTATGGCACCCTTAAATTCAACTATTAGATTGCATATTCTATATTGCTAATTCTTTTTATCCAATCATTGCAGGAGAAGGGTAAAAAAATCACAGCATCTTGAGATATATACATGTGACTGCTCAAAAATTACTCTTAAACAGATAAGAAATAAATTGTTCCCAAACTCCAAATATTTCACAAGTTATGATTCCTCACCATCACCCAAAAAAAGTTCACCAGGAAGAAGTCAACACGTTCAATTTCCAAAATGTGAAAACAGTCATTAAAAAAACCAAACAAGAACCAAACAGAAAATCCAACAAACAAAAACCCCACTGTTTTGAAACAGCATTGAAGTAAATGGCAAGCAAAGTTTCTCAGTGAAACTGAATTGATCAGATATTCCATTCTTAAAAATTTCAGATTTGCAGGTTTTTTTAAAGCAGATTAAAAAAAAAACCCTCAACATAAATCAAGTACAGCATCAAAATTCATTTGAGACCTAGTGGTCATAAGAATGAAATTATTTTCTTACACAACCTCTTAAGGTCAGAGTTGAAGAATATCTCAAAAGCACAAAAAAAACTTCAACATGTGAATAAATTCCATATCTTAAAAGCTGTAAAAGAATTCAGTAGGACTAGAGCCTCAATTTTTTTTTCTAAAAGATGCTTATTTGATGAAATACACACCGAACACCAAGTACTTCTTTCCCTTCACTCACAATTCCTATTGAAATGTGTCTCCCAGGCTTGGATGATAAAAGCCTTGGTGATGCCCTCTGAAGGCAGGAGAGAACTGATGGCACAAGGGCTGGTTCTGCAGTAAATCTGAGCGAACTGGACTGTGGCAAACACATTTTACAGACACTGTTGCCATTACTATAAAATGTGAAATGTAATTGAATATGTAAAGCGTGTGAGCATTTTAAAGCAGGGGATGATCTCTTCTGCTGTTACCCAACCACAGGATATTGCAGTCCTCAGGCTGAATTTAAACAATGGTTGGAATCAGCAGTCAGCAAAAGCTGTTCATCACTCCTGACTCTAAGAGGTATTCCTGTACTTAAGTCAGCAGTGATTTTATTCAGGTTGTATATTTACTTCAGCTGACTTTTTTTTTTTTTTCTAATGTTCGCTGGCCCTTTTCAATGTAATCAACTAGACACACTATAGAGCTAGTTTAAAAAAAAACCTAAAAACCTGGAAGTTATTTCTTATTGGCCTTCTCTTTCCTAGCTTGGGATTGCTCTCGAGGTCACCCATGCCATGGACAGCTCTGAAATTACTGCTAAACCAGGATTACAGCCAGCTCTGCTCCCCTCCTGCACACTCTGACAGCAAAGTGTGGCAGCTTTAGGAACACATCACAGCTACACAACCATTGCCCTCTCCCTCACCTGACAAGGGGTATAAATTACCTGTTCATATGAACTATACTGGATTAATTATCCAAGCTACCTGAGAGAGAAAACGAAAAAATCCCCACCTCGGTCACAACAAAGGTTTGTAATTTAAATCCCGCCGAAGTGACGCACTAGAGGGCACGATTTAGCCAAAAATGTGCTTTAGTAGTCAGTGAGAGGAGTGGGGGGATGGAGGAACACAAAAAGCTCTTCTCTCATAATGCAACAAAAATGGCCAGTAAAATGTTCAAATTCATTTTATCAGAATTATCCTTTCCATTGTGCCTAAAACAAGATTGAAACTTGGCTTTCCAGAGAGATGTCCTTCTCTGTCTTCAGTACCCTGAACTGGAAGATGCTGGATGAGCAAAGATACTTGCTAAAGTAAGGTTTAATGAAGGTGTGGCAGAGAAAAAAATCTCCCCAAGAGCCCTGGTGCACACAAGTGTTCAGAGAAAAGAATAGACTCGTCAGAAAGAATTTCTTGGGAAAGCCAGGATGAATTATTTGGGGTTTGCATTGCATTTGCAAGCTGCAGTGTGTAGTTTCCATCATGACTCTTCATAGCCAGCAGCCTAACAGGTACCACTCGCTTCTCAAACAAAAGGAGCCCCAAAGGTGTCTAAAATTAGAAGTACACTTTAATACAGCCTTTCTTGCCTTCCTGCTGCACGAGCCTCTGCACAGGGCTGGAAGTGAAACCCCTGCAGCTCGGAGGAACACAACACCTTCCCCAGAGCCAAGTGCTGCACAAGGAAAAACCCTGAGCGTTCCCTGCAATTGCCTCACCTTATTTAGCCCCACTCCGGTCGATTTGCAACACAGAATCAAACACACAACCCAGTGATTTGATGGCTCATCCCTTCCAAGTATTACAGCTGCTACAGGGTACTGCAGCAAGAGCAGCAACATCTCCTCCGCTGCAAACTCGTGATGGGCAGATCAGCAGGACAGACTGAGCTGCTCCACAGGACTGAGCTTATCTCGATTCTGCTGCAGCTGGCTGTTCAGCAAACTGATAGTGGTATTTCTAAAGCATTTCTGGGGTTCAGTAGGCAGATATTAACAACAGCGAGGAAAAATAACGCTGCTGGTGCAAACGAAATTCAGAAACACTCGGTGTTAAGGATGTTAGCAGACTGGAAGATGGTATTTTCTCTATAAAGCAGTTTAACCTCTGACTTCACAGCTTTAAGGCAATTGTGTTACCTAATCAGCCACTGCATCTCTGGGTCATCTTCCTGCAGCTGCTGAAATCATTAGTCAGGGAATTGGTGAGGAAGCCATGGAAACTCACAAAAACAGCAGGGAATAAAAGTCTTTAATGGTGATAACTGGAATTGAAAATGACAATTTATGGCTTTTTACAGCATCCACCATAATTTATGGCATGTTGCACACTGATGTGTGTGTCTAATGAGTGCTGTAGGAAGCCATAAATCATCAGTGTTTCCAACTTCCCATTAAAACCTCATTTATTACTCTGTTCCAGAAGTCAATTCTGACAATAACCACACCCTCATCTTGCTTTATTAAAAGATAGATAAAAGATACAAAAGGCAAGTCTAACTGTGACCACATGCAGGAATAAAACCAAAATCACACTCCAACAAATACAACAGAATAAAAAACCAGATGAGTCTTTGCTCAGAAATGCATTGACTTGCCTGATCGTATTTATTTTATTAACAACTGGGGGAATACACAAAGAAACATTTTACCACATTCATCCTCTGAAATGTAACATCTCATTTAAAGAGGTAATATAAAAGGGAAAAAAGATGGGAAGCCTGTCTCCAGAGCAGCACAATTCTCCCCATCGGTGACTATCTCCAAACTTAATCTACTATTATGGGGTAGTAGAGCTGCAGGATTCATAAAGGTACAATTCAGAGCTGGAGAACCAGCAGCCAGTCTTAAATAAGTACATGTTACCCTAAAAAAGGTCTTAACATTGAGAAGACAAAAAAAATAGAGAGCACTCAGATGAAGCAAACAGAGCACTGAGCATTGAAAATAAAAAAAAATTTAAAAAAAACAGAGGGAAGAAAAAAACTTAGGACAAGGATGGTATGTCTGAATATTGTTTTGGGGTTTGCCTGGGTTTTTTTGCTTTGGGTATTAGCTTCTAAGACTCTGGCAAGTGTTTGTATAGCTCAGACCAAAATCGAGGGAAATTTCCTGTTTCAGGTGAGATGTTGCAAGTGACACCTGGTATTTCACTGAGGAACGTTCTTTCAATAGAAATTCTCAAGGACAGGACAACTTCTGGTCAAACTGAAGCAAAAGCCTCTCAGAACTGTTAACAGCCTGTAGATCAGTCTAACTGGATAACAAACCAGAGATAGTCACGATTTATTTTTAAACATGGTCCTGATGGATCATCCATACAAAAATGCATTTATCCATAAACTCAAGTGCAATGAAAACTGTTGAGGTTATGCCAAGCATAAAACAAATGTGTTTATGGTTCAGCCTTAAATATGTAATTAAGCAATGCAACAGCTCCATAAAAGCAGAACTGTCTTTCAAAAGTCTTCATTTTATTTGTGGTAGGCTTGAGAAACAGCATTCACAGGACTCCTTGCAGGAGTCACCATGTGCACAAAGGATAAATGTTTGCAACATCAAAAGGCAAACTCTGGCTAGAATTGGATTTTTTGTTAAGTTCATCCCAAGCAGGGAAAGCAAACCAGACTACCTGGTTCAGCTTCCTGTTGCAGTAATTACATCACACCAACTCCCCAGACAGGCAAATATAACAAAAGTCAGGAAGCAATTTGGGTTAGAAAGACCACATTGAGTTCATCTAGTCCCATCCCAACCTCAAAGTAGAGACAATTTCAAAAAGGGTCGCACTTGTACGCTCTTTACACTTCCCAAACCTTCTTCTAAAGTAGAGCCAGGATAACAAAAACCATTATCCACAAAACAAACTCTGTGCTGGAACACTATACATGACAAAAGACTACATTATTTCTCAGTCTTCTCTCAATGCTGAAACAGAAATATGTAATTCTCACAGGCAGAATGAAAAGCACACTGCTGGAGCCTGATGCATTTTAATCTGTCTAAACCAGAGTCCCCAGATTTGCATTATGCTAAGAACCCTTCAGGGTATCCCCTGACTGAAAGAACAGGCAATTCAGCAGTTTCCAGATGTTTATTTGGTTAGGAAATTTTGAGTGCACCTCTGGAGGCAAATTAAACATGTTTGTGTCAGAACATTAAAAAAAAGGAAAAGTAAATAAATGAAAGAGCAACACCTTGGGTGGTGTCTTGTGGCCGCAAGTTCTACAAGGAGTCTGCAAAGAAGCACCACAAGCAGGTTCCTTCATAGCCTCACACCAAAGTCCCTCCTGCAAGCACAGCATGAACCCACTCCCAGCCCAGCTCTGCTGCCCAAAGGCAGCCCCTGAGCCCTGGAATTCCATGATATCCACAGGGCAGTGCTGTGGCTGGTCCATACTCACCACCCCAGGAAGCTTCCCTCGCCCACAAGCTGCTCCATCTCTGCATTCCTGCTCCCAGACCAATGAATGGCCTCTCCACCCAGGCCCTGCTGCCCCCATGCCAGCTCATCCCTTGATCACAAATTACCACTGCTGAGCAGCTGCAAATCAAATTTCCCCATCAATTTTCACCAGGACCAATGAAACCTCAGCATACTGAAAACCAACAGCAGCCACAGCTGAAAGAACTTGTCTTGAAATTCAGCTAGCAGTGATTTCTCTTAAAAATACAGCAATTATCTCACATTTACATATGCTAACAAGGTCTGGAAACGTTAATTGCCAGTTTGCAGGGTAAAGGTCAAAAATGGCTCGAGCTATGAGCAAAACCCAGTGTTCCATGTACAGCACTCTCAGCAGAGAAAGCCTCAGAAATCTTGCACATCTCCAAAGTACACGACTCAAGCCCTCGAGCACTTCAGCCTGCTCAGCAGTGATAAAGGTTTGAGCTTTTGCTGACACCTTAAAAACAATTATCTCTCACAAAAATCCCATTCCATGTAAAGCCACAGATATGACTGATCCCACATTCTGAAAAGCCTCTTAGCCTCTCCTTACACAATTGCAGCAACTACAATACCACACTAAGAGCCAGAAGCAACATCTGTTAAGTTGCAATTCTTCCCACCGTTTTCAGTGCTTTAATGATTTTATGTGAGGTTTTTTACTATCAAAGGTTCAGTCTCTGTCACTTCAAAGTACAAAAGAGCAGTAGCTGCTCTCAGTAAGAGCTGTTTAACCACCATCAAGACTCTTGAATGGGAGGACAAAGCAAAAGCAGGAACAGGTCCAGCAAAGAAATTTAAAATTAATATTTTTTTGTTGTATAAGACAATCCCTGTCTGAAGCAACACTTGAAAATTATGGAGAAACTTGAGGAAATTACCAATAAACCATTTAAGATCAGCTCTCTAGGTCTGAAACAGAACAAGAGCTCCCAAGATGTGCAGAGTCCGATTAATTAGACCAAAGAAATCTAATAATAAAATCTTGGGAGATGCAAGCAAATCTAAAAGTGTCTCTTCTTTGCTCTTTATTCTTCCTCTGCTAATAGGGGTGAGTTTTCCACACACACACACTTAGTTTCTTCCATATCCTAGATTTTGGCCATTAAAATTAGAGGTTGTCTTGAATAAATGTGCACTTTTAAAAAAGCTAAAAGTATTAACCACATTAGGGGCTGGTGCAATTTACTGCAAGGCAGAATTTGTGGCCAAAGCCCCTTTTTTCTAATAAAGTTGGGAGATTTACAGCACATAAGAGTAAACTAATGAACAATTCAGATAATGCTTTACCTCATCCAGCTTTAACTCATTCAGAAATTCCGTGTGCAAGTCCTTAAAATGGTCAAATGCAAAAGACAAAGAGGAAAATTTGCATTTGGACTTCTCAGTTTCTCCAAATATTCGTAGTGTTGTATCTGAATGAAAAAGGCTGGAGGAATATTTATGGCTTGTACTTAAAAACAACATTTTAGATACTAGGAACGAGTCAGCACTCAGTAGGAAGATTTTGGGATACCAGACAAATCTCAAGATCTCTGTGTATGTTCAGATTTATAATCTAAGTACTGAGAGAATTGACCCTTTTGGTGATGTATGTGCTCGAGTGAATGAATGGAAATCCAAGAAGCAACAGGTGCTCACTGCCTGCAACACCCAAATCTATCTGCAGAAAAAAGAAAGTGGTGATGACAACAAGCAGAGTTTTTAAAATTACAATTACATTTTCCCAAAGAGAATAAAAGAAAATAAAAAGAAAAACAGTTAACTCACTCTCAATTTATTTAAAATTTCACTACGTTCGAAATGACGGGTTCTGAAGGAAAAAAAAGTCCTTGCTGAAACTTTGGCTTATGCAAAAGTCATTAAAATTAATGAGAATATTTGATATTTATTTCCAAGGAAAAAAAAGTTTATTTTTTCTGCATGAGAAAAATCTCCAGTCTCCCAGGAACAGGGTTATGAAATAAACAATCAGGTATTGGAAGTCTCTGAATCAAATTCCAGCTTCAAATCCTCACTGAATTTTCCCCAGCTCTTTTTATGAGTTACCTATTTACATTGTATAATAAAAGTTGTTTTTCAGCACAGTAAACTTTATTTACCCTGTTCTTTCTGTCTAAGAAAATATACTTTAGCCCCACGCTGCAGCACATGGCTTCCAATAGAAAGGATGTGGGTCTGGTAAAGCTAGAAAATGATTTTTACTTTTCCCTGACCAGTGGACATTTCAAGTGGCAGAGCCCCTGGTCCTGCCATCCTGCAATATTCAGAATTCCATCCTGCAATATTCAGAATTCTGTCTAATTGAGCCATTCAGGTTATGCTGTACACACTACTCGCACTGGGACCCACAGCCCATGCACATTCATAGGCATTGTGCAGCTTTTGAACTAAAATTTTTGCCTTTTTATCCAAGAATTAGGTTTGAATGAAAATTTTAATGTGTTGGTCTAACTGGTGTTTAATTAAACTGTAGCTGGTTCTTCACATCTGCCTGCAGTATTGGACAGTGGTGCTGCTTCATCACATTTTTTCACTCAGCATTTGATCCAAGGGTCCTTTGTTTAAACAAAACAAAAAATCCCCCACCACCACCACACACACCCCTTTATTCTGCCAAGACACCCTGAGGAGTTCAGTCAGCACTGTAGGGAGCTCTGGGCTTTACTGGTGCTTGCTTTAAAAAGTAAACCACGCAGAGGAAGAAGCAGTAATAGTCAGCATTTCCAGGTACTGGGCAATTCCAGACTAGAACCAGGCACAGTGAACTCCCCAAACACTGAACACCACGGAAGAGCCTCTCCAGGGGAGGTCACTGCTCAGTCCTGTGAGCTGTCACAGCTTCAGTGCTGCTTATACAAACCAGTCTCAACAAAAAGCACGGCTGCTGTTCCAACCCAGTTTCTCTAGAGCAAGGTTTGTAGCCACTGCAGTTCAACTGCACCTATTTTAGGTGTAAAGCTCAACAAAATTGTGCACAGGAGCTTGAGCATTGCAACCTACTCTCATATCACAGCATTTATTTGTGCTTGTTAATCACTGCAGGCAAGCAAGTTCAGGGCACTGAAATCCAGGAATAGGTGTTGGGGTGGCAGGAACATGCATCAGGAGCATTCCCTGGATCACAACAGAGGATTCAAGTTCTTCTACAGAGAGCAAGAGAAGAGATGGCATTATTAATTGATCAGACCAATTACATGCCCTGCTTATCAGCTGATACTGTAGCTCTGATAAAAGGGAATGAACTCCAGTGTTTAAGTGGGCATCTGCAGGTTCCATCCTTTGGGTTCTGCACCTGATCCTGACCTTAACACAGCTTCAAGTGACTCCAGGTCCCCTCCCAGTACACTTACAAAAGAGACAATTGTACTTGATCAGCGTGCTAAATGTAAAACAAGCTGGAAAAAGAGAGCAGTTGGTCTTCAGGGAAAGAGCCTCAACTAGCCCATGGTCTGTGCTTCACAGCAGGATAGTGTTGTGCAGGACAAGAATTAACAGAAATTAAATTTAAATATACTATTAGACTGGTGGGCTGGTGTGTTGGTTGAAGTTTTTGGGGTTTTTCTGTCCTAACAGGTTCTCAGAGCCAGAATTACGTGTGTTGTTATTGTCAAGCACTTCTCATGATCTTCACTAATGATTATCAAACGTAAAAACTGCAAGGGACAGAAAATTCTGCCGTGGAACTTCGCCATTTCTTTCCCAGCTAGCCAGCAGAGATCAAATATACTCACAACATCTAATGCAAAGGTACTTTACTACAATTCTTGAAAGTTAACTGACAGCTGCCTATCCTGTGTTAAATTCCTACAGCCCACAGGCACCACCCAAAATCGGGGCTATGATTTAATCTGGAAGAAACTGTTCCACATAAAGCTGACTGCACAGTGAAAGACACCCTTGAATTAAAACTGCTGTGCAAGTCTCATTACCTTATCAGGTAAATGAAGCAAGATAAGGAGCATTATAATATGATTTGGCTGTTGCCCAACAAGAGGCCAGATATTGGTTCTCAGACTTCATGGAAAGCAGCTTTGGTGCTCTGAAGACCTCTGGTAGCTATCACCTCAGCTTTGGGTCAAAATATGCTGGCCCTGCCAAAAATATGTGTTGGTCTTGCTGAGCACAGCAGCTCCTTGGATTTGGGCTTTGTTAAAAACAGAACAGAGCAGCAAATTGCTCTGAAATAATTAATTTTGATACGAAACCAGAGGAATGTTTCATATCACATTCAAAGATTATCCTGCTTCCATTATGCTGCCTCTGCAGCCTGCAGTGTGGTACAATACACGTGTGATGCACCTCAAAGTTATCAGAGTGAAATCAACATCAGAAAAACGTTCTTAGATCTTGGTAGAAATAAAGGAAATAGCAAAGGTCAGTGAGGTTTGTAAAACAGGACAGTGTCCAAACAGACTAATTGCATGTCTTAGGTGTTATTTTTGTGACCAAACATTCCCAACTTCTCACAGGAAAGAAATGCTGTTTATGACCCCAATCAGAAAAGAAGCTACCAGTCAAACTCAGCAATTAACATTATTTTTTTTTCCTTGGTGAATATTTACATACCAGCTCTTTACCTTGTCCTTTTTATTACTCTACTGCACAGCTCAAAGTCAATGGATTATTTTTTGTTACATTTCAAACTGGTGTGTGAATTAAAACCTGCTCCCTCTCCAGAGTGAAGGCAGATCTGTAGTTAAGAGCACCCTCTAACAGATGGAGAGGAGTTTTACTGAGGCAGGGCTGTATCTTCACGAGGCAGCCCACAGGAAACATCACTTTTGAGCATCCTCATTGAGAGAGAGGATCCTGCTGAGAAACACAGAGCAGATATAATCATCAACACTCCATAGCAGCAACAGGGACTTGGCTTAATGGTGCTTGGAGAGTCAGATGAGTGTGCAGTTGATGCTTTGGGCACCAGGAAAAGAATAATCAGCATTTAACTGAGCTCATAAAATTCAGTCTGTGCTAGGACTTTTCTGTTCCAGGGAAAAGAGGATGGAACACAGACAGATTTAAAAATATTAATTAATGTTTGTCTTCCCGTTCTTCATACACTATGTAATATATATATATATTTATACACTATGACACAGATTTTAATAACTGGGAAATCTGCCTTCAGATCTTGCAGTAAGAAGGATATAAGAGAACTAAGTCTAAAAAGGTTTTTCAGAGTTAATGAGTATATTTGAGAGGTCCACAAATATAATTCACCTTGATATAACCAAGACTTCTCTGCTGTTAAAAATATAATTCTAAAACCAAAGAATATGCATCGATAATGACAAAAACTTTATATTTTTAGGACTCTTGCTGCAAAGTCACTTTTGAGAAAAGATGAAGCATTCCTTAAAACCAAAGGCAAGAATATTATCATCATAGTTTATGGGTCCTGTAAAAGAAGTCTTCATCCCATAGTCATGTTTACTTGGCAGAAAAGCCTCACAAGGTCAATGAACCTCAAGGATTATGCAATTAAAGCCCCATACTTTTAACAGTGTTAATTAGATGTAGCCCTGAATGACAGAAAAAAAGATGCAAGGGAGGTGAGGTGTGTTTGTTGTTTTCCTGTTAAAAGTCAGAGTAAATAAAATGCTGGTTTTGTGTGCCATGCATCACATCTGTGCTCCCAGGCACTATTTAGGCTCTTTACAAGAAAATAAAGTTATGCAGGACAGGACAGGTTCTACTGCAGATGTGATGGCAAGGAATGTCAGTGTCACCCTTAGACAGGACATTCCTGGTGTCATTCCATCCTTTAGAAATGAAACGCACTTGGAAAGGTGGGATTTTGTCTAAAACAGAGCAAATCATTTACATGGAAACCTTTAATTTCAAAATCCCAGTATGAAGGAACAATTACACATAAAATGGGACTTTATCAAAGCATTTGCCTGCTGAATGCCTTCAACACACACAGCTGGAGAACTGATGACCAGAAACACTCCTTGGGAAACACAGCTCGTACTCTGCTTGGGCTAAACCAGCTCAGCTTTGTAAATACCTGTTTACAAGTGTGTAAAACACTCAAACATGACAGTAAGCACAGAGTGAAGTATAAAGCTCATGTTAGGGGTAGAGTATGTGTGATCTTGACTCTTGGAAGAGAGGAAATCTAATCTGGATTCTTGTTTCAGCAAAGATGTAGCAGACCAATAACTTACAAATGGCAGGGACATTCTTACACCTGAAGCATTTACTGAAGATTTTCTTGTAAATTTGCCTGCCAATAAAATGTGGGTTAGAAGATTCTTATTGAACACTACATCAACAGAAGATAAATACTAAGTCAGAAGAGAACTTGTTTATGATTTTCTGATGAGTTTTGAGAAGGCAAGTAGCAGATAGTAGAATTCAGCATTTAAAGCAATTTAACATAGGAGATGTGTCAGTTCAATTACTTTGGGAAAAGAGAATTTTAATTTAAAAACATTGCTTAGTGGAGAGTCTAACTCTTCTCCCATTT
Organism: Aphelocoma coerulescens; assembly: GCF_041296385.1. Lineage (NCBI taxonomy): Eukaryota > Metazoa > Chordata > Aves > Passeriformes > Corvidae > Aphelocoma > Aphelocoma coerulescens. Next base: position 2,090,745 of record NC_091018.1, on the reverse strand, counting down.
ATTACAAGATGCACAGAAGTGGTTTTTTTAGCATTGACTGGTGTATTGATTAATTTCTAAAATTCATGTTCCAGACCTAGCAAATTGCCTTTGTCTGTGGCATCCCAAAAACACAGCAAGCTTTCTCAAGCAGCTCATCACACACGTTCTATCAAAAGAATTCCAGGTTCCTTTTATTTGTACTTGGGTTTTTCACTGAGCTGCCCAGAATAACAATGATGTTGATTAGGCATCAACCACTCAAAGCAAACCTGGAGAGACGCAATTTAACTGAATGTTAATTGAGCACCTGGAATATAAAACAAGAGGTACATAAGAAACAAAGCAAAATATTTTTATCTTACAAAGGAATAGCTGGAAACTCACTGGGGGCAGAGAGCTCCCATCCATTCTGGATCTGGGAAGTGAAGGTGACACCATATCCATTTTCACAGTATTTCCATCACAGAGTGTGACAATGCACAGAGGAATCTCTGTGGCAAAATGCTAACATCCATTTTCTCTACTGGGAGAAGGAAATGAAATGCAAAGGTGTCAGGTCATGTAAAAACAACCTTTCAGTGCTGTTTAACAATGTTCAGACGAAGTACATCATATTAAAATGAGTCATCTGTCAGCATGTACTGCAGCAGTGTTTTCATAACACTGCATTTTCAAACACAAACCCACTGCAGAGCAAACAGCCTCTCACACAAAGTTACTCCCTGAACAAAAGTAACACTGATGCAAGTTACAGCTTAGAAATTCAATTTAAGACCCTAATGCTGAATAGGTCATGGCAGCAGCAAATATTTGAACACCATCCTGGGTGGTGTGATGTGATCCTTACTAAGGGGGGAAAGCTGCAGCAGTAAATCTTTGGAATAATCACAGTAACAGGGAAGAGAAAGGAATTTTTATCAATATTACACTCAGCTTATACTGGATTGGTTTGTTCTGTCTTGGAAATCAAGAGAGCTCTGTGACCTACAGTAAATGCTGGTGTTTGTGGTGATCCAAACCAGAAGTTTCCTCATACTCCTTCCAATAACAACCCAGTTTATGTCCTAAGTTTCAAGACACAAAAAGTTAAGGGCAAAATTATTTCTGGAAAAAGCAGTAAGACAGAACTCTGGGAGGTGCTGTCAACAACAGCTGGTGCTACAAAGCACTGCCATTCTCCAGAAACCTTTCTACTTTTTATCATCAGTGCAAATGTAGTTCCTCAACTCCAACAAAAATGTTTCAGATCACCACAGCATTTACAGGTTTGCACTTTCAAAAATGCGAGTGCTAACTTTAAGAAAGCCTGAGCAAAGACAATTTCTTTCTCAATTAGTTCTAGAAAGAGCTGATTATTAACGACACAGTTAAGAATTCTTCTGAAGTGCAAAGTTGTAACACAACCATAAACTTGGGAGTTTATTTAGGACAAGACAAAAACTACTTAAGAAGAGCAGAAGGCTTTTTTTGTATTCTAATGTTTTGCTGTTTCCTGTCCAATGAGTACTTTTAAAACGTCAGAAAAAATTGAATGAATGAAAGGAAATGTCCCTAAAGAAGTCAACAAGATGTTCTATCCAGCTGGTTAAAATAATTGACCCAAGTGCCAGCAGTTGCATAATTTCTCTCATCATTTTTCGGAGCAGTTCCATCCATACCCACCATGGACTCCAGGAGAGGCCCTGATACTGGTTACAGCTTAAGGGAGACTGGCTGGAGTAGAGTTACAGAGCATGATGAAAAAATTAGAGCAGAAAGCAAAATTCATACTTTCTGAGAGATGAAACAATCTGGTGCTGGTAGGAACACTCTGCAGAAGTACCAACTGAAATAATCTGAAAGAAGTTTCTAAAACAGAATTTGCAGGGTTTTTACAAAACCATCACATCAAACAATCGAAAGGGCTTGCAGAATAATTACACCATGGAAATGGAGCACACATAAAAGGCATCAGAGTATTCTAAGGACAAACCAGGGCTACAAATTAAATCTGGTGAAAAAGCAGCAGACTGGTTATGCAGGAGCTGGGGTTAATGTCAGCCAATACAGAGGAGCTGAAGGCAGAGCCAGAATAGCTTTTGAGCAGATTTTGGCGTGTCTGGTTGTGACTAACACAACAGGAATACCAATAGGCCAACAGAAATTTTATCTCATTTATTGATAACAGTTTAAAATACCATGACAAACCCAGTGTTTACAGCAGACACTTGATAAAGTTCTGATTTCAAATTAAAGTCAAAACATGGTGATTTTCAAGCAAGTCAGGACTGTGACGATGTTTTTCCCTCGGGGAAATGACCCAGACAATTACTGGAAAGGATAGAGCAAGAGCAAAGGGAATTGAAAATATACAGGGGATTGGAATGTAAAACTGAAGGGATTTTCTTGTCCTACGAAACCTCACCAGAGTCATGCACAGGAGTTCACTGAAGTAAATTGCTTGTCAGAAGCAGACAAGGAGCAAAGTGTCAAAAATCAGATGACAAGCACAGGTGATTGAATCATGTGAAGGAGATGGAACAAAATCATGGGGAGAAAGGTGTAAAAGTGTAAAAGTCATGTGATGCTACATTTTGTTAAGAAGCTTATTGAGAATATGCACTTTCTCCCTGCTCCCCTGTACTCTTTCTACATCATAGCAGCTGAAAAATCCAACAGAGTCATAAAAAACTCTCCATTCCATTATATATAAAAAGGGAAATTCATGTCAAATGCTGTGCAGGATGGAGGCTACAGCATCAGATGAGCCTTGTACAATTTTAAGCTTAAAAAAACCAAGGATGAACAGAGTAGACTGCCTTTAGAAAGCAATAGGAAAGCAATTTCTTATAGTTCTAACTCTGTTTTAGGCATTTAATGAAGTGGGGAGGCTGAGCACTCGCTCTGAGGATGCTTTAGGAGTGATTCTGCAAGGCTTCTAAAGTGTTCATGCTCCACATGTATAAGGATGTTACATAACTCACGGGATCATAGCCAGTAATATCCAGTAACACCATTAAGGCAAGTGGACTTATTGCTGTCTTGCTTTTCCAATAAATCCGATTTTAGTTTCCTTGAATAAAGACAGAAAAACCCAACCACAGAGTTGCACAAAATTTGGGTGATTCTTTATGGTAAGGGCACAGTGCGAATTTTTCTGTCCAATTCATTGTCACTCAGGACTTGCAGGATCCTTCCTCTTGCCAGCTGCAGTCCTTGGCAGAAATGATATTTTATTCTTATATTTAAAATGCCACAGGAATTGTGGGAAGGGGAACTATGTGCTGAGGTAGTTCTTTAATACCAGCAATGAAAGTTAATATAAATATACATAAACACAACTCATTTTACCTGGACTGAAATAAACTGTGAGGGAAGGAAAGTGATTTCTCAGTTGCTCTTCAGTCTGCTGCTGAATTCCTCTTCTCTGAGTTGATCTAAATTCAAAATTCAAGGCTGATTTTCCTAAACATTCAATAATTACTGTGAGCATGGATTTGGAAGCTTTGGGTGTTAAAAGAACGAGGGTTTGGATTTGTCCCACCTATGATTGATGGAAGACTTACAGAAATAGGAATTTAATCTAGATTTGTCATCTCAGTGCACATGACTGAATGCAATTTTACTGCTGTCATCTGAAAAGTTATGTAATGTTTCAACCTCAGTACAAAATGACAGTATTTATAAAATACAATGGTATCTAATACTAGCCACAACTTTCTGAGAATAAAATGCTAAAAATATAGTTTCATCAAGCAGTTTCATAAAAAAATGTGTTATTAGCAGATTTAAAATAGAATTATTTTATTTGAAGTAAGAATTAAAACAATGCTGTACAGATTTATTTCTTTTAAAGACTTTAAAAAGTCTCTTTAAAAGAAACTCTTCCCTAAAGAAGGGGAGGTAACTGATAAGGAAATGGATAGCATTTGTTTTCTTTTATTATTGTGCAAAAGCTCTTTAACATCAGTAATTTCAGATATTGTGAAAACCAAAGGGTTCTTCTCAAGTACTTTATTCTATGCAGATTATGGCTTCAGCACAATGGAGAAAAAGAACCTGTGTAAAACATCAGGTAATTCAAAACCACTCCATTTTCTCTTTGTTAAAGGATGGGGGGGGAAATCTAGATTATTCCATATTTTTTAAGATGAAGATGTTCAGCAAAGCTGACAAAAATTCAAGATGAGTCTCACACTAAGTGTCCTACCTTTTGAAATAATGATTCTGTTAAATGGAATCACAAAGCAGAGGAAATGGGAACATGGATGCAGATTTAAGCTCAGTGGCTGCAGTAAAAAATGATCCCCTAAGTAAAGTTGTCTGAAAAAGCTGACAAGAAAAGCCTCTAAGCAATAGTTTTGCTGATGCCACTGAAGGGTAATGAAAATAAAAACGAGAAATAAAGATGTTCCTAGTGACTTTAGGAAAATAATGCAGAAGTGAAAAGGCTGTGAAAAAGATTCTTTAATGAAAACACTCCAACAAATGATATTCTGAGGGTATGACTCCATGTGTTTGTTAGATACAGGTATAGAAACTTCAATAGATTGGAACTATTTAAAAATAAAGTACATAGCATTCATAGGATCTCCTTTCCATGCTGTGCTTTATCTCTGGCTCCTTTTGTTACTTTCAGTGACTAAAGAAAATGCTGCTGCTTCTGAACTATAATTACATTTTTCATACAGGCACTGTAGACATACCTTGAAAGATAAAATCCATAACTAAAGAATGGGTTTGGGACTTCTTGTTTGTTCTTCTCCCCCATTATATCATATCTGACTCTGTCTGAATGTGCTCATCTTGGGTAATTTCAAAGCCAGACTAAAAGGCCAGAAATAATTACTCTTTTTTTTTTTCTTTAAAGCTGAACAAGGTGTGGGCTCTGCCATCCAAATAACTGCAATGCTGTCAATGAAAACTCAGCTTCTGCACTTCCTGCCAGGCGAGTTTGGGTTGACACATGGTCCATTTAGTTCATTCCATGCCTTGCTGGCTTTGTCAAAAGAGCTCGAGATCAGATAAGCGAATGTGTCCAAACTCAGCAGTTGCAAACATCTCCCTAATCCCTGCAGACATTTTAAGCTTTGAAGAATGACTCCCATCTTTTTCTAATCCATTTCTATGATCCTTCCCAAGATGTACTTGATCACGTAATATTGGGGATGTCTGAAGTGTTTTATTGGAATATTTCTATGACTTTTTGTTCCCAATTGTATTTTTGCTTGTCTTGTAATACACTTTGAATTAAAGTGGTTTTCAAAACAAAAAAAACCCACACTTTCAACTTCGATACCTGTAAGTGGCCTGAACAGGCAACATTTATTTCTTGATTCATATTTAGGCTTTTTGCTAACAAAACTAAACCAACCAAGACTCCAATATGTAGCAAAATATCAGGAAGAGCTCCTGAAAGGGGATCTGATCTGCTGACTAACTGTTGCATTCCATTTTTGGTTTGGATTTTTTTTCATAATATTGTTTTAAATCCCCTCAGTTTATTGAAATCAGATTGTCTTATCCATTAAATGGCATTTCAGATGCTCAGAAATTACTTCAGTGTGTTAGGAGGTGAATCATGGAATGCTTCACGATGGAAGGGACCTCTGAACACAGCCCAGAGGAAGCTCTGCTCAAAGCAGGGTTACCAGCAAAGCAAACCAGGGCTGTTTCCAGCCAGGTTTCAAGTACCACCAAAGCTGGAGATCCATAAACACTTCAAGTTAGAGACTGCTCCTGTTGTCAATTACTCTTTTATGGCCAGGAAATATTTTCATTGTTGTCGTTTCTGTCTTCTTCTTGACTCTTAACCTGTTGTTATCTCCTCTCACCTCGGAGAAACATTTGTCTCTGTCATTTCTACAACTCCCATTCCTGTTATTTCTATAACTCCAGAGCTGAAAAGACTGAAATCAGCTGCTTTTCCCAGCTCTGTTCCAAAGCTGAGCACAGCCAACTTTTTCTGCCTCGTGCGTCTGTCCCCTCGTGTCCTTTGTGACCTTCTGCTGAACTCGCTCTCTCTTGTCATGAGGGGATCTGAACCTGGCCTGGCCACTCAAAATGACATCTTAAAAGTGCTGAATAAGGAGGAAAGAAACTCAGTTATTGTACATTGCATCAAACAGATACTAAATAGTAATAGAAAAGGTACCGTTTTTAGGGCACTGGTTCCATCCAGGGCTCTGTCGTGATCTGCTCAGTGTTACAGCATGGAAGCACAGAACACTGAGCTTCACCAGTCTTACAAATTTACTCCTGCTCCCTAAATGATCTGAACATATACATGAATGTAGCTCTTTTACAGTTCTTTCCTAATTTTGTGTGTGGGCTGTGAAATAATGGACAACTTCCAGACAAACAAGAACCTGTGTAAGTCATTTTCTTTTGGTAACTGTGTGTATAAAGCCCTATGTGCCCAGGAATGGTACATTTTGTTTATTTCAGTTGCAGGGAGTAAAATGAATCTTGATGAATCTGGAGCTTGCTCCATTGTTTCCTTTTCTCAAAGTCTCTCCCAGTGAGGTAGACAATATTGTCAAAGAAAAATTCTGTCAGGACTTGAGGAAGGAAGTAGGTTTTTTTTCAGTTTTGAACTTCTCAAACGTGTCCTGCCCCATCAGTGATGATGGTCATGGGGAGTAAGAATTAAATAATTTGGTAATAAGAGCATAACCTATATTTTCATTCATTTACAAGTACAGGCAATTATTTTTGCCTTTACGATCCATGTTTGTTGTGAGTGATGGCTTGGACCACACTTTCTTTTTTTTAATGCATTTTTGGGGACTAGAGAACACTCTTGGTTTGTGACAGGATGTGCCACCAAACTTCTCCAAGGTAAGCTGCAGCTTCCTGCTTTTCTACCTGGATGTGTGTTGATCCTTAGTGATAGACTAGACCATTGAAAAATTAACTTTGCCTTCAGTTTGAAATATTTTAAGACAATTTTGACATTATTTTCTTTCATTTCTATATCAGCAGTGCTTTTTGTTCATCTACCAAAGGATCTGGAGCTTTCATTTGTTGTATAAAGGAGGTAATGGATACTGTTAGAAATTTTGCTGTTTAGCAATGCTGTTTTCTGAGTTGCAGTTCAAGTTTTGGTGAACACTGAATAAAAGTAAGTAGGAAGTGATAGGATTAGGTTTTTTGGCAGTGAACTATTTTGAAAGAGGGAAAAAGGGTCCCAGCTGAAGTGTGAATATAAAAAATTTATGTCCTTTGTTCTATGCATTAAGAATTTAAAGAGAAAGTTCAGAAATCCAGAGTAAAGTTTTTTGCCATTTAACTTTTGTCAAGTGTCACCACTGCAAACAGAGTGATTTGGCTTTTTATGATACAATTATTAATTGCATGAAACAAGTGCTGCTTTGGTCATCTCTGCAAAGCTTGGCAAGGCTGAGAGCTATAAATCTTTCAGTTTCTGTGTCAAATTCTGCCACGATCACAATGGCCTGAGCCTCTGAGAGAAGATGAAGTGTAGCATATGTCTTTGGAATTAGTCTGCTCTCTCTGTCACGGGACTCAGCCCTGGCAGGAGGATGCTATGGGATATATAAATCAGGAGAATAACCTGGATGTCTCCTGATTTGGGATGCTGGAATCCAGCTGTCTCTGTGGTAACATGTTCTTTAATGCTTCATTGAGCCTGTTCTCACAGAAATGGAAATGCATGTGTTTGACACGCTCCTGTGCTTGGCTGCTTGATCAAAATAGATTTTTCTTAGCCTTTTTTTCTCACTCATCTTTTCATGGGCATCATTATCCATTACTTAAAATTATTCTGAGGCTTCGTTCCCAAACTTATTTGAATATGCCTGTATAATCTACACAAAGCAGTGTCCTTTTGGACATGTGATAAAAAATTAATAGGGCTTCACATTTTTTAACAGTTGGCTCCAGCTGCTGGATTTCTTCCTGTATTAAAATCACTTAAAATCTCTTTTCAGTTCTGTTCAGAAGGTAAATTATCTAGGAAGGGCAGATAAAGCAAAACTGGCAGGTCGAGTATTTCTTGGTGAGATGTGTGTATTTTAAAATATGCAGTTCTCAGAGGCAACATATAAAACATGCATAATCTATGCTAATGAGATTCCAGAAAGTACCACTCACAAGGCTGAAATGTTTGGAAGTGATAGGAAGGAATGTGCAGAGCCCTCCTGGCTTCAGATGGGAGCCTGACTCCTGTGAAATTAGGGGGGAGTTTCTGTTCAGTCCAGAACAAAACGTACCTGGTACTGCCCACACTCTCTGTGTTGCAGCATAGGGAAAATGTCATTTTTTCAAATGAAAATAAAAGAAGAAGTTGAGCCGTGTTTTGCTAAATAATCACATATTGCACTGTAAAATCACTGTGGCAGAGAGAGTCCCTCTTCCTCTGCTTTCCTTTCCAACTCAACGTGATAGAAGGTAGGAGAGAGAAGAGCAGTTCTGTTACCAATATTTTGGAGGGGAAAGGAAGGCTGAAAGATGTTAATGGAATTTTTCTGGCATTAGGCAAATAGTCTGACAGGACAATGAATCATTTCTAAAATCCCTGCTCTCACAGTATAAGAGCAGAACACTTCTGTATTCTGCACATTTAAAAATTTTCAATAAGATAAATGATGTTCTAAGAGGAATAATTATTTAGCTCAGAATTGCTCTATCCTTTCCAGTAATAATTGATTTTCAAAATATTTGACATTTTTACCTGATGATAGGTAGTGCCCTGGTTTTGCCTCATATTTACTAATATATTACTGGTATTCTGTTAATTAATCCATCTTTCCTAGTTGTCCAAATCTAAGAAAAGCTTTTGAATATTACTTAGGACATTGCATGCTGTGAACAAAGAATTCCACTGGTAAATTAAAGAGATACCAGAATCTATTTATGTCAGGCAGTACAGCAGAAAGAACCATGGGCCTGAATAAACCCAAAATTTGAGAATACAAATGAGAGATTTCCAAAATTGGACACCTGGGGCAGCTGATGATGGGTAAATGAAGGGAGACCTGTTTGAAATGTGAGTTGTATCTTGGGTCTTTGGGTAATTTTTTGGTTTTGTTTAGGTTTGTGTGGTTTTTGTTGTGTTTTTTTGGGGTTGCATGAGGGCATTTCTAGCATTGTTAAGGGAAATGTGAGAAAACCACAAAGATTCTGCCAAAAAAAGAGCAAATATTTTACAGCGTGTCAACCTTATATCTGTCCTTTAGCACAAACTGGAGTTCAGTGGGATGTCAGATACATAATTGAATTTGATTTTCTGACTCTCTCTGCCAGTGAGGCAACAGCCAGCACTGTCCCTGAGTGTTGGCTGCGCTGTTTAAGTGATGAGGTTCCCAGTGGACACCCTGTGAGAGGCTCCAAGATCCTCCCATCAATTCTTGTCTCACTTAAGGCACAACATTGCTGGCAATTTCCAGGAATACTCTTGAAGTCACCTTGTGATTTGAAATGCTACTTAAGTTTTAAATCACAGCATATAATTAATATTAAAACCAAAAAATATCTGCTGTCTTTATATCACAGCCATCACATCAGCATTACAACCAGCAGGAAAATCCCTCCTTTCATAGCTTGGCCATCATCCTCTCTTTTCCCCTTTTTCTGACTATGTACCTGCTTGTGAGGTGCTGCTGTGGCAAAAATTAGCCCTCATTTGTTATTTTAAAAGATAACTGCAAACTGTAAAGAAATAAGAACAGCAGTTACTGTGGAAGCTGAGTAACAGGCAGCACTTAAAGGAGGAGGAAAAGTAAATACAACAAAACAAAAAACCACCTTTTTTTGTTGCATGTGCCTCAAGGTGTCTGTGGCCACAGTTTGCAGGGTCTGAAGTGCCTTTTATAATTCTCAAACATGGTCCTACTGTAAGCAGACAATACCTGGGCTGGGGGAAGCTCATCCTTTTGACCAAACCTGTAGGATTGATTACCTGCACCAGTGCTATTTTTAGAAATAATTCATCAAGGTTGTACAGACACCTTGGTGCCTAGAATAATATTAACACCCTTGAAGCCTCCCCTCTCCTCCCCATCACCGTCAATCTTTCCTTAGTCTTTTACAGCTCGGAAAGAATTAATACATGGAGGCAAATGAAGCAAGGCCAGGGTGTGGTGACAGGTCCTCAAACTCACAGAAGCCATTTAGCATCTCCTAAGAAGGAGCACAAAGCCCCCGTGTGCCCCAGGCAGGGTTGGTGCAGGTGCAGCTGGAAGGAGTTTCCCAGTTTGCTGAAGTTCCAAGAGGCAGCGCTTGGCTGCGGAGCAGCTGCTGTCCCCAGGGAAAAGCAGCAGCAGAGTCCTCTTACTGTCCATAATCCTCCTGATTCTTAGGGTAGAACTGGCCCCACCCTATTCCTTCTTGTGCACTTGTTCCCAGAAGCTGGAGAAAGGCAAACTCGGGTTTTTGAGTTGGAGGGCAGAGGGGACTGCTCTTTGCTGCATGGCAGCAGGAAAGGTTGGTCTGGGTCCTAGGAAAGGATGGAGACAACAAGGCTGCTCAGGGAACTTGTTGGGAAAGGTCCTGCAAAGTCCAGGAGGGGAATAAAATAATTTCTTTCATTGAAATGGGGGAGAGGAAAGGAATCTTACAAAACAGATTAATAGGATAGGCTGGGGAAGAGAGAAATGCAGGCCACTAAACCACTGGTAATCTTGTGAAGTTTCTCACAGTCCCTTGAGCCTGACTTCTTCTGGGTCCTGTCTTTCCACGTTACTGCCTGGAATTCCATGACTGTCTAATACTCCTCAGGCATGGAATATCATTAAGTCCCACTCACTCCTGTACTAACTGCTCGTGTTCTCCAGTTGCCTTTGAGTTTTGCATAATTGCAGAACTTCCCCAAGCCCTTATTACACACCTGAGAGTTCTTCTATTGTGAGGGAACATTCTGTCATTCATTTCCAACCTCTGCTTCCTCTGCACTCTGGAAGAAATAAATAGATCACACTACAATTGAAACTAACCAAGCCATGTGAACTTTCCTGTTTTCCTGAAAGCATTTTTTGTAGACTCAAGCCTCACAAAACTTACTGAGAAATAGGAGCAAAAGTATGGTAATCTTTCTGAAAATCTTTCTTGTAAAGATGCATTCGTTCTCTTCTGGTCATGACAAAGTAATTTTAGCTTCCTTTTTATAGCTGCAGAGATGGGAAGGTTCACCAAACCTTCACCAGAGAGTGAATCAATGCATTAGCAATCAGCCATTTGCACAATTATATTTAATTTCTGAAATAACTAATTTCAGCTCTCTGAAGAGTAAGAAGCTGGTACAGGGTTGCATTCACCAGCTGACCATTGTGATCCTTTTTATTTCCAGTCCCAGTTATCTCATCCCCACCACTAATGCAAGAATGAAAACCACCAAAAAGCTCGACTGACAAATGCTGCCTTCACCAGACAAATAGAGAATTACAGGTAATAAGCTCTTTCTTTTCTTTCAGTCCAAGGGAAATATTTACATATCAGTGTACAATTTTACTTAGATTCCAACCGAGAGCTGAAGTTTCCCATTAATTTCTCTGATACTAGGCCAAATCTATAAAAGATGGAAAATTATCCACCATTTTTTGACTTTCAGAATGCACAGCTGATGTTAAAAGGAAGAAACAGGTATAGCTTGGGTGAAGATAAAATACTTACAGGGATACTGAATCATAGCAGCATTTTTTCTCTTTATAAAATAGAGGTTAACTGCTCACAATAAGCATAATGAGAGCAGCATTAATTCCCCAGTGAAGAGCCAAAAGGCAGATTTCAATGGGGAAGCAGATGAGCTGCAAACCAGGGCAGGAGCGCCCTGCTCTCCCACAGTGCAGCTGACCATGCTGCACCTTTTCCAGCAGAAAAATATAATCCATATTCTTGTTTACCAGATTTCTTTCTGAGCCATGGAAATTACTGTAAATGAGTATGAAAATGACAACAGTGAAATTGGATGTTCTGAAATGGGAGTTCAGAGGCAATTCCAGCTGCTCTTTTAAGAAGAAAAGAATGTCAGATTTCTCACTGTGTGACTATACAGGCATTTGAGACAGTTTTTATTTGTTCTTAGTTTAGAATTGTGTTTCTAAAGTTGATTTATGTCTGAAACTGGTTGCCAATGTTAGGAAGACCAGTTCAAAAAAATCAGTTCCCGTGGCTTGGGAGGCTTCAGTGCAGAATATTTAATGGTTGATTTTGGGGATCATTAAACTCCTTTTTGGAGTAGTGTTAAACTGATATAAGGGGTGTGTTATTGGTCTGAATTAATTTCATGTGTATTGGAACGAGATGGGATGATTTCATAAGGGATTTATTGATAACTTTTATCTTTCTGTGATACTTTAAAAATTTTGGGTTTAGAAGTGTTCACAAGCAAAGCTTTTTATACTTATCCTATTCTATAGAGAGGAAAGGAATCCAAATTACTTCTTTAACCACAGCAGAGAATTTCTTGACCACAGTAGAGCATTTCTTTGTCTTTATGGATGTTCTGTGTTATTGGCAGTTCTCTGTCGATCTCCCTTTCACCTCTGAAACTTTGTTTTTACTGTGGAAGTTAAAGAGATCATCATTTAATTATAAGCTGTGAGACAACATGTATTACTTTGAATCTGCGTGACAATGAAACAATGATAACTACACAGTAATTTGTTGTTACAAACCTGCTATGTCCGCATGATAACATCTCTTGCCATGTGCATCCTGAGATGAGCACCACTGCTGCTCAGTGTAACCCAGCCAGGTGAGTGTGATAAAACGGGGACATGTTGAAATAACACGGGGGAGAGCTGTGTTCATGCAACAGCCCTCTGGGTACCCAGGCAATTCAGGCCTTGAGGCTCTGTAGCTACTCTGATGTGAGAAATGAGACAATTCTTAGTTAAAAATTAAAATAATTTATTAAAAATGGAAAAACTGAAAAATTACAAAAATTAGCAAAATATAAAAATTTGGGATCCTGTGGCTTGATAGATGCTATGCCCCAGGAGTGCAGGGATTTTAGATCTTCTGGCTGAAACAGCACTGGACCTCAGGTAGCGAAAAAGGGCTTGCAGTGCTAGGCTGGCTTTTGGCTGGTCCAAACGCCAAAAAAAATATTTCTAACGGCTCCTGAATAGGAGTAGGTTTTCCCAGGACTCACCTCCACCTCAGCAAGGCTGGAGAGAACAAAAAGGAGGTGTCTTTCTCTGGCTCGTTGTTTTATAGCCTTTGCTCCACCCACAGCCCGCCCACAGCCCGCCCCTTCGGTTTAAAGTGATTGGTGCTTTCCCTTTGACAGATTATCTCTGTCCACCAATGGCTCATCCTTGTCAGAGGGGTGGTATTAGCTGAGATAAGGGTCATTAAAATTCAGGTTGCTATGGTACTTGCCTACAGGGCAATGGCTATGGGGGATGGGCTGTTTGTTGGAACTGGGGTTTTGAAATTTGCCTTGGAACCAAAGTACAAGTAAAAACACCTAAAAAAGTAGTAAAATACATCCAACACATCTTAAAACACTTGTAAAAGTATACAGTAAACACAGGAAAGGTAACTCTTATGGTGTACAAGTGATTAATGGAACTTGATTTTTGGTACCTGGGCTGATGGGTTAATTTTAACATTCAATTTAAAATATTTAACTCAAAATTAATTAATTAATTAAAGCACTTAATATGCAAAGACCAAGCTAATTAGGGATTTCATGTATGACATCTGAGAAATAAATCATCAGGAGAAGAGGCTGCAGTTTAGTGAGGGTTGTGAAGGAAGAGGGAATCCAGTGGTTGTCTTCAGGCAGGGCTGCAGACCCAGGGCTTGGGCTGGTGTTGAGTTGCTGCCAGCTGGAGCAGGTTTTATATTGGGGGAAAGAAGCTGAATCCTGCTTGGATGAGGGAATCAGCAACTGAGGAGAATATCTCCCTATCTGCTTCAGATTAGCTGTTTCACTCTTCCTCACACTCCAACTTGAGTATCTTAGGAGGGCAAACCATTGCTAACACTGTGTTTTTATTTTTGATTTCTGCAGCAAGCACCAATGAAAATTCTGACAGCTTAATCAGGCAGTATTATGTAAATGTGGGGAAAATTACAGTAGTTGATGTTTGAAGAGGGTTGTCAGCAGTGAAAGTGTTTATAATGTTTGATAAAGTTACGGCTTTTTTTTTTTGCAAACAAGTAAAAATAAAGCATGCATCACCACAATTTTCCATACATTTAAGTTTCAGATTCCCACTGAAACTCAAATGCAACTGTATCAGTTTTGTCTAATCAGTGCAAGTGGCTGGCCAGTGTTTAGTGCTAGTGTAATATATTTTTGTGTTGATTTTGTTCAGTCTTTTCAACTGTTGAAAAAATAATGAACAAAATGAAGGAGGGGAAAAAAGCTGGCAAAAGGCAAAGAAAATCACCAGCACCCAAGGATTTTCAACACACTGATTGCTCTGTAAGGTGTGCAGAAAGATGAGCAAACCTTGTGCTGGCTGTTTGGACTGGTGCTGTTTGAGGTGCCCCAGACACAGACCTTGGTCTGGGCAGCAAGAACATCAGTGCAGTTCTGAGCCTGCCAAAAGGGCTCACTGGTGCCCCTGGGCAGCCTCTCCAGGGTGGATTGGTGTTGGCAGGACAGGAACAGGACCTGGGGATGTGCTGTGAGCTGTGAACTCCCATAGAGGTGCAGATTTTTCACTGATGTCTTGCCCTGTCTTGCTGTTTGTGGTGATTCCACAGCAGGGCTGAGAGGGTGATAATTCGAGCTTGTGTAGCAGCTTCATCTTGGTGAGAGAGTTTGTTGTAGTGAGATTTGCTTGGATTGGATCTGCAAGAGGCAGGAGCACATGGAAAAGGTGGGGATAATGCCTCAGGAAGTGCATTAGCTCTGGTGGGGGCAATCTGTGCCCAAGGAATGGTGTGTTCACATGGGAGAACGCAGAAAACATGGACCTGCTTACCTGCCTCTAGAGAGGGATGTCTGGTTGTGGTGACTTCATTGTGTTGTTTTTATGACATGTAACAGCTAAATGTCCCTAAAATACCAGAACAAGTGAGCTTTAATGGAGATTTAGACATAAATAACCATAGTGGGTTTAACTGTTACAAATTAAATGCATGAGGATAAGCTGGAGTTACCTAAGGCTTGCAGAATTCAATGCAAAACCTGGAAATTTAGAACAAGGGAATGGGAAAAGCTGTAGTATTTCCATCACTGGATGTTAAATCACAGAACCACAGGATGGTTTGGGTTGGAAGGGACCTTAAAGCTCATCCAGTGCCACCCCTGCCATGGCCAGGGACAGCTCCCACTGTCCCAGGCTGCTCCAAGCCCCAATGTCCAGCCTGGCCTTGGGCACTGCCAGGGATCCAGGGGCAGCCACAGCTGCTCTGGGCACCCTGTGCCAGGGCCTCACAACAGACAGACAGAATCTTTCTGTGCTGCTGAGTACAGCAGAATTTTTGCCAATTTCATGGTGAAAAGCAGAATAATGTTAAGTTTTTCCTACTGAAAGACATTTGCACTGCACTTTGGAGCACGTGGTTGTTCACACAGAAATCCCAGTATAAGCAGGATCCCATCCTGGGATTCAGAACTGGTGACTTTCCCTGTATCAATAGTCCTACACCCTGCTGATTACGTTTCTGTTTAAGCAGCTCTGAAAAAGAATTGCTTCATGGATTATTTAATTGCATTTCAACCTAGGAGTCTATATAGTGTAATTCAGTGAACTTTGATTTTTCATTATTCTAAAATTGGAAGCTGAAAAGTAGTAGCATCTATAATTGCCTGTCACAGTGCCTAAAATCTACTTTGCTTGCAGGTGTATTGCCTTGATTTTCTTTTTGGTGTGGTAGGGTACCTACATTGTTTTGAAATAGAAAAAATACTTCTGGGGTAATGTGCATAAAAATAATTATTTCATGTACTCTGCTGCTCTGGATAGAATTCTTCTGGTGCTGTGCAATTGCTTTAGCTAACTTATAGCTCTGTTGGTTGACATACATCAACAAAAATAGATGCAGACAGTCAATTATTTGAATTATGTTCAAAGACATTCTCATCTCTGTTTTATAAGGAAAGAAACTTGAATGAAGCAGAGCTTTTCCTATGCCAATTACTTCTGTGCAGAGCTCCTGAGAGGAAGGAGCCATTCAAGTCAGGGGTTTGGGGTTTGTTGGTTTGTTTGTTTGTTTGTAGTTTGTTTGGTTTCTTACATTGCTGTCAAAAATCAGACGTGTGAGAGCATCAGATTACCTCAGGGGTAAAAAGTGCACTCACTTCAGCCTTTTCATTTGAACACAGTCCTGCAAAAAGCAGTGTACAAAACACCCAAAATGGTGACTTAGAGGCTTTTAAGGGAGAGAAGAAAAATTCTGATTACTTGAAAGCCTTGATTTTTTTCATCAGAATATTCCAGTCTTCTTTGATTTTTTTTTTCCCATGTGTGTGAGTGCATGTTCTGTTTTTGGCCTCTTGAGGATGAAAAGCTGTGTTTCTTGGGTTGGGCATGGGAAGACCTGCAATAATGTTATAAATTATGGGTTTTACCTAATTTTTTATTAAGATAAGAACATCACTGCTGTGTGAATACACCTCTACTGCTACTGCACAGTTCAGTAGACAAAGATTTTTTTTCTGAGCTGCACACACATAAAGAACTTCTGTCAGATCAATTAAATCATAATTGATGGTGACATACCTTTAAGTAGGAAGCATCTTTAGTTTAAAAAGTAAACAAACAAAAACTAAACCTAAAACCAACCAAAATCCCTTTAATTTGCATAAAAATGCAATTTACAGCAGTAACGCAGTTTTAAGATGCGAGGGGAAAAGAAAGAATCCTTACTAAAATTAAGGGTTTATCAAACCTTATTCTTGATAATTATGTTTCTTATATGTAGTTTGCATGATATGAAGTGCTATCAATTATTGAAAATCATTCCTGGCTCCACAGTTACCTACTTCTGCTCAAAATGACTTGTCAAATATTTGACATTCAGATTATTCTCCCTGTTTGAGTGCAACTGCAGAGACTGTTATGGAAAAATACAAGCACTCAGAAATTCAGGCTTTGCACTGGAATTTCATATGAACCCTTCAATATCGATTTCTGAATGTTTTCAAAGCACAGAGTGAAGAAAAATAAAGGTAAACTAACGCAGCTTCTTCTGGTGACCAGCATACTTGTTTAGATGCTGAAAATTGTTTTTCCAGATTATCAAAGGACAAAGTTGCAAAGCACCAGGTGTTCCTTAGTTTATTGCAAAATGGAGTTGATTGCTGTTCTGGCTGCTCTCCTGATTTTCACAGCCTTCATTAGAATCATCTAATAAATACCAAGCTGAATCAGCATTTTGATTAAGGAGATTGTTCTAATAATAAATTAATAGGATTTTTATTTTTGAGCAAAACAGCAGGCAGAGAACTCTTAAAGCGTTTGTTTCTATGAGCCCCATCTTCCCAGGCAAGTTCTGGAGCTCACAAATTTCCTTCATTTGACTGCAGCAGGAGGATAAACTGCATTCCATGGCAGCTCTGCTGCTCAGTGTTGCCCTTAAGAACAGAGAGCTCAAGCTGGAAGCTTCTAGAAAAACTTCTGGAATGAGGAGAATAGTGTAGGCTTATAAAATGAAGATCATTTATTTAAACAACAAAATCAAAACCAGCAACTAAATCCCAGTGAAATCTCTGATTGAAATGAACAGAGTTGCTCACTAGGACAGAGGGAAAGTATTGATATGTTACCCCTTTGTTATTCTCACTTCATCACCTCTTGGTATTTAAATAATATCTTAATAAAGCAGGCTTTCAAAAAATACTGGCAAGAATATGAAGGATTTGGGGGAGTGCTAGTAATGATCATTCCCACTTATTCTGTCATCAAGAGCCTTTAGCAAGTTGCCCACAGTCCACAGCAAAGATATTTTTCCTTCTCTTTCTGGTTTCCAGTTTCTTGTGCAATAGTGCTCCCAAATCTGACCTGCCCGGGGTTTGCACAAGGCTTTGCTGCTGCCCTGCCCACGCTGAGCTCAGCACAGGGCTGACATCAGACAGAGCCCCTTGCTCAGGTCCCGAGCCGGGGATGCCACTCCTGTCAGCCCCAAGCCGGGCACTCTGGGCTGATCGAAGGATGCTTCTCTTTGCCCACTCCCAGTTCCTCTGCCATCCCAGTTTTTCCAGTCGTTTCTCTTTGCCCACTCCCAGTTCCTCTGCCATCCCAGTTTTTCCAGTCGTTTCTCTTTGCCCACTCCCAGTTCCTCTGCCATCCCAGTTTTTCCAGTCCCCGTAGGAGAGGGACTGCTCAGGGCGGCTTTGCTGCCAAAGCCAATTCCTTCTTGTCTGGGCTGGGGAGCTGGGGCTGGGAGGTGTCACCCCAGCCTGGCCGATCCTTCCAATTCTCTTTCCTCTGGGAAATAACAAAGGCTATTTTGTTATCCTAACTCAAAAACAATCAATGAAATTAAAATGAACTGTCACCTAACAGAAATGCAAATGTAATCGGCCTTAGTCATTTCCCTGCCCTTGCTCATCAACAGATACCCTTAAACAGCTCTCTGCATACAAGATTGCCTTCTATTTATCTCTGTTTATCTCTTTATTTCATCTCCTGAGAGTAGTGATGCCTTCTGATTCCTTACAGACCCTACCAGCCTTACCTCAGTAATTTAAGATGATGCTCAATGACTTTCACCCAAAAAAAAACCAACTTAAATATTTCTGACAGTCAGAGCAATGAGATGTTGGTCAAAAAAAACCCCAACAAATTACTGCTCAGAAAAAATAGACTCTAAAGATAGAATATAGAGATAATCTTATTTCAGCTTATTAATTATGCCTTGTAAGCAATGAATCAAATCACTTTGCTGTATAATACAATTACTGCTGTAATTTGTAGTCATTACAGTTTGCACTGAGGTATAATTGTGTAATTCATTTTCTGCAGGTTATTGGCAGAGAAGGTCTTAACAACTTCAGCATGGAGACTTGGGTTTGCTACAGTTTAATTTGCAGATCATTAGCACAATAGACCTAATAGCTTGTTGTGTCTACCCATCAAGGAGTTATTTATGTTTGGATCATGCACTAAAGAGGAAGATTAAGAAGAGATTCGAGGAAGAGACATTATTACCTGGTGCTTTTTTCCCGTTTTAGCCTTTAGGTTCTGTTGCATCCGTGCCTCCTGTCCGGGGCAGATTAACTCTCTGGTCAGCTGTATGTTCCAGCAGGTTGTTTGAAGATGAGGTGGCTTTTCTACCTGCAGTGAATTACTCCAACTAACAAATTAATATTTTGGCATAGTCTTCTGCATCTGATTAATGTTCATTAAATCAATCGTGATTTGACTGAAATAGATTTTTAAGTGTCAGCTTTCCCATCCAAATGGAGCACAAGAAGTGCTGCTCCTGCTGACATCTGCCATGAAATAAAATATAACACATAAGTCATATTCCAAGTGTGTATTTTCTTCTGGTCCTGCTGAATGCATATCCTGACTCTTATGCATGGTAGGTTTGGCTTTTTGAGTTGTACTTTTGTTTTGTTTTGGGTTTTTTTTGCCTTTGATGTGTCTCTATAGTATTTTAAGAGTGATTAGTTTTACAATTATTCCAGTTCCTTCACAAATTACACTATTTTTCCTTATTTAGTGTCTCTCTTTTAAATTACAAAGAGGGATAAGAAAAGGACAAAAACAAAACAAAACCAAAACAAACAAAAACACAACAAAAACACAAACAAGAAAGGAACAACCAAAAAAACCACCAAAATAACTATTTCCTTTATGAATGCAGTCAGTGTAATACATATTGCAAAATATGGGCTATATGAGCATCACTGAAGATGATTTTCATGAGTGATTTGCACAAAATTGTTCCTATTGATTAAAAAAAGAGCAGATAATTCTGATAATCTGTCATGTGCTGTGGAACTGATAAATTGGCAGGTTGGGCATTCAGTTCTTCCTAGTAAATATACATCCCTTGGTTCAGATAAGTTTAGCTATAAAATTTTCCTATAAATCATATTTGAAAGATCATTTTTTTTGCTTAAGTCTTACCTGAATGTTGGGTGTTTGGGATTTCTTATGCAATCTGACAGTTTATAATTTTAAAGTGTTTTACAAGTGTAACTAATTACTTCCAGAAGCTTATAAATAGGACAGTCTTGGACTAATGTTTGTCCAAATTAAGCCAAATTAAGATTTTGAGGACTGAGAAATGCCTGAGTTATTCAGCTGTTACTGAAATTTTCCATTGTGGCAAACATCATGGCCTTTTTTATGCTTAGCTTGTTTTTTTTTTAAAAGTAAGACCTGTATGCACCTGGCCTCCTGTAAAGCACAAAATCAAAGTCTTAAATGTTAGAAGAGCAAGAAAATAAGTGATTGTAGTGAGCTGTGTGCATGTTGCTGCTTGCCTCCATGTATAATATACATGAAATGTAACACAGACATGCCCAAAGCTGCAATATGTCACAGACTGGAAATGTTCAGTGACGGGAATATTGGGAGCTTCTCTCTCCTTGATTAAAACCTGGAATTCCCTTTGCTAACATTCCTCGCAAGAAGCTGTCTTGTGAGTTATGGAAAAGTTACTGCAGTGGGAAAAGGGAGAAAATTATTAGCAGGCACTGCCAGGATGGGTTAGGAGTCACAAAGCTGAGAAAGGGAAGATCTGATATGAACGAGCTGCTGTGGGATAAGTCTGTGGTGGGAGCTGCCCCTGTTGCATAACTGGGAGTGTGATCACTTGATCACTCATCACCTCAAGGACCTTCTGCAAACAGAATTTGTTGGCTGGGAACAGAGGAATCAGCCACTGGTTGCAAAAAACTTTTTGGTTACCAGCAAGTGAGCAGAGCTGGGTCCCCAGCACCAGCAGCATTTCTGTCTGGCAGAACTTTCCCTGCCCAGAACCTTCTGCTGGAGCAGCAAAGTGTCCTCTGCCCCTGTCTGAGCTGCACAGGGCTGAGGCTGTTGGGGAAAGTACTGGGAGAGGTGGGGTTGGTGAAAACTGTGGTGACAAAACCACAGCAAACGAGGGCCGTGCAGGGCAGGACTTTGCTTTTGTGAGCAGCAGCGTTTGCAGAGCTGCTGCCTCCCTGCTAGAGCCAAATCCTGCTGTTCACATGCACACAAACATGGACAGGGATTTCAGTCAGCACATCTGCCATATTCTAGGTCAAACAGTTGCAGTGACCTTGCTGTCACGCCTCATGAGGATGAGAGTGCAGTGTGAAGCAGTTTTCACAGGATGACCCGGCAGATGAATTCCCAGAGGGCCACATAGGCTGGTCTGCCACAGATGTTCCTCAAAAACATCATTTCACCTTTGTTCTGTTTGCAGTGGGTGCCCACAGGGAGTAAGGAGGGGATGAATATCTTCCAGAGGCAATTGTGCGAGTAAAAAGGGTTCTCAGCTGCAGCTGCTTGTTGCTGCCCTGGTTTTGGGAGATTTTACTGTCATGAACAGCAACCTGCTGATGAAGCAGCTCAAGCAAACCCTCACGTGCCTTGGACAGAACTGGACAGAATGGGTTAAATACTCATTTTTTGGCTGGGGTGAATTGGTGAGCTGTGAATTGGAACACTTTAAAGCAGCTCAAACCTCAGCCCTGCCCCCTCGGGATCCCGCAGCAGGAGATTCGCTCTCCTTGGAGGAGCGACTGCAGCAAAGGTGATTGGGCTCTTCAGAGGCAAATACTCAGCTCACTTGAAATTGCCAGGAGAAATTAATTCTATCAGCTCCACACACGATCTTATCATGTCTTCTGATATATTCTCCTAACAAGGAGAGAGGGTATTTTCCTCACTTCTTGTGATGCATTAAGGTGTGCTGCATCTCAGGAATTCTGGTTCTCTTTTTGCCAACACAACCTTCATGTAAATCCAAATAAATCTTGCTCTGTATGGCCCAGATTAGACCTGAAAGGACATACAACTCCTCGTGTATCCAAAAGAAAACCTCATTTTTGCCTGACAAATAGCTACCTTATGGGAGCTATATGCCACTCACATAAAATACAAACGTTTTACCCTTATTAGGTAATAAATCACATTAATTTGACCACCTTAAGCCTAGAAGAACATTCCTAATTGAGAGTTTTAACAAGAAATATTAAAGAAAAAGAAGAAAAGAAAACTGGCTGCAAGACTTTCTCAAGATGCTGCTCCAGGACTCCGGATCTCCTGGCAGTATTTGTCATGGATT
Organism: Aphelocoma coerulescens; assembly: GCF_041296385.1. Classification (NCBI taxonomy): domain Eukaryota; kingdom Metazoa; phylum Chordata; class Aves; order Passeriformes; family Corvidae; genus Aphelocoma; species Aphelocoma coerulescens. Next base: position 2,068,629 of record NC_091018.1, on the reverse strand, counting down.
TATGATTGCCATCTTGGTGGTACTTGAGTCCCTTCCTGACTGTAACGTGTCATTATTACTCTATTTCCCTTTGCAAATAAAAACGAAGGATGTAGATAAAGCAACCTGAGCAAGGACTTCTCTGTTTGCAGTTGAACATGTTCTCCAGTTGCTGCTGTTGTCCTTTTCCTTCCACTGCTCTCTCTACTGAAAACCAGAATCTATTTTAGTGACTGAGTCTCTTCCAGTTCCCTCCTCTCTCTGCCCATGCCTGTCTGGGTGTTGTAAAGAGATCCAAAGGATCTCCTGGAACCCTGGAACAGTGACCTTGGCTTATTGAGCTGTTTGGGGATATTGGAATAGTGAAAGAATAGCTTCAAATTGCCTCCTAGGTTGCAATATTTAGAATTTGAATATATTTTACCTTCTATATTTTAAGTGCTTTGTGTGTTATTTTATGACTCTGTTTCTGAGTATGGTTTTCCATAAACATTGAATATTAATTGTAAAATCGAAGGTTGGGGCATCTGGTGAAAGAACTGGTTGTGCTTGTAAGTTATTGTGAGTACAATTATTCATAATGAATGTAAAATGAGATTAAATGTGCCCACTGAGGTGAAGGGGGCAGAAAGAATCTTGTATTTGACCCAAGCAACAGCACCCAGGAAATTTGTATTCATGATTATGAAAAATAACATGATCTGATTAAGCTGATACTGTACAGAAACCACAACTATTTTTCCACACTTCCTGCCATTATTGAAAATGTCTTTTAATTGACCATTCTAAATTAGTATGTTTTCATACAGTCATAATTTCCATACCCTGTCTCCTGAGAGTTACATACATCTTACACCATATTTAAGTAAAGTACAAGCAATTATGTTCCCTACTCTTTGTACATGACTTCTTTTTTAAACCAGAGTTTAGAAAAGAAAAATCTTTTTAGAAGTTGCCATTAGGACCTGCAACCAAATAAAGTTCTTCCATTCTTTTCCTTGATACAAACTTTATCCTCAGAATGCAGAATTCAAATTGTAGAGCCTCGAAAATTCTTTGAAAAAATAATAATGGCAAATGTTGCTATGGTTACAGAGCCATTCCCATTTGCTTTGCTTTTCTGCCTTAGTAATGAAAGTGGAATGAGGGATTTTTATTCCAACTGTCTGCATGATGCTTTGTAGGGGAAATTCATATCCCACTAAATATCCTCCATTCATTTTTGAAACCAGAATGTTTTGGGGCTTGGTGTTTCTGAAGCTGTTTTCCCCTGTTTTCTTATTAATGTTGATTAAAGACAAATATAATCTTACAAGCTGTAGTGAAAGTGTGAGTTTCGCTTACAATTCCACTCGGATAAAGGACAGACTCAATTTCTATCCTTCCTCAGTCTAACACCCCTTGGGTATAAAATATTGAGCTTGAGTTGCCTTAATTTATTGAGTTACCTTATTCTCAGGAGTGACTGGCACTTTTTTTTTTTTCACACTGAAGCACAGGATATCCTTAAGATTTCTTGAGCTCATGCAGAACAGATAAAGTAGTGCTCTGGGATGTCCAATTTTATCCCTCTGGGTTGCTGGGGTTTTTCAGTCGTAATTTTTTGATCAACTTGCAGTTCCTTGTCCTTCCAATAACACAAACCTCTGTGACCCCAGAAAAAAAGCTCAGGATGCTTCACTTCCCAAGGTACTTTCCTTACTGACAAGTAATTCCTCCTATGGCAGAACTTAAGTGTTTGGGAAAAGTCTTCTGATTTTCTTATCAACAAAAGCATCATCAGCAGCTTTTCCTGAGGATGAAAATCCATTTGGAAGCAGCCACTGCCAGGGTAATGCAGCTGAACTGCTCTCCTGAGGACAATAAGGAGCCTCTTTTAAGGTAGCAATGATGGGGCATAAATGAACCCTCTGAGGGCAGAATCAGCGATGCTCTCCCCCGGGGGTGTTCCAATCCTGCTGCAGAGAGATTTCTGGGAAAAGATAATGCAAATAAAGGCTGCTTGGCAGAGAAACACACCCGAGATTGTGCAGGGGGTTCAGGTTTTGGGGTTTTTCCCAAATTTGGGATGAGAGCAGGGTTCCATTTTGCAGAAGATGAAGTCCCACACTACCTCACCTCATTAGGATGAGATTCCTTGCTGGCTGTCTCAACAGCACATACATTTGAGGTGGGCATGGCAGCATGGCCATCATTAAGGTTTTCTGATACTTTTTTTAGTAACAAGCAACTCTCACCAGCTCACAGTTTTGCCGAGCAGCTCTGAGAATGTCTCCATTCTGAAGGGCTTTCCTACACTCTCAGACACATCCCCACACAGAGCTATGCTCCCTGTGATGCTTCGTTCCAGTTTACTTCTTTATTTCAGCCAAAGCAGTCGAGAGTTAACCTAAGGAAGTGGTATACTGATAGGTTTTTGTTTTTTTTCTTTTTTGGGGGGGAGTGGATATGTCTAGTTTGGATTTTATTTTCCCTTCATTCTCTTGAGCCTTTGATTTTCAGAAAACTTAGACTTAGCTGCAGAAACCACATCTGACGGACTTTAGCACTTACCTGCCTTTGCTGCCCCCATGTAAACCCCTCCACATTTTCTAAGTTACAAGGCTGAGAACTCCAGCTAATTCTTGGACAGGTACCTTGTTAATGAAGCCAAGCCCTTCACAAGTTTTTTTTGCCTGGGTGGGCTGGATATGATCTGCTCTCACACAGTACCTACATGTGCAGACTCTTAATGAACCAGCTCCTCAGACTCTCTGAGCACTCAGGAAAGGGAAAGCACTGGGAATTTGCCATCCTGGGGTGCAACAGCTGCTCCAAGCTGGAAGGAGGGGTGCAGCAAGAGGGCTCTTGGTAAGAGCTGGGAGCTTGTGTTCCTCTGAATTCCCCGCTGATACGGTGGGAAAAAGCGGGCAGTATCTGTGTGTAAGGAACAGAAGTCTGAAAAAGCAACAGCTGCTGTGACCTTGGGCTAGGAACATTAGTTTGAGAGCCAAACAGCAGCAAAGGACACGAGGCAGTTTGTGATGGAGATATAAAGCTTGCTTAGATTGCTCAGATTTCAGGGTATGTGCTGACAGCACAGAACGGGGAGATAAGAGGACCTTTGTGATGTGCAGGCAGAGCTCGAGAATTTTCAGCACTGTAAAGAAAGAAATAAGTTTTTCTTTTTGCGCTGGCAGGTGACTGGGCTCTTGAGAAATGGGGTGGAATGGAGGAGAGGAATTGCAGAAATTTTAGAAATGGATGTTAAAGGTTGAGAATTCAAGAGGACTGCAGATATGAAGGTGAGTAAAAAAGGGCTGAGAGGAGTCTGATATTTCAGGAGGGAGAGGTGGGGGACCCATGAGATTCTCAGACAGCAGCAGACAGAATAAACATTAGGGAGAGCAGAATAAAGCTCAGGAAAGAACACAGTAGAATGAATTTTTCAAATTTCAGGAAGGAGAGAAAGCCTTTATCCACATAATCTTGTGGAGTCTGGATTTAGACAGATCTTGGACAATAGGAGAAAAATTAGCTACTAATAGTGTCATACCCAAAGTCATCTGTGCCAGAGAGGGAGACCTGGTTTATCATTTGCTGCTGCTCCTATGGAAAGAGTTAGATTATTATTATTATTATTATTATTATTATTATTATTATTATCATCCAATGTTTAGCTGTGTTTCTTCAGTGAGAGTCAAATTATAAATTCCTGAAATATTTTCAAATTATAGAGTAACCAGGGATGGGTTAATGCACAGTAGAGTACAGATGATATTCATTGTTCAGAGTTTAAACTGACTGACCCCTCAAAAGCACAGAAATGGACACTGGAGCCTTGAGAGACAACTGCAGAGCTAAAAGCTTGACTGAAACACCCTTGTAATATGTTTAAAAAAAAAAAATCCATTTTTGCCAAACTTATTGAGGCTGCCTTAAACAGTAAGTGTTTCTGATCTTACTTGCTAACTCTCTGTCAAAGAATTTGGACACTCTGTGCAATATCATAATCATATATAAAAGAATATTTTAAAGATTCTAAGTAACTTGGTGCCTAAAGCTTCTTTGACAGAAAAAGTAACTTATTCAAGTTTAAGTTTTGTATTTCTGTGAAATTTATCTTCAAATATTTGACTGAAGTTTTGAGACGTCTCTCTTGGTTTCGTGAGATGTGAAACATTTAATTAAAATTGACTTAAAATCTAAAGAAAGACATGGAGAACTGGCTCAGATAACTTAAACATGGGGAAGGGAAAGACTATATATTTGCATATTTTATTACTGGATATAAAAAGCAATTTTTCAAATAAATGCTAGTTCTTCTGAGTCTTCTACCCATTTATCTGTAGAAAGATCAAACAGAGTATGAAATTTCAGAATGGTCTGACTTCCTAAGCTACACTAAAAATATTTTAGTTCTGGCTGTCCAATGTAAGTTACTGGAGGATGTTCTGTGATTTAATTGGTCTCTACTGGTTTTATGCTCAAAGGACAGTTTCTTTGAGATAGCTAGCAAAACTCTCCTAAGAAAAATAGCAATCAATATCTAAGATGGGCTTATTAAAGGAAAATGTTATCTTCTTTGTCTAGCTCAGTTTAAATTTTTATACCTTTTTTTTCAATTTCCGTCACTGAAATAATTTTTTAAATTATTAATACGGCTCTGTCTGTAATTTTATGCCCTTTGTTGTTTTCTATGACTGACTTCAGTATAGGATGAGAGTTACTGGAGCTTAGATTGACATTCTTTGCCATTTCCCAGACAGAATTCCCACCTTCCCAACGCCTGAACCTCTGAGAGCTGCAAGAGCAGCACCAGCCCTGCTCCCACTGAGCACTGGAGACACCTGCAGAGAATTAAAGAGAGAGGATTTTAATGCCTTCAACTCTCTTCCATTTAAAACTTCACAGCTGCTAAGAGATGGGTCCTTCTTAAAACACTCTACGCTGTCCAAATATGCCATTTTATTAAGTATAAATAATTTTCCAAGTGATTCTTTGTCTAGGTTTTTATTGTTTTCACCTGCAAATAGCTAAACTTTGCCATGAGTTTGTGCATACTGGGGCTGGAGTTGTCTTTATGTTGTACCCCACACATTCCCTGATGTGAGAGCTTTAGAAACACAAATTGTTTTAGATGTCCACACCCTGAAAACAAAGAGTGATTACTGATATTGATTCTTGCTTAATACAAAGGGTGATCACAGAATGACAGAATCATTAAGGTTGGAAAATATCTGCAAGATCACCAAATCCTCTGGGAGCTGGTTGAGTGGGCATGGTGGTATTGGGGCAAATACACAGCCACAGCACTCGTTTTCTGAGCACAACTGGGGGCTGGGACTCCTCCACTTCCCTTGGACAACTCATTCCAATGTCGGACTACTCTTGCAATTAAGAAATTTTTCCTTATATCCAATCTGGTTATTGATTTTTACCTTAAAAAAAAGAAATAAAAAAAAGAAGGTGATGATTGAGTGATTCTTTATCTAGTGGATTCAGCCCACTATGTACAGTGAGTGCTTGAATAATAAGTTTTTAACAAGTGGAAATAAAGGTGTAGCAGGAGGGCAAAGCAGTCTGCAGAACTTCAGACGTTGTTGGCAGGTGGAAACTCATTAAAACTGCACGTGCTTGAGGAGGTAGAAGATATATTCTGTACTGCTCTTGAGACAATGCTCACAGAAATATTCCTGTTTCATCTGTCTGATAAATGGTGATCTTGGAAAAGAAAGTGGTTCTTCTGCAGGCAGCTGTGCAATTCAGTCTCCACACTTCCTTTCTCTGTGTGCTATAAAGATGAAGTCTATTGCCTTCGACATTTACAAATCAAATCTTTTCATGCCACTAACTGCTTTTAGAGAAAAGCACAGATGTAAAATCCCTGTTTGGCTCTGAAGAGAGGCCAGCAAATCGGCTACTGACAGCAAGGCTCACCACTGCTCATCAGAATCTGCACTCCAGAGTTTGCTGCAGCACTTGCCATGGAAAGGCTATTGTTGAGATTAGCTCGTTTTGAATTCTGAAAAACAGCACTGCACTTAAAATAATGGGAAAGGGACAAAACTATAGGATGTCTAACTTTCCATTTAAGTGCTGCACTTCAAAACAAAAGATCTCTCTCCACCCCCCTCGGCTCTGGGTACAGCTTTCTGGTGCTGCAGCTGGGGTGTGGGTTTCGAGCTACACCGCAGAAATGTGTGGATTTGGGGGTGGAGGGCTGGTAGGGATTGCTTTTTTCTCTTTTTTTTTTTTATTTATGGAAGCACAGGCATTTCTTTTTGCTGCATGCAGGCACGGCTGCCAACCACAGGTTTGGGGAAGGGCTGAAGGTTTGAGGAGGCTCTGGAAGGGGGAGGGCAAGGCCCCTGCCTGGATTTCAGTTGTTTTCCAGCCAATGGCACTGGACATACACTTGCATAAAGCTTCCACACACTTTAATAATAATTGGAGGCTTTTAATTAAATTATAGCAATTCTGCTGCTTTCCCTCTCTTTGTGAAAGCAGATAAACTGATTGAACACTGTTTTCTTTTCCGGTCTTAAATTGTAATGCTTCATAACATCAACCCACTAGCAGAGCACTTAAAACTGAAACAACAATGTCAATTTGAATTTAGTTTAATCTAATTCGGAGGGATAGAGCTTAAATCTTATATAACACATATGGTGATCTTTATTTTTATCTTCTGGGAAACTTAAACCAAGAGTTTGAAGCAGTTTAAAGCATTAAACTGAGAATGATGTCAAACCAAAGATTGGTCAATATTGGGACAAAAGCTAATTTTTGAGCCTTCAGTAGATCTGGAATTGCTTTCATGAACTGACCTCTACTTTTTTATTTTTGAGATATAAAGATGTGAGTGGCATCGATATGTCAATGTAGAAAGTTCTTTCCTCCACAAAAGCACAGCATGTTAAAATTGCAAGTGATAGAGCAGGCTTTTTTTGTCATGTAGCAGGAAACATTCTGAGTGACTCCAGCACGGTTTTCCTCTTGTCAACAAGTTAATTTGAAGAAAAATAGCTGTGCTTCCAAAATAATAGTGTCTCCTGTCATAGAACTGCTGAACACTTGGTTCTGCTACAAGGATTTTTATTAGAGAGAAGCAAGACTAATTTACAAACATCAAGAAGCAGAATGTGATAAACCTGGCTGTGCTTGGATGTTTAGAGAATCTGCACTGTCAGTTTAGCTACAAATGTGCTGTGGCAGTCAGGAACACTTGCCAAACCTCACTGCAGCCAAAGCCCACTTCATATTCTAAAAGGATTTCTTGTTTTCCTGAGAGGGACAAAGGTTATAAAGTCTGACTTGATGTAGTGTATGTCTCCATCATCTGAGTATTCAAAAAATAGAAGTTGAAGTCCCTAAAGTCCTTTGCAGCTATTCAGTTACATGAATTAGAAATGTACACTTAAATTTATTTGTTTTGGTTTGAGACATACAAGAGAGGTGGAGGGAAAGAATGAAGCAGCACCAGTAAGGGACTAAAAAAGCTTTTAAGCTCATCCTAAAAAGAAATACATTGCATCTATCTGTCCCTTACATTACCTGCAAGCATTTTTTAAATTCTGAAAGTCCAACACCTTCTCCCGATAGTGTTTGCCTCTAAATGTGCATTGCAATTCAGTGCTTCATTCACTCTTTCGCACTGATGCAAAATATTATGAATTCATAATTGTCCCCACCGTGGCTGGAGACCTACTTGAGTTTTGATAATGACAAGTTCACAAACTTCTACAACTCTGTCAGCACAGCTTCAGTAATTTGCCTTCCTTTGTATTCTAAAGAAGTCTGGAAAAAGCTGCAAAAAGTGACAGTGTGTGCTCCTGGGTCTGGTTTTGCATGGCCTTTATTTCTCCTTTCTCCTAAGAAGGAACCCATCATTATGGCCTCCCTGCCACCTTTGTGGAAACAAGCTATTACATCTCTCTCTCCTGGGTATTTTTCAGAATCTCCACGTGGACTTTTTTTCATTGTTCAACTCAAAATATCCTAAGACACCTCCTAAGGTATTCCCTAACATTCCTTGTGATGCAAACACTATATGGCATTTATAGTGCAAAGCTGGTTTAATTTGTTTCTTCAGCAGCAAATCAGAGGATGTCTTTTTAAATCTAAGGACACCTTCTTGTCTCTAGCAAAAGATGGAGCACTGGTAGCTGTGCTGCATGTAAATGAGACTCAGCTCTGTAACTGGGAGGCTGAGCACAGGGTAATTATGACCTCTGAATTGGATGTTATGTTTATTTGAGCACATATGTATCCCAGTTACAAATCAGCACTAAATTATACAAGTCAAGGCCTCTTTGACTTGAAACAGCTGCTAAAGGCAGAAATCAAATACACAGAGACACCTGACAGAAATTCAGTCCTGGCAAGCTGTAGTGGGAGCTTTCAAACACCACGCAGTGCTTTTACCAATATTTTTGCTTTGACTTTTATCAGTGTAAAGGCATTACATGATTCCCTCTGAAAATAAAGATATCTAAGGAAGATGAAATAAGAGAAGAATCTATATCTGAATGTAGTATTTGCCTGCTGCCTCAGAGAACAGTTCTCTGCTGCAGTGGTCCAACGAGCCACTCTGAGCTGGCACTCAGCTCTGACTGCATTCTTAATGAAACAGTTCTGCTCTCTCCACTCTCAAACAGCATTTCTGTAGTAACACACGAAGGCAGAAGATTTTGCTTTTGATTCCACAACAAAAGTTCAAGAGCATTCAGAACTCCCAACTTCAGCATGTACAGAGCAAATCTGCTTGGACAGAATGAAACAAGGACAGGAGGGGGAGGATTTTACAGTTGCCACAGAAGGGAGCTGCCACCTAAAACTGATGGGTGGCTATTTCAGGGTCAGGGATCTTGGTCCTTCCTGGGTGCTTCCCTGTGCATTCAGTGGGAAAGAGATAACACAGCAAATAAAACTGGTGGAAAATGACTGAGGTAGTGAGAGAATGAGGGAGGGGTGAGGCTCAGGTAAAAGCACGGCTGGAGTCACAATCACAGAACAGTCTGGGTTGGGAGGGACCTTAAAGCTCATCCCAATCCACCCCTGCCATGGGCAGGGACACCTTCCACTGTCCCAGATTGCTCCAAACCCTGTACAACCCAGCCCTGGACACTTCACAGCTTCTCTGGGCACCCTGTGCCAGGGCCTCACCACCCTCACAGGGGAGAATTTTTCCTAATATCTATTTCCAACTTACTGCCTCTCAGCTTGAAGCCATTCCCGCTTGTCCTGGCACTGCATGCCCTTGTACAAAGTTTCCTGATGAAAGATATCTATGCAAAAACTATTTAGTTTTTCTACTCATTTTCTCAATTTCTGCTAACCTGAGGTTTTCTGAGGGAGAAGACAGGAATAGCCATTAAATCAGACCTAAGATCTTCCTTCTCTCACCCCTTAATGAATGCCATAAAACCCAGCCTGCTGGGTCTCTCATTACCAGGTAATCATGCTGGACCTAAAATAACTTCGCTTCTGAAGTTTTATCAGAACCTGACCTTTTCTTAAAACCTGTTAATAAATTGTCACTTTCTTATGAAACTTACCTTGGAAAAAGATCTGGCCAAAGGTTTGCCTCTGGACTTTTACTTTAGACATCAGCATATGATTGTGCATATGTGGCACACGCACTATCCTTACAGCACTACTATCAACCAGCATTTTTGTGAAACTTTAGTTTTATTTTCAGCCATAGGCTTCTTTTCTGATCCTTCTGAGTAACCAAAAAGTTTTGGGAACTATAGATGCAGGCATAATCAATTAAAGCTCAGTGTATTTATGCCAGTATTCTAAACTTCTCAGTGGACCACTTAGATTTTGAGAGCAAATGTGTAAAAATCTCCATCTCTTTTCATGCCAGTCTGATAACAGAGGAGCAGTTTCACGGCTCTGTCACTCTTTCACACTCTGTTCACAATAGCAGCCAGCCCTTTTTGCTTTATACTTACTTGAACAGTTACCTGGCAAACCTGGGGACTGGTTTGTGGTTTTCTCATGTGGCAGGAAAGAGAATCAAGCCATGATTATTTCCCATGGGAAGACAGAGGAGAAAACAGAAGAGAATTCATCAGAAGTGCCCTTTTGGGGAACACAAGAGGTGTGCATGTGATACACCAGCTCTTCCTCAAATCTTACTGAATTAAGATACATCCTGAAATCATCTTGCTTAGCCTGGTGGCCAAGGACTGCCTTTAAGCATCCATATACAGGGGCTACAGCCATGCAAAATTGTGCTGTATTTATATTATTCATATTTTGTCAGTCTGTTTGATATGTAAGAAAAGCTTAAATTCCTATTCTTAAAAATGTACCTCACACACAATATTAGGAAAATTGGATTTCCTTGTTTTTCTTTGAAAAATATTCATATTAAGTATCTTAATAAGTGTTCCAATCAGATTAATGCCAGAATTGTGACAAAAGACAGTACAAGTCCTGTGTCAGAAACAAAAGTTGTCTTTTTCGTGTGCAAGGTGTGTTTATATATATACACACACAGTGTTGTGCTGGGCAATTTCCAGAACAACAGAAACAAGAAAATTGTAAATTGTATCTGGACCCCTTCTCTACTAGCAGTTAGGACAAAATACTAAAGAATAAAACTGCTGCTGTATTAGTGCATATCTCCTCATATTCCCAGAATTGCACCAGGCCTCACATGCTTCAAGCCCTGTGTAATAAAAATGGTACAACCAAGCTCTTTTTAATTTCCTGTTTCTTCAGAGTTAAGGAGTTTTTTCCCGACTGAGTAAACAAAAGGACATACCCCAGACATTTTCCCTGCCTTTGAACAGCACCTTCTCCCACTGTAATGTGACATCCAGATCTCTTGGTGACAGCAGTGACCTCCCAGGCTCCAGCCTCAGCTGCTGAATCAAATTTCCTTGGGAGCAGGGGAAAAGGGGAATCTGTACCACCAGTTCATGGCAGTAACCTCCACTTGGGGTAAGCCCTGTGTTACACAGCTCGTGTGACTCACCACAGGAAAGCAAAATGTATCAAGAAAATACAAATAAATACCTGAGAGATTTAACATTTGGCCAAGAACAATCTCAGGAGAGATGGCACTGCATAAGCCTATCAGCATCACCAAAACAAACAGGGTCTCCTCAGGAGCCTGGCAGTACATCATATTGTAAACCCAGAGCTGAGGAGGAATTTCTGCAGAGTCCTTGCAGACACAGGCACTGACAGGACTCCCTTCATCTCCCAAACCAGCACTGACAGGATCCCCTGCATCACCCAGAGCAGCACTGAGAGGATCCCCTGCATCACCCAGAGCAGCACTGAGAGGACTCCCTGCATCACCCAGAGCAGCACTGAGAGGAGTTTCTGCATCACCCAAAGCAGCACTGAGAGGATTCCCTGCATCACCCAGAGCAGCACTGAGAGGACTCCCTGCATCACCCAAAGCAGCACTGACAGGATCCCCTGCATCACCCAGAGCAGCACTGAGAGGATTCCCTGCATCACCCAGAGCAGCACTGACAGGATCCCCTGCATCACCCAGAGCAGCACTGAGAGGATTCCCTGCATCACCCAGAGCAGCACTGACAGGACTCCCTGCATCACCCAGAGCAGCACTGCACTGCTGGAGGCCACTGTGTCGTATAAACCTCCATTAAGTGGTGCATCTTATTTTCAATTAATGAATTTTGTCTGACTCATTTTCCTCAGAGGTAATGCTGCCTCCTCACTGTCTAACAGCTAAAGAAGCAGTTCCCAGTGTAAATTCATTCCAGAACATGTCATTTTTACCTGTTCTTTGCTAAAAATCAAGCAACAACTAACCAATAAAACAAAAAAACCCCAACAATCCACCTTTTTTAGAAGGGAAGCTCTCATTTTCAGGCATTTATCGCTTCATTCCCTTCAGAGTCTAATTTGGGATGCAGTTTTGACTGTTAATTGTCTACAGCTGTGGTGGGTCAGCCTCGGCTGATGGCCAGACTCCCACCCAGCTCCTGGCTCACTTAACTTTCCCCTCAGGTGGACCAGGGGTGGATAAATAGGAAGAACACAAACAAGAAAGTTCAGGGGTCAAGATAAAGACAAGGAGATTGCACCAAGCGTACCCAGTGCAACAGCTCAGCCTCCTGTTCATGTGTACAGCTCACAGAGCATTGCTATTTTAACCTGACAAACCCGGAGTTGCAATTATATCAGTCTTTGTTACCAGCTTGTCAGCCACCTAATAAATACATTCCATCATCTCAGTGGGAGTTTTAGTCATTTAGATGGTAATTCCTGCTTCTCAGATATGTTCTACACCAGGTGCCAAATATAATCATCTGTAGTATCACTGGTGATATACTTTAACACTTCTCATGTCCCTACACCTGTGTGTGGTTTTATTATGTAGGAAGTGTCTGTATTTAAATTTACATGCCCCACCTATGCAGGACCTCTTCCTCTTGAAACTCGAAAGCATTGCTGCACTTCTGAAATGTGACAGCAAGACAAAGTAACAAAAATGGGTCTCCAGCCCAATTAAAAAGTTTTTGAACAGTCTAAGCTACCATTGGATATTTTTTATCCTGGTCTGTGTCCTATGATCTTGGTGGTGTAGTAGAGTGATTTTAGAATATTTTTTTTCCGTATCAACTTTAGATATTCAGGATGTTTCTCCACAGCCTGCCAGCCAACTGCAAATTGCTTTGCAGTTGTGTCTCCACGCTTACAGATTGGCCTTCTGGGAGGGAACAGGGACTAAGTGAGAAAACAGCATTAATAAAAGCTAGACAGGCTTTCCCACATTTTGTATCAAACTCTCCATCTACACAGTCTGTGCCAGATCTTTTCCCCAAGCACTTCTGGACACTTTTCTATCCATTGTGCTGTAAATCTGTAACAAGGAGCAGTAATCTAGCTGATTTTTTAGTTATTTTAGCAAGCATGTATAGGAATCTTGCATAAATAAAGAGAGATACTTGAAACGATTTCTGTAATTTTAAGGTGTTTTTTTAAGAATTGTTTGAGAAATACAATCACAAGTTATGGTTTTGGTTTCTGAGCATTGGCTTACAACACAAAACACCCCACTCCAGGTGATTTACAATCCTGGGGAAGGAAAAAAAAAATGGGAAAAGAGGAAAAAAAAATGTTTGAAACAATAATAGGATGTTTTGAAACAAAGACTAGAGACACTTTAAGGAAAAAAAAAACCAAACAAAAACCATAATAGGCAATATTTCCCAATTAGAAAAAGACTCCCCAAATGTTAAGAGCTAGGAAACCTGAGAGAAGCCTGCAGAATCAGCCCTCCCAGCCCAGCCTCGAGCACAGGACAGATTTCCACTGCTGTCATGGACTGCTCACAGCTCTCCCATCACTCTGGGTTCCAAATGTGTTTATTTCAGAAGGGATCATAAATGCTGGTGCAGCTGACATTTCACCTTTCACAGATTATTTTTTGTAATCAGAGATAGGTGGAGTTTTAATTAGGTTTAATTAATGGTGTTTTGGGGTTTTTTAACTAGAGCACAGTGATTGTCACCTGGCACAGTGTGTGCAGCCCAACTTTTACCTTCTGGTGTGCTCAGCAGTTATGAGATTTCTAGAACAGCAGAATTTGATGCAAAGACATTGGGCTGGGACTCACAAGACTTGAAATTTATTCCTCACTCTACTGCTGACCTGCTGTGTGCCTTCCATAAAAATCACTTCAACCCACTCCTTTCTGTTGACACTCTTTGCTGGAACTTCCTTATCCAGGTACTGACCTCCTAAGGCAGTAAAATGCCTTCATAATGGGAAGTTGGGCTTTTTAACCTCCTCAGGGTAAGCATCATCACTCTTCCTCTCTGACAACCTCTGCATCAGTTCAGCCCTGTTAAAACCTTCATCCATAGGTAGCAAAAAACTTCAACAGCAAAATTCAGGGAAAAAACCTGATAATTCCTATGAAGTGAAAAGTTTGATGGAGGCCTTCCAGTTGTTCAGTCAAGAGCCAGCATCAAACACTTCCCATCTACAGGAATCCTAAAGGGAATTCTCAGCACAGGAAACAAGGAATTAGAAAGCGGAATGGAATACAGATCAGCCACTTGCTTCCAAGTATGGTCCTTTTTGGACCAAACTCGAAACCTTCTCTGTGACTTATTCATGCATGATGCCTCTCAGTTTTTGGATTTTGGATTTTGGAGGGAGGGTAGGAGGGACAATGGGAGAAAGACTCTCAGACCCAAAGATTTCCTTAATAATGACCTGATAAAAGAAAATGTATGTTTCTAGTAAAAGGTCTGTTAATATCTGCTGTGATAAAATAGCTCTGTATTAACAATCATAAAAGCTCTCATTTCCCTTCCTTTTCCTAACAATGTTATTACAACTTTGCTGTCCTCTAAGCCAGAAAAAGAAGAAAATCAGAGAAGGCAATAAGAAAAAAGATGTGAAAAGATGAATTGCATTCAGCACCAAAAATATGCAGGGAAAAGAGTTAGAATGGCTGTTAGAGAAATCATATCATGGAAGATAAGAAAGCTCACAGAACATCAGTCACTATTACTCTGCATGTTTGCTGGCACAGTCAAGGCAATCAACAAAACACACACTTCCCTTTGTGTGGGGCACAAAAGCAGGATCTGAAGAAAAATAACAAGAGAGCCCTAGAAGGCAGTCAGCTAAAATAAAATAGATTCTGGTGCTGCCATTTGCAGTATCCTGTAGCGTTTGCAGAAGCTTTTTCCTCAAGTGTTTGCAATGGTACAAAGCAGCTTCCTCAAAGTCTTTGTGGAGCACGTCGTGTTAATTCCCACAGGGTTCAAAAGATGTCCTGGCCTGGCCATAGTATGCAAATCTCCTGGAAAGCCGTGCTTAAAACAGAAAGCTACAAGCAATTCTTCCTAAACTGCTCCTTCCTGCACTTGCAGATGCTGTCACACACCATTCACTGGAGTAAGCACAGAAGAAATGCAACGTCTCGAGGTCTGTCAGCAGTTTGCAGTTTGCTTCTGCAGTGGGTTAAAGCAAAGGAAGAGTACAAAATTCATCTCTAACCTGTGAAATGCTGCAGCCTGTGCCCACCCCTCACTGCACAGACACTGCTTGTTTAAGTGAATTATGATAACAAAACTTATCACCATCTCGGCATAGTAACACCTACCTGCTGGAGCCAAGTCTCTCCCAGGATGGTTGGTGGCTGCCTGGTGGCAACAAGAGTTTCTCACAAGAGTCCTTGCAATGACTTTCCAGATGGAGCAGGGGAGGCCTCCCAAACCCCAGTTCTGCAGAGCAGGGCTCCATCGATGCACCATCCCTGGGAAGGCAAAGGACAGAACTGTGAATGTCCTCCCTTCCTGCGTGCTCTGAGCTCTCATTGCTGAGCATGATGCCATGGTCTGGGATATCCCTTTGGTCAGCTGGGGTCACCCAGGGCACATCTGATCTCTTTGTGTACTCCCAGCCTTCACAGAATTTACAAGTCCAGAGTTTAATTAAAAAAAAAAAAGTCTTGATAAACAATACTCATTTTAAATTGTTTGATCTAAGCCTGATATTTAAACTTACCACGCTTGAGCAATCTTTGTCAGGTTTTAAAGAGAAGCAGACTTCACTGTGCAGGAGTTCAGCCTGGAGCTAAGGGGGAAGAAGGGGAAGGGGTGTTACCAGTATCTGCCACTATCACCAAAATTTTCAACTGCCAAATTCAGAATACTTTAGGTCTGAAGTTTTCTGAAGGACAAAGCACAGACCCTATTAATTTCCATCTTAAAAGTTCCATCTCTGAAGTCTGCTTTATTCTTTGATGTGTAAAAACTGAGGTGCACCCAGAATGAGGACTTACCTGTGAAAACATGGCAATTAGTTCTGCATGAAAGCAATCAAGTCAAATTCAAGAGGACGAACAAGCTCTTCTGTCTCAGATACTGTCCCAGAAGACCCTCCTTCCAGAAGGATGATCAAGAATACTGGGAAATATTTAACAGCAAAGGAATATTTTATTTGAAAAATAAAAAAAGTGGTCCTCAAACCACTCAAATTTTGGTCTAAAGGGTTAAAAACCAAAGAGTAGAACAAAACTTTAAAGTCTGAGGTCTGGAAAAAATGGAAATGAGATGGAATTTGTATTCTGAAGAAGAACTAAAGTAGAGCAAGAGAAGAAAACAGCTGCTTGAGGAATACAAACGCTAAATTTATGAATGTGAGAGAGGACAGTATGATTAAGCTGTTTAATGTACTGTGTAAAGCACCAGAACTGTTGCCTTAGTAAATTTAACTAGCAGGGCTAAAAAAACAATGAGTCAAGGCTGGACTAAGTTCATCAGTGGGTGACCTTCCCATTCTTTTTGATTATTTTTGAATTATTTATTTCCCCCCTCATGCTCAAGCCTGGAAAAACTGTATTGCAATAGAGAATGGCCTCAGAAGCACCAGTGCCAGTCCCAGCCAGTGGTGAGCCCCAGTTACCGTGGCACCCTGAGTGTGCCCTGGACATTGAAGTGATCCTTGGCCCAAGCCAAGCTAACAAGGTCTGCTCACCACAACAGCTACCATGGCATTGAACTCTTTTACTGCTTTCTTATCCAGTTCACCTCTAAATGGCTCCTTCAGAGAGGAACAAAGAGCAGAAATACTAACACTGTACTCAGAGGAGAAAAGGCTGGTTTTATTCCAGGAGTGCAACCAGAGCAATGTCACCAGAGAAATCCCCTAACAGGGCTGTAAGGGATGTGGGCATGCCCATATGCTTGCCATCAAATTTTAACATCACTTTCTCATTCTTAGTTTTTGCTTTCTGTCTCCAATTTGGTTGTTTTAATCACCCTCAAAGCAACAAAATAGTTAGCATACAGATAGCAATGTACAGGCTACTATAATATTGTCTGTTATTTACATATACTCTCTGTGCTTACCCTCAAACCAGCTGCAGTAGGTAAAGGAAAAAGGGGAACTTTTGCCATTCTGATTATCTATTTCTATTCTGATTATCCTGACCAGCTCTGTACCAGTGGCAGAGGCCTGGCTAGAATTAGTTCAGCTAATGAATACAAAAGGCTACTGAAGGCTTTCACCCCTATAAGCACAAGTATGTTTATACATACACACACCACACCTGGCAGCACTGCACCAGAAAGAAAACAGGTGAACTTTAACACACACTCAAGAACAATTTCTGTTCTCACAGCCACCACACACTCCTACAATCAATAAGAGTGAAATTTGGATCACCAAGTATCGAAAGGGATCTGTGTATGCCTGGAGGAATAAATCACTGAGGAATGGTAGACTGCTTGTGACATAAGCCAATAACCGGTCCTCTCAAGAGAAAATGCTGTGGAGAACAAATGTCATTTCTCTGCAGGGAGTAAATGAGCAAAGCTCTGCTCACTGGGACTCTCCTTCCTCGCACACTGAAGAATTGAGTTCACTGGCAGCACTGACTTGCTCGACGTTACACATGCTTCAGTGAGAGCAGGAGAGCCTTGATGCTTCTGCCTTGAGGGCAGAACAACCTTGAAGTCATTCCAAATGGAGTTAAGCCTCAAGAAACCTCATAAAACCTCTTAACAATCAAACATGACAACAAAGTGCATCTTTCCTGGAGAATGGATACACAAAGTGCTCAGCAGTGAGGGGATGAGCTTGCACACAAATCCACCTCTTTTTCCACAGTCACACAATGTGCTGCACAACAGATCCATGGGAATCCTTTGTAAGTGAAGTTATGGTAGTTCTTGGCTCCTTCCATCCTCAGCAAAGATTAACCAATGCAAAGTACCATCCTCTTTCTATTGGCTGTAGGCAAAAATCTAAAATTAAAACCAATTTCTGTGACTGTTTGCTGAAATAATCAGTTTTATTCTTGTTTACAATTACTCCAGAACATAAAAGAAGCTGCTGGATACATTATCAGTTACACATTGCTTGCCAGTCTCAGCTATTTATGATGCTAAATTATACAGCCCAAGTACAAAACCAAAAGTTGCCAAAAATCAGGGAATTTATAAACTGGGAAACCAGAAGAGGTAGGATGGATAAGCTAATGCCATTAGAAGCAATGGTTAGCCTCCATCACAAGGATAATGCCATGTGTTATTCAACAGGTAAATAATCAATACATTTCATCAATTTGAATATAATTTAGCAGACACTATCCTGTGACAGCTACTGTCAAGCAAACAATTATTTTTTTTGGTCCTATTGTAATGATTTTTGCTTGTAGGATGAGTCCTAATTTCTAAGAGTATCCAAAATTGCAAAAAACCATTTTGCATGTTTTCATTTGGATTGCAAATGAAGCAAGGTGCTTTTATACCACGTCCTACTTCTTCCTAATGTATAAACTCCCTCTATAACTACTTATCTTAAGATTTTAATTTAAAAGCTAATCTTCTAAAATTAATATTCATTAATATAGCGTTCTTTGTATTTCCCTACCACCTTCCATCCTCTCAGTTCCAGGTTTTCAGCTGGAATGGCCTCCAGCTCCACTGCAGGCTTCCTCACAGAGAAACAAATTTGTGCCAGCTTGCTGAATAACCCCGGTGCTGTTCAGTCACTCAGAACTCCTCCATCTGTGTGTCCATCCATCCAGAGAACCAGATGCTCTCAGAATGCCTCACCCACCTTGCCTGATGTATCCATATCCAAAATCTGCTCCTGCCAAAACTGCCCTGCAAGCAACGGCAGCCACTGACCTGCCTCGAGCCCTCAGGTGTTTATTTACCTGGGCAGGGGCAGTGTTGGCCTCACAAGTCAACTTTGCTGCTGCCAGAGACAAAGGGAGACCTGAAAAGGGGGCTTATAATGAGAAAATGAAATCACTCATTCTAACATTTTATTAGTATCCTAACAAAAACTAATAGAAAGCAAACATTTCACCCAGGAAGGAGAGTAGTTCAGAGATCAGGCAGATTCCATCAGACCGACAAGTTAAGGTTTCCATTGACATCTCCAGATCCACCATTTCCATTGGTTTTCCACTGATAGGCATTTAGGCAACTCAATTATTTTATTATTGAAATTAGATAATGAGATAATTATATAAACTTCCTTTCTAAGCTCATACATGCTCCACTGACACAGGTTGCAGAAATATTCCTGCCAAGAATTTGATTATTAAACGTGAACTTGCTTCAGCAGAGATGCAGAAATGCCCTTGATTCTTTGTTACACATCTGTGCAGCTCTTTTTTAGTTCAACACAAAGTTTAATACATGGGATCTGAATCAGCAGCTGATCATTTTCCAAAATATTTGGCTACTAAATATTTCCTAAGAAGAAATATTCTCTTTTAACAAGGGATTTTGATGAAAAAGCTTTACTTTTATTTTCATTGGCGTGCTTTACTATGCACAGCAAATCAGTTTTTAATGAAAGATAGTAACAATATACTTACAAGTCACATAAGCCAATGGACTATGTTTAATGAGTAACACTTGGACAAAGGTACGAATGCATTTCAGTAGTTAAATTTCCGGTAAGATAAACATTCCATCACTTAAATATCAAAGCTGCTGCCTCGAGCAGCTATTCACTGCTGGGACATCTGTGGGAGCTGAAGTTGCTGCCTCCCAGCTGTTTGTTACCATTACTCTTTTGCCAAAAATTGCCAGTCCCACAGAATGTGATGCTGCTCAGCTAGCAGAATGCACAATAGCAGGATTCCCTCATCTGCCTCAGCGGAACATCAGCCAAGGTAACTCCAATCCAACTGGTCGTGCACTGTAGGGAACCAAAAGGAATGGAAGGGTTTCTTCTAAGGATTAAACGTTCAGTGTCATGCACATTTTGTAACATGGTAAAAATTAATGATCAAAAGGACGGCTCCAATACTGAGCCCTTTCCGTGGGCTGCAGCTGTTCCCAAACTGCTCCAGCATGGGTCCCTCTCCATGGGATGCAGTCCTTCAGAAACAGGCTGCTCCAGTGTGGGTACCCTACAGAGCCACAGACCCTGCCAGCAAGCCTGCTCCAGTGTGGGCTTCCCATGGGGACAGAGCTTTTTTCAGGAATCCCCCTGGCTCAATGCAGGCTCCTCCAGGGGCTGCAGGTGGATCCCAGCTGCCTCTGCATGGGCTGGACCAGGGGCTGCAGGGGAACCTCTGCTCCGGAGCCTGGAGCAGCTCCTGCCCCTCCTTCTGCACCGCCCTGGGCTCTGCAGGGCTGTTTCTCCCGTGTTCTCACCCCTCCCTTCCCTGGCTGCAGCTGCTCCTGGGCAGAGGCTTTGCCCCTGGATACCCACACCAGCCCACAGGTGCTGCCACGGTCACGGATGGGTTCAGCCTTATCCAGCAGCAGCTCCACGCTGCAGCCTTGGCTCTGCTCCCCAGAAGCTTCTTGTTGGGGAAGCTTCCAGCAGCTTCCCGCAGAAGCCACCCCCGTATCCCCCTCGCCACCAAACCCCGGCCGTGCACACGCGACAGAGGTGACTGAAAGCCACATCAGCAACACCCCCAGAGCCAGAGGAGCTGCCAGGGGCAGGGAGGAGTCAGAGCTGTGCCACGCCCAGTCCCCAGCATCTGGAAGCCTTTGGCCAAAAGCACAAGATTTGTTCCAAGCAACTGTAACCTGCATAAGGTTTAGATGTGTTTGCATCCTGCAAATGCACTCTCTTTCTGACATAGCAATAATCCCCAATTATAGTCTCAACTGCAGGAATATGCTGCTAAAAATCATGAGAAGGGAAAAACTCCTATTGAGAGAATATCCTTGATAAAGCAGCAGTGTCCTGTGTGTCAATTAGGCCTAGGGAGATACAGGGTTTTTAATGTAAAGCAGAGCTGTTGGTTTTAGTCTTACAGGTGGATTCATTTATAAATGCTGACCCTGACATATAATTTTCAATAAAAGCAGTGCTTTTCTATCTAATTTCCATCTTTTCAGCTGAGACATTAGCATTTCTTATTCAATGTTCTTCTCTCTCAAGCATTACCTCAGATTAATTGGCACTGTATAAAATAAGTTCCTGGGTGCACAATGGTAACCATGGTAGCCTTCATCCTATCTTCACAATGCATATGCAATTCAGTTCTCAGGAAAACATAATTAGTACGTAGCATAATATATTCTCTCTAAACACATCACCGTGGTATGAAGTGCACTAAGGCAAAGGAAATCATGCCAACAACCTCCACCCAACTGGGCTCCCATTGCTGAGCAGTTACATTACAAATTAATATACTCTTAAATAGTTTTGTGCAGCATCCCCAACTCGCATAATGTGCTTCTCTCCCCGTGTGCCTTTGCTTTGTGGCCAAAGGGTGGCAATGTTCTACTGACTATCAGCGGCCAGGCAGTGGAATTGTATTCCTGCAAGAATAGGAACATCTCTTTCCAGCCAAGCCAGAAAGCTCTGCATCATTAACTGGAGTGCTTACTGGGTCCCAGTACATCAGTGATGACCCCTTCAGCTACAGGAACACAAATATTAAAACACAGTTTGGGCTGTAATCCAATGAGCTGTGTGAAAGCACATTCACCCAGATCTCCTTATGGGGGAAATTAAAAAGCATATGCAGCTGAAAAACCAAGTGAGTTCTCTGTTCCTTATCACATAGAATCAGGCCCTGCTGAGGGCACTCCTGACATGTTTATACAGGACAATCAGTGCTGTGCAGGCAGGGAAAAGTTTCCCAAGCCTGACTGCCCAGAAAGTGCCACCCAGCCCCTTGAGATTTCTACAGAAGCTGATTTAACTCATTTGAGAAGACCTCCGTAATGCCTCTGGGGATGTGCCCGTTGTGAGGATTGAAGTCATCTGAAACAACATCTGCAGTGAGGCCTTGACACCACACCCCCACAGCCTGGCAGCGACCCAGCACCACGGGACACAGTGTGCAGCTGCCACTGCTCTCATTAGTGCTCACCAAAAACTGCATTACTTATTTACTGGCATAAACTGGGGATAATCACATGGAGGAATAAACTGCTGCCCTTGTGCTGGACCCACTCCTGTGATTACCAAACACAGTGTGTCCCACATCCAGATATTTCCATAAGACACTAAAAGAGAAATTATGTTTTTCCTGGAGTTTCACAGGGGAAAAGTTACAGTAAGAGACCTAGAGAAAAAAAAATCCATTTTCCAATGCCACCAACTATTACCTGTTAAATTACTATTAGCTACAAAAGCAAAACGAGAACCATTTCTCCACAAAATAGGAGTAACATGAGTAAGGAGCTGTCCAAACATGTCCAGGAAAGCTAGTACTTAGCAAAAATGAAAGTAATTTAATTCTTCATCTGAATACATATTGGGTTTGTTCACTGAAGTGTTAGAAATGCTGCTTTCATTAAGTCTGGGATATCAGTGTGTCAGATGAAATGCAGACATTCACTATATCTGTGTTAGAAATTTCAGACAACTGGTTTTGGACCCCAAATCAGATTAGCAAAAATGATGCAAAGTAGTTGCCTGGCAGTTAACTCATCTTAGCCCAGAATTCTTAGCAATTTTCATATTTACAATATATATCTTCACTTTATCCCCTGTACATGTGCATGAGAGGAAATACTTTCCAATTCATAGTAAAAAACCCTCTGAAACTGCTCTTTTTTAACTCTTTTGATAATACTCTTTGACCTTTCTTCTATACCATCAATGTGCTATAGACACTTTTCTCCTGGCAAATCCTTGTGCCCTGGCAGTGCTGTTATCAGGACAGAATGAGCTGACATTTCCCCTCACACATTGCCACCCTTCCAGGTGACAGCCTCATGTCCCAGTCTGGCAGGATAACACCTCAGATCTCCATTTCAGGTATTTATGGCAAAAGGTAGCATTGAGAGCATAAAATTCCAGCCACCCACGTGCTAAAGATGCATGTGCATCTGATTCCACACATTTTGACTTTTAGATATGTCAGGAAATGGAAATAAACAACATTTCTGTCAAGTAACAGTGCTACAAAACAACTTTTCAGGTAACAATGTCATTGATTTCAGTTATATAGAACCACAGCAGTGCCCTCTGTTAACACTGTAACACTTAAGTACACGTATCACACTTTTCTTTTATGGCCATTAAAAATTTATTTGGCAAAATAACGGGGACAACTGGTAAAATGGCAGCATTTTATGTGCAAAAGCATGCTAGTGCAGGAAAAGCTATTTATCTTCATGCAGGTGATGACATTTATTCCGGGCAATTACATTCGCTTATCTATCATCAAACAAGTGTTACATGACACCAACTTTACATTTCTCTGAAGGTACAGTATTTCACTGCACGTTTTGTCATCTACTCTCATCATGTCAGCAATGCTAAGAAATGCTTTAAAGTGGTTCTAATAACTGCTGGACTCAGCACACACAGGTCCCTCTACGTGTGACCAGCTATGCCAGGACACAGGAGAAACCTTCCTTAGGGAGCACAAAAAGAAACAAAACACAACGAACCAAGTTTCAGGTAGCAGAGTTTGGGAGCAGAAGGATCACAAATACTATTTGCCATACGTCTCATATTCTGTTTCTGTTACATAAACTTGGCTTTGCTTTATGTAAAACGCCCAGGCAAGACTATCTGTGACTGCAGAACATTTTGAACCCAGCCTGCTAAAGCAGGGATTAGTGAGCCCTCAGAGTAAGAGTTTTTATAACCCACCACATGAAAGGTAAATATAGTATGGGGGTGGGGGAAAAAACGAGTTACTGGATCTTGAGAATGATAATTAGGTACACTCAGCTGTCCCATTCCAAATGTCTGGGGGAAATCTTATAGGCAAGCAAGGAACAGAAGTGCAAGTTAAATGTCCTATTATTATCCTAAGTAATATAATTAAAGCATTAACACTGTAAAATGTTGAAATATTTTAAATGCCCTTAAACTGCTGAAAACAAATTTTCTTGGTCATTAACTGCTGAACACTAGAATTTTTTTTTTTATTCGTTAAGATTATTTAATGTTTGTTAAATTATTTTAATATCATTTAATTACTTGAAATTCAAAATCATCACCAGTTTCAGTCATCCTTTCCAGAGAAACCTTCTTCAACTGCCAACATATCAAATATTGACCAACCATGAATGTCTATATATAGTGAATAAAATGTATAAATGTATGCACTAGGAAGCAGTGCTTCTTTCAAAGTCTCTGCGTTTTGGTACCAAAAAGATGTGGCACGATTCACTAGAGAAGAATCTCAGAAGAAAAGCTGAAAGTAAAGAGCCTAAAATAGCTCCTTCCACTGAAGTGCAGTGGAAAGACAAAACCATCAGCATTTTTTGAACAAAGGAGAAGCTGTTGAAGTTACCACGAGCAGAATTTCACACCACAGACCCCACACAGAAGTTGCTCTTTTCCTTCAAGCTGAAATACCAAGTTTCTGGATCAATGTTGCAGATCCACAACTTTCAGATGCAATTCCAAGGTATAATATAATGCAAGATGCCTGCAGACACTAACTCAGAACCAGGCAATGCAGTTAAAATATCTTAGTGATTTGCAAACCAGCAAGGTTTTATGAACCACTGCAGATCACCTCCAATATTTTTAAAGCACTATGTGTATATTTATACAACAAAAGGAAAATGAAATCAACATGACACCAGCATTAGTCTTTTTGATGTCTGCAGCACACTTACGTCAAGATTTCTGCCATAATACACCTTAAAATTTTCTGACAATTTGCAGATTTTCTGAACATTTTGGAAGTGTTCAGAAGCACTTATGATGTTGGCAGTTATTTTTCTCATTTTGGGAGAAGGGATCATATTATTCTTAGCATTAGATACACATTTTGCAGTATTTTCCCTGGTCTGCAAGTACAAACAGAGGCCTGTGCTTGGTGCCATCCAAACACTGCTGAGTCGATCCCTTGTCACAAGATCTGAAATTCATACAGTCCATGTATTGCTGATACAAACTGAACTCCCAAAAGTTGTGTTTAAAATACTTACCAAACCTTACAGTGACTTATATTCAGATTTCTGGCTGCATTCATGAGCATGAAAACCACAGGAGAGCTTCCCACTCAGCCTTCAGCCCAAGACTCCTTTCCCATGCTCTTGAGTGTAAAATACTCATTTCCCCTTTTTTTAAGCCAGATGCCATTAAAGAAATCTAAGAATAAATGGAATTTTATATAGATATATAAATATAAATATATACATACATAACAGAGCTCCATGCAAATGCACATTCAGGGAGACAAGTGGTGGCTTCTGCTACATAAAACACTAAGGCCTCTGTTAGGAAGAGGGTGGTGACAGTAACTGCCCAAGTGGCAACAAAAGGCATGATAAAAGTTTGCCACCAAGGTGAGCATTACAGACTCTGCCACCCATCACTATTGGTGTTTTTCCTAGATCACGTTTTCCAGTGTGTAGAATGTCTCTGAGAATCCTCTAATTACCAGCAACAATATTCTGTTAGTAGGTGCTGAAACGGAATATTCTGTTATGCACCATTAAAGTCCCTTTCAGCAGACCAGATTGATCCGTTCTGAAATAGGTATATTCAAGGTGTTCTGAAAAATGCAGCAATGATTAACTGTGAAATAGTCACTCAAGAACTGAGTCTTCTTTAAACAACCTGGGTTTACAAATCCTGTCATTTTTCACTACAGATATGAGTTGCCATTCAGGGGGAGCTGTCATTGTGGTGACACACTGCAACATGAGCTCCAGGGTAATTGTGCTGATTAGGAAACAAAATATTCATGTCCCATTTGAATGAATGGAAAAATTGTAAGACAAACTTGAGCTTGGTTAACTTAATAACATACTTTGTCTTCTGATGTGTTCCTGTGGGAAGTGGGAACCCAAAAGTGTGCATCACATGAACTGATTTTAGTGCTTTTTCACATGGAACTCACTGTTCTTCCCAGGGTAATCACTTAAAAGGTTTACTGCAAGTTCATACATCCAGATTCTGGAAACAAGAGAGAGCAATGGATAAAGAGCAACAGTGCAGTAGCTAAATATTGAAATGTACAGATATCAATTAAAAAGTAATAAAAATCACAAATAGACCAACAGAGGCATATAAATAGCTTGGGAGCCCTTTTGCCTCCAGTTTTCTGGAGGTTCCAAAACATTGGGCAAAACCAGCATTTTTATCCAGAGCAAATACTGTGCAAATCTGCCATAAGGACCAGTTTATTGGCCGTAAATGCAGTGTAGTGAATCATGAGTGAAAACAAGCTTAACAAAAATTGGACACCTGACTTTTCCTGCCAAGCTAACAACCTCTGTGTTAGAGTCCCTTTTCTGGAGAACTCCTGAGAAACAGAAAGAAGGAGGAAAGCAGCTTACCCCACTATGCTAACAGCTACCAGCAAGGGATAATTCTCCCTCTCCTTTTCTCATTCACAATGGTGTTCTTGGAAACAGATTTATTTTGTACTTAGAGTGTCTAATAACAGCTGTTATGCATTTATTGTCCCACTATCCTGACACAGTAATGTTATCCTGCTTAACTCTGAGACTCTTTCTGACATAAAAGCACACCCAACATGACACTCTCTAATACTGTAACAAACTGGCACTGACCTGGGGCTCCCTCCAGGGCTCTTACCAGTGCCCACTGCCCCTGATTTAACTCCCCCAGTGCTGATGGATACAAGTCATCACAGTGTGATTGCTAACAATCGTAGAAACCCCATCAGAGAGGAGATGCCCGATTTTAATGCCAAGATTGACAGACATTTTGCTTTCAGAGGCAAGTATTTAAAGTGGCCTTCAAGCAGCATTGCTCTGTTGTTTTATTCCTCACATTAGTGATGTTTTTCAGACACTCCCAGAGCCCATTTCAGTACAATAGGACATAGTCTTTAAGCCAAACATTACTGAGTCCCATTCCCACAGAACTGCCCTCACCTTCTGCTCATATCTCCACTGATCTTCTGTGGCTTTGTTTCTGCTGTGCCCATCACCTGGCTCCTCATACAGGCCCCAAATGGTGGGCAGAGACTGGATTTTCTTAAGACAATTCTCCAATTTTATCAAGCTCCACTAATTTCACCTGTTTTCCAAATGGATTTGACTGGGGAGGAGGTGTGGAAGTGGGGAGAGATACTAAAAGAATAATGGGCTTGTCCACAATTCCTATTCCCTTCTAAGATCAAAGACTCATTTTGTAAAACTATTTCAGTGACTGGTCCTTTTCAAAGACATGCTACACACAGCTAGAAATGTTCATTTGTTTGTAGCAAAAGATTGTTAAGCATAAAAATTTAGACATTTCTAGCAGTTGTTTCTTCTTCTCCATAAATACCCCTTGAGCCAGAGTTTAAAAAGTCAAACTCTTACTCTATACACAACTTACCATGTAAAATTCTCTAAGGTTCTCATGAATTTCCCTTTTTATTTCCAAACCATCATGTGTTTGTAACCTGGTACAGTCAACTGGTTTAGAGTTTAATTTAAAAGAGAAAAAAAAGGGGGGAGCAACATGGGACAACAGTGCTAAAAAAGGATATTTAGAAAACAGTGTAAATATTAATCAAAAATAGTTTAGTTGATCCTTTCTTATGGGTGAGCAATAAACTGAAGAAAAAGCTGAAAAGGCTTCCTTCAGCCATATTTTTCTATGATCTGCAGTTGTTATGTCACAAAAAGTGGTACTTAAAAGAAATGTTACTTGTATTAAAAATTAAAAGCTTATGTCTCTCTTATTTAAGCCAACACCCCCAGGGTTCAGCAGGCATTTGTTTATTCAGTCTTGTTACCTATTCTCTAAGTTTTTATAACCTTCTAAAACATGAAGTAGCACACTGCGTAATAGCTTTCCAGTTTTCTCTGAAAATCCTTCCCAAACAGTAGCTTAATCTCTTTAAACACTTGTCCAACATTCTCTGCATGCACTGACACCACGGAATGTCTTCCAATAATAAAGAAAAATAACAGCATGGTATTTGTTTTATTTTTTATTTCCCCTGAGCTGTAAGTCGTGTTTGCAAGATAATGATTACTTCATGAGTGATTAACCCATCATGCACTTAAGATGGGTAGAAGTTGTTTATTCTGCATTTTTATTGCCAAAACAGAAAGGGTGGGTTTCTTTTTGCAATTTCAGGCTGATTACTTTTGGTATTAATACGAAAATCTTAATCAGTGGGACTACCCTGAATATTCCTAAAGACATCAGCCACAGAGGAACATGTCAGCCTTTTCTTTCAACAACAAAATGAAATAAAGCAAGGAAACAAGCAGGAATGAGCATGTCATAAATATTTTTCAGAGGAGACACTCTTCATATATTATTTCTCTCCTCACACAAATTGAGTGATAGGCATGAAGTGGGCAAGCAGTAGGATGCCTCCTCTGATTCCTCTTCGATTTTCTGGGATTATTTTGCTCTTACAGGAACAGCTGAAATGAACATACAGGATTTTCTGTTTGCTTCACAAATGAAAGCTTGTCTTCCCTGAACTTCCTCCATGGCAGAGTGTGCAACCAGGCTCTAGCTGTGGGCAGATCTTGGAGTCCAGGAACAGTGCTGGCACAGCAGCACAACCCAGTGCTCTATCTCGGCTACATCATCATATTGGTTTGTGATAGATATAGTCCAGCCACAAAAGGTCATATTTGAAAAGAAACCATTTGGAGCAGTTCCTCATCTACCTGTAAAACAGAAGATAGAAGCCCAAGAGACCACTTAAAATAAGAGGGACATCCAAATTGGGAACATCTCAACATTGGGAAGATCTGCAATTCATTTTCCAAACAATCCTACCCACCTAAAGCCACTGTTTTTGAAAAAGAACTATGTTTCAGGGTCACATAAGACTTTGGAACTCGTTTTTTTGTAACAGTTCTCGTACTCATAGCTCCAAGTGAAATTAAAGAGCACAAGCTATTGAGCTCAGAAGGAAATATATTCAGCTCAGTCCCTGTTAAAGCACTACTGCCTTCTTCATGATGACTTCTATTTAAACATGGAGAAATCACTCTCTCAAAAAAAAAAAAAAGTGAATTTCAAACCACTTGGGCTCAGTGGGATCAGAAAACAGCCACTACTTCTTAAGAAGAATTGGTCAGAGGAGAACTGAATCAAGGGTAAAACAGCAGGGGTAAGACCTAGGTGCAAAGTAAGAACACTGATCAAATTTGTAACATTGCTTAAATCACTGGCTCAGACACTTTAGGCAAGAAAGAGATTTGGGAGGTAGATTGTCAACCTCAAACAGCTCCAGTGCAGCTGACTTACCCAGGTTTACAGAAGCTTTTGATCTCAGTGAATGAAGGATTTTCAGAAATCCTTTAAGTTTCAAAAGCGTGAGGAAAGTGATACAGTTCAGAATGACAGGAAACACTGAGAGGGAACAGAAACCATTCTCAGTACAGGGAGAAGTATAAACACACACAAACCAACAGAACACCACAAAAATTCCAACAGCTTCAAAAACAAGCTATAAACCATCAAATTCAAACCAGAGAGTTTGACTCAGCCTCCTGGTTCTCTGGTACCAATTATTGTCCATTCACTTTCCAGGCTGCACCTTCACGTGAAGGCTTTTTAAACATGCAAAACTGAAATCCACAAAGAGTTTCTATTTACTGCTGCTCAGTACCTCTTCAAATCTTTCTGGCAGGCAGTATCTAGGAAAATAAATCATCATTATTTCATAAGGAAATCAAACTAACATGCAATCCTTGTTCTCACATAACCTTTCTTCTCTCCGCTCTCTCAGAAAACTTTTAAACCTGAAAAGCCAGTCAGACTCATGTTGTAAGGATTAGTCCTAAAAAGAGAACAACATAAACTCAGAAATTAAAAAAAAACTCATTTCCACTGTCCTTGAGAAGAACAGAGAACTACAGAACTATTTTTGCCAATGAAGCCTAAAAAAAAAAGGAAAAAGTTAAAAAAATAAGAGGATCAAATCATTTAAAATAAAATAGATATTTTTATACAGAAAAATATGCTGAAATAATCAAACAGGAACAAAGATGTTCATCTCTTCTTCACTCCTGTAGTTTTAGAATCCGTGTCTTATTCTGACAATTCACTTTGACTTCTGGCACAAAGGACACGAATCAACTGATAAAAAAATCTTGGTAAAAAGAAATTAGTATTTTAAATAAAAATTAACAAACATCGTGTCAAAGCTTTTTTCAAAGATTATGGAATGGCAGGATATTTACTAAAGTTGACTTTTTTTTTTCTTTCCTGAATTCTTCATTCCAAATCTTCCATTTTGGTTGCTTTGATGTATTTTATATCCACAATGAGGAATTTAAATACAAGAAGAGAACATAAAAGGTGAAGGATGTTCCTAATACATCAATTTAAAAAATTTCTGACATGAAAATTCTTTTTTGTAAAGTTGCAAATCCCAAGGGAAGTTTGGATAAACTCTCCTCCCTAGACAAGTTTACTACCATAAACTATTAGTGCATTTATCTGCTATTTTGTCACACATCTTTTTTTCCTCACAGTTTTCTACAAAATTAGGGTAAAACATAAATACTCCACTGGAGGGTTTGAGCCTTTAAATAATATTCTGTGTTGCAGCTACACTTGAAGATTGCTTTTATGCACTGCAAATGTCGTTTCTGGTAGTACTTAAAACATTAATCCTAATCAACAAGACTTAAGGGCACCTGCCTGTTCAGATTTCTGAGCAGCATTTTAGCTGACAGCAACTGTACACTACTTAAAAGTCAGTTTAATGCCTATATAGTGAAGAATAATTTGTAAGAAAGTCACTGAACTCCTGCTCTATTGGAGACCCAGCCAAGGCATTAATTAGAGCTATTAGAGGTATCAATTTAATAAGATCCTAGTCCAGCTTCTACTGAGAGTTTAGTGAATAGCAGGTTTTCTCTGCCCAGCAGTTCACAGTAATTACGGCCTCCTCGCTCTTCCAGAGATGAGGTTTCAGAGTTCATGCAGCACAAAACCAGCACCTCCTACATGATGTTACCTCCTAGCATAGGGAAAGTAGAAAGCTGCTGGAAGTGTAATGCTGAGAAAGAAATGAGAAATAAATTTTGTGTTGGCTGATATTGGTGCAGACCTTTGCTCCACCTTTATGGTGGAAGGGAAGTTAAGAGAGGCCAATGTTGCCAACACAGCCTTCCTCATGTCCTCCTTTCAAGGAATTGTCACCCCTCTAAGTCATGAGTGGACATTCCATAGACACTGAGATGTGCAGATTTGGCATAACTGTGGGACAGATTTGATCAGGAAATAATTTTGCCCAGAGAACTTGTTCTCCAGCCTCTAATAGCCATATCTGCATGACAGATTAAGCAGCACATGGGAAGTTCAAGACAGCATTTTTCAAGATGGTTTTGCTCTGCTACTAATGATCCCTCCCCATCAGCTCTGCCAGTACAAACAAATGAGGGTGTGCTAAAGCAGGACCAGATCTGGAATGACAGAGACAAATCAGACAGAAGCATCATGAATGTGGGGCTGTCACAGCACAGAATCCAACTGACTGTAACAGACACAAAGCACATTTTTTAGTTAAAAGTCTGGAATTAGAGAGAGAAAGCAATAGCTACATACAATATGCAGCTAAAGGATTACTGAAGAATGTTAATTAAAACATTTTACCCCATTTATTACTCATGCACTATCCATAATTCATAGGTCTTTGAGAACTCAGACTAATTTTACCATAATGATCTTCTTAAAGATGGCTGATAATTGGGAAATATAATGCTTACCAGAACTTTGGGGGCTGAAGATACATGATGAAAAACAAAACACCACGTAACTCAGATTTTTAGATACTGAGCTAATTTCACAGAAAAGAAAGCTTGCATATTTAGCAGGAAGCCATCAAAATTCAAAATAGAAGCCAGCTTGAAATAAATAATGTCTTATTTTAGTAAGCAAATTTTGTTTAATTGCTCTTCAGAAAGGAATTCAGCTTGTAATGCAAGATAAAGTTTTCAGTGAGCAGTGCATAATAAAAAGCACAGCACAAACATAGCACAATGAAAACCATTCCACCATGCATATGCTCAATCCAGAGCATTGTGATTCAAAGATATCAGTCATCCTTAATAAATCAGGGCAAAGTTTTGACATGAAATCTGAGCTGAATGCTTCTCTAAAGGACATTCAAATCCTTCTATAATACTCAAACCCAATTCACCACGGCTCTATTCCCATTCTGTGCCTCTACACTGAAATCAAACAGCTATTTTAATTATTGCAACACAAACAAGTGTTTCAGAGAGCTGGGGCCCTTTGGAGTGGTATTGTGCCCGAGTTAACGAATTCAGCCTGTGGAACTCAATCCTCTCAGCTCTCTAGATTGCCACAAAGAGCAAAACCAGAGATTTTCATGCCTTCTTATGGGAAAACTCAGTCTGACTGCCATCCTTCCCCAGCTCTCTCCCGGCTAAGGAACAATTGATCTGTTAGAGTTTCAAGATGAGCTGATTAAACAATCCCAGGATTGCAAGGATTACAGCCCGGTATCTCCAGTCCACTCCCTTTCTAGCCCCACTTTCACATGAGCTATTTAACATTTTCTCTGCTTTTGTTTGTTTGTTCTGAAGTTTGTCTTTCCTCATTAGAGCCATTTGCATTCCTAGGGAAATGCGCACCTGATTTACATATTTGTTAAATCCAGAAATATAAACACTTTTGAGCATTAGTACACTGACAGAATGTCATGATGTAAATAATGCAAGAGTCTCACAATGATTTCAACACATCTCTCTCAGGCTAGTTTGTACAAGTGCTCTGCGTTGTGGCATTATTAAGAAAATTATTTTCATGCAAGCCAAAAAGAAGCAGTTACAAAAAAATAAGAAGTGTTAACTTAGAATTTTGTCCAACTTCTTACAGAGAAAAGAATTAAATGAGCGAGGGGAAAGCATACTAAAAGTCAAGTGAAAAATTTAAAGAAATAGAGTTCAAGTTTCCGTTCCTTGTGAATATTGCTCTGCTGCTGCCAGGTGTGCAGAGAGAGCAGAGCAGAGCAGAGCAGTCAAACCCCAAGAAATGCCATTGAGTCACAGGACATTTGGAGAGCTGAGAGCTGGATCCATCTAAGCCTTCAAAGCTCAAATGAGCTTCAACTATTGCATTATCTCTTCTATTGGCAGCCACAGAGAAACCAGGAAGCACCCTCAAACTGAGAGACAGCAATACTCAGTTTAAAGAGACAATTGTCTGTGGCATCTACTGACCTAATGACTTTCCTTGTTTAATTCTGTTTCTGAAATGTTTTTGTTTTGTGGAAGTCAAATCTCACCTTGATTTCCATGGGCCCACAAATAACATGCAGCTTCAGAGATTGGTTTCTCTATGGAAAGAAAAAGTTTTCCCTTCTTTTTGGGTCTTTCCTGGTGCTCTCCTTTGAATACAGGGAGAGCTCTACCAAAGCCCAGCATCACCAAATATTTATTTGCAGGTAAATAAGCTATTAAGAAAATTTCATTCATATCAAGAGCAGGAAGATGGACAAGTGACTTCAGTTTACCCTCAAGCACATCTATTTTAGGAGATGCATCATCAAATATTCTCACAGGACGAAGGGCAAAAAGTTTGCTTACTTTTTCTGCAAAACTGAAGATTTCAGCCCTGGAATGTTCATGGGTGAGATGGGAACCAAGCATGTGGCTATAATTCTGCAAAAACAACACTGTTTGACCTTTAGAGGTTGAAATTGCACAAGTCACAGCACCAGAGTCCCTGTTTTGAAAACTTCCTCCCATCTTAGTTATCCTTACCCCTTAAGAAGGGGGCATTAAAAAAGTTTACTCGGTATCCTCTTACAAAATAAAAAACACACTTGCTTTTTCATAAAGCAATAGTAATAACTTTATATAGTATCTATGAATATAAATAAGCACATAATCATTATTGCTAAATATAGAAGTACAAAAAAATTCTTTATTTTATATATTTATTTACCTTGCAAAAATAGGGGTAATTTAAAAATCAGATACTGGTATGAACATATTGAAAATATCTTTATGTCATAAACACAGTAATACAATTCTGGCTTTGAATATTAACATCTCAGATCCAGGGGTTTTAATCATGTATGCAGTGTGTACACAATGAAAAACAGAATATTGTTGCTCAGAAGATTAATCAAAAATAGAATTCAACTTGGAAAAACAACCGAAATAATAGATATGTCTTAGAAGATATTTTTCCTCCAAAATCTTTAAATCAAGCTAAAAATAAAAAATGAAGTCAAATACAAATAAATCAAGTTAAATCTGAAATATGACAGATGAAACAACCGAAAAATACCCTGCTGTGGTATTTGTTCTACTGATAGACTAGAAAACTGTTGAGCCTTTGCTTAGAAGACCTTTACCCCTGTCCCCCTTGAACAGCATGTGATGCTTCTTCCTTTTCCTTTTTGAAATAAGCTCAAGGCCATGGTGGCAATCAGAGTATTCTGAAATTTGTCCAGACAGGAAGATTTCCATGCCAAAGGCAGGCAGATCAGCACTGTGCTCTGGGAAACACGGAGCTGATGGCTGGGGCTGGAGCACCCAAGGGTGGAGCACACAGTTTATCCTTGGATTTATGTTCCAGAATCTCTCCCTCAGGCTGCTGGGGGGAAGGAGCAAAGGAGCCTGCATGGGAACAGGAGTTTACACGGGTAGGTTTAGGGCTGTAATGAATTTTCCTGGATTAAATGAGCTCCAGGCTGCTAAAGGAAACAGCAGAGGCCCAGGACAAACAAAGGAAAACCTTTGCCTTAGAAAAGTCTTGAGGAATGGCTCTGTGGAATTCAAAGCACTGAGCACAACAAGGTCCTCTCATCAGGAAATCACAGGGCATCGAGCCAAACTGCATTCATAAGTAAAAGTGAGATAAGATATTATTGTTATCCCAACATCCATCTCCTCCCAGGTACAACAGAGCAAGGCTATTAAATTTTCCAGATTTTCATTAATCTATCTCCAAAACTACTGAGTATGCCAAAGTTCCCATGCCAAGGATAATTGACTTCTTATGTCTGATCTAATTGTAACTAGTGGTATTTGGAATGGGGTTAATTGTACACAGAAACCACTCTCTTCTGCTTCCAAACTTGTGATTTGCCCAGACACAAAATCTAAATTTCAAATTATCAAACATAACCTGGATACTTACAGAGCTGAAAGAAATTTGTGGTGCCCAGTCTCCATCATTTTGCTTATCTGGGGAAAAAACCAAACATAAATCCACAAAAAAGCACCACTTAAGTATTATTTGTGCTACTTGACACACAGAGGAAGAACAGCCCACAGCTGAAAGTCAGGCCCTTGGGACACAGTTTGCTTGGTCAAACTGGTGTGCCAAGGTGTGAATATAAAGAATAATTTCCATGTGGAGAATTTGCCATCTCTAAGAACACACTTGCCTCTGTGTTCCTATTTCATTTACAAAGTCTCAGCTCCCACAAACAAGTACATCAATGTTTTCTCTCTGAGCCTTCCTCCCCTCTGCTTTAACATTTCTTGCCTTGCAGAAGAATTTGCTCATTTTCAGTTTTGCTCAGTATTTTATAAAGGCAAGAGTCATTTATAAGGCAGATTTACAGAGCCTGCAGTCAGGTGAATTTCTGCTGGTGTGTCAGCTGAACATATTTTTTTACCTTAATGTCTATAGAGTTGATAGCTGCAGTCAGATAACAACAGAAAAGTAACAGCACGAGGAGGCATATGAGCAGCCCTAGGAAGTTATGTCTATTTAATGGGCACAAGTTGTCCACTGTGAAATTTTTAAAGCATAATACACACAACAGTGAGTCACTGGTTGAGAAAGCAGCCAGTTCTGGTGCAGAGCAGCTTCAGAAAAGCTGTTATCCCCTCAGTAAAAGAGGTGAATCAGAAAACTGGAACATTGACTCAGCAAATTAATGCGTGAGCACATGTTGCCACAGGTGCTGGACTCTGAAGGCTGATTCTCAGCTACAGCTATGAAATGCAGAATTTCAGAAGCATCATCTTGTAGGTTACAGAGAGCCAAAAGTAAATTACTGCTTACTGAAAAGCAGTAGTGGCTGCAGAGTTAGGTTGTGCAATGTCCATTCTACTTTCATTAATAATCATCCCACAAGTAATTTGAATGTTAATGAGAAAGCAAAGAAATGAGTTCTCAGAGTAGGCATGCTGTTGTCCACTTGAAAACATCGATACTGCAGAAGCCAGTGAGAGGATTCTCTGTTAAGATTTCAAACACTATAAATATTAATACACCTTATATTAACCCACTAAATCACACATGATTAGGGAAGCCAGCATTTTGTTTTGTAAATATATGTATTACATACAGAGCTAAGAACGTTTTACAGAGTTTTTTTCCTTTAAATGTACAGCTAGATGCTGCTGATGTGCCTGCCATAGTAAAAAATGTACATTCAATTTCATGTTTTACGTTAAAATCTTAAATATTTTTACACATTATTATACTGCATGCAGGAATGAGCATGTTTGACATAAATATTTCTAAAAATGCAGCTTTATTTGCCCTACAAATTGTGCTTAAATTCCTATTGCTTTGTTTTGAATTCTTTCCTTAGAGGAGAAAATTAATATATTAGAAAAGAGACCAACACAAGCAACATGAACAGCATGGTTTACTGTGAAAATGGGCAGAAGCACTGCAACAGTTCTTTATCATTGCTCATTCTTCCAAAATGACAACTTTATATAACACTAAGAAGAGCTGACTGCTTTCTATCCTGTTGTACTGACAGCTTTTGGCATCAGCAATTATGACTCAATTTCAAAAACCCGAGAGAGAGCATTTGCGCGTGAACACCAGAGAGGGGCCAGCTCGTTTTTAATCAGCTATTAAGCATAACAAAATGGCATTTGAGTTCTGCCTGGTCATTCTTCACCTTCCAGATTATCTAGGAAAAAAAAAACCACAAAAAACAAGTTAGTAGGCAAATGAGAAAGGCTCAAAAATGCAAATAAAGCAGAGAAGAAGCAGAGTGAAAAAGGCAGAGCAGAAGCGACCAGCGGCGGAGAACGGCTACTGCTGTAAATCTTGAAATGACAGGATGCTTATTCCAGATGAAGTAGCACTTACTTTCACTAAAACCAGCCATTTATTTCTCATGTATCTTTCCAAATAGGATAAACTGGAGGAGGGAAGTGGGTAAATTTTATCTGCATAATCATTCAGGGATCGTGTGACAGCATATTTCTCACCAGCTTCCCAAACTATTCTACACCCCACAGAAGCCTTTCATATTAATAAAAACAAAAGTACCAAGGCTGATCAGCCCCAAATCAAATGATTTGTGAGCAAACAAAATGGATTTGTGGCAATTATTTTTCCCTACGTGAATAAATTTTCATTTTTCTCCCCTAAAGCACAATAAGCATCTTCCAAGAGCAACACTGGGTGTTACCTGATTAGTGAATGCTTCAGTCCTGGGGTATGCAGGTGGTCTAAGGGAGAGCACGGTGCTAATTGTCACCTGCTACTCGAATTTTCCTTATCAACCATCTGGATTCCTACTAGACAGCTATCAGGGCTGCTGATGTCCCAAGAAATATATGAATGCCAGTATTTCAACTACAACTGTTAAAAACTGTTCTTTTGCAAACTAGGTTCCACTAAATGAAACTGTCCTGTTAGTTCTGGATTATCCTGGGGTCTGGGCAGTTGTAATTCAGTGAAAGGTGTGTTGATAACACCATTTTATGTCTGTGATCACTTAAATTAGACTTTTTCCACAGGATTATGGGGTGCAGTGTGTGCCCACAAATGGTTATACAAATCCAAAATCTGTGGTAGTGAGAGTGAGAAAGGCGCAGTTCATCCACAGGGGAAAGTATTGCATCTTTTTATAAGCCTCTGACTGATAATTCTCTTTAAAGTGCTGATCAACTTGAGCAATTGGGACTCCACACAGTGACATCCCCACTGAGCAAAGATTAACAGAACTTTTGAGAAGCAGCTTCTGGCATAGTTCCATGAAGGCCATGAAATAATGGCACAATGCTTCCTTCAGTTTAAACTGTTTATCTTGGCTGCACAAAATAATTCCACGAGGTACATGGGGCCATCTTTTCTGATTTAGGGATGCAGCCTTCAGAAGAAGAAAGCTCAAAGAGAAGCGAGTTTGGACTCAGGCAGCCATTCTTGCAACAAATGTTCGTGTTATTGTCCTCAAAGGGGTTTCATAAGCTCTTGCCCTACATCCTTCCTTTGAAAACTCCTTGTCTTGCTTGGGGTGTGTTAGCACAGCAGTGTGCTGGGAATGGGATTCTGTCATGTTTCACCCACACTCCTCCAAAGAGGGGGAAAAAATAAAAATCCCCACACTAAACTGATAGAAACTGGAACACACTGGGCTCTCAAAAATCACTACAAGGAGGTGAGATAAGCAAGGTTTCATTGTCTCCTTTTTCTACCCAAACCCATTCATTGGTTAGAGACTCATTAACAGATGACATCTGAGCCAAAATTCTGCCCTCAGCCATTATCTCAAAGAGAAAATATGTCAAGAAGATTCATCTGGACAGCTTCTCCACAGGAACACGCAGGGCAGGATAAAGCATGCCCCACAGGAGACATCCAACAGAGCTTCTGCAGGTTTTCAGCAGTGTTTCACTCTGGATATGGAATTCCTTCAAGTGAATGCATCTCCAACCCCCTGAAGGTACAGCTTTGCAGGCCTATAACTACAAGGCTGGGAACATAATGAGCTCCCTGCAGACTTCTTCAGAACACATGCAGAGGGACGTGCAAAATATAAAGCAATATTGCTAATTAGGCAGGAAAAAAGCCCTGTAATTCTTGTCCCCCAAGCAGCTGGTCACTCCCCTTCCACTGAGGGTATCAGGGTGACCTTGTCCCTACAAAGCTTGGCCCTACTGTGGAAAATGCTTACATGGCTTTCTGAAACTCAACTTTTAGTGCTGCTGGGAGACCAGTGGGTTTTTTCAGGAACATTCTCTGCTATCTATACTATAGATGGGAGCTTTCCAACAAGTGGCCAGCTCCTTTATTGACAATTATATTGATTGTTTAATAGCAGAAAGAGAAAACAAAGATAAACTACAGTCACACATGTAGCTGTTTCCTTTGGCACATTGATTAGGGAGTGGTGAAGTCATCAATGGCAGTCAATCTATAAAATCAAGTTACTACTACAATCCCCAATGATCATCTCTTTCCTGGAACTCTTTGCATTTTATACTTTAACATACCTTGTGCTGTTAATATTACCTTTAATAAATGAGGTTTAGTTCAAGCCATCCTAAATCTCATGTTGAAATATAAATCCAGAAAGAATTATTAAAACAGAGAGTGACCATCTATAATTGAATAACATCTGTGATGAAAGACTAGGCAGGAAATAATAACCCATCATAAATGCAATTTAATTGTGGTAAAACATTGAGAGCTCCCTGGAAGTTTTCAGGGAAAACAGTTTCTCTGGAAATATCAATGCAATAAAGCCCAAGCTTCCCACAGAAACAAAGATCTCGTGAGATGCATTGTGCATTAAAATCCTGTCACAATAGCCCAACTAGATGTTTCTAGAGGACTGGAATTTCCTTGCCTTTGTGTGGCAAGATTTCTCCTGCATTAAATGGCAGAGTTGCCAGCACCCAGCTACTCTGGACCAGGAAGCAGTACATCTGTCCTGGCTCAGCTATCTTTACTCATTATCATGGTCTGGAAGCTGGGCATCATTTAAAACCTTGGATTTAGTATGACTTGGAATAGGACATCTTTTAAACGCCAGCTTCTGCAGGCTTGAAATTATTTTGGAAATCAACTGCAACATGACTGCCATCGTGGCACGTTTCTCTGAGTATAGACATAAGTATGTTTTTGCCAATAAATACTTAAACAGAAAATAAAACATTTATAACTGAAGGGTAACGAAGTTATGTAGCTGAATAATAAGATTTAATGTTAAACTTGCTCAGAAATTTGAAAGCCTGTTACTTATTTCTCTGTGTTTCCTTGAGCAGTACACTCAGCAGTAGACTAACTCGGCAGCTGACTGCAAGAGGCTCATTTAAAGGAAGAAACATAGAGCCAAATCCAACAGAAAAGGGGGGAAAAAAAAATAGGGAGAGAAACATTGGGAAAGCAGCAGCAGAAATTCCTTCCCAATGCAAATTCTGGTATCAAAAGCCAGGCAAAGTCTCCCAGCTCCTGAAGCAAAAACAACCAAATGAGAACCACAAGACAAATGCTGGTGCTGCAGACGTTCTAAGCTGGAACACATCTCACAGGTAATTCGCTCTGAGAAATTTCTCTGCATATAACTTCTTTCACACATAATTAAGAGCTGTCAGGATTCAGGTAAAGAGTTGCTGGAAGTGGGATAGTAATTGCCATCTTCCACCAGGAATAGATGCAATAAATAGTAAAGATCTTTCACAAAACGGTACCTGCCTTGAGAACAGAGCCGCTGTCTCTGTCACCTTCCAAAAACACATGGAAATCTGCTATGGCAATTTAACTCAGAAACAAGGAAAAACTTTGCTGGATAGTGCTTTGCATATAAATGTGTATTGGAGCCAAAAGCTAGAGACTACAAAAGAGATTCAGACTAACTGAGCATTTTGTAGGGGTGGGTGAAGGTGCTGGTATAAAAAGCCTGGTGTCTCCCAGCAAAAGTCTTTCTCCACCTCTCATTTGCACCTCCTTTTTCACCAACATTTTTAAGGGACAAAACTGGTGAATTCTTTGTAAATAAGCTAGACTGCGTTTTTTAAAGTCAAAAAAAATCTACATGCAGCATTTTTCCTTAGTCCTTTTGTTCTTCCACCTGAAACACCCATGCATATATGCCCACCCGTGACCTAACACTATAAAGCGTCTGTTCTCCTCCCTTCCTACCTGACAGCAACACTCACAGTCCTGTGTAACATCACAGAAACCCTCAGAGGGCAGTTCCATTGTTATTCTGAAGAGAGGTATTTGGAGTAATGTGTTTCTCCTCTGAGAGCAGTATCTCCAGTGGAATTTCCACAGAAGCTGCTTAGCCCTGATGGGAATGCATATTCCTTACACCCTCCTTGTTCAGAGTGAAACTCCTCACTGCTTCTGAAGTCTCAGATATTAAACTGTTGTACAGAACCAGACAAAAGTTTTAAACTATTAAGATGTAATGCTTTGAAAGATGACCCATGAACCAAGACTTTAAACATGATTTTTGCCTACTACAGCTAAGTGGACGTTTATCAAATGCTGTAGAAGAGAAAAAGGAAAGTGATGAACACCTCATGCAGAACAATTGCATTTTCTCCTCTCTAACAAAGTAACATTCATCATCTCCTTCCTTCCCTGCCACATTCTCCTACTTTCTTCAAGTGATGCATTTGAAGTTGAACATTTTGCTTTACCATTTTATCTGTCAAACCACTCAAGAAAAATCAATCTACTGGAGCTCACGGATGTTTACGTCCATTTTCTTCCTTTCTTCTGCTCTTACCTGCCGTATTTACAGTGATTCCAACGACTACATTCTCTAAGTGATGTATCAGCAGAACTTAAAATCATTATCTTACATAATCAGTTATGATAACTATCTCATTGAACACAAAAAATTAAGTAAATAGCTTTCAAGGATGAATATCAAAAAATCGGAGGCAGCAGGAATTGCAATCATTAAACAAATGTGTTTCTTTGTTTTTATTTGTGTAAGTAAATTTTGATGAACATCCTAAGAAAGTCTTGCTAGTGATTTAACTTGTAAACCAATGTCATAGCTTTCCAATAACATTTAATGTCTTGCACTTGGGCTTAATACACAACACTCCCAAATTTTGGGGTGTGATATCTATTTTTTACAACTGATACTCTCTATGCAAATTTATGAATTGGCTGCTTCCTCTTGGGGGTGGAATGGAAGTGGTGAAGGCATTTCAAAACACCTTTAATGTGTGAGCAAATACATTAACTTCCAAACAGCACATGAACAATCTTTCTCTCTCCATGCTAACCCACCCCCATAACCTTCCCAAACTTTACTTGTTATCAAGGACCTTTCTCTCTGCCTTTATTTTCTCTGGCACAAAAGCGAAACTCTTTCCTTCTCCAATTCTGGCAGTTGCTAAACTACTGAACAAAAGAGTGCATGGCCAGTACTTCCAGCAGTTTTACTCCACTTGACGTGCTAAATGTCCAATAACTGGATATATTGGAGAAGGCAATTAAGACCAGCAAAAAAAAGCTGACTCCACTCCATAACAAAAAATGCAAAGATGCTCAGAATCACCCCAGGAGCTCATTTCTTAACTGACAAACTTGAACAGGGTCGTTCCCAGGTGGCTCAAAGAGCTGACTGATAATTCACCTAGAAGGAGGTCTTTCACCTTACTTAAAAGAGCAAAACTACTTAAATTGCAAGGCAAAAAGTTTTCTGTTTATTTGTTCAGTGGATTGACAAACTCTTTTGCATGAATTCAACTCTGGAAGGAATTTGAAGCAGCATGGCTGGGAAATAACCTCCTCTGGCAGCAGGAGGCAAGAGCAGCCTGCAGTCTCCTCACAGAGCGGTGCAGAGGCGCTAACGAGAGCAACACAGCCAAATGTCTTCAAAATGTAGAAGCAGCCACGAATAACAAGCCAACCCCAATATTCCAGGTACTGCAAATCACCTTGCTAGATTCAGGCAATGTCGGCAAAAGGATTGAATGGAATAATATTCTGTTCAAACATGCACAATTCACAAAACACAAGCTTCTTTTCACTTCCACCAATATCGAGGTTAATTTCTTCCAGCCCTGTTTCTGCCCCACATAACACTCTGTCACACATCCCTCCAGGTGCCTTTCACTGGCAAAGTGTATGAACATGGGACAGCCACGAGATAAAGGTTCACAGAGGTCTTATTCTTCAGGGTGGAATTCCCATGGCTGATATTCTTACTGTGATCTAGGATAGCCTTAAGTTAGAGCCATTTGGTTTTGCTGAGAAGTGGAAATTCTGCTGATCTTCCCCAAAAGATCCAATTAATTGTTGTGCAAAACTACTTCGAATGTATCAGAGATAATGCCAAGGACAGCAGCAAAGAGGCTAGAGTGGAGTTTTGAAACATTGTTCAGGGTTTTTTTGTTTCTTAAAGAACTGTTAATGGAACAAGCCTAAAATGCATCACATTCCCAACTAGCACTGGAGATGCTTCTGTTATAAGAATTTTTCATGCCATCTCTACACTACTGAAAGTTTTCTTTTCTGCTGAATAAGAATGGACTTGTTTTGGTGAGTTACCCAATTTACAGCTTTCCCTTATGGTCTTGTAGGGCACACACCTCAAATTATCAAAACTCACGTTAGCATTGAAAATCTATGTTGAGCTCTGGGGCTATTTTCAAGGCTTCTAAGATATAACATCAGGTACATTTTTTAAATTTTTGTTTCATAGTTGAGAATTTAAAAAAGAAAACCAAATTCAATTGGGAGTTAACTCAGTTAAATTTAGCTTGAAAGCTTTTTAGGATCTCTGTAGGGTCTCAATATTTCAATAGCTTTGTCTATAGAGCTTAGTACATGTATTAAAATAGTCCAAAATATTTAGTACCATTTTTAAAGAGTTCAGCTCTGCACAAAACATTCTTACCTGCTCTTCTATGTTGGTGTATAATTTTTCAATTTACTTTTAACTGTAGCATTCCCTTTTCCCCACTCCATACACCAAAATTACACTTTGTCCAAAGGTGGTTTGAGGTACGAGGAAGTTTGGTTGGATGTAAGTTCCTGTGAGAAGCCAGAAAACATGAATATAAAGAATAGAGAAGGAGTTTAATCTTAAACTACATTCATTGGGAAGGGGGAGAGAAAAGGGGAGGCATCATGTGAATGACTGGCTGCTTCCCATGCATCATTAACAGGTTCTGGTTCCTTATTAAAACATCTGGGAGTTGTCTTTAGTTTGTGTCTGCAGTCTGGAGAGATTATGTTCACCAGCACCTGCCAAAAACCCTCGTGTAGCAGAAGCCACAATTTATTAACAAACATAAAGGGAAGCACTGATGTGCAGAGCAGTTCTGCCACAGAAAACACTGGTTA
This sequence comes from Aphelocoma coerulescens, assembly GCF_041296385.1. Lineage (NCBI taxonomy): Eukaryota > Metazoa > Chordata > Aves > Passeriformes > Corvidae > Aphelocoma > Aphelocoma coerulescens. The sequence continues at coordinate 2,024,802 of NC_091018.1, read as the reverse complement.
AATGATGCAGGAAATTAAAGGAGGAAGGTAAGGAACAGATCCTGCAATGAATCTTGGCAGATCTCTTTGAGGAGAAGTCAACGTGCTTCACATCCAGGCATCAGGAGCTGCATGGACTCTCTTGGTATCTGTCCCAGCACCCTGCCAGAGTTTAGATGTGTCCTCACATTCTGGTCAGTTAGAGCAGAGTAGAGGACAACCAAAATAATCCCTGAGCAAACACCCAGGCCAAAAATAAACCCCAGAGTGGTACCACTACTTATTTTCCACAAGGAACCATATGGAAACAGAGGTCTGCTTTTCCTTCTCTAGCACTGAAACATTTCTTGGAGGAAGCTCTGGCTGTGCACTTCAAGTTATGAGCAAAAGGTAACTTATATAGATTTTTTTCTCCTACAAATCTTAACAGGTTTCTGCATTTTTTGAAAGGGGTGTTGACAGAATCCTCAAATGGGTTATAGTGCCAAAGAAAAAAAAGGGAACTGTGATCTTTTATTGAAGAACTGAAAGCCTAAATTCAAAGACAATTCCAGCTTTAAAGAACTATAATGCAGGAGATGTAATTTTCACCTGTCAAGGTGTATTTCCTTTTTTGAAGCCCTGCTTGGTTTATTCTGACTGGCTGCAGAGCAGAGTACAGAGTTTGATGCTCCAATATGTCTCAATGAACCAAAAAATTTGCTAGATCTAGTCAATAAATGTATTTCTGTAGTGTTTGAAATCCTGCCCTATACTTAGGTCTTTTATGATCAAATACCTGACTTGTCCAACTCCATATGCAAGAACATCTCTGCAAGACAGCCATTCAAATCAAGTTTTCCTTTAAAGAACTGAGAGAAACGTACTTTTAGGATGAAGTCCAAGTTCCAGGAACATCAACACCCTTCTTTGGCCTGCCTAGCAATGGCTACCAAGTTAAATTGGCGAAACATTTATCAGATAGGTGCAGCAACACAAATTCACCTCAAAATCACCTCCCAAAAGACCCACCAGGAAATTGCACTCCTGTAACAGCCACAGAGGAAGCACATGTGTATAGATTGCATACACAGAGCTCTGGAGGAGGCTTAAAATGGAGACAATTTGTTCCTTGTGGAACAATGGCAAGGCATAGCTTTCATTACCTTTTTAAAATAAGAAGCTAGACAAGTAAGAAGAAATTAAATATCTGAAGCAATAACAGGACTGTATAGAGGGGGGGAAAGTGACTTATTACCACATTACCATTTGGAGAGACATCTGTACTTTGCTTCCAGAACTCCTGAGGATTCTTAATTGATAAATTTCCGTACCACAGTTCAAAGCTCACGTGCCTAAATCACCGGTTACAGACTTTAGGACTAAAAGTCATAAATGCTGGCTTGGACATATGTGTCTTTGGGTTATCTTCTTTGGGATTTTGATATTTGGATTCAAATGTTACCACCACCATGCCAAATGCCTCTGATCAACATAAAGCTAATTATACGCTGCTATTAAACAAGATTATATTAGACACTGACAGTTGGAAAGGCCTAATGACCAGATGGATAGAAAAATAAGAAATCAAGCCATGTTGTTCTATAATAAATTTGCCAGAATTTTTATAGGCATTTTTATCATCAGCTTCATTATTTCATGCTGCCATTATAAAAAACACCAAACCAACAAACAAACAAAAACCCAAAATCCAAACCCCAAGCACAAGTGGAAAACATCAAGACAGAAAATGCAATTAAGCTTATACTGTCAGCATAATCCATCATTAATCATGCAGGTCAGTACTGTTCAAAAGGTGAAGATTTTTCTGAATATCCAGCACGAGTTTGCAAACCACAGATGTGCATTCAATGCTAAAATGATGGGACAGAAGAGTGGAACAGAACAAAGATGCATCTGTGGCATGTGTGCAAATCCTCAGAGAGGGGGCACTGAGACTGGAGCTGTTCCCATCACAGAGAATCGTTTATTTCCCCCAAGTCCCTCAGGGCTGGGATGACCAAGGTGAATAACTGGCAGCACCGTGGAGGAGCTTGTGCCACAAGGAGTCCTAAGTGTTGGTGAAAGGGAACCCTCCCAAAGAGAAAGATAATTAAGAATCAACTCAACTTCTCTCACCAGCTGAACCAAATCTATCTAAATTTTAACATCCTGAGCATGCTTTATCTCCACACCTTATCGCTGAACCATCGAGTTCCAGAATAAGAAAAGTTGAAAGGAACCTTTGGAAGTCATTTAGTCCAACTCTGGACTCAAAGGAGAGACAAATTAAAGGTTACTGCCCAGATGCTTAAGTGATTTTGCAATTCATAGAGTGTGATTCACACATTTCAGTCAAACAGGTGTATTTGAATATCTTAAGAGAAGTCAAAAAAGAAAAGGCAAAACCTAAATTCCCCCTTTCAGACAGTAATAAGTCATTTGAACAAGTAAAATTTTAACTCTTTGCCCTACCTTTTGAAGTAAAACCAATACCTAGCCTACCAGTAAAAAACATAAACCACTTTGGCAATACTGCAACCCCAGGCATAGGATGAGGAAGGAGGGTTTTTTCCCCATAATTTAAGAAGCTCAAAAGCTGAAAGCCTAGGCTAGCCCAAAGCTCAAATAAGATATAGTGTAAGAAAGAGATAAAATAAGCTTTTAATGCAAAGAATATACCAGATAACAGCATGTTTCCTGAAGGACAGGTTTTTTCTAGCCGAGAAGCTTGGTTCTCATATTTTACATTCTTTCTCTGTCCGGTCAGTGGCACTTTCTACATTTGTGAATCAGAGATCAAAATCACCGTGACCTGTGTAAACTCAACCTTTAGACCCCTTTTTAGAATTCTGCAGTCAAACCTCTCATAGGTACATCAACAAAAAAACTCATCCACAGAAAGCCTCCACCTCACCTCAGTTCAATTTTTTCCCATGATGGAACAAAGACTCCCCCACCCCCCTGCTCTTATCACCATCAATACTATGCATAATCTCTAGTACTTTGTATTATACTCACAATAAGCTGTGTTAGAGATTGATTAATAATCGAAGCAGAGTTGAGGTGTTTAATCAATCTGAACAACAGATTATTGCTTTGTGTACCACAAAGAAAGACAGATTATCCTTTTATTATTGATTAGAGTAGCAACGCTCCTGCCAGCTCTATTGCCTTTATTTCTACATATTTTTGCTCAGCAAGTTTTCAACTTGCACCAGTCTTAAAGACACAAGAAAAAACCCCCATTTGTTGGAGCTTTATATATATTGAGCAGCTTTCTACCATAATCCCCCCGCTTTTCTTGGATGATACAGTAGGTGGACCACACATCAGCCTATTTACAGTGCCTTCTTCCCTCACAGCAAAGGCACTGAGGATACTCACACCTTCCACAGACTCTTCCATCTTCTCTGTTCAGCTAAGATTGCTTCCATCTTTGCTCCTAACACACCTCCAGAAAAGTGGTTATAACCTACAGGCAAGCACCCAAGTTGCATCATTTTCCAAAAGGGTGGCTTGGCACTGGACTGCACAGATGGGAGAAGTGCTACAGAAGAATAATCAAAAGAATTAATGCAAGATGAAAACCAGCTTGAGTTGGGCAGAGATAAACAAAATCACCAACACCAATTGCTCAAAATGTTCAAATACCAACAGATATAAAAGTCTTTACAGCCTTTAGATTGAAATTACTGTTAAAAAAAACTTCAAAATGTAGGAAAAACTCCCATCAAGGTGAAAGGAGAAAAAGGAGAGGCTCACTTCTATGCCCACAGAACAAGACTAATTTGGTGACTTTTCCCAGCTGCCAGGGAGGTGAATTAGAAGTAGGTAATTATTCACTGTAAGTTAGTGAAGGACTGCATCACGCCACTGTAATGAAATAGTTTCCAGCACTGCATTGAGATTTTTAAGCAGAGATAGAGATTTAAGAGAGAGTTCAATGGATTAGATGACCTCCTCCTTCAGCCCTGTTTTTTTCTCATTGTGTAAATGCTTTCAAATAAATTATTTATTTACAGGCATTGAGCTAGAGATAGGATTTGTTTATTCTCAGATTTACCAGACTCAAATCAATTTCATATGAAACTTTTGTGTTAAGAATTTGCTCTTTAACCTTAACTTGAAGGAGAAAACTATTATTCTCTGCTCAAAATCTCTGAATGATGAGCCAAGATGCTAATGCAAAACTGAGACAACAGTGCCAGTGTGATTTTTCATTGTTGTGACTGGAGACCTTTTGCTGTGTTGACATCAGCACACAAACACTGCAGTCTTTAAAACTGCAACATCTCCTTTCCAACTGAGCTCCCACTTGCCACTCTAAAAACATCATTCTTCATCATTCTCTAGGGAGCTAAAGAAATACACTGGTTTAATCCTACCTATCTGCATGGTGTCCATCTGCTTTCAGAGACCTTGGCCATTTGTGAGTGCTCTGTGGGGATTCATCACTCCTGAGGTGCAGCTTCAGCCCAAGTAACACAGAGCCCTCCTCATGGCCTGACTTTCCCTCTGCAATTACAGCCCCAAGGTGTAATTAATTTAAAAGACCACAATACTTATGGATTAAACAACACAGCACTAAAGAACTGATACATCAATAAATAATAAGGCAGCTACTAAACCCACAGCTGGTATTAATGCAGAATTCTGTCATGTAGTGCACTGCTACCCACAATTATGAAGTCATTATGTATCATTCTTACATATGATGAATCACTGAATCAACAAGGTTCAAACATCTGGTCCAACCATAACCCAGCACCACCACAATCACCCCTGAAATACAACCCCATATCCAGATGCCTGAGCACCTCCAGAGACAGTGGCTCCACCACCTCCCCAGCTCATTCCAGTGCCTGACCACTCTTTCAGTGATTGTTTTGGGTTTTTTTTTTAATATCTAATTTAAACCTCCCCTGGTGCAACATGAGGCAACTTCCTCTCGTCCTTTACTTTGATACCCAGCAGAAGAGACCAACCCCCACCTCCCTACAACCTCCTTTCAGGGAGTTGAAGAGACACACAACTACTATGAAGTTAAATCCTGTCACTCCTTGGATGTTGTTCACAGCTGGGACATCTTGAGCATGTTTCCCTTGAGTGTCAGAAAATTCAGCAATAGAGAACTGACAACTGTTGGTGATAAAACAGGAGATAAAACAGGAGACCAGAATAAACTCCTGGTTGAGTTGCTTAACCAACTTGAGACTCAGGCCAAGCCTCAGTCCTTCCCTAGCCAAGACAAAGCCCCTGCACTCTCTGCACTAAAGCTCTGGCGAGAGCAATGCCATCAAACACCTCAGAGCACAGGCTGCTGCTGGGGAGCACAAGAGCAAAGGGTCCCTGTTCCAACCAGGAGCACTGAGGTGCCAGGCAGGCACTGCTGCTGCTCCCAGGGAAGGCTCAGGGAGCTGCAGTAGCAGCCAGAGCTCTGGGAATAAGGGGATAGTCCCAGAAGCTCTCACTCTGGGCAGAGCATCAACATGGGAATTTCCCTCTCAGCAGGTTTTCCTCCTTCTCTTGCATTTCTCTACCATGCTTTGCTATCTCAACCTGCTCACTTCCACAGCAGGGTTTTAGGCACCTCCTGCAACAACCAAATTCTTCCTGCACTGCTGAAAATCCTTGCAAATGTCACACCAAACTAAAGTAAAGCAGTTTTGAAAGGAGCCACATCTTCTAATGAGACAGAAGCTGAAGCACATTCTTTGCCAAGAACATTGTAGTTAAAGGATTATGTATTAAGTTGGCCAAAAACCCTAAGAATGCTTCAAACCATTTGTAACAGAGAAAAGTATTCCCACCCAGGACATTTCTTTATTTATTTCATCATTCTGCCAAAGCACACCCTGAGGAATTTCTCTCTTCTCTCCATTCTGGTTCAAACCTATCATGCAGTGAGGCCAGGCTCTCCCTGTAGACAGTGTCTTTTCTCTTAGAAGAGAAAATGATTCCTCTTAAGTTGCTGTTTGTGCAATGCCTAGTTAGTTTCAGATTCCTTTTATTTAAAATTCACCTCCGATATCTGACACTGCCATTCATTAGATATCAATTTGTCCACTTCCTATTCTTGAGCAGCAGATGGATTCATGTTAAATGGACCAAACCAGTACAGTTTGTCCTGAGTGCCTGTGTTACATTCCAAGGACATAGGGGCAGGCCTCCAGGGCTACAGCTGCTCCAGGGAAACAGCTGAACAGCAAGATGCCAGAAACCCTCTCATTTCTGCTTTCTTCTGCTGGGAAAGAAAGCCACAACGTGGAGCTGAGAACCTGCAGCCTGGGAAGGGACCATGCCTTCCCCTTCCTGGGAAAGGTAGGGTAAAGCACACAGCTCTCAGCAGGGACAAGGACAATTCCCTGTGACTACACCAGGTTCTGTGGAGTCTGCTGCTATTTCTAAAATGAAAAAGTTGATTGGAAACAGGCTTGGAGCAAGGACCTGTCCTGGAAGGATGCAAGAGAAGAAGCAGAACACAGAGAAAGATTTGTTGTGCTCTCTCTCATGTATATTTTGAAGATCTGAAAGAAAAGGAAAGAGCTGAACAGACACATCTCAAAGTTCTGCCTGTGTGGGCATTACCAGGATTAAATAGTGACAACAGCACTATCTCTATGCTTCTAATGCAAGGTTACAGATATAGATTGGTTTTATTCAGCGTTATACCTAAATATGGAGAAATTGATAAAGTGTTTATGGCAAAGGACGATATTTTGAACACTGTCCCTCTAGATTGACTGCAGTGACTCCGACTCAGCTGTCATTTGTCACTAACCCAATTGACCAGACCAATTTATCAATTACTTGTTATAGCTATTTGTTCCCCACTGTCCAAGGAAGATAGGTTTGACTTGCACATTTTTCTCCCCATCCCTCCAACTATTGCAAGAGCTACAGTTGTGATAGTGCTTACACACCATTCAATTGACCAAGCCATGCAAAACTCTAGTTTAATCATGTTGCTCAAAGCAATTAAAACAGTGAAACAGAAAGTTTTTATATGTATATTAAGAAATGAGGCCACAAAAGATGTATTTTCTATGTGTAGTTTTTCTACACAATAAGCAATATTTTCCTGACAGATCTTTATACCAATGATGCTGCTAATTCTGGATGTTTTCTGAAATATTAATATGAATCTGTGGGTCAGAATTAGTTTATATTTTCTAGTAATCTCATACTGTAAAGGAGTTGTCTGGTTCACTAATAACTGCTGGGTGGGGTCAGGGAGGGAGGAGTTCCCATTCATCACATGAATATTTCTCTGCAATGGTGGAACTGGTAAAAGGCTACAGAGGTGGCATCACTGACAAGCACCACAGACTCCTGATGCAGAAAGGTTTATGTATGACCCTGCTTTGGGCACAGAAAATTTTGATTCTATTATCATTTTAATCTGGACTATTGTAGGGGTCTTCGCCTAGAGGTGGTGCAGTATTGAAGCACTAGTTGTAAAGCTGAATTAAGATTTATTTCATAATTAATGTATGAAGACAATTTTTAGCCTTGTATAAGGTCAAGAATGCTCAATGTCCAGTAACTTGAATAACAAACACAACTTGTAAACAATGGAATTTTCTGCTCCCAGAACTTCAATTGGCCAAGCCCTCTCACTGAGCAACTGTAAAACTATTGGCATCCTTTTGGAAATTTGAATTGGTTATCTTCTCCCAGTGTTGGTCTAATTCTGCTTTTTATGTGATTTAGCTTTTCTTTTTGTCTTTTCTCTAGGGCTCCAACCTCTAACAATCACCTTTACACCCACTCTTTTCCTTCAGCAGCCACAATTTTCACCTGTGGCTCTGTTTATTGGCAGGTTTAGGAATCTGTGTGGAAAGCATTTTGCAGACAAAAGCAGTCATCACTCCAGATCAACTGGAAGCTGCATGGATTTAGTTAGCACAATAGTGAAATCAAGTCAATAAACCTCCTGAAAGGCATGCTAACATTAAATCAAATTCTGTTCCATATTGCCACAGCTTCTGCCTGGCTCAGGGCTGGCCTGGCAGACATTCCTGTCTGCCTGGAAAATGCAGGAGGAACAGATTTATCTGCTGTTCACTATCTGCAACCATCACCAGAAGCTAGTGGTAACAGACTTGCAAGACCAAAAAATTTAACGACTGACAAAAGAAAAAATTTCTTAAAACAGTTACTTAAAATATACATTTCTTCCTATCAGGGGTGTGTTCTCACTACCACTCTCACTTGTACGAGGAGAGCACTCTGGAAGCAGATCTCCTGCTCAGAGCAGAGCTCTCTGCTGACACACGGTCCTCAGCACCAGGGGCAGCTCTGCACGCTGACTCTGGCCGCTGGCTAAGTGAGACAGGCATTTGTTCTCGGGAGGCTCAACACTCACCTCTCAGAGCCCCCAGGAAAAAGAGTCTGGTTAATGGTGTGTTCCGTGCCTTGGCAATTTGTTTCCATTATATATTTGGACAAAGACCTTTGAGCAGCAGTATTGGAAGATGTGGGAAGGGGAAAAAAAAAAAAAAAGCTGTGTAAAAAGGAGGTGGCGTTTCCAGTTGCCATAATCCTTTCAAATGCCTGAAGAGTTTGGGGTTTTTTCTGTACCAGGGAATATTTTTGTACAAGCTTAATTGGAGAGCTTGAGAGAAAGGAGAACATGAACTGATAGTGAAACAATGCCCACATCTCATCTGTGGGTTCAAGTCATTGAACTCTAAGGTGAATTTCCAACTCACCCTGAAACATTAAGAGTGCCCCATTTCCTTACACTCTACCAGAGAAATAGGCTCTCAATTTAAGCTCGGATCTACTATAGAGCAGTAAAAGCTTAAAAATATCTAATAAATTCAGGAGATACAAAAATCATACTCCAGGTCTTTATTAAATCAGGAGAAATTCTAGAGAAATGTTACTGTAAGTGAGAACATGTGCTTATTTACCTGCTAGTTTTTTGTTCTCTTGACCCCTTTTCTCTCTCCAAATCAAACCAAGCTTCAGAAGAGCCTCTTGAAAGAGCTACTGAAAAAAAAAAATTATCATTCTTTATGTGGTCAATAAAGTCACTGCACAGAGCAGACACACAAATGGAAGCAAAATTCCCACAGAAATGTCCTTTCAACAGAAAGCAAGCTCAGAAAAATAACACTCTGTGTGGGCAGGAAGATTGACTTTTTAAGGTCCTTACAGAAGGGAAAGGATAAAAAAATAACTTGTGATGCCAATGATGTTTTGTGTATGAATATTTTCAACATTTCTCATGCAGCTCCAAGGGGTGTTAGCCTCAGGACTTGCATGCCAGGGATAATGGTAGAAAAGGCAGCACAATACAGCAAAGTGCTGCAGAGCTGAAGAGCAGATTTTGGCCAGTAACAACTGCAAGTACATCAGCAAAAAATGGAGGCCAAATTTCAGCCCAAGTGACCACTGTGTGCATGTTTTATTTTGAGGCCCCATTCCCACCTATCAACCCTTTTACTGTGCAGTACAGGTAAGGTCAGACCCAGTCATGTGGATGCAACTGATGTCCCCACTTACCAAGCACAAATGGTGATGTTTTATCACCCAAGAAACCAGTTCTAAATCAGCTGCCTACAGCAAATCCTGAGGAAAGATAAAATATAGCCTGTGTGGTGATGGTGGTGGGAAGGTCTTTCACAGCACATCTTTTCCCTCTCTGCCTATCATAACACCAGCATAAAAATGAAAAGAACAAACCTTTCTCATGAGGTTTTAGAATATCTTTTGCTGAGGCAACACCTCAAACACTTCCCCATCTCACAGTTTCAAGAAGTCCAGTGCTGTGGGATGCACAGGTTGCAGTTCCACCAAACCTGCCAGCACTGGAGAGGAATTTAAAAGCTCTGGGCAAATAGATGCAGCACAGTAAGACAGAGCTGGAAGCATTTCACAAACTTTGTGTGCCAGAATGCCAACGTCAGCTCCCTGGCACACGGAACAGCATCACCATTACCAGAGTGGCTGTGTGGGGACCACAGCGGGGTCACTGCTCCTGCCTGGGTGTGACACACAGCAGCACCCAGAGCCTCGTGTTCCCTGCCTGCCTCACCCACTGCTGCACAAAGAAAGCTGCACCACACATTCTGTACTCATCCCAGCCAGTGCCACGGTGTCACTCGGCACTCGCAGAGCAGGAGGTGAAATGACACCATCTGCGAGGCAAAATAAACGGGGAATGAGTCACAGCATCCCTGAGAAAATGGCCCAGCCCTGGAGCTGGAGAGAGAGCCTGGAGGAAAGGCAGCCAGAGAGACACAGCACCAGTGATTCCCTCCTAAGACACAGAAAAACAGAGTTTGTTATGTCCTTCAGAAACGTCACTTGACAAACCTGCTATGCACACCTGCGCTTTTAGGGGGGTTTTATTCTTTCTGCTAAACACCTGCACATTTAGGACTATTTGTGCCTGAAGGCCCAGTAGTGGCAGGGCCAAGGATATCTTTGAAAAAATTAAAATATCATTAAACTAATTCCAATTTGTGTGAACATTCACTGAGTAGAATTTAATTGATTCCCAAATATACAATGAGCAGGTGACAAATCAAAGCCTGCAACAAGCAGGCTTTCAGCATCTGAATTTTAGTTTAGGAAATACCATGTCCAAAGTCAAAAATCTAGCATGATGTCCATACTCAGAGGTGTCCAAGTCAAAAACAAACCCCCCAAAAAACAAACAAACAAACAAAAAACACCCACAAAAAAAAAAAAAAAAAAAAAAAAAAAAAAAAAAAAAGAAGTCTTGGAATTCTCTTTATCATTCTGCTCTTTTGAATATATCTGTTGTGTCTATTTTATACAATTTACAGCTATTCTATGCAACTTGCAGTAATTCCATCTATATTAGAAGCAATATAAGCCCTAGAATCCAGGTACACATTAGCTTTTAAAAGTGTGAAAGCAGCACACTTTCCCATTAATATTTTTTTATTTATATAAACAAATGTTTCATGATACCCAACAACATCTGGTATAAAACATGGTTCATTATGATGGAGGAAAGTGTGTGTTTTCTTCATTAACTCAACTAAAACCATGCTGCCAAATAGGCTTCAGCTTGACCACAGATGCTGATCTGGCAAGGGGCTGATCCCATCTTTGTTTGGATGAAGAAAGTTGCATTTTTGACCTCCAATTCCCAGGCACTCCAGAACTCTTAATTTCTCACTCTAACAATCTCTGATGCACATATTCCCAACAGAAAATAACACATAAGGCTTTTTAAGGATACTACTGGTGTAGTAACACACAGTTCTTAGGTCAGAGGTAACTGCAATTTGAATTATATTGAGTTAAGCTGCTAAAGGAGACATCAGTAACAGATGGTGATTTCTAAAGGTGAGGGTTTAAATTCCTGAATCATTCATCACCAGCAAGCTGTAAAAAATAATAATTGTGAACTACAGCATGTTTTAGTAAAATCTTACCACCAGCTCAGCAGACAAAAGTTTGCATGAATGCTCCTCAGTGATGCACACACACATTCCCATCAGGTGGGCAGGGACTGTAAAATCAATTCCTGCTTGTTGCACAGATATTTGATGAGTCGCCCAATACCCCGAACATGGATCAGATTGCACTGCTTGATGTTGTAAAGATATTTCTTCTCTCCTTTCTGTCAGATGGCATTATTGATTCAGTTCACCCAATTCTCACAGAAGCACTGAAGAAGTGCTTCCATCCACCTGTGCCAGTTGAGCTCCAGCCTGCAGCTGGAGATCTCTAAAAGATACAAATCCATGGTTCTATCAGGACAATGAGAAGATGACTGAAAAGTAAATAACCTGTTTGTTGGCTTTAACAAGATTTAATGGCACACACTTAACTTCCATGTCTGATTATAAGGAGCTGGAGACCACAACTATTTTTCTTTTTTGATTCTTATATCTAATCATTTCAAATAATGGAGCTACAGGTTCTACATATCTGAATGATTTGGTCACCTGTGATAAAGTCACCACAGTTGTAAGAGCTGCTGATCCTCTGCTAGACCTTCAGCCAGGAGTGTTCCACATGCCAAACACAGTGCCCCTGGAGGGGACACGGGTGACCTCGGCCAGGGCAGTGTGGAACACACCCAGAGCAGCAGGAGCACCGTGCCTGCTCTCCCTCCACAGCACAATTCCCTCTCCCAGTCACTGCTCCCACCTTGCTGCCCTCCTCCACCCCAATCTGAGTTAATGATTTCCCAAGCAGATGGTTGATGGTAGGTAGATAAATTATAGCCAGCAGGAAGCTTGGCATCACTGCCATGATGAAAAACTGGATCCTCAGGAATCAACATTATGTATAACTTTACACTGCATCTAAAAAAAACCCCGATATTTCGGAGATTTGCTTTACAAAGCAAGCTAACAGTTTCCTTTCTTATGCCTGAAGCTTTGCAATCACTCTGTTTCTGAACTGTATTTTTTCATTAGTCTTATGCTTCCAAATATAATCTATTATTTGGCAGCAAAGGCAGCAAAACATTTGTTCCCTCTCAGTACAGCTGCAACCAATTGGATTTTAAAAAATGGTATTGGCTATCCAGCAGTCCTCTATCATGTTGATTTTTCCATGGAAACAGTGTTATATTTTTTTCCTTTGGGGGGTGGGTGGTGCTGGGAACAGGATGCAGAAATGCATTTCCAGTGTTCTCTGCTCTTCTCGTTCTCATCCCTCCACACACCAGTCAAAGAGATCACACCAGACTCCCCAGCTGCATACTGGGAACTTGGAACTTTTTTAAAGTATATTTGTATAAAAACAAATTTTCATCTTTTCATTCTCAGGCATGCAAGCATAAAAAAGTCCAGTATCTGTCTTTATACCCAAGGAGGACACTTGACACACCTCAGAACTACCCAACCACCTGGTGCATGTAGCCTTAAAACTGTAACTCCTGAACACATTGGGATACCTACTATGCCAAAGTCATGTTTTATTTCAAATTAAGATCTTATTATCAGGTATTACTGAGTAAAATGAAAAAAAAAAAAAAAAACAAACCAAACAAACAACAACAACAACAACCTAAAAATCCAGAATTGGTAGGTAGCAGATATGGGGACAAGCCCTCATCTGACCCCCCCAGTTAAGACATTTGCAGGGCTGGAGGCAGGGGAAGTGGGAAGGGAATTCTTCCCTTTCAAAATTGCAGTTTACCTCTGCAAAACACAAGGAAAATAACACAAGATATAACTGTGGAGAGAATCAAACACAAGCACATTGATTGAGCTGAGAGTTTCAGAGCAGTAGGACTCATTTATCAAATACAAAAGTTGACTTCTGTTTTAAGGCTGAATTAGGAAGGGAAAAAAGAAAACCCACACAAAACCACATGAACCCAGTGCAATCACTGCTTGGTAAGAAGAGTTTATCCCACAAGTGTGGAACAAACCAGGAATGCTGTTGTTGGCCTTTGACCTCTCACAAACATTGACTTGATAAACTCACTGGTTTTCTGAAAATTTTGTGAGGTTTCCTAGACACAAGCCCAGTATATTAGAATGAGTTCCATGATTTATGCAGGATGTGGGAGAGAGACTATGATGCTAAATGAAGTTGTGTTCTGCTGCTTAAAATCCAGCTCAGTAACTGTCATTGATTCTTCTGTTTGACTTCATCAATATTTAAGCTACTCAACTTTGACAAACGTTTCATAATGTAGTTTCTGGTAATTGTTCTCTTTATCTATAATAAATTTTCCTATATATTAAGTTTAATGAGCTATCCAAAGTACTCCCACCAGCTCAAAAACTCTAACACAAGCAGGATTTGACAATATGATTATTTATCAGCCAGTGGGATAAAGAATTAATCTTTAAATGTGTGTTATCATTTTGAGGATTTAAAGACAAAAGGAAGGTAAAATAAATAATTAGAACAATATAAAAGAACAGACACAGATCAGAGGAAATACTCTCAGGACATCAATGAGTAATTTATCAAAGTAGCACATAATAAATGAAACTCAAGTCATAAGAGTGCCAGAGCAGTCTCCCTCTTAAATTCGTAACCAGTACAGTTCTGCAAGGCATCTATGCAAAAAAAGGGCATTGGAATAAGGGGACAAATTCCCCTGGGCCTTCCCCCATCTGCTGTCCCGCAAAGCCAAAATAAATTTTTGCTGCTGTTATCTCCTGTTAGTACTGCAAGTCAACAGAGACTTTGTCTTCTTGTGAAAGTACAAAGATTTTCTAAATTTCAACCAGTTGGTCCAGGACCAGCAGGCTAAAGCCATCAGTTTGGCATTAATGCAACTAAAACTTATCTTTGCTTGACAAGAGTTTGACAAGATTATGTATCAGTCATTCCCTTTTCAATCAAGGCAACTGAAAGAATATTTAAAAAAAAAAAAATCATCAAAATCATCTCAGCACTCCAGATATAGTTATTTTAGTGGATGACCCTGTGAAAAGAAGCCTATAGCAACATCTCTAAAGTCACTTTGAGGAGCACAAGATGATGTCAGATTTCATCTTTACTGAAGCAAGTGTGACTCACAGCAGATGCCTCATAACCAAGTCTTGGCACAGCACTGCTGGATCCATATGTATCCTATGACTGGCTCAAAGCTTTTGAAGTATGGAAAACACAAGGTAGAATTCATCATCATCATCCTACTTTGGAATAAATTGTCAAGGCTTGAAGAGCTTTCTTTGCCTTAGACTCTACAGCAGTGTGACAGAACCACAGGACGGTGTTTCACTAAAACTAAGTAATTCTACTGTTTGACAACTTCATATGGTTAAGAATATACAGTTACAACCTTTTCCCTGGTCTCTTTTCTTCAATTCCCATTTTTTGATAGCTCTGTGTCATGAAGTATTGCTCAAAATTATTGTCTAATTTGCACAATTCAAACACTCTGCTTTTTGACCTTGCTTCATGCTCCACAGTAGGAACACACTTTCATTCCCAATAATCATGCTGTGTTTATATTCTGAAGTGACAGAACTCAAACATTCACAAATGGCAATCAAATCCTTACTGAGTTTTTGAAAAAATGTCTTATTTTCTAATGACTTTCTCTACTTTGCTTGCAGTCCCCGTCCTTCACCCCCCTCCCCAGCAGCACACAAACTCTTGTGCCCCATCTCCCAGGACAGCATCAGGTACACAATGAGGTGACAGTGCCCAGGCAATTTTCCTGCCCCAACTTGTAGCCAACAAGGTCATAAGTGAATGTTACTGAACAAGTAACCAGGCACTTCTTCATTCCAGGCCCTCCAAAATAAATCAAATCCATCCCATGCACAGTTTCTACAGAAAACCAACGTGGCCCCAGTACTGGGGATGCCTCCAGCACCCTCATTTTTGGACTTGCCCAGTACAAAAATTCCTTGTAGCTCTCACTGCTGACACTTGGTTTGCAATCTCAGCTGTGGCTTTTATCGAGTAACAAGCTCCTGTTGTTCATTTACACTTCTATTTTATATCTGCAGACTTAATAGAAGCAAATTACCTACTGTACAAATTTACCTGCCATAACAGAATCCCAGAATGGCTTGGCTTGGAAGGGGCCTTAAAGACCATCTTGTCACCTACAAAAATCAGCAGAAAACAAGGTAAGAAACATCATGTTTACACAACCACCAGTCTTGTGCTCTCTATTACTACAGATTGCCTTGCCTTCAAGTTTTTTCCAATACAAATACTTGAATGAGTATTAGAATATGAAATTCAGCCACATTAGAAGAAAGAACATCCTGACTGATCTTCCTGCAAAGACGTGGATGTTCTAGAGACCTCCACACTGTGCCCAGAGGGATAATTAATTCTCAGAACATTTATAACAAACAAGAGATGTTTAAAAATAAATAAACAAGGATAAAAGTGGGTTCCAAGTAAAATCTTCCCTACTGGTATCTTATAATTTGCACATCTATGGGGCACTTCTGAAGAAATGTTATTTTAGAAACATAGGTTAGCTATAGAAAGATCCATTTAAATTACAATTAAAATTCTGTTAGAACAGTTCAAGGACCAGATTAACCACTGTTAATTCATACTTTTTTCCAGATTGTTGCATGAAAGTTCACGTAAGTGTTATTGAACTTGAGTTAAAATAGTAGTAGTTTAATAATTTACCTTATTTCAGTAGGGAAGAAATCATTTTTGATAAAGCACCAACTTACAGAAATTTAAGCTACTCGTAGCTGCAAGCAGTCACATGAATATATTCAAGCACATGATCAGTCTTCGTTGTATAACAAGCTCCACAGAGATTGTTATTAGTCACAGATAGTAATTCCCACTGTTACAGAAAATCTGTGCTCAAAATAGTACCTCCCAAGGAAAAATTTCATTGCAAAGGCAATAAGGCTTGGTATGACAATCCTCAAGGTGGGAAATTGGGAAGGAAAATTGAGAGCTTGCACAAAATCATCTGTCATTTAAAGAAAAGCAGCAAAGCAATCAGCTCTTCTAAATTATGTTGCAGATAACATACTACAGTAGGGGGAAAATACCTCTTGTGAACTACAGAAAAATGAGTATATTTACCTTTTTAAGTTAATTCAATTATGAAAGTATGGGTTTAAGCTCACTCAGAGCATTAATGGGCTCCAACTTTTGGCTCTGTAAAGTGAGAATTTGATTTTATCGCTTAAATGAAGGAAAATTTTAATGGGATACATTGGATGGATTTGGAAGGAAAATCAACATGTTAGATAGCAGATTCATCACTTCCTAGCAACAGGAACAACTTTAAGTGTGTAATCTTAGCTCCACCATGCTCCTACCCCTATGCTTTAATGTGCGAAATCTCATTAACACAACAACAACAAGCTTCCCGGGAAGGAAGAGGCACATTTAGTATTTGCTACAGAGGACCAAAAAGAATACAAACAAGAACATTCCATTGCTGATAATTTTAGCTTGCCTAACTGAAGCAAACAGATACAAAAATGTTTGATGGAGCTGTCATCAGTGGGCAGATGTTACTCTATTACAGAATACAGAGAGGCATCTTAGCTCTCAGTTTCCAAGGCAGGTCAAGACCAAATTCCTCAGACTTTCCACACTGAGTAGAACTAGGAAAGCAAATACAAGCATAAGAGAAGAGGAATTTACTTATTCATATGTTTTGTTCCTTTAAATCCAAGGAAATTATCTGGATATGTAACAAGGACATGAACCAAAGGAGAATATGTTCTCACCAGAAAGACTTAAATCTCTGCTATTACAATAGTGTCAAGCTGCATGTATGACCAGCTCACTTTCAGAGATCTCCACATGACCCATTAAGAAACGTTCTTCTGACAGAAAAGCAAGCAGCCACATACCAAGCTCAACACTACCAGAACAGCTGGCAAGCTCAAGGAATTGATGCACTGGGGTGATTTCTGAAATGTGATCATGTGCCCAGGACTGCACTGCAGGGCTCAGTTAAACAGTGCTTGGCTAAGCAAGGCCACTTCAGGAAAACACAGTGCTCACAGCACTTTTATCAAAACAAATATACCTCGAGCCAGTGATGCTTTTACCTGAACTGTTGTGGCAGCAGGCGCTGCATTAAAACACCCCAATGGCTGAGGTGCAGAGCATTATCCACGCTGCTGGCAGACCCAAATACTGCAAGTGGATCAACTGCATTTATCATTCGTGACTCTGGCCATGGGAAAAGGTGTCTCACACACCATAGATACCAGGGTATTTGCTGTATTAGTGCATTTAGTTCACAGGAGTGAGAACTCTACCTCCTGGTCACTCCCACCAGTGGACACATTTAAATCATTGAAAGTATTCAAGTATCTTAATCTGAATTCCTTTTGGATTAAATTAAGATAGACACACGGTGTGCTCAACTAACCCATCTGATGTACCCTCATTGCAGTAAGGTTTTTGAACCTACAGGATCCAGAACTAGTTTTAAGTAACTGTTGCCTTCCGCCCCCAAATGCAGGGACATCAACTGCAGTGCCTTACTGCACAGAG
Organism: Aphelocoma coerulescens; assembly: GCF_041296385.1. NCBI lineage: Eukaryota > Metazoa > Chordata > Aves > Passeriformes > Corvidae > Aphelocoma > Aphelocoma coerulescens. The sequence continues at coordinate 2,006,925 of NC_091018.1, read as the reverse complement.
CTATGCCTACTTCACCACAATAGCTGCTAATGGTCACAAAGTTTGATTGTCTCCTGGAATGTCTCCAGAATTGAATTTACTTGTTGAGAACCGTGGCACAATTTCTGAGGGGAAAAAAAAAAAAAAAAAAGAAAAAGCAAGGCTGTTTCAGCAGGCACAAAGCTCAGGATTTCAGGATTCAGCCATCTGGCTGGACCCCATCAGTACATTGCCAACTGATGCTAATAGAGTTAAAAGTAAGGAAAATGCTTGTGATTATTTTTTACTGTTACTTCCTTAGCAAAACATGACATCTTGCCACTTGAAGAAAAAAAAGTTAGCTAGGTTTTATCAGTAATGCAGAATTATTCATTCCTTTGGATTCAGAGTATTTGTTATGAGTTTCATCAAATGAACTTTTCTGAGATTCATCATGAGGATTTTTATTATGTTTACAGTTACTGAAATAGTTCAGTTTATTACTAGTGCTTGCTGTTGAAAGGCTGATATTTCAGTTTAACAGGTCTATCAGTTCTCAAGTTTGTAACACAAATATCAGAATATAATTTTAAGACTCATATTTTTGTACTTATTGGCTTTGCATAAGATTTTACAGCTTAAAAACAGTGTGATGTTTGAATCATGGACTGCATATTCAGAATGCACTTATAAAATATGAACATAAAATAAAATAAATGGGAGTATAACACTTTTTTTATTAGGAATCAGATAACTCTTTTACCCCAACCTCATTAATTATCTTGGGTAATACTACTTTAATCATTGGCAAAAAGATTTTCCAGTTGACTCTAGTCACACGTGAACATTTCACTGTCAGTCGTGGTGAAGATACTTTTAAAGAACGATTTAATCCCGTTTGCTTGGCATCAAAACTTAGTGGGAAACTAGACCATAACTGGAATTGTGAGCGCAGTAATCTGCAAACATGATTATCATTTATATAGCTTGAACTCCTGTGTCCCCATTTCCCCACTATTCCTACCTGACAATCTGATTTTCTCTCTCCTTGTGGCTGGCTCTTGTCCCCTGAGCCTGTTCTTGCTGACGTGCCTGCAGGAAAGCAGAGACAAGTGCAGAGTGTCACTGCACTGCAGCTCTGAATATGGAATCATGGGATGGGTTGGGTTGGAGAGGGCCTTAAAAATCAGCCACTTCTCTCCCCATGCCATGGGCAGGGACAACTTCCACTATCCCAAGTTGTTCAAAGCTCCATCCAGCCTGGCCTTGGACACTTCCAGGGATGGAGCAGCCACAGCTGCTCTGGGCAACCTGTGCCAGGGCCTCAGCACCCTTACAGGAAAGGAACTGTGCCAACTCTCTAATCTAAACCTACCCTCTTGCAGCTTAAGGCCATTCCTTCCACTGTCACTCCAGGCCCTTGTCCAAAGTCCCTCTCCATCTCTACGAGCTCTCCCCAGAGTCTTCTCCTCTCCAGGCTGAACAGCCCCAACTCTCTCATTCAGCTGATAAACCTGAGGTACTGTGCCCTTGATTGGACATATTTTTTTCTTTTAAATGTATCCACGGGTATTTACCTTTTTTTGATTTGATGGTGACAAAGGTACAGCTACAGCATTCTCACACAGACATTATCTAAACACCAACTGTCCCTGTCCTAAACCCCACTGGACAGGATTAGACAGAACTAGAAGAAGCATATCCTACACTTCAAAAACATTTCATCCTACAAGTGCCACCCACCTCTCCTGCCTCGCTGCTTCCGACTGCTGGAAGCTCTGTTGTCACTGGGAGTGATGCTCTGCTATCCCCCAGAGCAGTTCTCCAGCAGTTTGTGTCATTTAGATGATAACTTAAAAGCCCCATTATGTTAGAAGAAGCAAATGCTTGAAGTTTCATTTTCTCAGAAGAAAACTTCTACAGGGTAAGGGAAGAAAGAGGGGCTTGTCATCTGAGTGTGTATTAATGACTGTTTATGTATAAGTTTGATTTCCCTTGATTTCTCCAGTAAATAATAGCAAGCACTGAGAAATACCTACAAACAAATGACAGAAACGATGAGTTCCCATGAAGAAGGAAGAAGTGGCAATATGTTAGTGGAATGAACAGGGTTTAGAGCTCCTGAAGGTAAATGTCAAGGGAAAAAAAGGGTCTGCTTCCAGGGGCAATCTCTGTACTCTGACAAGAATGCCTTTATGTCTCAACAGTCCAATACTTTATTACTCTTGCCATGAATACTTTTTAAAAACATTTCCTCAAACATTGTATTCAAACTGAACCATCTTCCTCCAACGTGTAACATTACCTGCCTGATTATAATTTACAATTTTATATCATTCTGGTTTTATAACTCCACTGCTTAAATGCAAATAGAAGCTAATGGCTTCCATTTTATGCAGCTTTTGAAAGCAACATCCAATCTCAGCCAATACAGAATTTCTATATTGCAATTTTATTTCACTTTCCACTATATGGAGCATTGCTTAGTATTTTTCAAGGTAGTTTAATATCTTGCCTCTGTAGGCTCCTATTTTGTGGTTGTGGAAGAATTACAACAAAACTCGAGAAATGTGTAGGCTTTGGAAATTATTTAAGCTTTGTGTTTCCGAATTACTGTCTCTCTGCAGCAATCCTAAATTCTTTCAGTATTCTTAATGGAGAGAAACAGAGAAACCATTTCCTCTATTTTGCTGCTTTTCTCTCCATAAAATAAGTATTTTTATTCATGTGCTTAAGATCTCCCCTACAGCTAAATTAAATTCAATGAAGTCAATAATATTCATTATTTACACATTGTTTTTGTAGTACTTGTAGTATCAGTTCTTTTCTGATCTCTATTTGTTGAGTTTTTTGAGATACCAGAGTGATTGTAAGCATGATTTCTCTTCTCACATGGGGGAAACACCTTCCAGTGCTAAGGATAATCCACTCCTACAGCACCTACAAACACTGAAATTGCCATCAGGTGTCTTCTTAGCCCCTAGAGGGAAAGGCTGACATTTTGGGGATTGTTCATTGAAATTCAGTTTTGGATATGTTTAAAACAACTTTAGGAATAGCAGCACAAAATTTAGCCCCAAATCTACCATAATCAGTAATGGAAGTGTCTTTTTAGAGGAATAGCAGAATGTAAGGCACAGTAAAAAAAAGAAAGAAAGGACTTACAATGCTGTGAAGACTTCATCTCTATTTACTCCCAAATCAAGTTCACAAACCAACTTTCAGTCCAAGCACAACTGGCTGTCCAGTGATGAGGCCTTTATCTTTAAGAAAAACACAGTTTCCTGAGCAAACAGCTTCAACAATTTGCAAGGAATGGTTTAATTATGATATCTTGCTTGTCACAGATACTCTCAAATCACATTAATTATACAGACACCATTTGTGACACTTCTCACTTTACTAAACTTGCTTTCCAACCCCGGTGCATTATTTCCACCTGAACCACTAAGTGCCACTAATCAGGACCTAAGGCACCAATGGACTTCACAGTAAGAACACTTAGGTAAAAATGCTCTTAAAATAGAGTGAAAGCAATTTCCCAAGCTTACTGCAGCAGTCATTAAAAGCCAGAGCTGTATGTATGAGAAATTATTTGGAAAGATTCTTTTTGGTAAATGCATTTTTGAGGAGTATATCCTTTACCATTTGTTGAAAAATCTGGAAAGGAAAGTAAGACTGTGTAGCTTATTTATGGGCTGCATTCACTGATTTTCAGTTTTTTTCTTTAACTGTATGAGTAATTCTTTGGCAATATGCCTTCAAAGTTAAAAGGATGAACATTAAATTATGCACAGAACATTTTAGCAAAGACTGCTCATGCTGCACACAGGAATAAGAATCCACATTTAGAATTTTATTTGGTCTCAGGATTTTAAATTGTGGCAGATAACAATCTATTAGCTCCCAAATTTGTAGGTACTCTGCTGGTGAGTATTTCATTTAATGCCTCTTGCACAGACTCTCCCCATGTTCTGATTTCCATTTAACAGTTTAAAGAAAATTAAGCTCTACAGGTTCTTGTCAGGTGATTTTACATTCTAGACAGAACCAGCTCCCTTATCAAACATGTGGTCGTTTATTTTAAGTCCATAGAGAAAAAACAAGTCTCTGTAGTTTTCTACTGCTGCCCTCATTCTATCACTGAAACACAAATCCACTTCAGGGCTTAGAACAGACAGGAGTAGTGATAATTAAACAGGAAGAAACAGAGCCATTCCAGCTTAACCAAAAAGATACAGCATTCTAAGTGCTTCAGGGATACAAAAACAATCCTGGGTGACTTCAGGTTTTCTCCATGATGTCGTGAGGCACCTCAGAAACACCGACATAAACCCACCATCCCACTGTGTTGTGTGCCTTAGCAACAGATGAGTCCCAGCAAATGATAAAGAGTTGGTCTTGGAGAGGGTTTTGAGCAGCTGCACAGTCAGGAAACAGAGAGCTCTGTTGCTTCAACACTGCTCCATGAAGGCTGGGGCAGAGCCAACCTCAAACAGCACCTGAATGGATGCACAGAACGATCAGATCCCTCTCAGCCACAAGGGCTGGATTGGCCAAATGAAAAACAGACCTCTTGCTCAGCCTGGAAAGCTGGCCTAGCTCTCCATCCCAACAGAGGTGTAGGAGACTATGGCAGCTACCAGGGATGCTGTCTCATTAAAATCATTAAAAGGGAGAAAAAAATAACCCAAAGTATTCAATAAGGAAGAGATATTCTATTTTAAATCTTTGCAGTAGAGGCTGAGCAAAATGTACAGTCACTGGAAGACTTGTTGAAAAAAGTGTAAAATTACAGTCCTGCATATGTACTGGCACATCACTGAAGAGTAAACACTGTTTTAAGTGACCAGATATCAGATGAAGAAAGCAGAACTCCTTTATTCATAGTCTCTCAGGAATCATTATAATAATGTGCTAATGAGACATCTGCAAACTTTCTGAAACTTTCCCTTTTGTAGAGATCCTTACGAGCCCATTAACTCCAAGGAACACAAAAGGAAATTTTCGGGAAGGTAGCAGAATCACAGGGCTTCTCACTTCTGTAAAACTCGTTGTAGAGTCACACCATCCCTACAGGTGCCAGGAGGCCATTATCAAGTCAGGATATTTCACTGATGCACACAGAACTCTTTGGTGGCTCCGTTTGGTTGCTTGCACCATCTGTAGCACTAATTGGCACCTGTCTTGGCAGATTCAAATGAACAAAAGTAATGAAGACTGAACAGCATTTCAGTCATTTTGGAGGTAGAACATTTAAGCCTTTACAACCAGTCCTGAAAATTCTTTTACAGTCTTCAATTTGAGGAACAAATCCAGAAAAAAATCTAACATTGCTGAATCACACAACTTCATCTTATTAGTTCTGCCTAAACAGAGAGTCAGAGAGAACAAGTTTCACTTTGTGGGGATTTTTGCTTTACTTTTATTAGAGAAGTTATTTGGAATTCACCAAACTCTCCTTGTGCCTACAGAACAAGAATGGGGCTGGGTGCTACAAGAGCAGCCAGGAGAAGGCTGTGTTTATTCACAGAGAAAAGATGCTGCCAGGATTATGTCATTCTATTACAAACAATGACAAGTTCAGGATCAAACCATTGCAAATGGCCTTACAAGGTGCTCTGATGAGCAATCTGAGTAATATATGTTAGTTTTAACTTCACCAGCTTTAGAAGGACAACTGTAGCAGTAATAATACACATCAATTAAAAGTAACACTAAAAAAAAATCACATTTGCTTTTAATTTACTTTTTGAAAAACATTCCGCTTTCAAGACCTGCAAATCTTCCACACACTAGAGCACTAAAACAACACATATATTACAACAGACTATCTTCAAAGCAAATGAAGTGCAAAATAAAATGAAATAATGCCCTTCCTGGCAGCTCTTGGTAAGGTCATTTCAGGAGGAGAACACTGTGAGCACCTTTAGATCACCAGACTGCCCAATGAAGATTCACAATATTCCCAAGCTGACAAATTTCAGTTGTTTTGTTCTAACAGCTGGCACAAGGAAGAGAAGTTGCTCTGCTCCCTGCTCTGCTCTTTTGCCATACAGCAGTACAGAAAATTGTACTTGTGACAAAATTCCAGTCTTCACAGGAAAACAAACAAACAAACACCAAAAACCAAAGAAATCAAGTCAAAGACAGACTAAGGATTCAGTCATACATATAACAGTATAAGCACCATTCTTCCTTAATTTAAATTCCTTTTTCTGGTGAACACCTTGCCTTTTAGCTACGGGACAGGATCTGTGACAGCATTACAGAGCCTCTTCATTTCACAGAAGTCACTTGCAGAGACTGAATCCAAGAGATTATGTGGGTCCCTCCATTCAGGTCAGCTGTGAGGAAATAGTTGTTTCACCTTTGTCAATGTGTACTTTGGAAGCAGAGAGGGGAAAACAAGAAAGAAATAAAGAAAAAAAATCAGCAGGAGGTACTAGCGGCGAGATTACATTTCCACCTGTGTGGGGGCTTGCAGCTAACCCAGCCAGCCCTAAACTGTTCCACTTTGTCTGCATTTCCATGAGGTTCATACTGTGCAGAATAACAGCTCCCACCCTCTCTAACACCCACTGAAGTTTGAAAATGAAAGAGAATGAATTTTTAAGAGTGTGCCATTTTGATGGATCACACTGTGCATCTACCTACTCTAAAGAAGCAAGTTACTTTATCATTGTTGTGGTTTCACAGGGCAGGGAGCTGAACACCACCCAGCCACTCACTCCCTCACCCCTCTCCAACGAGATGGGGGAGAGAAAAAGGGGGGGAAAGCAAAATTTGTGCCTTGAGATAAAGATAGTTTAACAGGACAGAAACAGAAGGGAAATTAATAATGATAAAATAATTAGAATATAGAAAACAAGTGGAGCACACCGCAATTGTTCAGCACCAACTGAGCAATGTGCAGTCAGTTCCCCAGCCACTTTCTCCCCAGTTTATGCACAGAGCAGGATGCCATGCAGCACGGAACATCCCTGGGGCCAGGTGGGTCAGACGGCCCAGCTCTGCCTCCTCCCTGCCTCTGGTGCACCCTTCCCTTTGATGCCATGAAGATTTTTTGCCTTTTCTTTTATACCTGTTACACCTTTTTACAACTTCTGTATTCCTAGTGCTTTTTCCCTACATTCTTGGACTTGTTTGTCAAGCTGAGAGATTAAACATTTTAGAAGCTTCGTAGCCAGGGATCAGTGTGCCCCAGAGCCCAAGGTCCTCTCCAGAACGCATTTTGTAAACCGAGATAGAACCATCCAGGGGAAGGTTCCTTGGGGAGGGGGGCTCACTCGAGCCTCTCATTGGGGAATCTTTGATAGATCTGCTAATTAGTAACACCTCTAATGTTATACCCAATCTTTCAGGGTGGGCATTACAGTGTGCATGGAGGTGCATTCGACCTGGACGTGTGCACCTAAGGATCCTTAAAATAAACACCAAGGTAAAATCCCTTTTCCCCTTCTAACCATGTATGACTCTTGATTTTAAGACCAGGAAAAGGCATCGCCTTTATCCCTCACTAAGCAAGCTGACTTCCAGTGTTTCCTCTTGTGTACAGGGTGACTGACAATGGCCCAGGTTGGCTCCTCGGTGCAGCTGCAGTGCCTGTAGCCAGGGATGGAGCAGCCACTGTGCCGGTTGTGTTTTGGCAGATCCAGGGGCATTCTCTTCCCTTTGAGTACCGAATAGTGTCGAACAGGGCTCATTAGCCGGGGACCACGCCCCAGCACAGGGCAGCGATTTCTGTCTCTCTGGAACTGTCAGAGCAGCAGCACACTTTTCCAAACATTTTACTAGGTTTGCAGGATTCTTCACTTGCTATGGGGTGAAATTCCAAAATGCTGGAGGTGATCCCTGTCCTAGACACCCGCCCTTAACTATCCCCCACGCCCTGGCACTCACAACCATCCAGCCTTGGGGTGGTGTTGTTAAAGAGCTGCTTAACCCTAAGCAGGACAGGAAGCACAGCAATAGGCACGCGCTGGCCTGAACACCCCGGCGATGTGGAAAGCGCCCAGGAGCTGTGGGAACCGGGCTGGGGGAGAGGAGGAGGAGGATGGAGAAGGAGCCTCGGGAGGGAGCGGCCGGGCAGAGGCGGGAGCTGCAGGCACCGAGCGCGGCCGACAGATGGCGCCGGAGGCACGGGCACGGAGCCGGAGAGAGCGCGGGCACCGCCTAAGCCGGGCTCAAACGGGGCTGAACCGGAACCTGGGCCCGGCTCCATCACCGCCTAAGCCGGGCTCAAACGGGGCTGAACCGGAACCTGGGCCCGGCTCCATCACCGCCTAAGCCGGGCTCAAACGGGGCTAAACCGGAACCTGGGCCCGGCTCCATCACCGCCTAAGCCGGGCTCAAACGGGGCTAAACCGGAACCTGGGCCCGGCTCCATCACCGCCTAAGCCGGGCTCAAACGGGGCTAAACCGGAACCTGGGCCCGGCTCCATCACCGCCTAAGCCGGGCTCAAACGGGGCTGAACCGGAACCTGGGCCCGGCTCCATCACCGCCTAAGCCGGGCTCAAACGGGGCTGAACCGGAACCTGGGCCCGGCTCCATCACCGCCTAAGCCGGGCTCAAACGGGGCTGAACCGGAACCTGGGCCCGGCTCCATCACCGCCTAAGCCGGGCTCAAACGGGGCTGAACCGGAACCTGGGCCCGGCTCCATCACCGCCTAAGCCGGGCTCAAACGGGGCTGAACCGGAACCTGGGCCCGGCTCCATCACCGCCTAAGCCGGGCTCAAACGGGGCTGAACCGGAACCTGGGCCCGGCTCCATCACCGCCTAAGCCGGGCTCAAACGGGGCTGAACCGGAACCTGGGCCCGGCTCCATCACCGCCTAAGCCGGGCTCAAACGGGGCTGAACCGGAACCTGGGCCCGGCTCCATCACCGCCTAAGCCGGGCTCAAACGGGGCTGAACCGGAACCAGGGCCCGGCTCCATCACCGCCTAAGCCGGGCTCAAACGGGGCTGAACCGGAACCTGGGCCCGGCTCCATCACCGCCTAAGCCGGGCTCAAACGGGGCTGAACCGGAACCTGGGCCCGGCTCCATCACCGCCTAAGCCGGGCTCAAACGGGGCTGAACCGGAACCTGGGCTCGGCTCCATCACCGCCTAAGCCGGGCTCAAACGGGGCTGAACCGTAACCTGGGCCCGGCTCCATCACCGCCTAAGCCGGGCTCAAACGGGGCTGAACCGGAACCCGGGCCCGGCTCCATCACCGCCTAAGCCGGGCTCAAACGGGGCTGAACCGGAACCCGGGCCCGGCTCCATCACCGCCTAAGCCGGGCTCAAACGGGGCTGAACCGGAACCCGGGCCCGGCTCCATCACCGCCTAAGCCGGGCTCAAAGGGGGCTAAACCGGAACCTGGGCCCGGCTCCATCACCGCCTAAGCCGGGCTCAAACGGGGCTGAACCGGAACCTGGGCCCGGCTCCATCACCGCTTAAACCGGGCTAAACCAGAACCTGGGCCCGGCTCCATCACCGCCTAAACCTGGCTCAAAACAGGGCTAAACCAGAACCTCAGCCCAGCTCCATCACCACCTAAACCGGGCTCAAAACAGGGCTAAACCAGAACCTCGGCCCAGCTCCATCACTGCCTAAACCAGGCTCAAAGCACAGCAAAATCAGAACCCCAGTCTGGCTTTGTCACCACATAAACCAGACCAGGCTCAAAGCACGGCAAAATCATAAGCCCAGCCCAGCCCGTGGAGGGAGAAGGCTTTGGAGCAACCTGGGATAGTGGGAGGTGTCCCTGACCATGGCAGGAGGTGGCACAAGATGATCTTTAAGGTCCCTTCCCACCCAAACCTTTCTGTGATTCCATGAGTAGTTTAGCAATAAATATGAATCCAAGTTGCTTTAGAGTTGAAAGAAAATAGCTAACCCTACCTTTCATCACATCTACTTCCAATAATGAGTTCAGCAGATCTTTGTCCAGAAACAAATAGGCTACCATTCGAGGTACTTGCATACTCTCTTTAAAAACAGTGTTAGCTCTTTAGGGTTTTAAGGAAATAAATTGAATTATGCCTCTAATGCAGAAAAGGCAGCAACATACCAGGTAACCTAGGTACCATTCAGGCAATTTTTGCCCCTCCCTACAAAACTCACAGAATTGTTTCATTTGGAAGGTGACCTCAGAGGGTCACCTGGCTCCTTTCCCTCCTACAGCGTGTCTCCAAACTTGTCTGGCTTCAGTTTTGCAGCAGGTTTATCAGGAAATGTCAGCCAGGTTCTGACTATCCCCAAACATGCAGCATTCACATCCTGGATACCTGTTCAATTATTGATGACCCACACTGCAAATTCTTATTTTAGCACACTACTGGAATTTGCCTTGGTGCAATTTCTATTCATTGTCCCTCATCTACATCAACTTAAATATTAGCAACGGTATTTGGGGTTGGAGTTGAAAAAAATATAATAGATGAACAGATTTCTTTTGCATGCTGGTTAATATCAAATAGAAACTGCCTAAGCAAAGGCCTTGGCTTTTGTTATTTACCCAGGATGATTTCTGCATCTTAACAAGTACCTCCCAAAGAGCCCTGACTGTTCCTGCATGTTGGATGCTGGAACAATTATTCCAAATTTGGTCCGAACTGTGAGGTTGTGTACTGATGCCATTCCCTGTGACCAGTTTCAGCCTCTCTCATCTGATCTCAATCCTCCATTTACACAAACATCTGCTCTAGATCTTAGGACAATGTTTAGTCCTCAACAGGGCAGAAATTTGATTTAGGTTTCTATTCAAGGGATTTTACCATTCCAGTGAGACAGAAATGTTTAATTCTTAATGCTTTCACTGCTCAAGGGAACACATATTGTTAAACAAAGAAACTAATTCCAGTGTATTTTGTCACAGAGTGAGCAATTAACAAAATGAGTCATCAACATTGTTTGAATTATGGGACTTGTAACATCAGCTGTCTAAACTCAGATAAGTATCACTGCTAATGAATAAACATTTATTGTTTCTACTTATAGCCTCAAAAGATACTATTTGCAGAAAAATTTTAGCTCCAGCACAGTCCACACCATACACGATATTATCAAATAAACTGCACGATAACAGGAAATTTCAACATTGTACTCACCCTAAATTTTTGTTCCCTTGTAATTTGTGCCATTCCATTGCTCCCCCAAAAATAAGCCATAAATATTCCATATGCTACAACAGAGGGGCCCAATTCCATTAGGTACCTCTGAAAAATTGTAGCCATAGATAACTGCAGAAGGGAAGAATTCAGCAGCATTTCACAGTCCTCTGCTTTTCAGTAATCACTAGGTTCACAATTACCTCACATTTAAACTCTTTGATGCTTCTGATGTTCTCTGGAAGTCAAGGATAACAGGAGCTATCTTATATAAGTTTCTGGAGGAAGGGGTGTACCCAAAACCAACTATAACTGCAGTGAGTGAAGGTGCATCACAAAGTTCTTGTACTGAGAGGTAACAAAACTGCTTCCAGAACCACTCACTACAATTCCAGCTTCATAAAGATGAACTCAGTTTCCCAAATATGAGCTTTAGCACTACAGATTAGCATAATGTATTAATAATAAGCACAGATACCCTCTCACATTAGAAGACTGAAAAAAAATAATAGTAAAACATGCAATAATATTAATTTAAACCAAATAATTTCTACATTTGTTGCCTATTAGAAACCCAACAACCTAATTATCCCACCATACATTCCAGAGGACATTGTTCCTAGCACATCATACAGTGTTCCATCACATTGAAACACATTTTAAAATGCTTAATTATTAGGATATTTTTGCAGCCGGTTTGTCTGATGCTCTAGTAAACTGTAGTGAGGAAAATACCTTATTTTTACAGGAAAGCAAGAGGCTGCAAAACCCATCAGATACATTCGAGTGACCAAACAAAAGCTTACAAAAGAGAATTATTCTGAGCACAGAAGAATATAGGAGAATATGTTACACACATGGATTCAATATGAGTTGGTGTTACACAGTTTATAACTGTGATTTTGAACAGTTTTACAAAGACCAAGACCCAAATTTCAAGAAACTTGCTGGAAATGTAAACATTGGGGTCCAGCACCCTAAGGCAGGAATGCAGAGTTAAAATACAGGCAGGGTTGATAAATACCAAAGCAAATCCATTTGGTTAGCTGGGATTGAGGGAAAGGGAGGGCTGGATTATAGCTCTGGCTTTAAAAACAACAGATTTTTACATTACATGCATCCCCCTCTTTAAGCAAAGCTAGTGAAAGGAAGGAATAACTCATATTTTGAAGTTATACCTGTTCTCATTATGACAGAATGCTGATATCATCTCAAAGTAATGCAGTTCTTCCCCAGTTTTAAATCCATGGGTTTCTTTGCCTCAGCTCTGAAGCTCCATAACCTGTTGTTGCAGTATTAGCTCTAAAAGCACACACCACTCATTAGCCTGCAAAAATTAATTTGGAGTTTAAAAAAAAAACTAAATTATTTTTGTACCTGGGTAAGATTTTGTTTACTATATAATTATTTTTTTATTACTTTATTTAGTTCAATTTATCTGAAGTCTTTAACTGATCATTTCAGAGGCATCCCTAGATAGAGAATTAATTGTTGCAAACAATATTATTTTCTATTTCACAGAGAGGCTGGCATTCTGTCTTGTTTTGCTTCCCTTGTTTCTTTGGATGTGATTAAGTATCCAGAAATATGGTTAACCCAGGGTTGAAGTATTTAGTTCTGAGAAACTTTAATACAATCAATTATGTTCTGAACACAGGGAAGCAGGCAAAGGGGAAAGTTTTAATTACCATTAGTTAGCAACAACAGTCCTGATGCACAGTTTCATTACCTTTTGTCTGGAATTCCCTTGATATTTCAAGTTCATTACAAAGATATTTGAGTTAAGTTTTTCTGCATATTAACTATTTCAGCATAGCACTTCAATACAAGCTTTAAAAACTAATTTTGTTGTGTTTTCTATGAGAAAAGAAGGCAGACAGAAAAACAGAAGCATCTGTTCTAAGACCATTAGATGCAAAACTATGACACTTTCATAAGAGAGAACTAAAATTAATACATCTGTATTTCATTGACAAACCAGTTAGGTTTTTTCTGCCAGGAAAAACCACAATCCTGAAATAAAAGAGATACCAGGAAATCAGGTCTGTTCTGTATTGAACAGAATAAAGAAAACTCTTGTTGCTCATTAGTGTTTAAAACAAAGACTAAAGTAAATCCCAAAAAAACAGAACCCAATACAAGACCTAAAAATTCTAAAATTCAACACCCTCCCAAGGAACTACCATGGCTAAAGCATTCCAGTGAATTAAAATTGGGCTTCTCCCAAAGCAAGAATTGTCCTCAGCATTCAGTTGTCCTCCTGCTCACAAATTACCTTTCTGATGGAAAAGAAATTCCATCCCACGTATTCAAAACATTTATTTGCAGTGTTCCTCTCACTCCTACATAGACAAAAGGCTCCCATGACAACGGGGATGCCAAAAGTGAGCTGAGCAGATCAGATCTGCAGTTAGATGCACCTTTCTGACATCAAACATGATTATTTCAACTTCTATCAGTGACAAATTTGCAATCCAGGGAAAAAGAGACCCATAAGCACAAGGATGTGCTCTGTGTTGCACACCAGACCAAGTTATTGGCATGCTCATGATATCACTGGATTAATGCTGCCTCCAAATCTTTTGGATTTATAAATCTCACCTTCATTAGCTTGATTCCCAATAATCCTGAAATGTATAACAGTAAAACTCACAGCTTGGAATCTTACAGGCAAGACTTGCTTTTAACAGATCAAATTTCATCAACATTTATCTTAATTTCTGATCTAATTTGAAGGCCAACCCTTTATAGTTTTAGAAACAAAATAAAACCCCAACACACTAAAGGGATTAATCCCTTAAACTTTCTCTTTTAAGCTTTTCTTACACCAAATGTTAGATTTAAATCTATTTTACAAAGTAAATCATGAATTTTTACAAGCACAAGTAAAGAGCCAGTACCTGCTATTTCAAAACACTAGAAGGATGGCCAGAAAGAAATAGTAAGAATGGAATTTGAAATACCATTTGCCATGACCTGGGGACAGATTTGAATGAAAACAAAGCACATGAGGGAGCTGGGGTTCCCAAGCCACCCACCAACTACAGATCAGCCACTCTCCATTCCCACTGAGAGGTCATTCTTCCATTAGGGAAATGCAGCAGCACTGGAAAAGTGAGCAAAGCATAAAATAAAGGATTAAAAAGTACAAAACCCACTCCTAAGTTATCGTCTTGTCTTTTGTGTATTCGACGTCTTCAGGGCTGCTAATTTAGAAAGTCACTCCTTTGCTTACTCCCTCTGCTCCTCGTCTGGGTTTGCTCACACACAGCATTTGAAAGCTCAGCTCCAACACCTGCGACCTACCCTTAGAAAAAACCTTTTTGTACCTCCTTGCCACACCTGATTTTCACTGGATGAGAAGAGCTGGACCCTGGCTATCGTGTACTACATTGAAATTTGTCTTTTGCTCTATTGATAAAGTGGGGAGATCAGCTCCGTCCCACTCAGAGCCTGCCACTGATAATCAGTAGCTCTCATCTCAGCTCCTGACTCGAGTACAACAGGGATGCAATAAAAGAGTTAACAACCATAACACAGCACCCTTTGAACTCCACTCCATATGGCTACTCCCACCACAGCAGATGGTGGAGCTATTTGTTTGCTGTTTACTCTTGATGTACTGTTTTCTGTCTTTGATAAAAATCACTGTGGCTAAACAGTAAAACTGACAGCTGCCCATTGCTGTTGTCCTTTCCTCGCAGCTTGCTATCTTCAAGCTCAAGAACACTGCTGAAGGAGGAGATTGCTCATATGCTGCAGGCTTTCCAATTGCAGTTTTCCTACTTCCCACTCCTCCACAGAGCAGAGCTTCACTTGGCTGAATAGTCTCACTGCTTGGGAAGCAAGAGTAGGAGACTCCAGAGGAGCCATGGGCTTGCTTACAGGCCATAAAAGTAAATTGTTACTGTGCAACATCTTCTTACAACCCCCAGTTAAAAGTCCCAAATTATGGTATATTTTATCTTATGTATCCTTATAAAAAGAACATCAAAACCCACACAGATACTTAAGTTAAGTTAACCCTGTTGCATTTCATAACTTCAGACAAAGTTATGGCTTTCCAAATAATTTAGTTCCAGCTCAACTGTGTGCCACAGGATAGGCAGTATACAATTCTAGTCTCTGCCTAACTCCTCCTCCATATAGATGAGGTTCATATTTAATTCAAGTCTCTCTCAGTCACTTCCTTCCCCACCTTAGAAATGACATTTTGGCTGCCAAATATCCCAGGAACATGGCAGTGAGCAAGAGCTGTGATCAATTCCCAAATTGTACCCTGATAATGGATACAGGCATATTTCATGCAGATCACAGAACAGCAAGGCCTTCACTAAATTTTCCTTATGATTTATTCTCTAAAACAGAGATGAGCCTAGAAAGTGCAGCAAAACCCCACCATCATTTATATAACATAATGACAATAACGTGCATCAATTTACAATGTAAAAAGACATTTCTGGGGATTGTTTCAGCCACTATTGAATGAAGTCATTAGCTTTCATTTCTTAGTGCAATCCACTGAAAAATGATCCAAATGCCAACATCAAAATCAAACAAGAATTATGTGCTGCTAAATTATAAAACAATCTCCTTAATGTAGAAAAATCAGTTCTATAGGCAAGGTGGAAATTTGTGGAAATGCCTATTTGGCAAGAAACAAGTATTATTGAATCTTTTTAATATTTCCCAGGAGAGTTTAAACTTAGATATTTATTTGAATTCATGTAATTCAGTTTCCAGACAAGTGACCTCTATAGCAGTGGCTACACATAGGTTGATGGTACTTGCTCAGCTGTGTCTTTCCTCCCTAGAAGTAGTAGCGAGGTGACTTCTAGGATTCACCTCATAAATCCCAGGATCTGGGCTGATGCTCACTCAAGCACTTCACCAAACAGTGATTTTCACATGGTAGCAGAGTGAGATTTTCTACCCCTCACAGCTTTTAGAGTTACAGCAGTTTCACTGTGAAATCCAAGTTTTCAAAGAGAAATTTTCCACTGTAACCTGTGCTCCAAGCTGCTCATTGTCCCAACATGAGCCTCCTCAAGGCTGATCCAAGTGTAACTATATAAAAGCTTCTAATACCATTTTGAGTCTAAAACATTCATTTTGCTAACAAATGTATTTGCAGATTATATTTGCTTAAATCATTTACAGCTCTAAGGAAGATGTATTGTTGGAAATTCTAATGTTCTGTTACGGGTATTTTGTCTTCTTCTAGACCTTACTAAACCACTTCAAGCATCCAGGCTGCTCATTTTGGTAGTTGTGCTTGGACAGCTCTTACAACTTCCATTGCCATCTGCTACCTCATGCTACTGTTTATAATGTTTGAATTCTTTATCTTTCAAACAGTTTGGGGTTAGTCCCCAGGTTGATCACTGGACTTGTGCTACATCTGAACAGGGAATTCCTCCTTCTCAACACTTCCACTCCACCTAAGGAAGAATAAATAAAGTGTAGCATTTGCTATAGGGCCTCAGAGAGTTCTGCATGCTGATGGACACTAAAAACTGCAAAACCTTCTGCTGCTGTTCTAGGTTGAATCCACGATGTCTGTATTATATCAACATGTACCATAAGCATAATCCAATTTCTGAGTCTGTGTTAACCTCTACATTCTCCACGATGCCCTGTGGTTCATCCAGACAGGCCAGCCAGGCACACGCTCCAATCAGGCAAACCTGATATCCTGCTTTGGTTTTGAATCTATTTGCACCATCAAATGAGAAATATTAATGGCCCAGCATGGACAGTGGATATTAATCTAGCTGGATGCAAAGGCATTTGCAATTTCTGGACCAGGTTTGCTGAAGTGGATCAGTCATTGTTAGAATTACTTCAGTTACTTATTCTGTGCAATGCATACTGTCACTGGGAAGGTTGTGTTTCCTTGGCAACTATCAAATACTTGTTAATGTCCCTGAAGGATTTCTAGTCAATAATGATTTCAGTCCTTTCAAGCTCATATTTTAAACTAACTTTTTGGTTAGCTTAATCCTACCTCCAGTTTGTGTATTTAATTTATTATTGTCAGGTGGCTGAACATTTTTGGGAAGCAAAGTTTTTTACCTTCGTTCTCTGTCGACATTCAGAACAGCACCTCTGAAGAAATCAGAGGTATCAGTGAGAAATAAAAACGTGCAAGGGACCTAATCCATCTTCCACAGAAATCTGGAATCAAACTGAATTAAGGGAATACTGAAATTACATAACAAACACCAACTCCCATTTATGTGTGGTTTTCTCAGGTAACTACTACATGGAGAACAGGAACAGCAAATCCTGTTTTATTACAGAGATAAGGATAGCAATTGCAAATACTGAAGTAAGATGATAAAAAACAGCTTTAAACTGAGCTGGCCCCAAGATGATGTTGGCTTGCTTTGGAGGGTTTTGTTGTTGTTTTGGTTTGGTTTTTCAGTTGGTGGTTATTTTTGTTATCACTGTCCACAAAAAAATGTATGTGACTAGTACAATCTGCCTTGGGGTTCTTAAAATGAAAGTATCATAGAAGTGCACATGTAATTATTGAATACTAAGAAATATTGGGGGGTACATACTAAATTTGGAACAATGATTCCCTTCAAGGGATTTCTTTAATAAGTCATTTATGATACCTAAAACCACTAGAAGGCAGCCCAGTTATTATCTTTGGAGCTGGTATTTTTCCTCACAAGTAAAACTTCGCTGTAGAAGAACCTCAGCCAGAAAACAGTTTATGGAAAAAGGAAGTCAATTGGTTTTGTAAGCTATAAAGGTCAAAATACTTCTGAGAAATATTCCCTTTGGAAAGCTTGGAAGCAACCTTTTCCTCCAAAATTTTATGACAGCTGGCAAAGCAGGAAGACATATGCTTTTTTGTATTGCCTAAATAAAAATGACTGATCTGACTTATTAACACTGATTCTCTCAAGATGCAAAAAAGAGTTTCCAGCATTTTATGCCATTCTTAATATTCATTAGCAATATCTGCTTTTAGATGAGCAATATTTATCCTAAACATCTGTTTTCAGGATCAGTTAGAGGATTTAGAAGATGTGCTTCCAAATTTATTAGCTTTCATGGAAAGTATTTTTCAGTCTATTGAGAATGATTAACTGAAGCTTTTAAGGCTACAGAAATAAAAACAAGCACTAAGGTCTGATAAAAGTCATACTTGTAATTATCTGATTCATAAACCAGAGAAGTTCAGCTACTTATATTTTGAAAAAACATTTCAGAGTTTTCTTTTCCATAACACTTTTAAAACCAGGGAAGAGGCTATATACTGTCTTCTGAAAATAGAATAGTAAATTCTTTGTAGTAGATAAAATAAATAAAAAATAAAAAACTGCAAGCTAAATAAAAAAATAAAAACCTGCAAACTAAATAAATAACACAGACATGTGAAAACAAGAGCCTAGTAAAAACTCTTACTAAAAATCCATACAGCTTCCAGAAGGCAAGACAGCAGAATTCTCCCTACAAAGCCAGGCTGAGAGAGCAGGGGTTGCTCAGCCTGGAGAAGAGAAGGCTCCAGAGGGAGACTGGAGCCTGTTCCAGTGCCTTAGGGGAGATGAAAAAGAGGGAGAAGGACTTCCTGCACAGGCACATAGCCACAGGACAAGGGGCAATGACTCTAAAGAGAAAAAAGGAAGATTTAGATCAGAGGTTAGAAGGAAATACTTCTAAATCTACACACTGGGGGTGGTGAGGTCCTGGCACAGATTGCCCACAGAAATTATGGATGCCCCATCCCTGGAAGTGTCCAAGGCCAGGTTGGACAGGGCTTGGAGCAACCCGGGATAGTGGAAGGTGTCCCTGCCCTTGGCAGGGGAGCTGTACAAGAATCTTTAACATTCCTTCCAACACAAACCATTCAGTGATCTTATGGTAAAAGGAGCAAACAAGAAAATCTACAATTAACTGGAAATCTTTTAAGAGTGAGTCTATTAGATCACACTCAGATTCATAAAATAAAATAATCTAGAGTCTCCAGACCTTTCCATATACACAGTCACCCCTTTGTTCTGGGCAGCAGCTGAAGAGTAGCACTGGAGAAGCAGAATGCCAGCACCATCAGTGAGGCTGGTTTGTGGGGTAAGTTTGGACTCGTGGACACAAGAGCAGCCAGGCATGGTGGGCATGCTGGTGACACTGAACAGTGTGCCCAAAGACATGCACATATGCAAGGGCACTGGCATGGAAGGTAGAAAGCTGCTCAGGAGCTCATCTTTTTCTGCAATCAGCTTAACTCCTTGCTAAGCACAGGCCACACTTGCAAGAGTCCCAAGAAAACCCACTGGACAGACACACTTTAACCAATACTTGCAGGCTCCCTGTCAACATTCACGGAAAGCACTAAAATTTTGTGCACATGAAGGCAGTTACTTAAAATATACAGTAAACAGGAACTGGAATGTTATTAATGGCTTCAAAAATAGGAGCTGTTAGACAGTCATGCTATTTGTGTTCCTCATACAGACTGCCCCACTTTCTCACTGTTCTATGTAGTGGCTCTAGCACAATATTCTCACTTATGTACATTAAGTACATGATTTTTTTTCCTCCTCCAGGGAGCTTTCTACTTCTTTAACACCATCCAGCTAACACTGCGATACTCTTCTCATAAAGAAGCAGCACAACAACAACGACTTCCAAACTTAGACAGTAAACTAACACTGCCATGCAACACAAATTTTGTCCAGTTCATCTTAACCAAGGTGCAATCTCCCTTTCCTTCTCAGCAGGCTCAGTCCTGAGCACACACACACTGCAATGTAAACCAGGAGATTTCCATTTTGTTGCACTACAAGAATCCTTTGAAATACTACAGGTAACCACGAGCAAGTCCAGCAGCTTTACCACATAAGTTCCATAACGGGAAATAAAACAAAAACTTCTCTCCACAATGGAATTCCTGGTTCACCACCAGCCACTGATTGCCCTTCTACTTCAGAGGAACACAAGCAACTATTTTCTTCTTCTCTTTATTAAAACAGGTTTTCAGAAGTATTACAGTGCTCCTAGATAAAGTCAAATTACAGGGGTTAGTTTGGTTTGGTTTTACTTTATCGAATACATCTAAACAATAAACTGAATAGTAGATCTTGCTATGTTTTTTTCCAAATGCAAAATATACAGCCCACTGTTCTTCCATCACACCAGACATTACATCCTTCTTTGCTGAAGCCTCCCAGAGCTCCATGGAAGCCACCATGACTTGCAGATTTTGTACAATTAGCATGGAGACTTTCAGAGCAGGGATGGTCAGCCCAGTGATAGATACCACCAACCCCAGGGACTTCACCACCTGAGTTTTGGGATCTCCTCTGTGCTTGCTATTCTGTACCAATCACCCAACCAACCAGTTCTGGGCTTTGCTTCTCAAATTATTCCAATAACCACATATGGGAGAACTTAGAGCCAAGCCAAGAGATAGAAAAAGGATAATGATAGAACAAAAGGATAAAAGGAAAGTATTGAGGAAAATCAAGACAAAATACAGTGATTTAACCCACATTATAATGTGATATCTGAAGTATAAAATTCTTAAGAAAAATTCCTCAGGACAGGAAGGCAGTTGAGGCTGCTGGTCTTTGAATTGTAATGTGCAAAGACAGCTCTTTAATCTTGCAGCCTATCTATAGTAACATTCTGCAGTTCTACAGAGCTAAGCTATTTTTTACTTTCCTCTCACTGTTCTTCCCATGCTATCTAATGCTAATGTGTAAAGTGAGTAATAGACTTTCAGCAAAAATCAAGTTTTTCAGTTATTCTGATTCCCTGCCTGCCCTTTCTGAGGATCTCAATAAGGCTTGTCAGTGCAGGGTCAAACACTTCACAGCATCCTACCCCCTATCCCTGGAGTCCTCCAAAAAGCAGAGGAAAGCATAAGAATTATTTCAGCTCTATCTTCACACAGGCCAACTGCAGCCAATGTTTTGTGCCTGAACAGATGCTTCCCAAGCCTCAACAAAAACTGTATTAGAAAATGCAGCATTATGGATATGGATGTATTCACCCATTAACCAAATTCTGCATTAAGTGCTATTTAATGCAGGTAACGAGGCAAGAGTTACAGTAAACTGGAAAAACCTCAGTACATTAACAGCAAAAGGAAATTACTGTACTAATAATTTGCCCAAACAGAAGAAGAAAAAGTCTTCAAATTACCTGCTGCTACTAAATTTGTGCAGCAACTCATTCACTTACTAGATCTGAACTGGCCAATACAATTCCTATTTTCTGGCCCTTCCCTGTGAACAGAATGTGAACACAGTTCCAGCTCAAGTCCCCATGGTCTTTAGTTCTTTTATATTGTTTCACTGTTCTTTGGTATTAAATTTGGAACATTTCTGTGAAAACCCAGGAGACCCCCAATCCTGCAGAGTTTCAGGAGACTGCATTTACACTGCAGATGGACTTGTTGGTACAATACAAAGAGTTACAGTCCCCAAAGCTGTAAAACTGGCATCTTCCTTACAGGCACATCTCATGCTTATTTGAGCTACAAAGTCTTTCTCCAAACCATGCAATTATAAGTAATAATCACAAAACTATTTTGTCTTCTTATGTTTCCCTCTCCTAAGAAGGCCTTTATTTAAAATGCAAGCAAAACCAGGTCTTGCTATTTAGTACCAACTGCACTTTAATAAACTTTAGTAACCAAATCTGTCAGAGAGAAGATGTATTATTATATACAAAATTACACAGCTCATCACCCAGCTGTAGACTCAAAATGGAAGGGGGGTGTAGGAATTTCCATCACCTCAGTCACTTCAAAGCAGTCCCCAGCATCATTTTCAAACAAACCATGTCATACCTCCAATAATGTTATATTATGACTTATTCTTTGCCTCAGCAGTGACACAAACATCAGTTAAAATACATTCCCAGCAGCCAATGTTTTTTTCAGGTTGGAAGGCATTTAGAATTCACAAGCCTACATTACCCTTTCCTTCTATTCATTATTGTCCTATTTCCAAGTTCTTATTTCCACAAATACCTTCACGCACCTTGCTGACTTCCCCCCATTTCCATCTTCCTTACTGATGGCACATCTAGGAATTCATGCATAGAGCTTGTCATCCAGATGATGACAGAATCACTTCTTCAAAAATAAACATAAGAACCCTGCCTTCTAAGGTTATTACTTTTATTGGTTCTTATTTCAAAGAAAATAGGGAGAAGAGGGGAAGGAAAAGAAAATTCACTATGTGCTGATGAGAAATATAGCAGTAAAATGCACTGAGTAAAAACTAAATGGAGACAGGAGGACATTCAAAAAGAGGTACCTGTACAACAAGTATTTACTAAAACATTAACCTTTTTTGGAAGGGTCAGTAAGGGAAGGAAATGTTTCTTATATTCCTATATGTTGCCTTAACGATCAAGCTTAGGAAAAGGAATCTTAATTGCAGAAAACTGCACAGAGTTTAAAATATAGCCACATAAAAGAATTTATAATCAGGTAATTCCTCCTTATAAACAGTTCTGATAAAGCAAGTTATCTTCAATTCATCAGCTGATAATCCTTGTGTCTCCTGGGCTGGCTTTCTTAAAATGAAAATTGGATACAATTCCCTGTTGAGAAACTAAGCCATATCCAATGAGCACCATCCTTTTGTATGAATTTAAATCAACAAGCATACAAATTTTTGAATTTCATGTCCTAACTACAAAAATTACTTGTTTCCTCAGAGATCATACTTCTATATATTCAGTGTGATGCATTAAATGTTTCTCACATAATGCTTGTTTACACCCCAGAAACTGTTTAAATGATTATGCTTTTCCTTCTTTTCAATCTCTGCATCAGCAATGAATACTGAACTGTAAAATCACCTTTTGGGACCTTAATCTGTTGCCAAGGATACTGGGGATATAATTATGATTTTATTGTAGACTAACTGAAAGACTTCTCTTTGTTGAAAGTGCAATTCAGCCTCATCCAGTGTTAATTGCAGCTACACACCTCCTTTCATGCTGCTATTGAGGAGTGCTAGGAAAATTATACACCAACACTCCTGGGACTCAGATTCTGGTTCTGTTCCATAGAACCTGCAGCACAAAGGCTCAGAGTGACTTGCTGAAGGTCAAAACTTCCACTGGAAATCAAGAGCCACCCTAATGGAAGCTGATAAAGTCCATGCACACCTGGCCAAAGGCTGCTTCCACTGTAAATTCTGGCTTTGGGTGGGTCCAGGAATGCAGCTGTGACATCTCCTGGTGTTCCTCAGTGCTATCCATGGTTGTATCTGACCAGTACCACTCCAATCCAGGTGTTGCCATTGCTCACGTGCAGCTGGTACCTCCCTTGCCAAAGCTGCCAGCTCTCAGGAGGAAACATCAATGAATTAGCTAAGGTTACACTCCAAAAAGCACAGAACTTGTAAGAAAACTGAGCCAATTAATTGCTGCAACTGCAGTGCTAAAAAAGTAATATGGAGACTCAGTAATGAAGGGACAGGGGTGTGGGGTGTTCCTCCTTGTTTCTTTGGGGGGGTTTTGTCCTTTTTTTTAAACTAATTTCCCAATACTTTTATAGGGTAATAAACTATTCCCCTTCATACAGCTCTGAAGCTTGGTACAAGTCCTGTGGACTCATTCTTCTCCCCACTCTTATCTTTAAAGCAAAAGAACTAAAATGAGAAAGGGGAGACATCATTTAAAAAGAAGAAAAGGTACAGTTCAACCCAAATGCATCCATCAAAAAGATGAAAACCATCACACAAGGGGAGGGGAAAATACTAAAGGGCTAAAACCTCTTGAAGAATTTCAAGCACGTACTTGCAATTCAGACCCTAAATTTACTGCTGCAGGAATTTTCTGTCACAGCTCAGGAGCACACCTTCTGTAGCTGCCCTTGCAGGCAGTTCCAGCTCGCAGGGCTTCAGCAGCTCACTGGCACCGGGACAGTTCCTGTGCCACACTTCAATCTGTGTGCATCCTGCTCTCTGCAGCCTGACATGTCCTGGCAGCCTGAACTGATTTGTATCAAGCAGGGCTAAAAGGTGTATTATGCAATAGCTCTAACCTCTCATCAACTGCCTCCAAAAATGCTCCTCAGTCAACTCAGCCATGTCTTCATGTTGAACAAGAGTAATGGGAAACTCAAAAAACTCAGTACTTTCAGATAACATCCACACATAACATCAACCAAGCCTTTACAAACATTTATCTTTTTCTAAAGACATTTCACTGCTGAAACTGAGCCATTTTCTCTTTCATGCCTTGAAAAGTTTGAGGTGAGATCAATGCAGCACCCTCACCTAAGAACAAAAAAATACAAACTAGCCTACTAATTTTGGAAAAAAAAAAAAAAAAAAAAAAAAAAAAAAAAAAAAAAAAGCAACCCCTCAATGCACACTCATTTTGATTTCTGTTTTCAAATACTTTATTGCTCGCTCTTTGTACTGAGAATATTTAGTGGTAGCATCGCTGGTAGACATGAACTGGCTTAAAATACTTGTGTATTTCCTTTTTCCCCAAAACAGACAGATGCCAGTGACTATAATGGAAAGCTGTTTTGGGGTGCAGGTAAGTGATTTAATTTGCCCTGCGTAAGACACTGCAATAACAATCCCCTTTCCTCCCCCCGAAGCACAGGCTGCTTTTTCTAAATAAAAGAAAAATTGGTTGCTTGTTCCACGAGACAATAAAATTTCCTCTCTGTGTGGCCGGTAGAGGGAAGCATCACATTCCCAAATCTGGCACAGGACGCTGCTACCGGAATGCACCAGCCCGAGCCCGAACGTTTCATGGTTAAGCTCCAATAAAGTTTCATGGTTAAGCTCCAATAAAGTACTTTCCGCAGAAAGCAGAACAGGACAGCAGAGACGCCGGAAATACCAAAGCAGGCTGCGGTTCTCTCACCAGATGATGTTTGAAGTACAGCACGTGAGGAAGGATCCTCATTAGGCAACATCTGTGAGGGGCAGTTTAATTTTGGCACGAACACTCTATTCAGATTCAGTTTGGTTGGTGGTTTGTCGTGTTTTCCCTTTAGATAGAACTCAGTTCTTCCCTGGTCACAGTGGCAGTCAGAAGCATTTGGTGAAGCAAATCCATATCTATTCCCTGCTTTCCTGTTTTCATCTTAATTGTAGTCCAAGTGGAAGGTATATAAATTCCTTTAAAATTAATTCAAGCAGGGAATTCTGCTTAGAAAGCACATCAAGGTAAGAACTGCTAGAATGTGCCCTAGCGACACACTTCTTTTCTAAAACAACACCTGACATTCAACACTGAAAGAAGCACCATTGCAATGGTTCTCTCAGATTTGTGGAAATCCTTTCTTTTCCTAGCATATTGATTTTTGGCTCCTTCACAAGGCCAAACCTTTAAGGGAGGTCCTCACACAGGGGGGAAAAAAATAAAAATCAAAACAGATTTTAGCACTAAAGACCTTCTTGTAATCCATTATGACTTCAGATTTTTGGTTTGTATTCATTCTTCTAATTAACACGAGTACTCGCTGCAGCATCTTGTTTGGGAACACTGGAAAAAGCCACACCAATTTTAGCAATAATCTTTCTTCTCTTCAACCTACTCCCCTGTTTCAGTTCTTTTCCTTTCAAATAAAGCAGTGCCTGCTCAATCTACCACGTGGAATACAATAAACATTGCAATACCCTCCTTTCTCAGGGCTCAAAAATAGCAAGGGCAGATCAAATTATCTGCAATTTTCTCTAACCTTATTTCTCCCCATCTTCACCTATCAGACAGGTGACTCCTTTATAACTTCTTTATTACTCTGCTAATAGACAGTCTCCAAACCATCCCTTTGGGGTCACAACTTGCTGCAAACCTTCAGTAACAAACAAGACCTGAATCACTTTTCAGTGACATTACAGGTTCAAATGTAATTCTGTCTTGGACTGTGAGGCATTCTCTGCTGAGCATGGCCACTGAAAGCTCAAATTGTTTCTGGTCTGGTATATGTGGAAGCTTAACTGGTTATTAATTGCACCCCATGTTTGAGACCTCAACTCCTACAGTTACTGCTGCCAGTCCACAGTCACTTGTTAACTTAGACAGAAAGAAAATCTGGGTTTAAGTTAATAAAGCCCTAGCCTTCAATATGAAGAATTCATTACTTGTTTTTAAAATTGTATCTCTGAGGTACTTCTTTAAGTATTCTTCAGAAAACTTTCCTTAACAGAACTTACAAATGGCAGTAAGGCAGAGAAAGCCCTGATTAAGGGGTGATTTAGTCCTTCCAGTGCTTTCTCTGACACTGCTCAAACACTATGCTGGACTCTTCCCTCCATAGAAGTCAGATTTGCATCAAGTCAGTGACTTTCAATATTTTCAACAATTACAATATCCAGCTGTGCACAATCATAAATATATTTTTATACAGAATACACAGCAGTATCTTGCATAAATTATTTTTGCAGCTTTTTCCTCTAGTTACATACTTATAGATGTTCTCATACAATGCCTGGTTTCCTGTTCCATCATCACTTCCTATCTAACAAAGCTCCAGAGGGCATAAATCACAATGCAATCCATGAATCAGTGTTAACACCAATGTCCTCTCTGTAGACTCAGGAAACAGTGGGGCGGTTTGGTGCTCCTTACATCCATAACAGAACACCAAAACTTGCAGAAACACAGGCTGGATTTACACATGTAGGAATAAGCACAAACACCAAATCATCTCATTGGTTGTGTAATTTTATATTCCTGGAAAGTCTAGACATTTCCATCATCTGGATTTTAAAACTGTGGAAATCTTAGAGTCAGACATGAAATGGTGATAAAATACATCATTTTATGCAAACTTCCCAATTCATGCTGTTCTCTTTCTTTGTGCAGATCTGTGCTACAGAGGGCTCAGCTGCCTTGCAGGAGCACTGATTTCTCTTACACAGGTGAGTCTGAGGTTTTAAGGTAAAGTCCATTGAACTTTAACTTTCACCATGGTCGTGACACATCCCAGTGACAGGAGCACAGTATTTTCATATGTGGGATTCACAATCACCCCAATAACCAGCATTTGTGCTATTGCACACTCAGTCACCTCTGCTTTCTAGGACTCTTATGCACTCAGGTTTCAGAAGAGACTATCTAAGCACACACCAAGACCTTTATTTTATCCCTAAGCACTACATAACAAAAAAAGAAGGGGAATTATGGAATAGCACAACTGGGGGGGGACTACCAATGAGACTCAACAGATCGACTTCTAGTTCTAAGTTAGGCCTCAACAGCCTTGCTTCTACTCCCTGCCTAAATTATAAATTCAAATACAACAACAGCATTACATCATGGCAGAATTTCTCAAGGACTTAAAATACAAAGAGGAACAGTATGAAAGGAAATTCAGCTGGTGACTAGAAAACTGTCTGCCTCTGGCACTTGGAAAAGCTCTGTCTCCACATGGTCTGTGCTTCCAGCTGATTTCAGCACTGCAGAAACATTCTTCTTACTCATGGGCCTATTTCCAAAACGTACAACTTAGAAATGTGCAGAAACTGGGCTTCCATTTTGTACTGGTAAAGGTTAAAACCTGAATTTCTTCAACAGCAATCAATGTTCTCTGTGTAGAGGATAAATGCATGTGGATAAATCATGAACATATCCTGCTCTTTAAAACAAAGATGCTCTGGTTACCCACAGGTACCTCTCCATTCAGAGGTACACAGCCTCTCCAAAATTCTATATCCTGTCTACAGGTAAATGACAGATTTTAACTGCAATGACTTGGTACTCTCCAAGTGTCAGAGATAATTTCTAGAAAGCTTTTATTGCAGTCTCAGCTCCATCTTCAGTTACCTTGTTGACTTTTCAAATACCTAAAGATGTAGTATTGTCCTGTACCATTAATTTGTGTCTTGTTTCTACTATGGTTTCAGGAAAAAAAAAGCTTCATCACTTAATTACATTATGCCACTGTAACTGAAAGCATTTGGTGCTTTTCAGCATCGTTATTAAAAGGCAAGTTCATTTAAAATTGCGTTTCACAGAATTACCAGTGTACAGTGGTGGTGACCCATCTCCCTTTAATGATTATCTCCAGAGCAACAAGCAACAACATTAAATACTACTAAAAACTCTGGCATGCAACAAAGCTGAGTGGAAATAATTAGCAAAGACTCAGCTATTAATTGGTTTTCTTCTGGATAAAATTATAATAGTGCTGTAGCCACTAACTCTTGTCAAATCTCCAGGTAACAGCAGGTAACTTTAGAGACAGCAGAGCAAGCTGAGGCGGTAGAAAGCTTTGGTTTGGTTTTCAGCAACTTGTTTAAAAATCAGCCTCATTCTGTGCTAAAATGAGCTTTTTGCACCATTTGTGCCTGCTGTTTCTGAAGCATTACCTTTAATGCAGTGGCCACAACTGTGGCACTTTCTCCAGCCTGGAATGGGCAGGTTAGTGTTTCTTTCCTAGTACCAGGCAAAGCCAGCTCGAAAGCCAAGCTGGTTTCTCTATAAGATAATCATTATAGTGTCTAGCAGTGGTTCTGAATCCTGGCCACCTTTCACTGGGAGCAGCCACAGCTTATCTCATATCATCCCTGCCCACGGGAAATTTAACAAAAGCCTGGACATATCAACAGGCTGCTCAGTAATCCACAGGTCTTAACTGCAGAATTATTTTTACTTGCTACTTGAAGTTAGATAGAAAGCTGCCTGGTAGGAGATTTGAGCATATTTAATTGTGATTGCTTAATGCAATTGGTTGCTGTGTACCAGGGGATTACTCTGTTGTGCACTGAATTTGCAATTTACATTTCCATATGGGTGACAGATCTGGTTTGGAATACTACAGCACCTGAGATTTTTTTTTCTAGTGCAAACTATAAATGCATGATACAGTTGATGATTTATACTTGTGTATCTCCTTCAAGGAACTGCGCCAGTGAGTGAGTACAATCATAAATGTTAATAGATTTTTTTTTCCAATTTTTCCCTTTTTCCATGTCTTTAAAGTAATTTTATTCTATAAACATAGATGCAAATACAAGCTAGCATTAGAAACTCAGCAGGGGAGGAAGGGAAATTGTTCCAAACAAAATGAGTGAGCCCACAAGTGCAACAAATCTTTAAGCAGACATCACATTACCCAGTTACTTCACTGGGAAAGGCTCTCTCAGAGTAGCCCATTGAGAGGACAACTGCACTCAGTGTGGCTCTAAACACTGCCTGCAAGCCAGGTATTAATCACTGCCCCAGAAATCACATGAGGAACCCAACAATAACCTAACAAGTTTGGTTATTCTCTACTTAAAACCATAAATGAAAGATGTATTACACAGCATCTGTCCTGTAAAATATTTTCTTTGCCACAAAATTAACTGTCTAGGTATACATCATTTTCCAGCAGCAAGATCTATCCTTGTTTCTTTCCATCTTATTCTAACAGGATATGCCATGGATTGGTAACCTTATGTTTGGGTGCAGTATAAAAACATCACAAACACACCTCGTTCTTCAGAACACATATTCTGATCTGTAAAACTTGCTTTGAGTAAGCATACCTTAGATTTTATCATGTCAGTATTTAATAATTACAAAGAACTAGAGATAGTCCAGAGGTGACTTATATTCAGACCCAGAGCAGATAACAAATATCTTTTTTATTTTCAGGTATAATGATCAATATTTTTATTGCTATGCAAATGAGTTATTGCAAAGAAAAAAGAAATTATCAATATGGTTCAGGGATTCATTTAGTGCAGCAATTCTCATTTTCCTGTATCAGACCCACACAGTTCCCCCATCACTTCTCAAAAAGCAGTGCACAGCACCAGGTGGGGCAGTACCTCATGCTTACACTGATGTACCCGAGGGCAAGCACAGAGCTGATCACCTTTTCTTTTGGGTTTTATGGAATATGGCTTGGGACCCTGGCATACAAGGTGCCAATATTTTGGGATTGTATCCCTAAGCTGTCCCTTCCAAATCATAAGCAAAGGAGGTGGGAGTTGTGCAGGGGCAAGGAAGGGGACATGCTCCAAAGCTAAGAAAATAAGTTCAGAAGCATTCTTATTGATGACTTGGTACATTCAGTAATGTTTGTGAGAGATAACCAGAGAAAACGGAGTTCTTGGATCACTGAGAGAAAAATAATTGTATGTAGAAAACCTGCTTCAGAGAGCAGCAGGGAGAATGATGATGATCAGATCACCTTCATCACTCAGTGTGACACATTCCCAGTGCTTATTTACTGTTCCACAAGTCACTTGGCAGGGAAAACAAAGCTGTCTTTAATTATTTAGAGAACACCAATATAAGCAGATGACAGAGGACAGTTAAAGCCTTCCCCAGTTCATGTTACAAATGTTTTGCTCATTCTGACAAAAAGTTCTGATAACCTGGAGGCTTTCTTCACAAAGCTTCTGAACTACCCGTGTTATACATATCTTTTTTCCATCCCCATTTTAACCCAATTTCCCCCAGAGATCTCAAAAGACAGCTTTTGAAATCTCTTTGAAGATGGGTGGCAGTGTAGAGGAGAGATCCATTGTACATTCTGGATTGAAAGGAAAAAGCAACAGCAAAAATTTATATCCCTTATACACCAGAGAACTTGTGTGGGAAAGAGGCAAGCACCTCATCTGCTGGAATGATTTCAGAGTTTACACCTTAGATATGAGAAGCTGAGCAAAACATTTAAGGAAGTCAGGCTCCATGAACTCCTCTGTTCATCATATTAATTATCCTTTTACAGCCTTAGTTTTGTTTTTATTTTTATGACCTTTCATAGCTCCCAAAGCATGAACTATTTGAATCTCCACTTACTTATATTTGAATATCTGTAATCCCAGCTTGGAGAAACCAAGGCAAGTTTTGCAATATTATCTAAGCATGGTAACAACCACCTGAATGTTACAAATCCAAATAAGAACTTAAAGTGTGTGCAGATTGGATTGATAAAACACAACTTGATTTTCACAAACATGTTTGACTGGATGCTTTCTGCCTACTCCTATTCCATTCAGGCTTAAATACCTTAAAAGAGGGCCGTTACTTTCAGAAAAGGCTAAAATCTGCTGGATATATGGAATGGAAGATACTAACTCAAAATAGAAAACAAAACCCCTTATCTAGTGACCCAGACCTACTCTATTAACAGGTAGGATATCCCATTGCTATCATGAACATCTGAGTTATTTACTTGATTTGTAATATAAATAATCCTGTGCAGTTAAGTAGTCAGTTTTACAGTATCTCATAATCTTCTTGTACTTACATGGAGTAAGTATCCATTACCACTTGGAACACTCATTTAGCTGCTCAACTGACTGCTTAATGAGGTCTGGAAAGTAAAAGTCTTATCTGCAAAAAGCCAGTGTAGAAAGAAGCATGCATACAGTCCTTTCTCCAAAGCAAAGAAAAGTATTTGTTCAGACTTAATGTGAGAATGAATTAGATTAAGGAGAATGTTCAGAAAAATAGAAATGAAATAAAGATTAAATATATACATGTAGTATTTTCTAATAATGAAAGCAGTGGTTTTTACCATTCACTGAATACTCTATTGTTAGAATTTTGTCTCTCTAAATACCATCAGACTTTCAAAATATCTCCTGGGAGCTAGACCTGCTGCCTCACCCCCCTCAAATAAATCTTTTCAGAATTCCATGCTGCAACAGGTCTAGTACAGCTCCTTTTAACAGTTTTTTTTGGAGTGCTTAATAATGAGTCAGTCTGGTCTGTGTTTCAGCTCCAGAAATACAGAGTGGGACATCATTAGCTGCATTCACTCAGGTTTTAATTAACATACTAGTCATCATTAAATGTTTAAAGGATCCTGTCAGTAAGTGCTGAGTACTTCCCTTTCACTCACCACTCATTTGGAGCTCCATGCAGGACTCCCAAAGTGACAATGAATGTGGCCCTGCCACTGCTGCCAACACAGCTTAAAGCCAGAGCCGTCACTTCAGAGATGCCCAAATGGAATTAAACAGAACTCAGAAATTACCATCGAGATTACACAGGCTGTTTCTCACCATGGATCTGCAGCATGACTCAAAGGCCCTCAGCCACAAGTATTTGCTACCACAGAAACCTAAGTTTAAGAAGTGTTCCATGAACTTTTATTTGTCTGTCAATTGGAAAATATTGTTTTAAGCAGACTTTGAGTCATTTCAATAACTTAAGTTTATGCTTATTTTGCTGCTTAAGGGCCCACATTTTTAAAATATGTATTTTGTCTATATTTACTTTTCGTTAAAACAAAAACATCTTCACTGATGGTGCAGCAAACAGAGCACTTAATCTTTCCTCAGAGGCAGCATTACTCAAAGATCTGGTATGCAGCAATCCTTACATCTGTAAGCAGATCACTGGCACTACAGAACGCTTCCTTTTAGTCCTGCATATGCACAAGGACAAACGGAATAATTGGTCAAACCCCATTATTTGTCATTCAAGCAGCCAAAACTGAGCTGCTTCTCCCACTTTTGCTCAGCGTGCAGCCCCGGGCGTGCCCCAGAGCCGGCACGATGCAGCAGCCCCAAAGGAAGCGTGACAAAAGCTGCTTCCTGCTCTCTGCGAACTGTGTGGCCACGTTATTCATCAGTAACTAACAACAGCTTCGGTTTGTCTACACAGAAACCGCCTGGCTACACACACTGATGTATCCCACAAAAACAAAACAAACAAAAAAAAACCAAAACCCAAACCTCAAAGACAAACAAAAAGAAACCCAGGAAAACTTAAGTAAAATCCATATGCTTTCTCTTCCTATAAATACTTAATCACCGTTGTTCACATAGGTCTATCCTGTGATTATAGCACTTCTCAGTCAACCAATATACCCCATTTCTCTGCCCTTATGGTGATGTTATCACCATGACACCAGCCACATGAATTGGTGTGACAGTTGTATGAAGTCTCCAAATCACTGCTGCCATTTGATGAGAGAGTTGGCCTCAGGAAAGACAGAACACCGTGAATTTCCTGATTAGCTGTAAAGAGGGAAAGCTAGGAGCAACTACTGGAAAAACTCTGAGGAAACTGGAAAAGCTCTGAGGTAGTAAGAGTGAGCTGCAGCCAGGTTGTAAAAATAAGGGCTGGGTGGGAAGCCCACATGTTCCCCGGATCCCTGACTCTTCAAAGATGAGGTTTTCCCATTCTTCTGTGATCCCTTCCCTCATCTTCCATCACTGTTCCCAAAGCTCGGCGGCTGCTGGGAGCCAAGGGAGAGCAGGTCTAAAGGGCAAACCAGCACTGCCCCACCACGACTCAACACACACTTACTGCTGAAGGGCAACAAGCTTTTCCTTCACTCTGGAGAAATATAAACAGCCCTTGAAAGAAATAGATCAGTCGTGTCAGACACGTGCAAATTCCGAGATAAAACCACCTCTGAAACAAGATACCAATAGGAGGGTAAAAGATCTCTTGTTATCACTTATGACTCAGGTTAATTTCAGCTTATTCACGGCTGCCGGCCATGGAATGCACAGGAAAAATAAGCACCACAACATCCTCGAGAACCGGCAGCGCTGCAGCAGGAAGTCAACATCCAGAACCACCAAGATTTTCATTACAAGTGTCTCTGCCCTGTAAACTGCTCCTGGTTCCACATCTGAGCACATTGCAGCAATGCACCACTTACGAGCCTCCTAAACGAGCCAGTCTTTTATCAGTAGAATTACTAACCCTAACCTTTTTTTTTAATGCTTCAGGTTGTTCTGGTTTGTACAAAGCATGTATTTGCCTGCTGAATAGAAAGTTTAGTCACGTTTAAGGTACAGACAAGCAGGAGTAACAACCCTGTACATCTGAGTATCACTTGTGGCCATCGGAGCAAGATTAATTAATGAAAGAACTACTTGGAATCATACTTTAACTTCCAGAGAGGACAACATACAAACAGGATATAGTTGTTGATGAAGACATTTCTGCAGAAAAAAAAAAAAAAAAAACAAAAAAAAAAACCAACAACACACCACCCAATGATGCTAGGTATGCTAACTTCCTGGTCCACTTTCTTCTTCAAAATGATTCTACAATCAAAAATATTTGATATTTTTAATAATTAATGTGTATGTTTTAGAAGCAGGCATTTTATTTCAAGCAATGCAGTTTTTGCATATTTTAAGCCATTTTTTAATGCAAAAAAGGAGCTGCCATCATATGAATGTGTTATAGGCAACTGCTAATGCTCTTAATATATTTCATTTTAGAGAATCAAACTCCTCTATTTCTTTGTTCAGTTGTTAGAACAGGATTCTCAATTTTTGAAAAAGAAGCTCAAAAATTCTCATGCTTGTGTCACTAAAGCCAGATTAGCATAATCTTGGCTGCTGTGCATCACTTTAGCACCTCGTTAGCTTCAGTTCTAAATAAGTATATTAGCCCAGGACCTAATGCTAAATAACTAAGTTATTTAATAGTCCCAATAGTTATTTCATTGTGTTTCCTAGACTTAATTAGTAAATAAACATGCAGAAACCAACGGTAAAAGGCACTGACTTGTGCATTTGAACTGCAGATGTGAAGCTCAACAGAGCAAATCAGACCTATCAATGAACAAGACGCTGGACGAGCTGCTTTACTGCCCTCGGGTGGGAAGGGGAGCGCGGACACACGCGGGGGCAGCGCGGACACACGCGGGGGCAGCGCGGACACACGCGGGGGCAGCGCCCAGCGCCCCTCCCTGTGCCCGTCTCTGCCCAGGGGTGCTGACACCGGAGCAGCAGCAGCACAGAGCTCCCACCTGCCGGGAACCGCCTGGAACAGGGAGGCGGGCAGGGCTGAGGCTCTGGAGAAGATGCAGCAGCTGCAGGAAAAGCTTCCCGTGCTCCGAAGGAAGCGCTCGGTCCCTGGCAGCCCTGGGATGGGAGCGTTCCGCTGGGGATGCAGGGGCAGCCCTGGGATGGGAGCGTTCCGCTGGGGATGCAGGGGCAGCCCTGGGATGGGAGCGTTCCGCTGGGGATGCAGGGGCAGCCCTGGGATGGGAGCGTTCCGCTGGGGATGCAGGGGCAGCCCTGGGATGGGAGCGTTCCGCTGGGGATGCAGGGGCAGCCCTGGGATGGGAGCGTTCGGCTGGGGATGCAGGGGCAGCCCTGGGATGGGAGCGTTCCGCTGGGGATGCAGGGGCAGCCCTGGGATGGGAGCGTTCCGCTGGGGATGCAGGGGCAGCCCTGGGATGGGAGCGTTCCGCTGGGGATGCAGGGGCAGCCCTGGGATGGGAGCGTTCCGCTGGGGATGCAGGGGCAGCCCTGGGATGGGAGCGTTCGGCGGGGGCTGCAGGCGCAGCCCTGGAGCTCCGCTCAGAACCGGGTATTTCACTGTCCCGCACAGCCCTCGGCACTAGAAACTTTGTCATTTGCTTTCTAAACATGCCAATCGCTTCTGATGCTCCCGTTGTCTCTGTGGAAAGATTCGTAGAAGGATATACCTCATCTGCCAGGCCAGGCACGCTGGAAAAGCCCGAGCTTCAAGCAGCTGATCAGAACAAGCAAAAATTGTTTCCTCCACCTCAGTCAAGTGCCCAGCTGCTTACACAGAGTACTGCTGATCCACTAAGCTGAGATAATAACAAGCTTATCATTATGCTAGCTTAATATAAAAATATTTATACAGAAATAAGTGCAAGCATTGGACATACTTGAACAATCACATTTAAGAAATTCTAACAAACTGCTGCCAAGCAGCTCCCTTTGTATTTTAGAGATCATACTAAAAAAAAAGAAAATATACAAGGCAGATGATATACAAAGAACTGGAAGTTTTTCTTCCAAGTTACTGTTGTTGGGAAGAAATTATGAATATTAATCAATATTATATACCCCATTATTTACTAATATGCGTTTACAATACACTTTTCCCACCTAAAAAACTGTAACAGCATCCAAAGACTTTCAAAACTGCTGTAAAAATGTAAAAACTTATAGTTTTGGATGCAACTGTGTTTGTCCAGTAAGTTGTCCTTAACTGCTGTTGTGTATGGAAATTATATTTATGAATACTTGAAAGCCTAATTACTAATCAACAATGGCTATAACATTGTAAATCTCCAAGTTTGCTGTGTGCTATGCTCCAGAAGAAATACACGATGCAGTTGTGGGTTTTTTCAAGTTCCTTACAAACAAACTCACTACAGTGAACACTGAAAATTGCTTCCTGGAATAGGAAGAACAAGTAAGATCCAAGTTGTTATTTGTTCACATAAAGAACACGATAGAGAGCCCGTAAAGTTTTCACTGACATGCAGCAGAATTATCTGCTAGAGTTCTGTCTCATAAGCAGCTTGCTGCTATATTTAGCAGCAGAGGAATGCTTACTTGATTACCTCCCCTATAACAATAAATAAGATTTTACTGAAATCTATGGAATGTACTGTTAAGGATTTCAGTGAGTGCGACACAATGAATGCAAAGCCAAAGCCCTCCCCAATTAACCAAATAATCCATTATAAAACTTAAAATAATGTCTCAGTTGTTAGAAACTGGGAGTTGTTCACAATTATGTCATCTCCCTTATCTAAACACTCAAGAGTCAAAACATTTTTAACCCGAGTCTACCCACCCATGAACAAGTGCCCGTGTAATTGCATTAAGGAATTCGGTGACCTCGCCTAGGAAAGGTCTCCCGAACACTCCTCAAACCCAGGACCTGAGCCCTGTGGCCTTGTTTTACTGAATCTTTTATCAGAAAGCAAATCTAGATAAGCTTTTTTAAAACAAGTTCTGCGCCAGAAGAGGCCCTCCAAAGACAGCATTGCCAAAGCCCCTGCAATGCACTCCACCGCCAAGTTTGTTTGTTTAGGCGTGCCCTGATAGCAAGGAGAGCCACAGAGCTCAGCCTAAGCAGTCCAGAGTCTGAGCACCGCGTTGTCACACACTGAGTAACGCCTTCTGGCGCTCAGAGGGAACTTTGGGCACTGCTCTGCATCAACACTTCCTCTGCCTCAGCCTGCTGGAGCACATTACAGCCAGGGCTTCCTTAACCAGCTGCCAACTAGAAATAAATAGAATTTAGTATGGCTAGGAAAAGATTCAAGGAGCACTGTGGTTTACACAGAAAAGCCGTGATGCTCTAGAAGCCACCTACAGAATAAGCTTTAAGTAGATTAACTATAGATAATGGCTTGGGACAGGCATTTGGTTATTAAGGATAGACTTAAAAGGTTTGTTAAAGCACAGATTGACTTTGGAAAAATAATTTCAAGAGTCAATTTAACAGGTTAACCATGGCTGGGCAGATTACACTAAATTAGTAGAGCACAAAAGATGAAAAGGGAAACTTGAGTCATATTAACACCATGGGATTTTATGAATTACTTAAAAGCTTCAAAAAATTAAGTGTTTTACCACTACACTAGACTCATTAAACAAGGGGAAAGAAAATAACTAACAAAACCACAACGCCATTTTGAACTCATAAGATGACCTAAAACCATCAGTTTATTTAAGATATTACATTAAGATGCAAAAAGGACCAGAAATAAACAAAAACATTCCTCTTTATTTCAACTTATTGGTCTGAAAGTAATTAAATCCAGAAAAGCTCTTCTGCTGTCATGAAACTAAAAGTAGTGTATGTTGATCTCCATCTAAGGGAGTCAAAAGACATCCCTTTGTATAACTACAAATACAAGCCAACAGTGCTGCTAAAACACAGCCTCCATCACTGCCTGGGGCACTTTTTAGGCACCTTCAGCTATGAATAAAGACTGCACAAACTTGAAATGCCAGCAGCTTGAAAACATAAAGCACAACTTGGGTGTACCAAGTTATTTCATTAAGAGCAGCACACTCACCAGGCCGATAAAATACCTGAAAAATAAATCCTTGCTGGCCACACAAGCAAACGCCCAGGAGATAAAAAGGAGCTTTCCCTGGCTGGAGCATTAAGGTGGCTGCGTGGATATCCTTCATCAAGTGCCTCCTATTTTCACTTAGGATTTCACGTTAACATTTTAATCCTTAAGCCACCAAAAGGCAACCTCAGGCTGTAATTTTGCCTTTTCCCCTCCTGTGGTTGTGGTTTACAGCCTTCTCACAGCTGTTCCTCAAAAAGGAGCAACTTCCTCCAGCCAAGATGAGACAGCTGGGCCAGCTCAGAGGTGAAGGGGCTTTGCACTCTTCTCTCTGAGCAATCCCCGCTCTTGTACCACTGCGGGCATTTCTGAGAGCACATGACAGGCAAGCTCAAGAAACTGAGCTAAAATCAGCCTTTTTTTTCAAACAAGGTAAATTGTAACCTAGACCACTTTTGCAATCCACTTAACACCAATGACATGAACGTTTGGTGTGCACAAAAGCAAGCACCAGGAGACGGGAAAGGGTAACAGGCAGCAAGGAAAGAACAAAATTCCTTTTGCAGCAGCCCTCACGTTTTAAGGTGACACCAAAGTCTAAATAAAAGTTCAAGCAACTTCCAGCTAACAATATTCCATTAGCAGAACTATAAGAAATATACATAGAAAAGGCAAAGAGGAACTTCACAGCAAAAACTTCAGAACCAAGCAAGCTGTTACCTGCACAGAGGCACTCCCCGGGCACTGAGTGCTCCTACTGCCCCCAGGTTGCTAAAATTGTGTCCTTAATGAGGGGGTGGGAGGTTCAAATGTCCTTTGGAGAATTTAAAGAGACAAATCCCCCCAACAAGCAGTAACCACGATTTACATCACAGAACCCCAAATTCCTGCAGAGACAGGAACCGTGGAGCTCTCTGCCGGCTCTCCTCCTTCCTTAGACTGTAGGGAAACCACTCAGTGAAGTCTGGAACGACCTTCTGGTCCAGCTGGGGAACCCTGACCTTTCTTGTGCCATCAGACACCTTTAGCAGCTGACACAGCTACCTCATGGGGCTGCCTGCGTGTCCTCTTTTTGCTTCTGGTTCTCTTTCAGACCCTCTTGTGGACAGTCTCACCTCTGTCCAGCTGTGAAAATTACAGACCTCTCTCCTCTGGACTCCAACTCTCTCCTCCTGCTATCTTCTCCTTGGACAATTTCATCCACAGATCTCCATACCATTTCTACTCTGAAATTATACAATTGTTAGAATACTCAGGGTTTTTTTTTAAAAAAAAAACTGGATAGTAACCACTCCTGCAAGTTGAACCTATATTCTCCTACACAAGAAACTTGCAGTTTTTGTTCTATCCTTATCACTGGACATTGTGTCACCTTCCTGTAATGCATTAAGCAACAGAACGAGCATTTGCCACGTGCTTGTGCTCATATTCCTCCAGAGAGGCCTGTGCAGGAGAGGGTTTTGCATTGGCATCTTTGGATTCATACTCCCCATCACTGAAGGCTCAATAAAGAATGTGATGACAAAGAGTTCTGACCCAGAAACAGGCAATATCCACTGATCTGGCTGACGAGCTTAACTTGCCCTCAGCCCATAGACTTTGCTCTCTTTACACAATTTCAATTGATCCTAAAACACACGGCTGAGAATTGTGGCAGCCTGGGTGCACAGTGTGGGTCCCTAAGTCCACGTGGCAGCAGGGAAGGATAAAAACCTTGCCACAGTTCACAGTATAAACTGTCACATCTCATGAAGCAGAGCACTTTTAGTGCAGAGTTAAAGCTGAGAGAATATCACTGTTAGTCTGGTAATCTCTCACTGCCACATTTGTCCCCTTTCCTTATGCCAGAGCTAGGGATTCTACAGGTGTGGATTAGCTCAGCACACTAACTTGGCAGAAAACTATTCTTTTTTTTTCCCCCTGTTAATTTTGTATCACATAAAGTGCTAAGGCTGCTGAACAAATCCACTTTGCATATGGATAAAGTGAGGGAAATATAAACCACTGCCACTCTGAGAGTCACCTCTTCTTACATTAAATGAAGCCTAATGTGTGTTCTCATCATGGGAAAAACCACATTCTCTTGGGCCGAGCCTCAAACTCATCTTCAGCGACTTGTCTGGCTAAAAATAGACAAGTCTGCGTGTGCAGGAGAAGATCAGCATCAATCTTGCTTCTCCCTGTCTTTACTTTAGCACATGCCATCTTCATTCATTTATAAAAAGGCCTGAGTGGACAAGCAAAGAATTCTGAGTACAGCCTGCAGAATTTGGTTTTCACAAGTAAGTTCAGTGTGAGCAAAATTTAAGGAACTAAGAGACACAAAAGGAAGAATAATTCAGAACAAACCAAAAATGTAGAACAAGAGAAGAACCTTGTTTTCTGCAGTATTTCACACAGTGCCATCCTGCTAGAAGTGTGCTGGATGACAAGGATGCATATTAGACTTCAGAGCTAGGTTTTTCCTTCAGAAAAGAGAAACATATGGTTGGTTTCAGTGGAAGTTACTAAAGACCCTTTTAAGTTAAACACAAATATTGAGTGAACCAAAACCAACATGGGGAGTATACAAATACATTCCTGCTCAGCATAATTCTTCTCATTCCTCAAAGCTGCAACACCTGCTTTTCAAGATATTTGACTAGGTCACTCTTTGAAATAACATGATGGAATTACATAATAAAATTAGTTTATATACTAAATAACTGCATCATATAAGTGGTTTATCCCCCTTGAAAGAAGCTGTTCAAATAATTCCAGTGTTGGCTCATGTAAAAGGACACACTTGTAAAATGTGTCCCATTACCCTCCCCAAAAATGACCTTTTGTGGAGTTAGCATAGCTATGGACAAACCTTTGACGCAGATGTGGTGATGGAAGCCCCTCCATACCCCACCAGTAAATGATATGTGCTACACACAAGGGCAGAACAGGAAAATACGAAACAAAAATCCATCTCTTTCTAGCAAGTGGAACTATTATTTATATGCTGAACAAGCAATTACCATGGCTGAACATTCCACAAGTTTTTATCTTATTCTTCCATTGAACAACTTGAACAAAGATTTCTTAACATAATCTTTAGCTTTAATCAGGCCTATTTTT
The DNA here is from genome assembly GCF_041296385.1 of Aphelocoma coerulescens. Classification (NCBI taxonomy): domain Eukaryota; kingdom Metazoa; phylum Chordata; class Aves; order Passeriformes; family Corvidae; genus Aphelocoma; species Aphelocoma coerulescens. Next base: position 1,966,050 of record NC_091018.1, on the reverse strand, counting down.
GTCCATCTGCCTGGAAGCTCTTCATTAGCATTACTAATGCCTTCACCATGTGCATTATTTCCTTCGAAATGAACTTTATTTCCACCCAGAAATCTGCCTGTTGAAGTGCAGGCTATGGTGAGATACATTTAAGGCTACTCCACTGATAATTATTCATTCCCTGCACTGTAGAATTCTTATTTGTTAGGGTTTTGTATCATGTACAGAAATGGTAAACACTGTTTGCCCACGATAGAGCTTTCCTTGTAGACAAAATAAACAAAGTAGGAAAGTTCCCATGTAGAGCAGCCTGACCATTAAATACCCAGTTCGGATCTGTCCTGCTCTGAGCAGCCCTGGGTAGCTACAGAAATGTGGTTTGTTAAGAGAATGGCTGTGGTATTTAGTTTTTGTGAAGAGCTGGGAAGATGTACAAAGGCAGGATAAACAGAAAGGTCTCTAGTGCTGCATGTGGTCAAGGGAAGCCTTGTAGTAAATAAAAGGAGTTCATAGTGAGCTGTTCAGTTATGTTTGAGAAGCAAATTGTGTTGTGAGACATGAACATCAAAAGATATTTTCTAAACAATTTGGGGAAAATCCCACAGCAAGATAAGCTGTGAACTCAGCCATGGGGCTGTGGGGAGATGTGCAGAAGAGAGAGAAAGAACCTCCAGGAGTCTTCACGGGGAAAAAATGTCCCAGTGTGAAGAAACAGCTTCTCTGCTTCCTTCTGCAGGCAGTGATAGAATTGCACTGTCAGAGAGAGACAAAACTGAGGTGCTGCGTGTCTAAAACCCCAGAGATGACAGAAAAAGAGGAAAAAATTAGTAGCTTTTACCGAGGCCTCAAATACTCTGTTTAAACCCACAATTACTACTGGGATTTGACTCTAAATGAAAAAGATGTACGACATTGTTAAAAATTGTAAGGTAGGGTAGCACATGTGAGTAATCATAATTGTATGTTTAAAAACTGAAATACAGTGTTTAGTGGCAATGTTAGCATTTTTTTCTCTCTGTACAGATCATCTCCAGTTCTTTCAGGCTTGGAAGAAAACTCAGTATTGTGAGACATAACTGCATTTTATTCACATCGAGCAGTTACGTCCTAGAACATAAAATGTTGGGAAAAAATAGAAGTACTGATGCAAAAAGTTCTGATTATTCTATGGAATAGGATACTTTAAAAGAAAGAGAAAAAAAGAGAATAAATTATTAACTGTTTACCATTACATCATATGTTTTTCTTGTGGAGAAAGCCCAAAATCAAGCAAAAGAATTTCTTTATTTTTTTTACATTGTTCTCTGAAGTAATCCTGTGCAATTTTTTATGCATGCCTTGTTTCTAGAAATCATGAATGGAGCAAGAATTATGTTTTCCTACTGCTCTGTTGAAACCTGAAAGCAGAAAATCTTCTGGAGAACATAAATCTGATTGTGTTCTAGAATTATAGACTAAGTGGTCAAAATGGAGAAAAGAGTGACAACAGCACTCACCTAAATCAGTTAATTGCCTCAAGGAGGGAAAACGTTTGTAACAAAGAAGTAGCACATTGGAAAATATAAACCTAAAACCTGTATGGATGTTTTGTTTCCTAAGTATTAGAGGAGCCTGGCCTGGACTAAATTAAAATCACTAATGATTTTTTTTCAGATTAAAACAATTATTCAGTTTAATGAAAAAGTGCCTTGACATAAGGAAACTTCATGTTTTTACAGTATCATCATTTAATAATGGTATAGCTCGTCCAGCTTTAGGTTTTAGATCAAAGCTAGATTTAGTAAGTCAGGTTGAACTGCAGGTTTGCTGTAGGCACAATTACCTCCCCAACATATTCAGTGTGAAGACTTTCCTAAACAATGAGTGGGAAACTGTCAATTTCCTCTTCCTACAACTGAGGACAAGCAAAACATGTAAGTTACCTTGGAACTGAAAAGGTTATAGCCCAATAAATGAGCTGTGGTGCAGCCGTCTCACAGCTGGTTAAAAACAAACAGTAGCTGTAGCCGTGGAGAATTAACCTTGCCAAAGTGTAATCCTCAGCCATTTAAAGGAATGTTCAGAAGCTGTGGTTTTAATTAACATTTGTTATACTGTGCATGATTGTAATGTGAAATGTCACTGTTTAAAGGTTAATATAAGATGTTTTAATGTACCTTCAAATCAGTAATAAATTTTATACAAGCATGATAGTAACTTCTCGTGACTTTATTTACAGAAACCCTATAGAATGTTCAATTATTGCCTCTAGAAAGTCAGGAAATTATGGTTTAGATTAAACAAAACTTTAGCAAACAAGTAGTTCTTGGAATTATCAGTGAGTGGGTTCTCTGTGGATTTAAGTTTACAAATAAATAACATTTATTAAGTAGTCAAAGAGTATCTCTTAGAAAGTGAGGTAACCTTGTCAATAGAGACTATCAATTCATATGCAATTAACGCTCTTCATTTAATTGCTTAGCAGTTAATACTTCTAATCCTATTTTCCCACCTGTTAAGATAAGCTATTCCACCCCATGCTTTTCTTTTTGTCATTTACTACATCCTCATGCATTGTAAACAAGCTTAGACTGATTTGCTTCTGAAGATAAATTCGGGAATTTTTAAAAATTCCTAAATGTAAATAGATTCCAATTAAAACTGCAAAAAGGAGGAAGAGACAGGAGAGTAAACACTGACTGCAGTGATGACACTGGCCAGGAAGGGAGAGAAGCTTACAGCCCAAGAGGAGCAGTGAAGGATTGTGGTATGTTTTCTGTGGTACGGTGGTTGTGCTAATGACATGGAATTTCTGGATGAAGAGCTGGGGAATGTACTACTAGGTGACTTAGCAACATATTTCCTGTTTGTGGCTAAGTTAAATACTGTGTTTTCTCTTCTGGTAGCATACAGAGCAATTACGTTTTTCTTTTTTTTCCCCTCCAGCGCAGTTAGGACAAAGACTTCAACAGTGTTAAATTTCTTCCTCAGTTCTAGAAATGTGGAGAACAGAATATTTCCCAGGGACTGAAAACTGAATGGCAGTTTTGGTGATCTGTGAACCAGAAGCCTATGCCTTGTCTCACAAATGGAGATTCTACCACTGAATTTATGAATTCTCACAAATCCAGAATCATTTTCCTTTTTGGATATACTTGGAGTGAGTGCCTTCTGCAACCTTGCATGACTGAACTTTTGGTCTGTTTAGAGGCAGGATGTTAGAGCTGTAAGGTCTCATACTGCTGGGCTAGCCAGTCATCCTCAAAGGCCTATTTTGTCCCAGTTCAGATAGAAAATAATGCACATTTTAGGGATGCTCAAAATACCTCACACTTATCAGTCTCTGATCATTTTGCTGTAAGATAATTGTGTGACCTCTGTGAGCTGCTGTGGTTGTGCGACTGAATGGGACTGATTACACATGAAACCATGAGGAGAAATGCCAGCACCTACAGAGCAGTGGCTTTTTGAGGTTCCATGTTTGCAGTGTTGTGAAATGATATTTTTAATAAATAGTTCTGAAATCCATTTGCTTCAGAGATGAAGCCAAGTTAAGAACAGTTTGTACAACTACTTGTTTCCACCCTCAGGCCACGCTGTTGCTCTCGGAGTTGAGCCAAAATACTGCATTGCAATGTCTGCCAAAATGAGGTTTGTCTGCTTGCCTTAAGCAGAGTTGTGGTTTTCTGGGGAGATTTTTGTTTGTTTTGTTTTGGTGTTGAGGGGCTTTTCCATCTAAATTTTTCCTAACTGGGATAGCTACATGATTTCTCTTCACTCCTTTTGCTTGGAATTACCTGCAGAGTTTATATGGTCATAAAGGTCCTTAGTTCATACATGGAATATTTGCTTCTCAGTCCTGGAAACTGGAGTGGGGTGTGGGAAGAACACTAAAATGCAGCAGTATGACTAAAAGCATTTTCAAAAAGCAAACAACAGGCTTTAACTTCTGCTGAGGAGGCTGTGAAGTAGATCTAATGACATTGATCTATAGCAAGCTTTTCAAAAGCAGGTCTCCAGCAAATCAGCAATGTTTTGTACAACACAAACAACAATTTTAAGCCACAGCTGAAAATTCTGTATGGAGACTTGCAAAGTATTTGTAAATTAGAGTTTAAAAAATGACCTAACTCTGCTAAGCAAGCAGCCGTGTGTCCCAGGAGAGCAGGCAAACCCAGGAAGGGGAACCAAGAACAGCTGTGCGGTGACTTTTCATCACATGATGCAGCTGCAGCCTGATGGTTGCACATCTTTCCTCCACCAGGACAAGGGTAGAGTTAGACAAGGGCACAGTTATTACTAAAGTGGCAAATCTCTTGTTTCCAGTGTGATGTGCATTGTCCCCACACTGATTTCGGTGCTTCTTTTGTGTGCTTTGCTTAAACCAGGAATGTGAACTGAGTTTTACTCTATCAAAATTAAATTAACTCAAGGTCTGACTGGACATTTGCTCAATTTTCTCCATTTCTCACATGTGCACTTGCTTTCACTCATACCATAAATTATTTTTGGCACATCGTGCCAGCTGCTCTTGAATCTTAGAGATCAGTTCCTTGTAAAGGCTTTACCAAAGAACCCTTGGCTAATGCAGTACAAGCAGCATTGTGGCAAATTTAGAAAATTTGAGGACAAAAAGTTCTTGAGCACTTAAGAGTTATGCTGAACAAATAGTGCTACTGAATTTGGATTAAAAATTCTTAAATTTGTGCATAGAGATGTCAGGCCGTTGGAAATTATTCTCTGTCTTCTCTGAATGTGGACTGACTGAAATTTGTGCTGTAGATATGGGGGCTGCTTAATACAAAAAATAGAGACAGCAGAGAAAAAACCAAAATGGTCATTAGACCTAACTGAAGGGAAGAGAAAACCAGATTGGAGCATTTAACTAACCATTGTTAAACTGTTGCTGTAGAATGATACCCTGTAAACTGTAAATGGATATAGTTGGAAATAACATCACATTGCCTGACATTGCAAACAAGTGATTAAATTCATGATTACTTGATTGATTTCGTAATTCCAGCTTATGTATGGTTAAGTTGGTATCATAAACTATGCCCAAATAAATATTGTTAAAATCAACAGAATGAAAAAAAGGAAGATTTGCACTAGAAGAAAGAGATGCATCTCATTTTATAACCTCCTAACTTCTGCTGCCAAGATTCTGCTTTGGTTTTAAGACCGCTGCCAGTTTTAGAGCTGTCATTTTATTTGAAAGCTGGTATTGTCAGATTTTACCAACAGGTTTTCATTGCTGGATTTAAAGGAGTAATATTTCCCCCAGTAGTCAGGTAAGCCTCAGAGAGTTACAAGAAATGCAGAGAGACCTGAATCTCAGGCTTTTTATCACTGTGTATGTATTAGACAGAGATCAGAAAACTCACTCTGCTGTCTTGCTTTCCTTTCCAAAAGAACAACCCCCCTGTGGAATCGGTGCTGAGCTGGGACCTTCTCCTAGAGGGCAACAAGCTGATACATTTATATCTGAATGTGAACTCCAAAGGATTGTCCCAGCAGAACAACAGACCATGGCGGCGTTCATGGCTGTTTTCCCAACATAATTTAGCAATCACAGATTCAGCTATACCAACATAAAATGTGTATTTTTCTTTTAAAAATAACAATGATATTGATACGAAGGCATCTGTGACCATGACACCTTTAATAAGCAGACATGTGACCCATGATTTTTCCACTGTCCATGCTGGTACAGACCATGCTGAGAGACCTTCAGCTCACACAGCGAGGCTCAGCCAAAGGGATTCTGGAATCCACAGAAACGGTTTAAACAATTTTTTATTGTTGTAAGCTGTGAGCACCTGTAGATGACTCAGATATTGGGGACTGGAGTTCTGGAAGTTGAGAGAGAGAAAAAATAACTCTTTTGTTTGTGGCAGTAGCTCAATTTTAGTTCAAACGCCATGATTATCCAAGCAAGGCCAGGTTGGACAACCTGAGCAACCTGGTGTGGGGGGAAGGTGGCCCTGCCCATGGGAGGGCAGTTTGGCTCAATGCTCTTTAAGATCTCTCCCCACGCAAACACTTCTGTGATCGTGCGATCCCTTGTGTCTATGATCACATTGTCCCTTGTGGGTGTCCCAAACAAAATACAGGGAAACACACCTCAGTCAGCGCTGCCACGTTGAGGAACCCTGCATGTGGAGGGTCTGGGCACTCTGCTCACAGCCCAGCGGCTGCAGAGTGAGGCAGATCCGATGGAAACCAGGCTCTGCCGGGAATCACGGGCTGCCACGGCCATCGCCAGCACCAGTGTCCGCCTCTGCCCCTGCCAGCGAGCGGAGCGGGGGAGCGCCGGGGCAGCCGGCCGGAGAGCGGCCCTGCAGGGAGGGTGAGAGCCGGGCACGGCCCGCCCGAGGGCCCGGGCACCCCGAGCCCCCCGTGCTGCGCTGAGCCCCGGCCTGGGCGGCTGGGAAGGGATGGGCACGGTGCCCCTGTGCCCGGTGAGAGCCTCCTGCAGAGCTGCCCCAGCCCCGGGGAACATGGGGCTGCTGGAGAGAGGCCAGAGGACGCACCAGGATGAGCAGAGGCATGGAGCAGCTCTGCTGGGAGGAAAGGCTGGGATTGTTCAGCCTGGAGAACAGAGAGCCAGCTTTGGGGTGACCAGTGGCCTTCCAGAACCTGCTGGGAACTTTCAGGAAAGATGGGGCAAGACTATAAAGAGCACGTAGCGACAGGACAGGTGGGAACGGGTTCAAATTGAAAGGGCGAAGGTTTAGATTGGATACTAGGAAGGAATTGTTCACGCTGAGGTTGCTCAGAACACCTGTGGCTGCCCCATCACTGGAAATATCCAAAGCCAGGTGCGACGGAGATCGCAGGCACCTGGGATAGTGAGCGGTGCCCCCGCCCATGGCAGGGGGGTGGAAGGATACGCTCTCCAAGGCCCCTCCCAGCCCACCCCACTGTGCGATAAACCCCCGGCCCGAGCTGGCCCAGCCCTTTCCCTGCAGCCCTCCCTGCCGTGGAGCTCCGGTGCGGCCCCCGGGGCTCCGCCATTTCCTGCCCCTCCCCGGTCCGTGCCGCGCTCCCCGCAGGGCGCAGGCGCGCGGCGCTCGCTCAGGCGCGGTGGTGCCGGGCGGGCCGTGCGCGTGCGCGCAGCGGGGCCGGGGGAGGCAGCGGAGCCGCCCCGGGCGGAGCGGGCGCGGGGGGCCCGTGGGGCCGATGGGGCCGTGAGCGCTCGGCCCGGCGGCGGCAGCGCGGGGCCCGCGGTGCCATGGACGGACAGGCGGCTCCGGGCGCGGGCGGCGGCGGCGAGGAGCCGCTGAGCTCCGGCAGGATGAACCCGAAGCGCGGCGGGCGCGCCGCGGAAGAGGAGAGCCGGAACAAGCCCAAGCTGGTGAGCGCGCTGGGAGCCGGGCAGGGAACGGCACGAGGAGGAGGAGGAGGGGGCGCGGATGCGCCGCGCTGCTTCCAGCGGGGAGTGCGGGGCCCGGGGCGCGCGGAGGGGCGTGAGAGCCTTTTTGGGCATTAAAGGCTCCGCGCTTAAACCCCCCGGGGTTTTTGGGGGGCTCCTCGGAGAGGCAGCTGGCGGCCCCCGGAAGGGCCGGGTCGCCGCTGGACCACGCGCGGCGGGAATCCCCGGGCGGTGCAGCCGGCGGTGGGCGCTGCCCGCGGGCGCCGCGAGTTCCCACGCTGGGGCGGGGACGGCGCTGCTCCCGCAGCCTGGGCCCGCTCCGCCGCGGAGCGCGGGGTGCGGCTGGCTCCGTCTGAGCAATCCGGAACGCTGCTGGTCGTGATGCCAGCCACGTGCTGCCCAGTGCAGCTTCTCAATGAATGGGAGCATAATTGTAAAAGCTGGCTGGTTTCTAGCCTATTCGGGAAAGATTTGACTCAGGTTTGAATATAAATCCTCTTTAGGAATGCAGTTTGTTTGTTAGAGCTGTGCTCTTTGATTTTTTTAGTGACAGACGCGATAAGCTGAAATACAGGTAGAGTTCAAAGGGACATCACTGGGTTGTATCCCACTTCATAAATGCTGTAGTAGCAAAACCAGCTAATATGACAGTGTTTACCTTCGATTGTTTACATCTGTTACTTACACGTGGCCTAATGTTGAATCCACCCTTTTAAGCTCAGCTTTTATCTGTATTTCCAAGTGCAACAGTGTAGCAGGCATTTAAAACTTCCGGAGTCTTCTCCTTGCAGAACACTAGTTACAAACTCCATTGAATCTGTTGCAGGGGTTTTCCCAGATGCTGGTAAAACTAAGTCAGTATTGAAGTTCTCCTGTCTTGTGTTCCTTGCAGCGACTAGAGAGCTTTTGAACGATCAGACTGACAACTGCAGGTTGGGGTTTTGTTGGTTTTTTTTGTTTGTTTTTTTTCTTGATATATATATTTTTTTTGAATAACTGGTAACAAAGTTAGAAATTATATGGGGAAGTTGGTAAATATATAACAGTGAGGCACAGAAAAGTTACTGAAAGTTATATTTGTTTCAGAGGATGACAGCCAGAACCCTGTATGACTGGAAATGCACTTGTATTAAAAGTGACAATGTGTATCTTGGCAAAAGATAAGCAAATATGGTGTCTTGTTTTGTTTCATGGTGTTATTGGAAACAAACTCGTGTTTCCTTGTATAGGATGAACTTCATATAAACAACAAGTTTGGGTGTGTTTATACTGCCTTTACTATTTCCTGCTAAAGTAGTTAAGAAGGCTGCCTGAAGATTCCTGCAGGGAACTAATTCAAAAATCAGTCAGGGAAGTGCTTCTATTGGAAGCTGTGAACATGAATTTGAATCTTACTCTAGCAGGAGAGAAATCTCTGTTCTGATAGAAGCACATAATTTGAAAATCAAAGTGAAATGAGCTCAAAATTGGATTGAACAGGATGGCTATTTCCATTGCATGGTCTATTCAGTCATTCTAGAACCACTAGAATAAATTTTTATTGTCACATTTAGTGGAGAAAAAGAAAATAACGTTAACATTTGACTTCATTCGCAGCAATAGGCTTTTGTTTCTTGAGGGGGTGGATGATTACAGTCCAGCAGCACCATGGATCAGAGCAGGGATATGGTGCTCAAATCAGAGCCTTCTGAAAGATAGTTTTGCCCTGTGATAAGTGACTGGCCTTTGGTGATAAAATTGAGTGAGTGGGTTGAATGGGAAAGCAGATTTTTCTCACTGTGGACATGATGTACACGAATGGTGTATAAACCTGACATGAACAGAGATTTACTGCTGGGTGAGAAAAAGATGGGATTCAGGTGTGCTTTAAATTGAGTTGGTGTGAATGGGCAGCCAGATATATCAATTATTACCATGGGTGTGTCAGGGAAGAACAAGCCTGTAATCAGGGAAAGGCTTTATCCATTGTATAGGAGAGTAATCCTACTAAACTTTGCTGGCTTTAATTTTGAATGAGGAGTTGGTTCTGCTGAGGCTGGCAATGTCTTCAGGCACTGGGAGAGCAGTCTTACTTGCACCTCATCCCTGTTCTCTTCATTGTGCAACTGAGATGGAGGTGTATTTGGGACTGGTGGCAAAGAAGCCGCACTGTGCCAGTGCTGAGTTGTTGCTGAGTTCACAGACAAAGTTCCTCACAGTTGGGTGTGGAGATTTTCTTAGTTCATCTTCACAACTTATAATTCATCAAGTTTCAGTGGAGTTACAGAGATGAATCAACCCGTGCTCTGTCATGTGTTGGGTATAATTCAAGGAGCTCCAAGTGTGCTGACAGGAGTGTGTCTCTTCCCCAGAACTTATTTCACACATCCAGGGGAGTGCTGAGCAAGGGCTTGGTGGGAGAGGGTGTGCAGCTACACAGAGAGGAGAAAGTATTTTTGGTTCCTGGCACAGGAGCTGAAATTAGGCAAATCCTTGGGAAGAAGTCCAGTGGAATGATTTTTATATGATAAAAATGGCTCTAGGTGAGAGGGCTAGGAACTGAAGTCATTATCCTGAGGGAAGGGAAACTAGAATAGAAAGGTGGAAGGTTTTTATTTCCCTGTTCTTTTCATCTGAAACGAAAAGGTGTGCAGTGGTGCTTGGCCTGCAGAAGTGCAGTGGTTTGTTTGGCTGGGATTTTTTAAGGGCTGGAGCCTGATCAATGGCACTTCTCCCTGATTGACGTGAAGTAGGACTGGGCTATGGAGAGAGAATCCATGCTGGGAAAGAAAGCAATGCTTTAAAGTATTTCTCTGTAAGACAGTTGATGAATATGTGTGCACATGAGTAATTAAAGGTGAGCTGTATCAGAGCTACTAATTTGGTTACTTTTTGCTTTAGGTAGTTGGGAGAGGTGTTCAGGTTTCATGCAATTTGTTGAATGTGACAGAAGTGCACGATGAGAATTCAGTTCCAGTTTTTATACTAGTAATGTGTAAACTGGAGTATTTTACTAAAGTTTAATGTCTGTGTTATGAGCACCTGGACTCATAACTGCTGCTGAGGGAGCTCTGGGTTGGTGGTTTTGGGGGGGTTTTCCTCATTTTTTGCTGGCTCAAGGACTAGAGGTTGGAATAAGTGCCTGGTATTTTTGTCGTCATTTTTGTTTACAGTCAAATGGGCAGAAAAAATCCAAATTGTTTTGGCAAACAATCATCTGATCTCACGTCAGCCCCGAGAATAGGCTGGCATGAGGTGGCAGAGAGCAGTTCCGTGGGTTTGGCAACATGCTAGTTTTGCTTGTTTTAAAGCATGCCTGTTCTGCTAGGGCAAACAGACTAAATTAAGGTTGTCAGGGAGATTGCTGGGATTCCTCTGTTGGTTAATGCTTTGCTTAGATGTTGTTTGCTCTCCTCGATGCTTCAGTGTCACTTGGGAAACAGATAATTCTGTCGGGTACCTAGGAAATGGGAAGTGCTTGAGAGTGTCAGGTCTGGTTTGACAGAGCTGGTGAAGCTCACCAAGGGCCTGGCAAATTGAGCATCTTTTTGGCTGAGAAGTTGAAGTCAGACTTTTTACAGAAGTTCATGGCTGAAGAAGGGGAGACAGAGGTCATAAAAAGCAGCAGGAGAGGTTGCTGGAGAGGAGACTATAAAGGGAAAATAATTTGAAGGATGATTAAGTGTTTGTTGGTCAGAGACACTGAAATCACTGTTCTTGGAGGTTTTCAAGTTCTGAAACCTGGACAGAGTCTTTGGCATGCTGGTGTGAATTTGGTGGGTGACCCTGCTTTTTAGGCAAGAGTTTAGACTGCACTGAGAAAAGAATGAGATCCTTTCAAACACCTGTGAGTCAGCACTTGGAAAGATGTGCTGTAGCAGGGTTTGGGGTGCTCTGGGAATGCTGGAGCACTGTCTAACTAGAAATTAACATGGCCAGTGTTTTTTGGTGGTGTTTTTAATTCTAGTTACTAATATCCCTTGTCAGTGTAGGATTAGCAGAAGCACATGGGATGGCCAGTGCCAGGCTAACACATGCTGCTTTGCCCCCAGGTTCCCTCCAGGTGTGCATGGAAGCTGTACTCCACTTACTGCAAACCACATTTCTGAAAGGGGCTGCATTCTGAGTGTGACGTGGCCTTTAAAGGCAGATTAGGAGGAAGATGTTGTGTAACTTGAAAAACAAATCGTTAGGGAAAAGAGAGCTCCCTTAATTGGATAGCAAGTGGATTTGGTGACTCACCCAACAAGGAGCATCTCATATTTTGTTTTAAAAGCAGAAGTTGTTTGTGCTTAACACTGAAGTCTTTTAAACCTCGTGAGCTTTGGGATGAATCAAAAGCTAGCAACTCAACATTCTGACTAATGTGCTATAAGCTAGTGTCAAACAGTGGGGTAAAAGCTTTTATGAAGTAGCTTTAAACCAGGAGTAAGCAGAGTGTGCTGGGGAAGAGGTTTCCCAGCTGTGTTGCACCACCCATATCAGTGCAGGAGTTGAGGAGTGATTTAAATTGTGGTTATCAATCCCTGTCAGACAGACTGTGTGCTGCAGGACCCACCAAAAAAAAAAGCTGTGTGCTTTTTGCATAACTCCTTTAGATATCTGTGTACTGCATACATGAACTATGAGTCAGGTGGAGCAGAGATTTTTGGCAATCAAATCAAATGTATTACATTTGAGATCATGGTGTGTCTGAGTGAAATCTGTGCATGCCTGCTGACAGTTCTTGTTTCAAGTGTATGCTTGAAGAAAAAGTGCACCAAAATGTTTGTGTTGTAAAAGAGTCTTGGTCTTATTAGATCAGAGTCATGATATTCCAGCAAGTGAAGTTATCATGGTGCAACCATTACTGAAGAATAAAATTAATGTTTTACTAAGCTTCTGTTGCTTAGAGTTATTCTGGTTGGGTGCTGCTGCTGACATGGGAGGGTAGGGTGTGCTTGGTGCTGATGTTTAGGTAGATGCTTTAGCTTTTAATGTGAATTGCTATTGACACTGTGTGAGTGAGGTGATAGAGACAGTGATAAGCCTATCTGTCTGTGGTAATTAAACTTCCTGAACTACTCCTTGTAAGACAAAACTGTAGAGCACTTCTGTACACTACAGGAAGCTTTGCAAACAAAGCAGATTCCACCCAGGCCAAGTGAAAGGCAGCTGTGAGAGCTGACAGTGTGCACAGCAAATGGAAGTGGTGCTTCCTGAGGCTTGAGGCAGCGTGGTGCTGAATATCCAAGTGTTTAGCATGAACTTTGGTTCTGGTGTCACAAGTAGCCTGCAGAGCTTGCCAGTGACACTTGGGATTGCTGGTGACCTGGGAGAAGGAAAAGATAGGCCTAGAAACCTGGAGTGGGTTACAAGATGAGTTCATATTTTCTGCATCACTTGCAGTTCTCTAGAGGTAAACCATAAAGCAATAATGGCCAATAACATGCCTCTGATTCTTTTCATCCTTGTCCAGATTCAGAGTAAGATAGGCAATGGCAGTTGCTGCTGAAGCAACTGGCAGTTTCGGTTTGTTCTTCATCAGTTTGCTTGTTCAACCTTAAAACCACAAGAAGTTAGGAAATTACTAAAATGAATGGTTTTTGCAGATGCTTACAAGTTGTATATCATCATTCTTTACATTCAGTATTTTTAAAAAAAAATAATTTAGTGACTCTGTTTAGGAGGAAATAAGGGTTTTTTTCTTAAACTTGGCTATGGTGGAAGAGAAGTTTTGAGAAGCTAACAGTTGAAAAACCTTCTTTAGTATTTGTGTAGCAATTGATAAAGTTCCAGGCAGACAAAGCTAACTTGGCTTACACTTGCATATTGTTTTTGTATCAAACTGATCCTCAAATCTTGTGAATGAAGTGGCTTTCTGCTACAGCACTGTGGAGTGAGTGCCTTTAGGATTCCCACTTTGAAGTGTAACTTCCTAACAAGTAGATAAGTGGGATGTTGTGTGACAAAAGTAGCACTAGCACAGTCTGCAAAGCAAATATACCTGGTAACAATTAATTGTATGGGAGAAAGGGGGGACAGTTAAAGAATTGGCTTTTTTAGGGAGCTATAGAAGCTTCAGCACTCTCCGTACTCCCCTTGGTGCTCTGCTGAGTTTTGTGCCACAGTGGGACAAACAAGACCATGAAAATGAACCTGTCAGAACCACTCCTTTAGTATTTGCTCTTTTCTGATTATTTGCTAAAACTAATAAGACTGGAGTTACAGCACATTATAACTCCTCCTTTTGTATGAATTTGTCTAAAGTTTATCCACCAGTTCCATGAAGTTGTGTCTGCTGTTCAGCCCTCTTCTCCTGACAGCTCTTTAGTTGGATGTGGTGTGATAGCAGCACAGATCTGAGAAGGGTCTGCTGTGGCAATGAAATGATATTGTAATGTACATCATGAGCTAAATCATGGACTCGTCTGATTTATAAAAATGGAGAATACCTTGGAAGTTCAATTCCGGAACAAGCCACGCGTAGGGAATTTTATGGTTTGATACAGCTCCTGAAGGTTTTTGGTTCACCTGGGTGTGGTAATATTTGGCCTGAAGGTGTAGTGCATAGTCTAATGTCACCACACCTTCTGTGTTACATCAGACAGAAGTGTTCTGAAGAGTTTCTAATGGATACAGGCTCCTCCTGTGTAAACAGGAAACTGTCTCTCAGGAGAGTGAGAGAAGGGGAATGTCAGGGTGGTGCTTGTGGCAGGCAGCTTTCTTGTAAGGTTCCCTTCCTTTGAGTGATCCTCAGGGAAATCATTGGAGACAAAGTGGTATTGGAGAAAGTAATGAGTATGGTGAATGTCTGATGTGTCTGCTGCCTGCAAGTGTTCTTTGCATAGTGTTACTAAAAGATATTTTTGATTTATAACAGTTTAAACTTGTTTCAGAGGTGGATAATGTAGGTGTAAAAGTGATTGATTAAAAAAATGTCATTGGAAAAAGTCCTGCCATGTATTCTGTAGTGCTTTCTGTGTGTGTGTAAACATATATATATATTAACACACTTAATGCTGTCCTACTTACAATGGAAATATGAACTTTTCTTTTTATAACAAGACCCCATTAACATATTTAGTTTGTCCCTTTGAGTGAGAATAAGTAGAGGAGAACTTGCTTGAGGATTGTGGAGCTTTGAGCATGCTACCTTGTAGTTTAGAACAAGTTTCTAAATAAAAATTTTGAGATATTTGGGGAATAATGCTATAGAATCCCAACCCCTGGCTCTGCAGCCAGGAGAGCAGCAGCTGTAATTTTAGGTTCCAAAGGCCAAGAGAATTGCAGGACTGCTGGGTGCAGGTTGGTTTGAGGGGCACAGGCCTGGTGGTTCTTTGCTCAGGGATTAGCTGGTCAAACATTAATAACTTTGTCCTGGCTGGAGTCACATAAACAAAACTGCACCATGCTGCATGTGTAGGCATGAAGATGAGAGAACCTGAGACCTTAAATGTCCCTGTGGACACCTTTTTGTCAGAATTAGTTGGTTACGTGTTCACAAGTGGCTCTGTATAAATTCAGTTTGGGCTCCCAGGGGTGGTGGAACAAGACAAAATAAGTACTTTGGTCAGGAAGAATGTTAGTTCTGCAGTTCATTACTCCTCCTTAATATGGTAAGAGCTAATGATGGTTGTTATAATGACCTTTAAAGATGCCTGTGGTTGAGTGTTTTTTAATGAGTGTAGCTTTGTCAGGAACAGATACAAAGCCAACATGAGATTCATTAGATTCTAGCTTCTAATAACAGAAGACAAGTAGTTAATTCCTATGCAGTATAAAGTTTTCTGCTTTCTGTCTGCAGTTTGGTTCTTCATGTTCTTTCTCTTGCTGTGAATTATTTTTATGTCTATTAAAGTAACTTTTGAAATACTTCAGTTTCATAATGGAGCTGTGCTGGATGTTTGCATTTGTAATTGTGTGAGTACATGAGTAGATGAGAACTTGACAGTTATTAATAGTTGGAGTGGTTGTATGTTCCAGGTGTATTAGAACAGGTAAGAATTTCCATCAAGAAGGAAAACAACAGCACATCAGGCTAAGAATATACACTGATGCCATATATGTTTTAATTTTTGTGCCAGCCACATTTAGTGGGTAAATGCAAGACAGAAGGTTTGAGTACAAAACCTGGAACTCAAAGGGTAAGCCCATGTTAGATGGCCGAGTTCCAAAGCTGGCCCATGAGCTCAGCTAACTGAGGTCCTTCAGGCGGGGTCTGCCCCTCTTTGTGAGCTACTCAGTAGCTTCAGGGTCTGATTTTGTACACACTGAAGGAAAATTCACAGCAACAAATTCACAGCAGTGGATTTTGTTTTCATCCTGTAGTGTATTGGTGGAGATGTTCCCAACCTAGGAAGGTAGAGTATAGCAGAAGGCTTTGGTAAAATTTCTGCCTGTAAACCAGAAAGGCAATTTTCATTTTTAATATGGATTTACTTTTGAGCTTCAGACAAAGCTTGGGTGGATAGGACAAGCTTCCTAAATCCATTACAGTTAGTTTATAGTATGCTGTGATTCAAACTAATTCCTGTAATGAATTCTAAGATAAGCAGTAATCCCGCCAGTTAACATTTGATATTTCAAAACTATTGTTTTGTGAAAAACTCTTATAAAATTCATGTTCTGGTGTAGCCAAAGCATATTTAACACTTAAATATTAAGATAAGCCATCTTTTTTTGCTTGTCTCCTTTAGCAGAAAGTAACATTCTCCATAATCTATTACAAGGTTCTCTAATTGTCCTGAATTCCAGTTTCTTCTTAATAGGGACTCTCAGCTGTACTGAAGTCAAATGATACTATGGGCTTCCTCGTTGTTAAGTACAGTGTAATTCCTCTCTGTTCACATGGTGCTTCATTTCCTACTTCCCCAAAGGACAATTTTCTAAGGATGCTGTTATAAACAGGAAAGAATAGGGAAAAGAACAGAAAGACCTCGTATGTGACACAGCAGCTGCACATTGTTTAACCCAATATTCTTTGGCTATTGAGTTACATTATGGTCCATGCCTGTGGAAATTATTCAATCTTGAATTTCTGTTCTTTGAGGAAAAGCCAGTGTTCCCTGCTATGACAGCAGCACTACTCATTTTTCCAAGTTTTAGTATCACATCATTTATTATGAAGGAAGAAAAAAGTGACTTTATCATCAACCTATTGTAATGTAGGCATCAAATACTGCTCTGATTAAATACTTGCTCTTTACTAGTAGGTCTGTCTCTTGGAAGACAGACAGCATTATTCTAAGAAGTTGTTGACATGATCCCTGTGACCATGTTCCAAGTCGGCTGAGTACAGACAAAATGAATGGTCTTCACAAGGAATTCCAGCTCCTTTGGCTCACTGCATCCCTGCTGCTGCCAGCTTGTTTGTGGGCTGTGTTTTGGTTGGTTGGATTTTCTTACTACTTACAAAACAACCCAAACAAAGCAAATACACATGTTCTCACTCTCTCAAAGTCTATCAAAGGCAGTATACTCCATTTTCAAGGAACTGCCCAGTATCCAGTGAAGCTCCTGCAGCTTGCTGTGGGTGTTCTGCTTTATTTTTAAGTGTGTCAGTTCTCTCCCAACAGATGTATTCTGCCAGTTTTAATTCTCAAATGGTTTCAGAGGAAAATCCAAGTGGAGTCTGACACTTATTTCAGTGTTTACTGTACCCACAAGAGCAAGAGATGTTCTACACAACCACCAGCATGCAGTTAAGGATCTTAGCAAAGCCATCTCTGCATAGAACAGCAAGAGAAGTTTACAGAAAGTGAGCCTCTCCCTGTGCAGGGGTGTTAGGCTGTACTTGCATATGCTGTCACAGAGGAAGCAAGTAAGCAGGAATGAAAAAAAAAAAAGTGTGTAACTATTAGAGTGAAGAAATTTCTCAAAGCAGCTTCTGCTTCATTTTTTAGGATAATTTCAAACCAACTCTGTCAAGTTGCTCCTCTTGAGGGAAAATACTTTGGTTACAACAAAAGATTAATTACAGGTTCAAAGTGTGTGATGGTAGTTAAAAAGGTAAAAACTGTTATTGCAGTTCAGTAAGCAAAGGTGAATCTTGTCATGATAAAAAAGGCGTCTCTCTTGAGGAAGTGAGGCATAAAAGGAGGCCTGTTCTCACTCTTCTTCATTGACCCAACTCAGAGCTTTAGAACAGCTCTCACTTGGTCTCGGCAGCTCCACAGTGTGAAAAGCTCAGCACTTGCACTCAGGAGACCCAGGAGCAGGGGCAGGAGATGAGCAGCAATTCAGTGCACATCAAGTATTGCTATCCAGCAAAACTGCTTTGTGCTGCCAGTGTGGTGAAAGCAAAGAGCTCAAACACTGCTCGTCTCCAAGCATGAAATTGAGATAAAGTCTGCACTTACCATGTCAGGAATTGTTTTGACATAGTTTTTCCAGTTTAACTGTTCCAGAATATTTCAAAAGCACTTCACAATAATATTATACTGAAAAAAACAAAAGCCAAGTTCCCTAAAAACTCAAAGCCCAGAAGTCAAACAACCACGTTTCTGAAAAGCAAGCGGCAGAGATCCAGTGCTGAGCGTGGCTCTGCCAGGCACGCTTTGCAGGAAAGCAGCAGACAGGCACTCCAGTCAGCACCCAGAGCATCCCCTGGCCACACTGGGAACTGCTCTGAGCTCCTCTTTAACCAAGTCGATCCACTGACTGTTTGAGTGACAAGTTTAGCAAGCGACCTCAGGCTGTTTTCCTAGGAAAAAGCACTTTCTAATTTTCTTCCAAACCCACTGATATCCTTGCTGTAGGTGCAGGAAACAGATTATGCTGACACTGCCAAGCAGTCCTGCCCAGTACCAGTATAGTAGCAAGTACTTGGACAGATGGTTTTGTCTCTGATAAAGTGTATCTGACACTTTTTAAAGGCACCAAATATATGCATGGAAAGCTGCAAAGAATTTTTTGAATTTATTCCAATGCTCTCCTAATCTACTAGCATTTTACTAAAGGAAGCTTAGGAAGTACAGCTTTTGAATGAGCTTTCTTATCAAGCAAAGCATAAAACGTAATTGCCACTCAACTATCTCAATCCTATTTTTTTAAAGTACAGTGTTTTTGAAGAAAGACCACTGAAGTCTCCATTACCAGGATTATTAGATTTGAAAGTGAAATAATTTAAGCCCAAAATAAATGCAGTACTAGCGTGCAGATGGCAAAAGTTAAAATGTATATGGCAACAGTGCATATGCTTAGCCTGACGACCCAAGGACATGGAGAAGTGTAAGTCCTGTGCTTATTTCCCCATTCACACTGGCAGCTGGTGCAGTCCCATATGCTGTCTGCATACTGTCAGATATGATTTCCTCATTCTCGTGTCTTTATGCAAATCCTTACCTGTCCTAGTGCAGCTGAGGCACTGCCTGTAACACGAGAGGCCTCCCTGGGGGTACATGGAGCTCCTATGCAGAACCTCTCCAATTCTGTTGCTACACTTTATATATATTTATTAGAATATTTAAAGGACAAGTTTCTTAATTAGACCTTTCTGGGCTTACATGGAGTTTTCTACCCGCCTGTTTTTGTGAGTTGTGGGTGGTGTTTTTTTGGTTGGTGGTGTCTTGTTAAACCTTCTGTTGGGTAATGGCTATGCAATGCCACACACATTTTGAAATTAAGTACTAAAATCCACAGGTAGAATTTCTCAGTACAAATGGAAGCATCAGACTAAAAAGGCTTTAAATGCCTGTTGTAAGACCAGGGTTTGCCCTGTCTCTTAACCTTTGTAAAGATCCCGGTAAGTTAAATGTCTCTTGGAACGTTAAACCCGCACGTTGAGGCCAGCAAGCTGCACTTCATCAAAGCAGCATTGGAATGCTTGTTGTGAAACTCATGAATGGAGTTATGACTCTTTCCAAAGTCTGTTTTGTAAAAGTTTTAACAGCAAACTGCTGCTTGATAGTTTGAATTGAGGAATGTAAAAGCTGTAGAGCATTCTGAGGAGAGACTGTGTGTGTCTGTAATGGAAAGCCTGCTGCGCTGTCACACGGTGCTTCTTCAAGATGCTCAAAGCAAAACCTGCCTTGCAGGATCCCCAGATAGCAGAACAGGACCCAGCTCCTGGCTGTAGCAGGGGCTGCATGGAGAACTCTGCAGTTGTGTAGCAGGGTTATAAACCCTGCTGCTGCTGGGCTGCTGCAGCGGCAGCTTATCTGATATGGTTGGTGTGGAGACTGATGGAAAATGTTTGGACTTCAGCTGTGCTCTGGAAAATGCCAGAACTTCCTTAATTTGCCTCTGCACTGGCTAATGTGAGAACTGTCTCTTCTAATCGGCTTCCTGCAGACGTTTCTGCAGTTGTCTAGCCTGATCTGACTGTCCTGCTGCCACCCTTGCCGTGTCTCACAAGCAGCAGTTTTGTTGGCTTAAACTGACCTGGAACTGCAGCTTTTGGAAAAAGCTTTTAATTTTGTTCCGTTTTTTAAAGCTCACTTATCAGTGAGCACCAAGAAATCATTGTCTGAAACAAATTTTTCAAAGCAGTAATGGCAATTTGAGCTTCAAATTATAATAAAAGTTCAATTGTCTTCCTCAACTCCTTTTGTGTCTTCAGTTACAAATCTGATGAAATTGACTAAGTTTGTTTACAGTGGGTTTTTTTCTTTCAATTTCTGAATTAATTTGCTGTTTTGTAAAAGCTTCTTTGAAGTCGCCTGGGAAAGTGCAGTTTTTTGAACATTTGCTTTTGGAGTGTGATGGTGATGTGCCAGTCAGATAAATCTGAAAAAGCTGTTTCAGTTCCTCTCAACCTCTGTTTTCAGTCTGACCTGAGCAGGCCACTGCTTAGGGTCTCTCCATGCCCCTTGCACAGACAGGCGCTGTGGAGGTGGCCCTTGGCATCGGCCGTGGCATTTGTGAGGGAGGTGTCCCATAGGATTCCCGATAGGATTCCCGTGCCTCTGGCATGCGTTCCCTCCCCTTCTGTTTGGGAGCAGTGCTGAGGCATCTCCCAGCAGGTGATTATAAAGAGTTGGTGCCCTCTGCTGTTAATGATTTACAGCCAGGGTGACCCTCGGGCTTTATTTAGCATGAGGAATTGTCAAACTTATTTCTGGAGCGTTGCTCATTTGTGGATGGTCACTCTCCTGGGGGGGGAACGTGGAGCAATTGGGAAAAGCTGGCAGCTTCCCTGTGGGAGGTGGTGCCATCCTGCACTGGCACAGCCCTGGCTCGTGCTGCTGACAGTTCTCCATCTGCATTTTGGCAACCTGCTGCAAGGTGTTCACATGCTCCTTGCTCTCGCTTTGTACAACCCCAGGGAATGCTTCCCTCCATGCTCAGGCTCTAGGTTAAGCCTTGGTTTAAAAATCTAAATAATGCATACTCAAGGAGTTTGTGAAGCAAACAGCTGCAAGGCAAACGAGGTTTTTCCATATGGTGTCATATAGACCGAATGTAAATGTACAACAATTGTAACAAAACTATTGGTATTGCTCAATTCAAGTGTTTTTGAGACAGCCAGATGGATTACAACAGTCATTTCAAGGTTTTTCTGAAAGCGTGGTGAATGCTCCTTGAAGTGTGAAAAATATTATCCTAAAGCAGACATTAATAATAAAATGAGTAAAAATATAATTCACAAAATGTCAGGTATACTTCATCATGGGTAAAGATCTTGAAAGGCCTAAATGAGTGTGTAGCCCTGGTTTCTGCACATCAGCTTTTATGACTGAGGTATCTTTTCACAATTTCCTAGGTGCCTTTTTAGATTTGATTGCAAAACTGAATATGTTAACAGATGGTTAAATTGTCTAATGGGAACATTATTCATTCTCTGAACTGAAGAACAGAGGTTGTAGGAGTGAATTCTATTTGGTGACTAAGACCTAGATTCAAGTTGCAGACAACTTTTTGTACTTCAAACATTAACCAGTTTTGGGTTTGTCCCTTTAAACTCCCTTGGTTCAGATGCTCATATGGGAAGTTATTCCCTTCCTGCTTGTACACAAATTAAAAAGCACTTGTCCTTGAGTGAAGCTTTGCCATGGCTTTTGCAGGTGTTGAAATTGAGGTAAATGGTAGAAAACAGCAATATCAGCTTAGTTTAAAAAAAAAAACATAAAAGTTAAGAGGTCAAGTTTCTGATTGTTACCCCTAGAAAATGGGCTTTGCTCAGAGCAGTGGGAGCTTCTCCCTGTGTGCAGAAATGGGTGTCCCAGCACACCACGATTTGCCTGGGCAGTGGAGTGAAAATTGCTGTTAAGTTAGAAGTTACCCAGCTGATCATTGTTCATTCTGCATGTGGTGAACTGGGAGTTGCTGCTAATTTGATTTTTGTGGCAAGAGTGAGATTCCTGAGTGTAACAATTAAGAGCATGGCAAAATAATATTAAACTATCATAAATCCATGTAAATGTACCTCAGTTTACAACTCACGGCCAGCTTAAGTGATTTGGAAGGTTTTATTAAAACACAAGTTAGAAAAAGGTATAAAAAAAGTAGACTTGCTGTGGGTTTTGTATTAAAAGTTGATGCAATCACCATGAGTAATTTAATTCTGTGAATGTAACATTGTTGCTGCTGCAGCCTGCATTGTTTGCATGAGGAAGTAGTGATTTCTCTATCAAGAAACGTAGTGAATGATGAATATCTTTCTACTATTTTCATGTGCAAGATTTCAGTTACTCTGAATATTAACATGGCTTGAGACCTTTTGAGATTAAAGGATGGCCTGGTGCAGTTGCAATAGTATATGCTATTATTTTTGTGGGCCTTACTGTCATGATCTGTCTGTACTTATGAAAGTAGCCAGATACATAGGGGAAACTAAAACTGGGAAGAGTGAATAGAAAATGGTATTAACTGTTGATAGACTGGAAAGGCAGTGTTTGAAAGGGAGAAGTTCTATCACTTAGATCTTCTAAGTAAAGAACTAAGTCAAATCAGTAGGAAATAGCTGTTTGGTATAGATGCTGAAGAAATTCTGTGGTTTGTGTTGATATTAAAAACTAGAAGAGAGAGATGATATACAACTGTCTTAAATTGTATATGTATTTATACATATAAATGTTAATTTGATATCCCTGCAAATGTTTCCTCATAGAGATTTTTGCCAAACCTTTTCCCTTGGGCTGCTCCTGGAAACAGGGAGTCAGTGTCTTTAACAAGCTTGGAAGATGTTGATTTTTCTGCCTTGTGTTGCTCTGGCTGTCTCATAGATAGCTGAAAGAATAATGCTGGAGGACTACAAAATCTGCAATATCTTACACTTCCTTCTAGGGAGGTAAAATGCTTTTGGGTTATGTGCTGAAATCAGCCTGGAAGTGCCATTTCTTTCTTAGTACAAGAGATTGTCAAAACTGCGTGAGGATCTGCAGGTACAGAACTGCCTTGACTTTGCCTCCAGCTACTTGCAGTGTCTCTCCTACCTGTTAAATGTGCTGCTTGAGTGGCTGCTGGCAGCAGTGTAGCTTGTGCACCAGAAGGATCTCTGGGAGGAGTGCTTGCGGGGTCTGAAAAAATGCAGTGTGCTATCTTGTTTTAGTATTCTGTATTTTGCCCAGAGGAGTTTGAGTGACAAATGCAATATAAGTGTAGAGATGGGGTAGATAATCCTGTCCCAGGTTCTGGGAGAGATTGACAGTACTTAAATGAGAAGGGGGAAAAAAAAGATCCAGTACAAGTAGCTCCTAAAATGAATGTGGAGTTTTAGAACTTCTTGATTGCCTGTCTGTCTCTGGGTTGAAAACAAGGTTAAGCTTTACTTCATTTTTCTCTGTAATCTCAATTAAAAGGTTTGTTTACCAGAGCGGTAAGTGGACATCTTAGTTTTGATTTCAATATTATAAATTCCATACCAAGTCCAGGTAATGAAAGTGCAGGAGAGGTGCAAGGAAGGGCATTGAGATGCGGTGGTTTGGAAGCTCAAAGGCTGGTGTCAACATCTGGATGTGCAGATGTCTGTACTGGGTTAGGCTCAGGTGGAGTTGGTTCAGAACAGCCCATCTGGTGCTGTGTCCTAGATTTGTGACCAAAACAGCATTGACAGAAGAAAACCCCCCAGTGCTTCAGCTTTTGCTGAGCAGCCCTTCCCAGTCTCCAGGATTACTGCTTCCCGTGAGCTCCCACCCCGCAGCAGCATGGCTGGTCTGGAGGTTGTGTGGGGGATCTGTCTAGGACAGCTCATCCACAGCGACCAAAGAGATTGCAAACCATACCACATCGTGCAGGGCAGTAAAGGCAGGGCTGCAGGGTGGGGAGGAGGAGATTTTACAATTCAGCAGATGCTCAGAAGCTGGGTAGGCATTGGCCTGCTGGTGCCAGCTGATGGCTTTTGCATCATTTGTTTATTTTTTTCTGCTTCAGTTATTACATTGTCTTTATATCTCAACCATCAAGTTTTTCTTGCTTTTGTACTTCTGATTGGCCACATGATCCCACTGGGAGGGAATGAGCAAGTGGCTGTGCGGGGACTGACCTGGGAGCCAGGATCAGTCCTCTCCACTGTACCATGGACTTCTGAATGCTTCTTGAATTCTTTTCCCTGTGAGTTCTAGACCTTAACTCCTATTCACAACTGCTTTGTGTCAACTGAGCAAAGTCCATGAGTCAAATGCTTCCTTGATAATGGTTATTGCTATTGGTGTGCAATATGAGTGGCTTTTCTGGCCATGAATAAAAATGTAATGTTAGTGACCTTTGTCAGCAGGATTTTCCTGCTCAGGAAGAAGTGTTGGGGCAAAAGGGAGGGAGAGGTAACAGTGAGTGGCTTGTGTGGATACAATATTGCTGCTAGCAAGAATTTTCTTGCTTCTTTCTAAGCCCCTGGGATACTTTTCTCTCTCACAAAGAGATTAGCAGAAGTTCTATAAACTATGAACACCTGCAGCCTTGTAGAACTATGCTTGTGGTACAGTAGGAAAATATTTTGACAATGGATGTTTTAGGATTTCTAGCCAATCCACCCAGGGGGTGGCTGATCCTTTGTCCAATTAGACTATGAAGAAAAAAGTCTATAAAAGAGTTTGTAAAATAATTAAATCAATCTTGCTGCACAATTCCTGCCTGTTGGACCTTCTCTCCTCCTCCCTACAGCTATGGGATACAGTAATAGGTTTGTGCATCTTCAGTTCACTGACTGCAACCAGTTCATCTCCAGCCTGACATGACTCAGGGTCCAGGAGAAACTGGCAGAAGGCTGCAGAGGTTTGGGCACAGGAAGGTGCCTGGGCAGTGCTCAGCTCTGAGTCAGGACTGAGAGTGTCCCGTGGCTCTGCTGACGCACTTGGGAGTCCAGGAGTCCGTGTTTGTTTTGGAAACCCTTCTGAGAGACCTGGCTGCTCTTCTGTGCAATAGTGGGGGTGCTGCAGCAGTGCAGCCTTCAGGTTCATGAGCTAAATACTCAAAAGATAAGGTGCAATGGGATGCAAGCTTGCTTTTTCATGGAAAAGGCAGGAGGTTGCATGTTCATTTGTCTGCAGTTTTGTTAGAACACTTGGTGTAATTTCAAATGCTTTTTAAATACATGAAATAAACTTCTTTATTCTGAAGCAGTAGGTAACACTGTCTTTTTTCTTTGATTTGTGTGTGTTGTTTTTTTTTTTTTTTAATAGAATATTCAAATAAAAACTTTGGCAGATGATGTGGTAAGGTCTTTGTAGCATCTTAATTTGCAATGGTAACTCCACGCTGCATGCTACTTTACTCCAAATGTTGTGGACAAAATAACATTCCTATAAGGATATTAAGCATTAGATTTCAGAAAATTGAGTGACTATTCCTAAAGATCTTAATTTGTGATTTCAGTTGAAGATTAATAATGATTTCTATTTGGAGAAACTTCATTAAGCACATTTTAACTACTTTAGAAATACTGTGGCTATGTTGAAAGTGTTACTCAACAGTTGAAGTGTTATTTCTCTTGGCCTTCTCTTTACCAGTAAATGATCTGCAGTGGTTCTTCAAAGTTGATTGCCACATGATTCAAGTGGAACCATTTTGGATAGTGAGTGTGTACTGAATGCCAAACAAGTTTGGATTCAGTAGCACTAACTTGATAAAGCTGAATACTTTGGAACTGGCTCCAAAGTATTTTTTCAGAAAAATTGATTTCATTAAAATTACGGCCTTGTAATATATATATAAAAATTGGAGCTACACTGGCTCTTTAGTTAATGATTGTCTGCACATCTGAAATTAGGAAACTGTGCCTGGTCTCACCAGTGCAATCTCATTGAACAAATTTGTTGTTGATAAGTTATACTTGAAACAGATGGCAGTATGGTGAAATTGGATCTGAAATGACTTTTTGTGACTGTTGAGTGGTCAACATGAAACTGCATTTGATACATACTGGCTAAATTTGGATACTGCCTTTCAGGCATTATGTTGTATCCTTGGCCCTTTCACCAGGCTATGCCCTAATTTTTGTTTCCAAAAATGTAGTTTAAACTATTCTAGTAAGGTAGAAAATGGATTAAAGTAATATTCTTGCTTTGTCAAAGATATTAACAGTATCCTTGTAGGTATTGTGTTTCTGTCCACAAATATAAAATTTCTAAGGAAGGAGAGAACCCCCTTACCACCCCTCCCTCAAAGAAAAAAAGCTCAAAAGAAATTCAGAGGGAATGCAGCTTATCTAGGGACACTTCCCTTCAAAAATTTCAGGTAATCTTGTAGGATATCAAAAATAACAACAAAAACAATGAACAACAAAAATTAATAAAAAGAAACAAAACAACGGAAAAATAATCTTTCTTCTCCATACTCCACAGCTCTTGCTCCAGTTTCTCCACTCTGGACCTGCTAATCTGAAAGGAATCAAAGTTTTTGCAAATAAAATACTCCATCAAACTTTTTACACCTCACTGAGGCCGTTTAATTGTAGCCAACATAAGTTTTGGTTTACGTGTTTTGGTGGAGATGACGAAGTGCTGTGACTGATCCTGGTAACCCTACATAAGCTGCTGTTAGATGAAAGCACATCTTCATAAGGCTGTTCAGTGCCTGAAGCAAATACAGGAGTATTTGTGGATGCACACAAATACTTGAGTTCCTTGAGCAAAATTGCTACATGCATAATGTTCTCAAAATGAATATATATATATATATTAAAAAAATTAAGGACAGTTATTAAATAAAAAAATCAGGCTGTCTTCAGAATAGTTACATTTTATAAAGATAAAAACAATATAAATATAATGATATTTATAATAAATAACAAATATAATAAATAAATGATAACAAATATATATTGATAAGAATAATTATAAATTTAAAAAATGGCCTTATAAGGAGGGTGCTGGTGTTGGTTGTTTCCAGTATTAACAAAGTAACTGAGCATGCCTAGAGCCCAGGGAGTGGGGGTTTGGTGTCAGCCCTGAGCAGTCAGCCCTAACCAGAGAAACGCCCTGGCAGTGTCTGATGCTTTCACCAACGTCTGTCCATGTATTTAACCATGGGTGGCTGCTTCTGTGTGAGTAACCCAGCACCTGGCTTTCTAAAGTTTGGCACTAATTTCAGGACTTCCTACTCAAAAACTCTTCAGGGAGTTACGAACTATGCTTGGAGCATTAATTCCTCTACAAACTTTATTTTACTTTAGCAGGAATTTTTTGTAAGCCTGATGAACTTGTGAGTACCTCCTTCCCAATGCTGACTTTTTCAGTTGTCCTCCAAAGACTTATAGCTCTTCAGGTGAAGGAACATTGGACATTACCTTTGTGGTACCATATTTATTCACTATCAGGATAATTGGAGAGTAATGAGAGAAGATGAGCTGAAGATTTTGAAATGCTAAGAGTTTAACCTAGCTGGTGCAATTTTAAATCAATGGGAAATATTAAAATCCCTTTTGCATGTGACCTGTCATGAGTTTATCTTACATGTTGTCTTTCTGTGCAAAGTAATCTCTGAATATTAGAGTATTTTTACTTACAGCTCAGTTTAACTCTGCTGCTTGAATTAACTAAAAACATGTGCATTGCTGCCATGTAATTGGCTACTTTTCTCTATTTCTGCTTATTTTTGAATGAATGTCTTTGCAGCGTGACAGAATTACAAGCTTCAGAAAATCGGCAGTGAAGAAGGAGAAGCCTCTCATTCAGCATCCTATTGACTCTCAGCCTTCCATTAGTGAGATCCCACATGCCCAGGCACTTGTTGATGAGCGTTGCATGAACTTATCAGAAAAGGAAGTTATGGATCTCTTCGAAAAAATGATGGTAAGGTGTGGGTATGGCCTGAGAACTGCCCTGTTCCACTGTGTGGTTCTGCTCTGTTCAGTGAAGCTGTGAGTGTCTTTTGAAGGATTGGATAAGTGTTAATTAACACTTGCTTGATTTGCTTGTTAGATTAAGGGATTAGTTTTAAACTTTTCCAAGGAATGTTTATTGAAGCAGACAGTTTATATTGGTCTGTCTCACAGACTAACAGCTCTTTGACAAAGCTGTTCACCAGTAGTTTTTACACTAACACTGACTGCTCTTAGGTGCTAGGCTGAAGTTACTTTGATTTTTAATGGCAAGCCTAGTCATGACTAGTAATGACTGCATTGTATTTAATCAGTTAGTGAAACAGGTGTCTTACTAGATTTAATCTAGCACAGCATTTTGACTTTTAGGCTTGTTTTAAATATATGAGTTGGAGGAGTTTCACATCTACCCCTTCCACAAGCTAATAATCCATGTAATAAGAGCCTTCTGATTAGGTAATGCAGGAATGGTGCCCATTGTGATAAGATTTCCCTAAAAACACAGGAACATCACAAGAGTTGACACTTATGTATTGACTTGAGGTGTAGAATTGTTGTGCTTGCCCTCTAGTTTTACTTCTTGAGCCAAGTTTCACAAATGCTAACTACCCTTGATGCAATTTGAATCTTGGCTAAATCTCAAAACCAGTGAGCACTTGAGGTGACAGAATTAAATGAGAAAATCAGGTAGGGCAAAATGAAATAAACTGGAGAAAGTCCCTTCTGTTTGCTTGATAACTGTTTAACCAAAGTAGCTTAAAAAGAACAAAGACTAATAAAAATCCTGAGATGTATTCCTGATGTGGTGTGGTCTGGTTCTTTACAGGAAGACATGAACCTGAATGAGGAACGGAAAGCTCCGTTACGAGATAAAGACTTGGGCACGAAGCGGGAGATGGTTGTCCAGTACATTTCTGCAACTGCCAAATCCGTAAGTGCTCCCCTCTCCGAGGCACACCTGAGGAGGAGGCTTAGCTTTGAGTGGGATGCTTTTCAAGCTTGAAATTTGACAGTTTTTGTCTGTTTATCTAAGAGTGGTAGGAAAAAATAAATGTGTATTTACTTACTTTTAAATGCTTGCAGCTGTATCTGAGCAGTTAGTTCATGTGTCCCCTGCTGGGCAATGTGAAAACTTGAGCCTTTCTTGTAAACTATAAGAAACTGCAGATTTAATGATGGAGAGTCATGGATGGAACCTGAGCATATTTCTGTGGAATTCATCTTAGGAATTTTTGGTACTAAAAGGTTTTGACTTTGTGGTTTCAGTAGCAATGTATGTACTAGTCTCCTTTAGTGAAGAGATGGTCTTAAAACCAGTTTCAGATTACAATTTGAATAGAAAAAATGTTTTCATCTTTCATCCATGTTGATTATTCTCTGTAGTTTAATTGATTGATTAGCCCTTCATGCAGAATTTTTGAAGTCTGTCTTCCTCAGGGTGCAAGAAGTGTAAGGAAATGACTGGATGCTCCAGCATTTTTTGGGGTGGAGAAATACAGTTTCAAGTAATGAAGAGCTGCAGTTTATCTTCTGCAGTTGAACTGTTAGTACTAATTAGTTATAAAATACAACAGTGTGCTTTGTGTGTGTTAAAAGTTGACTATGGCAAATACAGAAATAAATAGATTATGTTGGTGTCTGCCTAAGGAATCTGTAAGCATGGACTGCAAGCAGTACACTTGACTTGTCTCTTTTTAACCTTGAAAATCAGCTCTGCAGGTTAAATTTCAAAAATTAAGATGACAATGACATGCAATTAGTATGCAAATGCCTTGCATGAAACATTAGTGAGGAAAAGCTTGTGTTACAATGGTGATGAAATGATAATGAAAATGGTGATCTAGTTTCTGAGGAGTGATGTTCCTGCATGAATTCATCTTAAACAAAATCCACAGCCCTTTAGTGTGTGCTGGAAGGAATTCAGTGCTTTAAGCATGGTCTAACTAAATGTACAAATTACTGGAGAATTATTCAAGCTTATGCAGTGAATGTTATGAACTATGAACTAGACTGTCTTTGGGAACTACTAATTATGCTCTGTAAGATTTTTATCTGCACTTGATGATCGATATTAAATCTGGAATTTTTCTTAGTACGCAAAAATACTTTATGAAGGAGTAGAAAGTGAAAGTAGAAATTGTGGAAGTATTTGCAGCTTTTTCCAAAAAGTAGTTGAACAGTGGTGATGTCTCTCATGTATGCTGCTATTGAAATGTGGCTGCCTCAAGCCCCAGAATGGTGTAGCAGAGTAAGGAAAGCATGGCTACCATTGCATGGCTTCCTGCTGAAATTTTAATGCATTGCATTCCTCCCTGTGTGTGCTGCAGCATGGGAAGCTTAACAGAATGGGGAATATATTTGTCCAAATGTACTAACAATTTAAAACCAAGTCATCCTAAAAGATCCTTGTACGTGAATGTGCACTTTGGGCTTAAGTCAGCACCAGTGTGGATGTTTTACATGTATGCAAAGAGTTTTTCCTATTGGAAAAATGGCTCATATTGAAGTTTGTGTGCTTCAGTATGTCCTTCTTGCAGTTGAATCACAGCATTTGAATGGAATCTTTCAGAAATACACATTACCTTTCTGTAGCATGTTATCCTAATTTAACTTCTAAATAGCTAGCATCTTGATTGTTAAAAAATTCTAAAATACTGAGCTTAATTTTGAAATGTTGATTGGGATCTTACAATGGTGCAAAACCTCATTTTCACTTGTAATTTCTTCTTCTGTTTAGTGCAACTACTGTTCTGCTCAGATGAATTCAAGCCCTAATCAGTCTTTACTGCATCATGAATTTTCAAACTTTCTTTTTTCTTCAGGATTGTCTTCCATGAAAATGCTGGTTGCATTCAAAATGATCTGTCTTTAAATTTTCTACCTTTTTCTTTTGTCATAGATAATTACCTGTCTTCTTTTTACACTGAAAACACTTGGACCTTCTGCTTAGAGCTCTTACAAAACACACTTAACCGTTGATGTGACTTTTCTTGCAGTTCATTTCATGTTTGTTTTAATTAGGCTTTTGAGCTCTCTCCCTTCATGTGAAGATATCACTCTCATTTGCTGATGTTGTCTTAACCGAATTATTTTAAATTTGGTGCTTCATTTCCCCTGCGTGTGTGCCATCTGCAGCATGTTGACCATGCTTTTCTGAAACACTTGTCTTCAGAGTTCTGAGAAAGGAACTTTGGGTTTCACTGCGTGAAGAAAGTTTTCCTTGGGGGTGGAGGATGTGTAGAAGCTCATGAGCTGGATGCTTTCATGGGAAGTGATTTTCTATGCTCCTCATTCCTTCTCTCCCTTGAAGAGAAAGATTGTTGACCATGGAAATTAAATCTGAGAATTGGTGGAGGATTGGAATTCTGTTTCAGAACTGAATGTGGTGACATTTTGTGCTGTACTGAATAGTTGAGCCATTGGTGAGAGAAGAAAATAGTAAATTAGGAGAAGAGATTGTCTGGTGATGGCAGTCCCTTCCTGTGCTTCTAGAGGGAGGAGCTTCATCAGGAAGAGAAGTGTTGACTGTGAAAGTCTTGCAGGGACTTCTGTTTCTGAAAGCCTCCCTAAAGGAGCAACAGAAGAGATAAGAGTAGAAAATGGAGCAGGTGGAGGCTGAACAGATACAGTCACATTCAGATCTCAGAACCAAATCAGCTCCTGAGCAGATGAAAGTGGTTATTCAATAAACTGGCTGCTGCTATCAGATTGCAGCAGGTGAGCTGAGGAGGAGAGGCCTGTGGTGTTGGAGCAGAGCTCCGTTGTCCTGGTGTTCCCAGGAACGTGGGCATTTGTGCAAGGTGACAGAACAGGGCACAGATGTGCTGCCTTCCTGCAGTTTCCCCTGGGGAAAGCCAACTTTTTGTTCATGAATATAGAGAGATGCTGTTCCATGGTAAAGAGAAGATGGCATTCTGAAAATCACTGTTTAATTATCCATGTAATTAAAAGCATCCATACTGAGCAGTTGAATAAAAATGTCATGTGAGATTTTCTGAAATGCAAGTTGGAGTTATAACTGTAGGCTATGTTTTTGATTACGAAAACTTAATTAAATTCAGTGGTGACATCATCTAAACAGATCAAAAGCTCCATAATAAAAGCAGTTGTTATACATGCAAGGAAGTCAGTATGCCATTAGCATGTTCTGTAGGGTTCTCAGTGTCATATATAAAGTATCTGACCTGATAATTTCAGCAAAATGGCACATTTAATCTTTCAAGATGTAGCTTTCAAGCCAGGTATTTAGTTATGTGCTGGTAAATGTGTCAAATGCTGATGATTTAGCAGCAGAACATAAGAATTTGAAACTGTTGCTCCTGCAGTAGAGCTGCTGTTTTCCTGTTGAGAAGCTCTAACCCCTAAACAGTTTGATAAAGTGATAAAAGAATGTAACTACTACTAATGGTTAAACACTGAAAAATGTGTGTGCAACTACATCCTACTAAGTACTGTGCTGTGTTTATTTATGTATTATTATTATCTTTTTCACACAATAACCTCTCTTGGCTGACCACTGCATGCAGATAGTCGGAAGTAAAGTTCCGGTGAGTACGAACACGAGAGTTTTGTTTTCTCTTATGAACTTCCCTTTCTAGAGATTAGGCTGGAATATTTTGGACCTTTATCTGGGTTTTAAAAGTTCAGTGGGCACAACTGAATCCTTGTTTTAACAAAATAATTGTCGACCACCTCAGTCATGTTTATCTTACCAGTATAAGATCATTGCTTACACTTTTGAGGGATGTCTTCAAGTTTTCAGGAGTCTATTTCCAAATACTTCAGACTCACTGAGCTCATCTCTTCATTGTGAGCAACAAATATAATTTGTGCTTGTCTTGCTTTTTATTGAAGGCAGGCACTTGAAATTTTAAATTGGCAGTATTTGGCTTACTTCATTCTGTTCAGATAAGGAATTTTTTTATGTCCTAATTGTTATTATTCATAGCTTGTCTTGGAAATGCCAACTGCAGCAGATCAGTGTGAGAATAAGATTAATTTAGAGTATTCAGAAGGTCAGTAAGTTTAAGATGAAATCACTGAGAGCATAACTTTTGTCTTACTAAGGATTTATCTACATTTTATGTTGTCATAATTAAATTCAAATATTATAAACAAATACTTGGGATTTAATTTGTGGGAATGAGTTCAGGAAGTTAGTTTCCTGGAAAAAAGGATTTTTTGGGAAATAATTACATACATGTTTAAAACAGTGGTTGAAAGCAAAGATGTTCTTTTTAATTATGGATGGACTGTGTTTTTGATTACAGCTAAAACAGGCTTTTCAGGTACAGCAAGGCTTTCCACTTAGTTCATCCTCTATAATTAAATTCTGTAGTAAAAATAATAGAGAACAATCTATGACTTAGAACTGTCTAATCATCGCCTCAGACAAGGTTAGGTTTATTTCCTACACACTATATTCTTGTATATTTTTCTCTTGGCTCTGTCTTGTTCATAGTGGCCTTTAAAGAGACTTTTCTTTGTGTTCACCAGTATTTCTTAGTTCTGTACACAGTACTGGTTCTTCCCCTGATTGAGAAAAATGCCTAAATTGTGCTTATGTGTTTAAAGGTATTTGATTTTTGAGGGGAAAAATGACTAATTTTCCAGTTCAGCGTGTTACAACCAGTTTCAAATAATCCCTGCTGCCATGTAATTTCCTTATGGTGTGAATTAGCCTGAACAGCTGCTTTGTGAAGAGATTATTTTATAAAGGAAGCTGATATTCCCACATTGGGTAGGGGAGAAACTCTAAGATGTTTTCCTCCCCATGCATTTGAGTTCAGGGTCTGATAGAGAGCAAGAACAGCTCTGCATTAAAAGCATGGTTTTGTGCAAATAACTTGCTAAATACTAAAATAAGAAATGCTGTGCCTGGAGTATGGCTTCTGCATATTATTGCTTAATGAGCGCTTGCACCTCCGTGTGCTTCTTCCAGGATTCATCCTTTAGGAATTGTTTGTTTCTGTCAGCATGTGGAGCTATTTCCTTGGAGGTTTATGGACTCTCTGTGGTTAGGGAGGAGAGGAATTTTGCCATGTTCCCAGTAGTACTGTTGGGTTGTAGAGATTGCAGAGAAGAGGTTTCCCTGTTCATGGGGACTTGGGAGCTTGAACTTGTTGGAATCTCACATGGGATCGTCAGCACTGGTGCGACTGCTCTGTGGTCCAGGCTCTCACTTGAGTTGGCATCCATGAATCATCCTCTGCCTTGATTGTAACAGTATGAAGGTAACTGGTCATAAAGTAATTTCTAAGACTTTCATTCATAAGCATTGGTTTAATCTCTGAACATTCTGATGTGGGACCCAACCATCTCAGTTTCTTTCTACTTTACTTTTGCCTTCACCTTTATTAGAGTTCTCCTGTAAAATGTATGTTTCACTGAGACCTTGTACCTCAAAGTAATGAGAAATGCTTATATTAAGATCTGATCCATATAAAGGCATAGCATTACTCAAAAATAGTATTCCAATCAAACTCTCTTTGAATAGGGAAATAAAAGAAGTAGCACCTGGTTCAGCACTCGAGTTAGCATGGCTAGGGGTAAGAGTGGATTGAGACTGAGATGCTGATTACA
The DNA here is from genome assembly GCF_041296385.1 of Aphelocoma coerulescens. Taxonomy (NCBI): domain Eukaryota; kingdom Metazoa; phylum Chordata; class Aves; order Passeriformes; family Corvidae; genus Aphelocoma; species Aphelocoma coerulescens. The sequence continues at coordinate 1,931,977 of NC_091018.1, read as the reverse complement.
GGGAATAACAGAAAGTAACCCTGGTGAGCTGAGAATTCTCTGAAAGATTTTAAGAATGGCTTTTTATGACCTGTCTTGAGTGACCATCCATTTTGAAGAGAATAAAGAAGAGGAGTTAGTTCCTTACTGCTGTGCAGTTAAAGGTGCTTTTTCAAAGAATCAATGAAGAAATGTGCCTGTCCTGCAAGACATGGGAAGGAGCCTTAGCAGAGCATGCTGCCAGTGCTTTGAACTTCTGACCTACTGTAAATACTTTTGAGGAGGTCATAGGTCTTCTGAAAATAAAGGACTTGGCAGAGCAGAGGTGCTTCACTGATGGCCTGGATGGCATAGAAAGAGGAGGCAGCAAGATCACATCCTGGTTTAAACATGAAGCAAAGAGTAGCAAAGATTTCAGGTTGCCCCAGTGTGAATTGGAGTCTCTTTTGGAGCTTGCAGCAGACTGCAGTGGAAGGGCAAACTCATCTCTTGGGAAAAGCCACTATGTCTTGCATTCTAGAGTGCTTTTCAGGGTCTAGCTTCACAGACAGTGGCATTTGATTGAAGTCACCATTGTCTCATCTCTTTGTACCTTTTCTGGCTCTCAGCAGTATTTCTGTTCTCTTCTTTTCCCAGTTGGGGAATGGCTGAAATGACAATTTGTGCCCAGTTAGATCCATACTGTGTCGATGTGCATTGGTTACACATAGAATCTTTTCTGATTCCCATCTGTTCAATGAATGGCTTAAAGCTGTTCCTTTTTCTAGTTCTTTGTCTTATGGTCCTTTGGAGTGATGATTTTTCTGAATTTTTATGGTTTTTGATACATTAACCTGATTTACAATCAGTTCCTGCTCTCATAAAGATAATCCCCACCAATTTATTCCTTTTTCTTTTGGTGGAAGAGCATCTTTCTGTTTAGGAGGTGGATGGTGACTTGATTCCAGTCCCTTTATATCCTTCTTACTCATCTTTGTCTGCCTTGGTCCTTTGATATGTAACTGGCAGGTGATGTCCAGCTGAAGGTCTTTTGCATGTCAGCAAGAAACATCTTCAAAGCTGACAGAGTGCAGAGGACACTGTTGTCTCAATGCAGTCACAGTCTGTCATGTTTTTGTTCTAATCTGAAAGGATAATGTGGACTTAGTTCTGTTTTATGCATTGAATCTCTAGGTCAAAGTCATTCACTTAAATTTAGCCAAGTCGTTTTGTCATCAGCCATACTTAGTGCATTTTTGGAAAATGAATGGTAAGAATTTGAAGAGAGCAAACCAGAAACTTTGAGAAGTGGAGACCTTTGTGAAAGAGAGACTAATATGAATATTAGCGGTGGAAGCTTCTGATACAATTAAAACCAAATGTATATAAACACTCTTCAGGTCAGGCACTTGATACTGCCTTTGCACCCAGGGCATCTTTATCAGGGTGTCTTCAACAGACCCTTCAGAGCTAAGGAGCTTTAGGAACTGCAAATGAATCATAAGCACTCTTCTGAGATAAGCCTACTGCAACCTGTCAGAGCTGTACAAAAGATTAGTTGCACCTTTTGGAAAATGCTTTGTGTCTTGTTCATGGGTTTGAATACTATAGCTCTAAAAACTGATGCTCAGGGATTTTAATAGTGAAATACCTTGGAAGTGGTTATTCTTCTGTAGTGGCACTTCAGCAGGAGAGAGCTCTTTGTCAAATCTCCTGTATCATTTTTTTTGCAGCAAACAACATCCTGTAGAGATATCTGTTAGGGGCCAAACATGGACTATGGTACAGCAAAAAATTGGCTCACGAAGTTGCATGAACTGGGGTTTTTTTGTCTGTGATTTTCTAATACAGTGTTGTGAAGTAGGTGTTTAATTTACTCTCATTAAAGATGTTAATACAACTGAATGATGGAATTAAATTTTTATATTCAATTTGTAGTACATGCACTTTTACTCAAAGAAGTGAAAAAGATTCCAGCAGAAATAGTTATCCTTGTGGTGCAAAACCAGAAGTATTAAACACTGGTGACAAATCCAAGTCAAGTCTGGTGTCTTGAATACTTGTACTGTGACTTGAAAATTCACATGGAAATATTACTCTTCTATTTTATCATCTAAACACTACTTGATCAATAGAACACTCAGCAGCATTCTGCCTTCTGTGATAGGGTGGACTAAAAAACAGCAAGCACGAATGCACACTGTCCTCACAAGAATATATCCATGAGCTGCGATCTGGAATTTCAGATGAAAAACTTCTTAATTGCCTGGAGTCTTTGCGAGTGTCTCTAACCAGCAACCCAGTCAGGTAAGCAGAGCAATTTCTGCAGTAGTTTTCATCATGCTGTTTTTGCTAAGCAAGAGAGAGTTGTGGGCTTTGGGGTTTTTTTGAAACAGAGTAATTATGCTAATGCCTGTTGACAGGAGAGCAGTGTTCTCAGCACCCTGGACAAGGATAAGTGAAACGTTTGCAGCTGTCTGCAATATCTCCTCACCTTTCACTGTGGCTTTCAGCAATTTGTACTTGTTGGAACGTTTCCCTTGGTGACTGATCAGGTCTTTTGGGAAGTGAGACCGAAAGTGGAGCCTACGAAGGGATGCACAAGCAGTAACGGAGAAATAACTTTGCAAGTTTTGCATTTGGTTAAGAAATAATTAAAAGCATTTTTCTTTGGTTTTTTTTTTTTCTAGCTGGGTTAACAATTTTGGACATGAAGGTCTTGGACTTCTGTTGGATGCATTGGAAAAGCTTCTGGACAAGAAACAGTAAGGACTTGGATCATTTGAAGGGAGGGGTGGGGAAGTTGTGAAGAATTTCCTTATGTTATTTTCCTCATTCCTCTCAAGGCAAGAAAGTATTGATAAGAAGAATCAACATAAACTTATCCAGTGCCTCAAAGCATTTATGAACAATAAAGTAAGTGTATTTTAAATTCACATACTTCTAGCATGATTGATTTTTCTTAGCTCAAGATATATGTAGCATGTTAAATGTTGGAGAGGGAAGGAAAGCTTTGGGATATCCAGTGTTTAACTCTTTGGAAGTGTAAGTCTTACTCTTCTGTTAAGAGTCTTCTTCATGAGCCTTTCAGAATATGCATTTTTTTTCTTAGTTTTGTTCAATACTATTGATTTTTGGCAGTAAAATATTTGATAAAGGGAGGATGATAGTATAAATTTAAGGTAAGTGAATTTGGAAATGAATTACTTGGAAATTAGAAAAAATAAAGCTTTATAAATTCAGATTTCAATACATGATTGTTAATATAATGTACTTTTCACCTGATTTAAATTGAATAGGATTTGATATCTTTTTAGCTGTGGTTTTTAAGTTGGTAGATTGTGGGTAAAGGATTAGGTTAAGTTGGATCTAATTTTCTCTAACACAGGTTACTCAGGTTTACAGAGTATGAGTACTGTTTCTAGAAGCTGATGTATTAAACTTGTAATTTTGCTTAATGCATAGCAAAATCTGAAGTCTTGTACTTATGTATCCTCTCCAGCAAATAAAACTGCATAAAAATTACTTATAACTACTTCTACCCAGTTTAGAAAAATCTCACAGATGAGCTTGTCTAATGAAGAGGGAGAAAGGCAGATTTTTCATACTTCTGGGGTGTTCCAGACATAGAAAATAAAACCTGATTTGTCTTTTGGTGGGTGTAGTGATTTTACAAGGTCCCAGTGTCCTCCTGAAGAGCTGAATCTCTGTCAGCAGAAAGCCTCAGATTCAAGACTGGGGACACTGACCTGTGGCCTGAGGCTTTTAGTAGAGTGTTGCCAAAGCCCCTGTGGGAGGGAGGGGTTGGGAGAATCCCTAAGGACCTTATCCCAGAGCTAGTGAGGAGTGTCCAAGGCAAGAGCACCCTTTTCATCAGGAGCTTTTTGTTTCAGTACGGTTTGCAAAGGATTCTAGGAGATGAAAGGAGTCTCTTGCTGTTGTCAAGAGCAATTGATCCAAAGCAACCACACATGATGACTGAGACAGTGAAAATCCTTTCTGCCATCTGCATTGTTGGAGAGGAAAACATGTAAGTGAGATATTGAAGCTTTCTCTTTTTTTGTGCTCATGAGTTGTTAACTTGGACACAGGTGAGAAACCTTGTCAGTGAAACAAATGTAGCCTATTAAGTCTTTATTAATGTGGTTTAAAATTAAAGAGATTTCACCTGTTCTATTGCCCTAATTCAGTATTAAATCAGAGAAAAGCAAGTGAGCAGAGACCTGTGGCTCACTTGCACTGTGGCTGAAGTGGAAGGTCTGAAAGGACAAATCACCTCTCTACCACAGGAACAAGAAGTTTGCATTTGCAGCTGGGCTTTGGAACAGTTGAACTTATTTAGCACTTGCCCATGAGATTTTTAAAACAAAGATAATCACTTGGCATATGTTTCCTGTAAATTCATCGTTGTATTTATTTACTGAAGGTTCAAATGGGCAAACTTCATCTACTATGCAATAAATAGATTAAAACATTTTGATTTCTGAAAGGACAATTTATTAGAATTTCCAGATGTTAAACATGTCATCTGTTTTCAAGTGCATGGCCTTGGAGAGGTAAGGATTTTTTCTCCCTCACTGATTGATTGTTTCTTAGCTGAAATAATAATACAGAGATTTACTCACCCTTTTTTTCTTATTCCAACATTAATCTTGTAGATATTTTTAACACTTGATTCTTGATTTGTTTTCACCTTTTGTAGATAAATGCATTTAAACTCTGTCAGTGCCCTAAAGCCTTGAGTCATGTGGATAGTGGGCTGAGTATGTTTAAAATGAGCGAGTTGGCTGTGCTGTGCCTTTTGACAGTTTGTCTTTCTCTTAGTCTGGACAAGCTTTTGTGTGCTATAACAACTGCTGCTGAGAGGCACAGCAGGGAAGAGCGTTTCTCTCAGATTGTTGAAGGCCTGGAGAACCACGAGTTCATACAGCTGCAGGTGAGTTTGCTTTTCTGTGTCCTTCAGCTAAAAGGCTGGAACACGGTGGATTGCTTTGTGACCTTTCAATAATTTACACGCAAAACAGGGGTCAGTAAAAGAGGAGAAATAAACACCAATGGTCCACTGGTATTAGATTTTCTGCTTGTTAGTGGTTTGAGAGCAAGGAGCTCAGTTCTTGTGCCAAAAAAAGGATTAAGAAGTCTTGACTGTAGTAAAGAGAGTAATTAGTGATATTTCTTTCCTTGAATGCCAGATGTAATGTTCAGGTAATAAATCTGTTCCTGGTTCTGGGGCTTTTGACTGTTGCCTCTTAAATATTCAGATATGATAATTATGGCAGGTGTAGAATGGGCTGTGCCCAGTTTTGGCACTGTTCCTTTTGGGATGAATGAAGTACAGCAGGATATCATTGGTACTTTCGTCAACAGGGACTCTGCATTCCTTGGTGTGTTCAATGTGTGCCTCTCATCAGCCACTAGTGCTTCTCTAAGGGTGATCTAGTGAGCTTTTAAAGTTGTTTTTATAAAATAATAAAATAAACATTCTCTGCCAGTGGTTTTTACTAAGTCTTGACTTAGATCATGTTCATTGCTGCTTATGGTCAATGGATAGAGACTTTTAATTCTCTGTGGGCACCAGACTAGCTAAGAGTTTTGGTTGCTATTACAATGCAAGCTTTTTTTAAATTGGGGTTGGTTTGGGGTTTTTTTTTTGGTACTGCCATGTTTGCATGGAGGCCAAGTGGCTGAATATCCTATTAAAGGATGACTTTGACTTACTGTCTTCTCCCAGTACAGTATTGATGCACATTTTGTATTAGAATTTGTATTTCAGCTATTTTGGCTGAAAGATATGGAAAAGTACAATGTGAACTGGGTAGGTATCCTTGGGATGCCTTTTTCCAGTCTTGGATCTAATACACATCAGCTGTAGTTGCCTTAATGCTGTGTTTGCTGTTAGCACCTCTTGTTTCAGGGCTGATGAGTTAATGGTGTTCAGCAAGTTTCTGTAAATGACATTCTGATCTTAATAGTGCTATCACTGAAGAATTCATTCTGAGCTTGTCTCCTTCTTTATGACCTTGTTGATTTAAGGCAAACAAAAACAACCACCCACCATTCCTGCCAAGCTCCCCCTCCCAAAGCTCTCTGATACCTCAGTGAAGGCACAATTGCAAGACTCATTACCTTGTTTCTGACAAAATCGTTCTTTACTTGTAATGTATTAGCACAAGCCATTAAGCCAGAGTCTCTGTGGCAGCAGCAATCAGAGCAGATGGCACCTCTTCTCTCTATTAATTTCAGATTGGACATGTACTTTGGCTTGTTAAGTCATGTCATAGTAGTAAAATAACAAGAATCATTCAAGCAAGGACGATGATACTGCATTATCTGAAGATGCAGCTCTATCAAGAGAGTGCCTTTGAAAGGGTGTTTTAATAGAAATCTGAGACTCCATAAGGTGTTCTATTAAAGCTAAATAGTGAGTGTAATTAAAACAGGAAGAGTGCTTTTTATCTGATTTTTTTTCCTCTGCAGCTATTGATTTTTTTTTTTGGTCCTACTCTAATGCTACTTCTGTTTGCAGTTAACATCTTTTACCAAACTTGGTATTTCCCTTGAGTCCCATTTTAGTCTTTAATGTGGATCAGCACTTTTGGTGTTGTGCTATTGTCTACCTGTTTCCAAGTAAATCAATTAAAGTGCACAGCTGTTCAATTAAACCATTAGCCACTATCCTGAGACTTCGGGCATTTTGCAGAAGTGATCTGCAGGAATAGAAAAAACACCTGGTGATGTGACTTACTTGGGTATGGGTGTTTTTTGGGTGGTTCTGATGTGGGGTTTTTTGAAGTTTTTAGTTATTGTAGAAACAGTTTTCAAACTGGTGAATAGTGAGGAGAAGAAGAAGGAGGTGCAGTGGGCAACTTCAGATTGGGAATAACTGGTGTATGATTTTAGTGTAGGGAGCCCTGGCAGAGGGTGCCCAGAGCTGCTGAGGCTGCCTCTGGATCCCTGGCAGTGTCCAAGGCCTGGCTGGACAGGGCTTGGAGCAACCTGGGACAGTGGAAGGTGTCCCTGCCATGGCAGGGGTGGGACAAGATGAACTTTAAAGGTCCCTTCCAGCTCAAACCATTCCATGATATTATTCTGTGATGGTCACTCATATGGTACTATTTTGACACAGCAGAAGCATCCTGATATGGAAACAGACACAGCAGAATTTGATGTTGCTAAAATAAACCCAAGTGTTGCATGTGTGCTGCATGATAACACCCATCTCTTTGCTTTTATAATTAAACTGAAGCAGTGACTGAAGCAATATTGATTTTCATTCTGTATTTCTGACAACAGGTAGCATGTATGCAGCTCATCAATGCCCTTGTTACATCTCCAGAAGATCTTGATTTCAGGATACACTTGAGAAATGAGTTTTTACGTTGTGGCCTGAAGAAAATACTGCCTGTAAGTTATTTGTGTATGGGTTGATCACTGTCTGCTGTGAATGTTGAAGATAACCAAACTGTTTTAGCAGAACAGCAGAAGGGAAGGATTGGGGGTGCAGAAGGTCAGATTATCAATCCAAACCTGATTTTAGTCTGCAGAGTTACAAATTTAGGTTCTCAGGAGCTGTGTAAACCAGAATAGGAGTTGAAACAAGTCGGTGTATTAGAAATTAAATTAAGGTAGCTGGATTCTGCATAATGAGCTCAAAGCTCATGCAGTGAATGTGAATCTGGCTGTGGAACCAATCTTGGATTAACTTTCTTTGTATATGCTGTTCCTGTTGTTTTCCGTGAAATCTGGTTTTCTTTAATCTGCCTGCTGAGAATGCAGAGGGACATTTCAAAGGAAAATCAAATCAACACATTCATTCTCTGAGACTGCAGGTCTGTCTTCATGCAGCTGCACAGACAGGAATATTTCTGACTCAGGGAGAGATCTGTAGCTCTTAACCAAGAAACTGTTCTGATGCTTGTATCAAAAATAGGTATATTTAAGGTGCTCATCACTTTCTCTCAAGAGATGAGAGAAGTTAAGAGTACTTGCTTGTATTTATCTGAAACAGAATTTATTCTGCTATGACCTTAAAGATACAAAGTTTCAGATTGTCACTTTGTCAGGAACAAAAACTTCCATTTTTGGTTCATTCAGTCTCGAGACTCTTCCTGATGTGTGATGTTAATTTTTCTTGGGGTATATTTTTAGGGTTTATATCATGTAGATACATTAGCATGATCTACTGGCTTTATTTGCTGTGGAACATCTGGAAGCCTCAAGATTTTTAGTTTGGTTTGTTTCTATCTATTGAAAGACATTTTACAGAATCAATAAATGCTTAAAAATTTTAAGAATTAGGGAGGGATTAGGTAGCAAAGAAACTGAATTGTAACAAATCATGATATGATAGAAAACTTGGGAGAGTGTACCAACATCTGCCATACAGATCTGAGTGTAAAAGCAATTAATATTTGGTGATCAGTCTTTTTTCAAAATGCTGAACTGCCAATGTGTTGAAAAAGGGTCAGGAGGAGGATCCATAGATCTGGCTCTTCATCTGCTCCGGTTCAGAGCAGCCTCCTGTGCTTTTCAAGCATTAGAATTGGCACAAGTTCCTGCTGGACTGGGGAATGCACGTGGCTGCATCCAGGTCTGACAAATCCAGGCCAGTTTCCATTTGAATCATGGGCTCATGCATTCACAGGAGTGGATGGGAGGGAACTTCTTTAATGTGCTCTCCTGCTAGGAAGCTAAACTTGGTTCTTACAGGAATTAGAACAACTGCTTGTGTTTCTCAAAAGAAGAGCCCATTTTCCCCTGCTCCAAATGCTACCTTGTGGGGGTTTTTTTGCTCCTCTGTATTTCTTCTTGTACTGTGGTTGGTTTAATGCTATGGTCTAGATTAACTTAGTAATAGAAATTGTAAGTATGTCTTCTTTACACTTTCTTAGGCTTAAGATGACTTCAATTAATGTTTTGAAATATACTTATTTCAAAATAAGTACTTATGTGCTTTTTTAAAGGAGCTCTGACATTAACAAGCAGGAGCTGCTGTGTCCCCTTAAGAACTTGATTCAACTGGAAATCATTTGTTATGTAGCCCATACCTGCTCTGAGCTGATATTTTGCCTTTAATTTTTCTCAGTTATATCATTATAATAAAAAAAATCCCAGGCACTGAGTTAAAACTTTCTCCTATTCTAAAGGTTAATGTCATATATTTCATCATGATACAGTCCTTCAAGGGGGGGAATTCTTGCTTTAAAAAAGGAGACATTAAGATATATTCTACCTTGAAAAACAGGCCTTGAAAGATAAGGAAAATGATGAGCTTGATATTCAGCTGAGGGTGTTTGATGAGAACAAAGATGAAGACCACTTTGAACTGTCACATCGTCTCAATGATATCAAAGCTGAAATGGAATATCCTTTAAGGAAGTGCTGTTATAACTTGTGTTGTTTCAGAACTTTATTAAATGGAAATTACAGTGCTCTGTGTGCAGGTTATTTGTCTCAGTTGTGTGTCTTACCAGGGGCTTTGTCAAGCAGATTTTTCTCCAGTTGCCTTTTTTGTTAGAAAATATTTAGATAATTAGTGCTTAAATTTGCATGTCAAATGTAAGTCATTGGGAACTGAATTAATTTTTCATAAATAACATTTATTAAGCTAAACTCTGTCTCATAATACATGAAGAGATAAAATTATACCCATGGAAGATCATAAGTTTGAAGAAAAATGAGTTTTGGTAATAAGAGGAACAAAATTTTTTCATAGGTTCAGAAGCACTTCAGATGTGTGCCTTTTCTAGCTGTGAAGCAGCAGTAAATTCAAAATTACCTCGGTTCAGAATGGCTGCTTGCAGTTTTTAGGTGGAAGCAGAGGGAGGTGGAGGCAATCAATGAGAGGACTATAAAATCCCCTGTAATGCTGTTGTTTTGCAGAACAGGTAATTCCAGGTAATGGTCATCTTTAGGAAGTGAAAGTGATTGAGCAGTGTGTGTTTGCCCTTAGCCTGGCTCAGCTCAGAGTGAATACTGAGCTTTGTGTGAAATACTTTTACAGGATTCTAGAACATTAAGTGTATAGTATGATTGTTCTGGCTAATAATGAAACATGTCCTGACTGTTAAACAGAGATTCTGTGTGCAGTCTTAGTGGAAAAATAATGTTTACTGCTAAGGATAGGAGTTCAACATTTTAGAAGTTTTAGGAGGGGTTTTACTTGAACAATATGGGACATGTCTGGGGGAGGTGTGTTTGGGTGGGGAGGGTGTTCTATTGTGCAGTGGGCTTTTTTGGTCTTTTGCTTGTTCTCTAAGTTTTTAGTTTTTTAAGGACTCATATTTTCTTAACAATGTTTGCACTGATGTCAGCGAAGTATTTCATCTGCTGTATAATATGGTGAAGGATACTTCTTCTGAAAATTACTTCTTGTCAATTCTCCAACATTTCCTTCTGATCAGGAATGATTACTATGTCCGGTAAGTGCCAGCTGCCAGGTTGGATTTTTTGGGAGGAGTAGGGACAAGAATAGAAATCCAGACCCTGGTAAACTGAGTTGCTCAAAATCATGCCTAAAATGCCTCTCTGAGAATGTGTTATTTGTCTTTCTGCTCAATGTTAGTATTAAAAAGATCTTGGTAAATATAATAATGCTTATTGCAAAGACTTGACCCTTAGTCCAACGCCCTCATCCCAGAAACCTCTTAACTTTTTGGGCACTTTTTCTTTATTCAAGTTTGATACCTTCATTGCTTCAAAGAACATGAAAGTTGTACAGCTGATAATTGAAAATACTCCCACATGCCTTGTGTCTGGTCTTCTCAGTGTAAACTTCTCTTAGGTGCAGCTCGGTGTCTTAGCAGGGTCCAGGTACCACATCCAAAATATTTACAAATAAGAGTACAAATCAGACTTTGAACTTGATACTTCTGCTGGCAGGTGTATAATTCAGATATTAGGAGTTAGTTGTCCCCCAACCCCAATTGCATAAAGGCTCATTTGTGTTCTTATTGTCTTATGAATGTTTTCTTTTTTAGACCTCAGTATTACAAGATCATAGAAGAATGTGTGTCACAGATAGTGCTGCACTGCAGTGGCATGGACCCAGATTTTAAATACAGAGGAAGGATGGACATTAATTTTACACATCTAGTTGGTTTGTACACTTTAAGCAGTTTTACCTTGTTTTTCTTCGTGTTCTTCTGTCTAGATTTTTATTGACTGTGAATTTTTTCAGTTTTCTGGAAATATGAATGGAAGCTCCAGGTGTGCTTGAGGAGCACCAGAGCAAATGCTGTAGCTTTTAATGAAATGAGACAGGGTCAGGAAAAAAAAGTATCTGTTGCTTTGGTGTCATGGGCTCTCAGGGTAATGATGGCTGGGAGGCACCTCAGAGCTGTGATATGTTTGACTTGACTGTGTGTGGTATTTTATTGACATTCTAGATGCGTGTGTGGACAAAGCTAAAGTAGAAGAGAGTGAAAAGAAAGCAGCAGAATTTTCCAGAAAGGTCAGTCCTACTCATGGTTCTCTTTAAGGTGTGGAACAGAATCCTAATGGGAATACAGTCAGCTTGTTTCCCAGGGAAAACTGGGAAATAGTGGATCTCCCAGGCAGGATGTGCTTTCATATTTAAAGCTCTGGGGGTTTTGGGTGGTCCTGTGTGTGTGCAAGGCTCAGATGCAACTGAGTCTGAAATCAAAAGCCTCTGAGTGGTATCAACTGTACATATCCTCAGCTGTATTCTTCTTCTGTAGATAACTGATGGGGAAAATTCCATTTGTTGCTCTTCTGTCCTGAAATAGTCATAATTCAATGCCTAAAGTGCAGGTATAAGCTTGAAAAAATGAATGAACATGCTGCATTAGCTGCAGTAGTACTGATGTTCATGTATTATGGAGCTGTGTTAAAATCATTCAAAATTTTGATTTTTTGCTGGTCTGGTCTAAGAGGGCATTTTCAGGTCATAAGACAGTACATGTTCTCGAATATGATGATTGCAGATTTAATTTTAATGAATTTAAGCTTGCTGCAATAGATGTATACTCGAGTTTGGTTTCAGAAGTCTGCAGTGTTCTCTTGGGGGGGAAAACCTGTACTGAGTAGCTGGATCTGGGTGGTTCTCTGTCATTGATGTACTGATGGAAGAAATAATGTGGTACTAAAGGTGAGCATATTAGAAAAATGCTCTTTAAAAACTCAGAAGTGCATCAGTGGCTGCAGTTGTGATATTGTTCAAAGAGTTCCTGCCAACACAGCCTCTGGCATGGCCATAACTGCACGGACTCTCCTGTTGTGGTTCAATCCTTACAGTTTGATGAAGAGTTCACAGCTCGACAAGAGGCACAAGCTGAGCTTCAGAAACGAGAAGAGAAAATCAAAGAACTTGAAACAGAAGTCAAACAGCTCCGGACCCAGGTAATAAAACTGTATCACATGAAGTTCCACAGCTGAGCTGATTTTTTTTTTGAGGAGGAGGAGTTGAAAAGAAATTGCCCTAGAGTCTCTCTGGGGTTTGAAATGTGTGTTACAGGTGTATTGATTTGTTTTGCAGCCAGCATAGGTTACTAAGGATAGTTAATGGAGGTAACACTTTTCAAATAGTAGTATGTTCAGCCTGTCACAGATACCTGCTTTATTGAGAAAAAATGTTCCTTAGGCTATAAAAATCTTGAATCCAGCCCAATTTTTTTTTTCCTGCAAGTATTTGTTTATGCTTTCACATTGCTGCTTCCATATGTTTTGCAGGAATTTTTTGTTTTGAAAGTCTTTATTTTTAAAGTCTTTTGATTTTATATATTTTTTTACTCTTATATTTTCATATAAGCCTAGCCTTTTTTATTTTTTATTTTTACACCAGTGTCAGGTTTTAGACAGGTCATTTATACCCTTTAGGAACTAACAGATATTATGACTTGGTGCTTTTGCCTCAGCCTGGCTTATTTTGTATTCCTTCAATGCCAGGCAAGGTCTGCCTGTTGCCTTTCCATCTTTATTTTTGCTATTTTAATGCCTGTGGTCTCACTTCCTATTTGGGCAGTGAGGTGGAGACTCAGACACTCCTGTTCCTACTTCCTTCTTGCCAATTTTCATGTTTATTACAAGTGTCTACAAGCCAGTGTTGCACTGAAGTTTCACAGTCTGTTTGAATGGGTTCTCCACCAATTGTTGCATTGTAACTTGTGGGCCAGAGAAACACATGCCTTGTGCAAAGTAAAAAATGTATTCTAGTCTAATTAATTATTAATCCTGTTTTAGTGATTCTAACACAGTTCAGATTATCCAGAGGTGACAGGGCATTCCCAGTAATGGTGGCCATTGGTTAATTAACCATGTAATTCTAGTATCTGTTCCCTTTTCTAGTCTTATGCTCCCCACAGAATATGATGGCACTTTTTAGATGCACTCACCCCTCTGATGGTTTGACATGCTGCTGTTTCTCTTCCTTGTTCCTTTTACAACTTATTAGAATGGATATTGCAATTGCTCTTTCTTCCTCTCACCAAAGCAGCACCCTCAGACAGACTTAGAAGGCAGCAGGACAGGTTGTTGCACACCCTGCACCCCCAGATGTCAGGACAGTTATGAACAGCTGTGCTCCTGGGACCTCTTGCACTGCAGTAGCTGCTCCACTGAGTGCTGGGGAGAATGTTCCACCAGCAGATGAGTGGTGTTAAAATTCAGCGTGGTTATTCTCATCTCTGATGCCCCAGCTTGCTGGGGCATCCTAAGTGGGATAAATGTTTTGTGCATTGGTAAGAAATAAAATGCTGTTCTGTTCACTTAAATGTTACTGCTACTATTAAATTTTCTTTAAAATTGAAACAATTTGTTTTTATAAAAATGTGAGGTTATTCAGTTTACTTGGCAGTTTTATGGTACGTGGTATAATCTATTGATATTGTTTCTCATTTAAATAGGAGAACAGTTGCATTTCTCACTTTCTTGAGGTGCAGTTGACTACAAACCATCCTGGTTGGTTCAGCTTTGTATCAAACGGCCTCCTGTCACCAACGAAAAGAATTCCTCTTTTATGTTTCAGGGTCCAGGCCTGACAGGCCAACTGACAGAAGTCCCAGCAATACCTCCAGCCCTCGCAAGTGAGAACGCCCCACCATCTCCAGCGCCTTCACTCCCTGGTGGAGCCATCCCTCCCCCTCCTCCGCTGCCTGGTGGAGCAACAATTCCTCCTCCTCCTCCACTGCCTGGTGGAGCAACAATTCCTCCTCCTCCTCCACTACCTGGAGGACCAACAATTCCTCCTCCTCCTCCCTTGCCCGGGGGAGCAGTAATTCCTCCCCCTCCTCCATTACCTGGTGCAGCATCGCTTCCTCCGCCGCCGCCTCCTCTGCCCGGGGGAGCCATCCCACCTCCACCGCCTCTGCCCGGTGTGCCCCCGCCTCCTCCTCTCCCTGGGGGAGCAGGGCCACCTCCTCCTCCTCCTCTCCCTGGGGCACCAGGGCCTCCTCCGCCTCCTCCTCTGCCCGGGGGAGCAGGGCCTCCTCCGCCTCCTCCTCTGCCCGGAGGAGCAGTCCCTCCACCGCCGCCTTTTGGGGGGCCCCCGATGCCACCCCCTCTTGGAGGGGCTCCCTTTGCTCCCTTCCTGGTGATGCCAGCATTGCCACACGGGATGAAGGAGAAGAAGAAGTATAAGCTGGAAGTCTCGATGAAGAGAATCAACTGGTCAAAGGTATGGCGAGAGTTGTGGAGCTGATGTTCCTTCCCCTCCTTCCCTTCACAGATACGCTTGGTACCATGCAGTGGGATGGATTTTTAAATGAGATTCATCTTGACAGAACTTGTTGTGCCAAGTATCCCAGGAAGCCACCTTACTTCCAATCCATTGTACCAGGTGCAGTGAATGTGAATTGCAGCTTTGCATCAAGTTGTACATAAATATTATTTATCTCCAAACGGTTTTAAAGCAGCTTTCACACATACCTAGCAAAACAAACCAACTCAAGCTTTTTAAAGTCATGATATTAATGCAGTTGTAAGTTCAGAGTGCCGATATCAGGCCTTAATATAGGAGAAAGTTTCACAAAAGATGTCTGGACTTCAGGCAGCTCTCTTGAAAGCTGTTTATTGCATAGGCGAAGTTACAGCAGCTCAGGGAGTGGGTATCCAGAGCCAGCCCTACAGCTGCCAGCTCCAGCTGTAGGCATGCCTGAAGCCACTTTCTGTTCAAGTTACAAAGCATCAGATACTTTTCTTTGCAGAGTATCTTAATACATAACCAATAAGCACCATACACAATACCTTTACATTTGCCTATAGCCTATCATAGCTACTACCATCACCATATTATGGTCATTATTATCCAATCACAAGAGTAAGTAAGTTACAATTTAAGCTTACAGTGGAAAATTCTCAGCCCTTTCTTCTTCCTGCTACATCCACATTTCTTGTTTGCCTGCCATATCTCTCTTTTTGTAAAGACATGTTTTCTATTTACTTATGCTCTTCTTGAGACTTATTTACTTGGTGAAAAACATGTCTTTGTTGTAATCACATACCTTTGTCCTGCTCCTAAAAATCTCCTTCCAACTCATCTCCAACCTTTGCCTTCTCAGTTACTCAGCGTCACTGTTTCAGCAAAACATCTTTTATTCTCTATCAAAACTTGCTTTCATTTCTACCTCATCCCCAGCTTCTACATTCACAGACCTTTCTGCCAAGCCTACATACCTTACCAAACTTTCATCCTCCCCAACACTTAATGTTACTTGTTGATTACTTATCTAAGGTATTTATTGGTTGTTCTCAATTAGTGCTGTGCTGGAGCAGGGCTGTAGCCACTGGGAGGAGCCATGGGGCTGCTCAAGGGAAAGGTTTGGGCACCATGAGCTTCCAGTGTCTTAACATGGTTGTATTTAATTGCATTTCATTTTTAAAACCATCTTAAGATATAAATATTACTTGAGCAGTAAACTGCAAGCTCAATCTGATTTGCAAGTGAACACTTAAAGCAGTCACTAGTATTATTTACCTCTCAGTATAGGCAGTCACTCTAACAAGAGAAGTTATGCAAACACCCAGGTCTGTGCTGGGGTGTGTTGCTTTAAAACCCCTTTTTGATCAGTGTAACCACTGCTCCTTCCATATCAAGGAAATAGATGTGGAGTATTGGATAATTGCATCTATTATCAAGACTAAATCATTGCATTCTAAAGATGTGGTTGGCAGTTTTTTAGTGGTATAAAATATGACAGATATATTGATGTTTGGTGTAGGAAAAAGCACCTAGATCACCAAATCATCCAGGCAAATGAAAGGAGGACTTCTGTATATTCCATGCTGTGTGGGTTGAGCTCTAGCTGGGATTTCAGTGTAGCTTCACTGGATAGCTGGTTCTCATTTGTCAGTGCACATCTTGGTACTCCCAGCTACTGCCTGACACTTGCCTTGAGAACCATATATTCTCTCAGGAGTTTGTTGGTACCATGAACATGGTAAAATCCAATTGTTGATGAAAAACAAGCTGTTAAGGGGCACCAGGTGATCATTGCTGACCATAAGCTGCAATTTAACACCGAACAGTTTTGGAATTTAAATCACACTCTGAAGCAGCAGTGCAGGTTTTTCAGGATGTTTCACAGCTGGTTATTTAAATGAATTTAGACACACAACTTTATTCTGTAGAGTTGGGTGTTATACCATGTTCTCCCAGACAGAGCTGGGTGCTGTGGAATGCTGGATATAAGTTGCTTTGTATAATTTCTGAGTAAATGCCATCACCACTTCAGGCAAAACCTTTCAAGAACTAATGATGACACAAATTTACTGTTGGAAGAGGAGCTAGACTGCCCTCTGATATTTTTGAATAAGTGATGGTAATTGTCTTTCTAAAGAAACAGGTTTAGGTCTTGGCTTCCTCTAAATTCTGAGGTGTTGAGTAGTGAAATGGCTCTTTCTTTGAAGTAACAAAACAGCAGAATAATCCCACAAATTTTGGAAGAGGAATCTGGAGGGTTGAGAGAGAACCTGTGTGGGAAATGCATGGCATGCCAATTTGTAGCTTCTTTTGGCAGAAGAATTAATGCTTTAGTGATTTCAAATGATTTCAAAATATTTGGAGATGTGCTAAAATAATGTGGAAGTGTATCTAGTAGTGGTAGTTTAAAAACATACTTTCAGTATATTTAACTAGAAGGATAGTGAAAACAGCCAACCATGTTTTTAGTGTATTAATTTAAATACATTGTAAAATCAGTTTGAAAATCTTTTTGTCTGTAATTCTTATAAAATGTGCATAAAAGGATAACTTTCCTTCTTTATTGTGGGAGAAGGAATTAACTGTATCTTGGGGAGAAAGTACTGGGTCAGGATGCACTGGGGGAGTTTTGTAACTGAGAGACATAGACTGCTGTCCTGTAAACACAGAGAAGCAAGCTTTTATTTTACTATACATATTGGTAATTGCAGGCAATTCCATTGTGATCAGTTCCACTGGGGAGTTTATAGGAATGATTTATAAAGTGGCTCTGTGAACGCTGACTGTGACAATGGGAAGGAACTGCAGATGGACGCTTTGCTTAAGTGCTCTGGGAAAGCTGCCAGAGATCTCCTGCCTACTGAGAAAGTGGAAAGTCTGTCTGATCATCACTTTTAAGGAGACATCATCTGAGGAATAAAATTCTTACTGTTTAATTTAGTCCCTTTTGCTGTAACTGTCTTCCCCATTAGTGTTGGATTATGGTGGTTTTTTAAAATGTCTTCCCTGGAGCTGGTGGTAAAGCAGTGCTGAAAGGTGGTAGAGCAGGGTGTTGCAGGGAAATTGGAGTGAGGCTGACAAATGTAGTATTGCTGAATTCCCTGCATGTCATCTTGGAGTTAAATAGCCCTTGGAAATTACTTGTCATTTAAACAAACTTATAAACAATCGTTAATAATGTTAGAGGAATATATTTGGAAAACAAATAGCAGTTCTGAGTCATACATGAAAAATCAAGTTGTCTTTCAGCTTCTGTATTGCAGACCATTTTCTTCCCTTGGTACAGCCAGTACAGACTTAATTCTGAGTCTCTGCAAGGTCAGTTCATTTCCTGATGAGTTGTTCCATAGAGTTCTCGGGTAGCAGGGTGCATAGCAGTGCTGAAGAGTTTGGGCACTCTCTGGAAAGTAATCGAGAGAGAGCTAAAACACATTCAAACCCAGGTGCTGTTATCAGGCCTGTGTGCAAAACTTGCTGAATGGAGTACAATAAAGGCCATTAGTGCCAGAGGGTAGCTCAGCCCGTGGTGTTTGTGCAGGAAGCAGCAGTGAGAACATCCCAGAGCAGGACTAAACTTCATTCAGCCCGATTATCACAGAAGTTCTGCAGCATTTGCTTCACCTTGGCTGTTGAAAACACTGCTTATTGACTTTGGAGATGCTGTTTTTCTTTCAGATTGAACCTCAAGAAATAGGAGAAAACAGCTTTTGGGTAAAAGCTGAAGAAGATAAATTTGAAGACCCGGAGCTGTTTGCAAAATTGGCACTTACCTTTGGAACCCAAATGAAAGGTACATTCTTACTTTACTCTTTATTGTGCTTTTATTAAGTTTAAAACTGTGCAATGGCAGTTTCTTTTATGCTTTGTGCGATACCATGGCATTCATGTGATGGTTTTATAGCAGGAAGATGATTTAAAACATATATTAAGCATAACAGTCTATTACAAGAATTACTCCTCCTTTACTTTACAGCATGAGGGGAGGAACCCTTTTGCAATAATACCTTTTAAAAGTGCACTATATGTTGCAGATAGATGTGAATTTTCTTCTAATGAAATTATCATTAAATTTAATTTCTGATCCTAAACTCATGTTTATTTGCATTATTGTTCCTAGCTGAGAATTTCAGGAATAAGAACAACAGTTTTTACTAATGCAGTGTTTGAAAGGTTAACTCAGGAAGGGCTCTCACATGACTGTAACTTTCTTGAACTGATTTTTGAGTGGTTTCTGTGAGTTATTTCTGAATGTCTTTTTTTCCATGTTCTTCTGAAACCTCTTCAAAGAGTTGGTCATGGCTGTGTTTTTCATAAAATACATACACACTCTGCTGTAGCTCACACTCCTTTGAGCAGTCACTGAATTTAAACCATTAGAATTCTCCTTTTACAACACACCTTAGAACGACTTTCTGGTCTAAATGTTCAGATATTCCATGCAGTAATACAAAAGCATCCTTTGAAGTAATTTAACCTTCTTTTCCATGCCAGAGCTGGATTGATTCTTGGTTCCTAGCGCTGCAGTGAGGGTAAAATGGTGTGGAATTGGTCACTTCTTTTAGTGTGATAGGAAGACCTTTAAGGGAAAGAATGCCCAGCAGCAGATGACACAATGGCATGAGCCCCTTCTTAGTGAAAAGGACAAGCTCTTCTGCCTTGAGCTGAATTCTTTCATCAGAAATCTGAAGAAATGTTTCTGAAATCCTGAAAAGCTTCTTCATTAAAAATGCTGAATAAACCCTCTTGAAATTTTGAAATAGCTGACAGTTTCCTATGAGAAGAAATTTTTGTTGATATACTCTCACAGTTCTAAAACTAGGAACAACAGAATTTCCTCAAGTAGTGAGGAGTGTAGTGATAGCCTTGCAGATATTTTTCCTGTTATTCCTTGTGTAGTTCTCAGGTAAGGATTGTAGAAAATAAGAGGCCATAGCAAAGGATGCACATTAAAAATGCTGCTGTGTAGTACTCAGGATGTGAAAATCTTACTTGGCTGCCTCCTGCAGAAAGGCAGAGTTATGTCTTTGAGTTCAAGGGTTTTTTTTAACTTGAAAACTCACTAGAAGTCAAAAAGACTCTTGGAGCATGTAGTTTAGTACCACAGACCCAAATAATTGCATTCCAAAAGCAACTTTTACTTTTCTATCTCATAAAAGCAAGCATCTTTGTACTGGGTGTTAGCAAAGGAAAATTTCCCATGCTACGTGGTGGGAAAAGCTGCCTTCTGCAAAGAGAAACATGGAATGATGTTCACCATTCTTCCTCCCCTTTTGCCTTCAGAGTCACAAGCAGCTCAGTAATGCTCCAAATACGTATTTCAGGCATCATCTGGGATCAGATTTCCCTTCTGCTCTAGTCCCATTTCGTGAGGTGGTTTCCTAGTACATTATGGGAGAGTGATAAAAAGCCAAATAAAGATGTGTGGTGCTCTCTGAAGAGCACAGTCAGCATGTAAAACAAACAAATGGAGGAGTGGCAGCAAACTGACAACTGCCAGCAGCAGTTGTGATGACTTAGTGTTTACTGTCTTGTATTCCGTGAAATTTTGGAATGCCAGTGGGAATAGTAACTGAAGGAAAAGAAATGGTAGTGTAGACATTTATTAAAAATCTGTGGTTCCATGTAAGCTGCAGCACTGAAATTTGATGAAACCTCTGAATTCATGATTCTTTGGCCCAATGAGAAGATAGCTTGGTGAATTTTTCTCATTTAACATAGTTTTGTTTTAGGATACTCCAGAAATGACTTAATGTTGGTTACCACTAAGCTGTGAGCTGCCTTGCTGTTTGAGTGCTCTCTGGTTTAGGGGAATGCAGCCAGAGCTGAAGGGAAGTGGTACTTTTTGGGGGAAATATTGCCATGAAGTTGAACAATAATTTTTGCTTAGTAAATTAATTAGTAATCCAGTGTGGTTATACATCTCAGGAAACCTGGGCTACTGCTTTTTGGTGGAGTTCAGGTTGTGTGTGATTTAATTCTGTAGAATGTTCTAAAACCCCCACCAACTGAAATTAGCAGTTCAAAGTGTTAGTGTTCTTGTCAAGAACCTACTGAAATCATTTAAGCAGGTCATGCTATGCTGAGCATTCTTTTACTGAACTTTGCTTTTGTCCCTTAACTGACAGGAAATTTTCTCTCTGGCCACCAGTGGAAGGGAGAGCACCCACAGCACTGTCATGCCTTCAGTGTTTTGTGGAATAGGATGTCAGAAAGCTCCCTGTGTTGGTATTTCATTTATGGAATGTTAAATCCATGTCGAATTGTGTGCTGAAGTGTCTCCTAAGAGGTGCAGGCCTGCAGGGTTGTGCCTCTGCAGCCAGGCTGTGACCCAGCCATGCTGGGGGCTCAGATAACTTTGTGACAATGCTCAGGACTGGGCCTGCTGCTCTCAGAATCACTCCTCATTGTTTGATTGATTGTCTAATTGCAAAACACTGCAAAGCAAGTTAATGCCTTCTCCCTAAAGGATCATGTTAATTTCTGGCTCTTGTAATTTAGGTTGTGTATTTTGCCAGTCAAGAATGATAGTAGTGCTCTGAAGAAATTAATTATGTGTACAGTAGATCTGTAAAGGTAGTAATTAGTACATAATAGTCTGTAACTACTGGGATTGTTCCAATACTGAATTCATTATCCATCCAACTTGCCTCAAGGGAAAACTTCTCGATCAGGGTTCTGTTGCTTTACAATTAGACTTTTAAAATACAATTCAACAATCATTTTCATATGTTTTCAAAACTGAAGTAAGGTCTTAATAGCTGAGTTGCATTTTTCACATGGTGGGAATTTTGAGTGGGAAGGGACAAGAGAAAACACAAACTTTCATGTAAGCTGTAATTGAACAAAATATGAACAAAATTTCAGGTTTTGATTTTTATATGTATAATATGTGTTAGTGCACCCTTAAACTTGAAGGAAAACTGCTGGCATTCATTTGCATTTGGTACTTGTAAATACAAGGGGCAGCAATTAGTACTTGTAAAAAATGGCTTTGAATTTGGTGTGCTGAGAAGCCTAGATCTAATTCATCAGAGACTGTCACATTTGCAAGCTTTCAATGGACTCAGCTTTGGCCAAATTTCCTTTATAACACACCTGTATTGGTAGGTGTGAGACAGCAAGACTCAGTTTAATACAGAAATCTCTGGTGTTAAGCATGGCTATGTTGCACTGGTTCAGCTCCCTGCACTGCTTTGTCAACAGAAAAAGGAAGAAAAACCTCTGAACTCATCGTGGGTTTGCTTCTGGATTGCCAACTGCAGGTGGCTCCCTTGGTCTGCTGATCCTTCAGGCTGTGTCTGTTTGGTTCCTTTCCCTCCTCAGCCTCTCCTTGGCAGAAGGCTGGGAGCCCAAAGCAGAGGAAGGTCAGCTCTGCAGGGTAGGGTCACGCAGTGCTGTGTGCTGGGGCATTTCATTTCCTTGCATTGCACATGCAGCTCATCAGTCTTCACTTCTGTTTCACGCAGAAGTGCAGCAGATTGCTTTGTTTTCATCTTTGAATGTATTTGAAATTGTTGTTTTTCAGCAACAGAATAGATTCAAGTACCTTAAAGAAGCAGTGAGTTATTAGTTTGCCATTTTTCACTCTTTCCTTTTCTTCTCTGCTGGATTTATCCAGTAGATAAACTGTGCAACTCAGGAGTGAGCAAAGCTTTGCTTGGTTTAAATAAACTGCTGCCTGAAATTATTACCATCTAGCATAGATTTATATATGTATATCTCTGTATTTGTATATATTTTATATCATTTTTAAAAATTAATAAATGATCTTAGAGTTGTTTTAGAGTCCAGGTCTTATTTCAAGAGCATCAGGACCCATTTCATTCATTATGGGACAACAGGACTGATATGAGAGTAGTGTTCTGAAGGGTCCAAAAGAAAAAGTTCCAGTTAGGAGGTAAAGATTGTAAATATTAATTCTTAATATTTTATTTCAAATAGCATTTTAATACACTTTTCAATAACTTAATTTCTATGTCAAAGGTAGTTTGTAATGTGGAGTCACTAAGAAAACAATTTATTTTGAAAAAATACTGCGTAGAATATGTGTCCTGTTGGTGTGACCTACTAACTGTAGTTGTTTTCATCATGTGACAGTGAATGAAGAATATCCCAGATGAAAAAAACAAAACTATTTAGACTTTCTCAGAAGTTAGATTCAGTCTCAGTTGTGCTATTTTCATTTATTGTTTTCTTTTCTTGTAAAATGTTATATAAATAATGCTTTCAGAATGCTCATGCCCTAGGGTTGGACAGAGGCAGGAATTTCACTGGAGGTCCCAGGCTGTGGAACGTTTTGATTGTGTCTCTTGGGCCTCTGCTTTTAAAAGCTTTGTGGTAGATTCATAAGGGGGAAAAACAAAGAGGGATGGATCAGATAGATGCAATTATCCTGATCTCCAGTTTGCTATTCCTGGAGCTTGCTTTCTTTCCTTGTGCAGCAGAGTTAGTGTTTTTTCAGAGCATTGTTGTTCCATAAGAGGGTTCTAATAGAGAAGTTTGGACATTATCTTAGTCAGCAGTACATAAAGAACTGCAACAATTGCACCTTCAGAAAATCAAATACAACAGTCTGTATGCAAATGCAGTTAGATCCAGATTAAGAGACAGGTCTGGGCTATTTGAAAGCTGCTGTCATTACTCATGGATTGCTTGGAGGTACAGCTTAATGTATTCCACACAGTTCCTATAGAAATGGAGTTCATTTTCAGAATCAGCATTCTGTCTGTTCTGCTTCCAGGTCAGATGCTCTAATGTGGAGGCCATTCCCTCAGTTTTAGTTTAATTGGCAGTGCTTAACCCTTTTGGAACATCACTAGGGACAGGTTGGTCTTCCCTACTGGAGACTTGAGGAGCAAGGACTTGAAATAAGGAATCCTGCTGGTTATTGGGAGACTGGAGCAGTTCTGCAGGTACAGGCTGATTATCCACCTGCCTTTTCAGTGCCACATGGCAAACGGAGATTGAAGAGGCTGTCATTGTGTGTGTGCCTGCTGCAGGGCCATCTTTTGGTTAAGAAATCTCTGGCACTGAAAAACTGCTGAAAAATATTAGTAACAAAGCCCCTGCTGCTCAGATTTTCTGCAAGTTTCAATTAGTAATTTTGTCAGAAAGCTTCACCAGAAGATTTTAATAGAATTGGAGTGAGGACAGACATGTATTGTCTTAAAAGGGCTCTTCTGTGTATTTATAACAATGTTGTGACTGAGCTGTCTTAGTTATAATGCCTTATATTTTAGGTGGTTACTTACAGAATTCATGTATTAATTTGTTGTACCTGAGCTCTCAGAACTTGAAAATAAAAATCTTGAAGAGGAAAGGCGGAAGAGCACTTGTGACTATAAAAAAAAAAGCCAAGGGAAGGTGAACTCTCAAAGGCATTGGGTTTTTCCTACGAAGGAAATTGGTGCCAGTGGGCTTTGTCCTACATTCAAGGTCTTGGAGGTTCCCATTAGAGAAGTGTAAGAATCACTGCTGGTGACACACAAACAAATGTTCATTACCCACATATTCCAGAAGTCTGGAATTCCAGCCTGCTGTGTGATAACTGGTAGCAGTTAGTACCTTCTGTACCTCCTACATGCCTCGTTTTTCTAAGGAGCTGGAGCTTTTGTGTGTTACCAGCTTGATAAAATCCAGCAGGGGAAGAAAGGCAGCTCTGCATTCCGACCTGTCTGTTTGAGTCTGGGTGATGCAGTGCTCAAATAAAGCCCAGCACATTTAACGAGGAGCTGAAGACAGAGACACATGGACTCAGCACAGCAGCGAGAGGGATTGTGTACAAAGACTAATTAGCATGAAATATGAATACATTCATGAAGTAGTCTTGATCTATAATGCTCTTACAGAGAGTATTTTTTCTGTGAATTCGATGAAAAAGAAATTCAGAAGTTGAATTGAAAAAAAGAATATGTTGAACTGCAAAAAGAAATGGGTTTTGTTTGGTTTTAAACAAATAGAAATCTATATTCCTGGAATAAAACCCCTTCTGTATGAATAAATAAAGAGAATAGACTGGAAAGAATGCTTTCTCTAATGTCAAAACAGAAAGAATAACCTGCAAAAGATGTTCTTCTTCAAGTATGCTGCTGCATTTTTTATGGGAATTTAGGTTAGGTATTCTAAAAATCTATTTAATAGGAAGCTAGTTCCTCTCAATGTGAAGTGTTCAAGGCCAGGTTGGATGGAGCTCTGAGCAACCTGGTCTAGTGGAAGGTGTCCCTGCCCATGGCAGGGGGTGGAACAAGATCACCTTTAAGGTCTCTTCGAACCCAAACCATTCTGTGATGATGTGATTAAGTCATTCTCTGGATTCGACAGTAATCCTTTGGTCAATGAACTGTTAAGATTATCCACTGTGGCAGTTTTCCTAAAGTGTGGCTTCTCTTTCATGTGTAACAATTTATATCTGTATATAAAATACACTGATGGTGAGTTGGAGGTCAGTTGCTTGTCAGTTCCAGGTCTGTGTTCAGTAGTTCTGAATGGTTTAAAACAATTCCTCTTGCCCTCTGATGTGTTTGTAGCTGTAGATACATTTTCTGGCAACTTCCTCAGCATTGGTGAAGGAAACTCCAGCTGAGTGTTCCAGTGCAGGTTCTTCAGCTGAACACTGGCTGGGAATTTGTGACCCAAGTGAAGCAGGGGGAGAATAAACAAGTGTAGAGGAAAGGGTGGAGAACAGACCAGCTACTTACCAGGACAGCTGGTGCTGACTATTAAAGAGACTATGCACCAATATTTCACTTGCCTTAAAACTTCCAGCAGAGTTCTAGGAATAACAATGTATCTGCTTAAATAAATAAAACCCCGCTGTAAACAAAGCCGTGCTCATAAGCAGAATTTATGGTCTTACTTGTAAAATAGTTCTTTCAAGTCTGTATTAAAGAGATGTCCCCTGCATCTCTCAGCAGAACCACGGTTGCACATCCTGCACTTCCTCCTAAATCTACTTTCTATCAAAAGAAATAGAATGTGGATTTTTTTTTTTCTGCAAAAGCATAAACTGACAAAATGTGTCTGATTCATGGCCTGGTTCCATTGCTCACTGTGCTGACCTGCCGTGATTCTGTATTTGTAAAAAAATGATGCCTTCTCCATGGGTTTTGTTTTATGGGCTGAAACACACACACCTTTCTTACTGCTGACCAAAAATATTCCCCAAAAATGTGTCATCTGCTTTTGACATGGAACCTTTCTCTGAGTGATAGTTGCTTCTACTGTAATGCTGTTCCAGGATGCTTTGGACAAAATATCTGCTATTGCAAGAATTTCTGCCATTTATAGTAGAGTAAGGATAGTTCTGTTACCTGTATGAATAAAGGTTTTTGGGAGAAAGAGACATTCAAAAGCTATCTAAAGGATTAAAAGTTAACAATCATGCTATTAAGTTTCTGAATTCATTGAGAAATTGAAAATACTACGTACATAGGCATTAATACCAATAATAACAAAAGTATCAGCTTTTTGAGTTACTTAGTAATCATCTCGAAAGGATGTAAAGCTGAAATTACAACTCTATTGTGTGACTGTTGTTTGTCTTGTGCAAAATGAGAAGCTGAAATGTCTCTGAAACTTCTCCCTTTCACATGCTTTATTCTGTTCTGTAAGGTGGGGATGTGTAATTATTGTAGAATACTACTACAGAATAATTCCCCACTGTGAAGAGGCAGCAGCTTAAAAGCTTTCTAAAAGCAAAAAAAATCCACATGGTAAAAGTCAGTGTGGAAGTATCGTTAAGCTGCATATTCTGAATGGGAGTACCTGTGGAGTAAATGTCAAGGTTTTCTTTGGCTTTTTTTTTGTTGTTTCATTTAAGACTTGGATCATTAGCACAGACTCACTGCTTTCTTAACGAATCACTTAAGCCAAATTTTGCTTGTGTTGGTAATACAAAAGGTCAGCAGAGCATAGGTTCCAGCTGCTAAATTTAGAATTCCAGTGGAACCTGTCTGTGCATGCACCCAGAATGTGCTGAGGTGAACAGGGGAGCCTGGCAATGCTGCTGAAGGTGAGGGACTTGTAGCTGCATGTTCCTGCACTATTTTTGGGCTTCTACAATGTAAGCAGATTAATTTACTACTCCGTAGGTTCCCCTAAAACTAATCCTGTAACGTGTCCTTAATTTGTTTTGTGTGTCTCTTGAAGGCAGATAATCATTGCCTGTGTGTTCTGTGAGCACCTGGGTGTGTTCAGAACACTTTGGGATGCTTGGACCCCAAGAAAACTTTTTCAAGGTAAATCTGTTCTAAGTTGGTAATAACATAAACAACCATCCAGGGCTGACTTCAGGCTGGTTGAGCCTTGTCTTTTATCGTCAGCAGGTGACTGAGAGCAGATGCTCAGTCAAAAGAGTAAGTACATGTTAATATATATTAAATGTCTGCTGCTTGATGTACACAGATTTGATTAAACAGAGATACTTCTCAGCTGCCAGCAGTTGGTGTTTTTCTAAGCCAGAGGTCACACCTTTACACATGTAATAAAGTCTTCATTGTGTTTTGTCTTCAGTGAACTCAGGATCTGTGCTATTGCACTTCTCTGTATTTCAAAAAGATGTGTTGTTTTCCAGAGTTTTAGCCTTCCTGGTTTGATGCCTCCTTTTTTTTCTCATTGAAAGTCTCATTAATAGCTAATTTATATTTATTTCTCTGTGTTTTCAAAGACTGCCCAGAGGGGCAGACCAAAATTGTGCATGATCCACAGAAGTCCCACAGTACCACATCCATGCTGGCCATCACCCAAAAAATACCACTGGATCTGCCCCATTTACTGAGGGGCACTCACAGGTTTGGCTGTCACCAAATGTCCCCCCTGCTGTTTGTTCTTGAGTCTCATTAGAATGCCAGAAATGTTTCAGTGTCCCAGGATATTGAAACTCTTGGGATGATCTTACTTAGTGATCATTAGTGAGAGTGATGGGAAGAATGGGCAGTGCATCCCCTGTGACAGTGTGGGGCCACTGCCCTCTGATGTGTCTGCTTAAAACCAAGGAGTTCTGCTCCAAAGGCTGCAGGAGCCTTGGCACCAGCATGGGGCCAAACCATTTGTGTTGGCATGTGATTAGGATGGGTTATGTGCAACTACTTAGATTTGTTTCATGCCATCCACCAGAAAGCCAGAGTTTGAAGTGTTTGTTTATGGAAGACTGACTAATATTATCTTTTTATCCTTATTTCTATTGATCAGCTGTCAAAGCTGTGATTACCAGTCAACCTCACAGGGCTCTTACTATTGAAATTAATGGAATCTATTAAGACAGATCCTTTCCCAATTACTTTTAATATGATCCTTTTACCCTGTGAAGTTTTGCTTTGGACCTGGTATGAAAGCTTCTTTTTGACTTCTCCTGGTTTAATATAACAAGAAATACCAGCTAATCACCAATATTTTTTCTTTTTTACTCTAAATAGGATAATAGAATTCTTTTAACTAAACATAAAATCAAATTTCTTATGTACTAAGTCAGTGGATGTGTAACACTGAGTAGATCAGAGTGTATAACCAGGATGTGCCACATCACTCTCAAAAATTGAGTGATTTGGGAATTAGTTATGTCTAAGTTAAAGAGTTTTGCATGCCTGTTTATTTAAAACCTCGATGACAGAGAAATACTTCAAAAAGGAAGAGAATACTAAAATGTCTGTTTGGAGATGTGTATTTTACTTAATGTTTCAATATTAAGTCAGGATTGTTAAATGTCAGATATCACAGTGATAGAAGAAATCATTTTATCACTTCATTTTTATTAATATTTTAGTCTGTTCCATTAAATACCAATATTAATTAACTTGACTGCATAGAACGATTTTTAGATCTTGGGATCTTAACTTTATAATTTGGAGAGGTCCTTTGGAAAATGTGATTCCCATAGGTGTGTTTGTTTGTGAAGGTGAGCCTTTTATGGCCTTAATCAAGGGGAGTAGTAGGTGAACTATTAAGAGATCTATTTATTAGACTTCTCATAGTAATAAAGGAAAACGAGTTTGTTAGAATCTTGGTAAAATATAACAGCAGTTTAATGACATTTAGTTTAGGGTTTTTTTCTGATTCTTGGTACTTTTTTTTTTAACTTTTGAAAATTGTATGGATAAGAATCATGCCAGTTATAATCTGGGAAATAATTATAGTTGTCCTGTCTCGGTTTGGTGGTGATGGTGGCCTGATGTCAGAGGAAAAAATATAACTGGGCCATGTGACTGTTGAAATTAGAAATGCTATTACAGGCAGAATGTTATTTCCATAGGCAAACATCTTCCCTCCCCCACATCAACACTTCCTCTGGGAGTTCTAAAATGCAGGGACCACTCTCCTTGGTCAGGCACTGCTGCTGGGGCTGTGCAGACCTCAGTGCCCACCACACCCCAAGGATCAGCAAACCCTGGGAGCTGCTCCCAGCACCTCCAGAGGAAAGCTTGGAGATGTTGGCAAAAGGACAAGTGGGGTGCACAGCCCTGAGGCTTTCCTCCAGATCAGTATTCATGGGGAAAGTGTGAGAGAAGAGGTCATGGAAAAGGCTACTGGGTTTTGTTCCAGCTTCTTCCAGCACATCTACAACCCAGTAAATTAGGCCCATGGAGGATATTTTCAGTTTAATCCTTGTTTGCCTGCTGTTGTTTCATTTCTAATGTTCATCTGTATTTCTCTGACCATTTGTGTGTCATGAATTGTTAATATTTGCTTACTGTCTTACAGCAAAAGCAACATCTTTCACAGTAAATAGAAGGGGTGAAATCAGGTGTTGGGTGTATTTGGGATTTTTTGTGTGTGCCTGGGGAGGGGTTGCTTTGGTTGTTGGTTTGGTTGTTTTTTTTAATATTTCTGGCCCAGGCATCTCTTTGAGGCTGTTGATAGAAAGCTGAAAGCCATCACAATACAGAGTGGGTAATTAAGTGCACTTTGTTGCACAAGTTCTTGCTAGAGATTGACAATTAGACTATTTACAACCATTTTAGGGCAATTTTAACAGAACAAGGAATATTTCATGTTAAATTAATAGTAGTCATTAAATGTGGTGGTCAAATAAAGTAGCAATCAATTATAAGAACAATTAACAGGAATATGGATCCCTTGTTACTTTTTATTTTTGGAAAACTAATTTGTAAAACTAAGTTACGATCTTTTTTATTCTTCCACAGAGCACAGTTTGTTGGGTTGATGCCACTTCCTTCAGCTTGATTACATTAATTAGGCAAGAAACATACAAGATTGCAAGAGGTTCCATGTTTTTTTTCTCCCTGTTAGTTTTATTTTTTTTTATCTTAAGAACTCAGTGTAAGATTCACTTTTAAGCAATTGCTTGCTTTGTAATAATTCTTTTTTTATTGCTGTACCAGGTATTCAGCTCTTGTGATTGCAGAAAGGACAGAGTGACAGCAGGAGTACTTAATTAATTTTGCTTCAGGAATTGGTAACTGAGTGATTTTAGGTGAACTGAAAAATGCCAGGTGGCATTGGGAATAAACATGAGATCCCCCAGCTGCTGCCTGAATTGACAGGAGGCGTGGCTGGCATCTGCTGATGCTCTTGCATCTCTCTCTGGATATTTGGGAAAACTGTTTGCTGGATTTCCAAGTTCGAGCCCAAATGACAGAGTAAAGGCTAGAAATGAATTTGGATGCCAAACCACTGCAATGTCAGTTCATGAACTGCATGACACACACGTTCTGCAGGAGAGCTGCTGTGGGCCAGGGGGATTTGTGGCTTCAGCTGTGGCAACTGTGGCATCTCCCAGAGCCTCTCCTCTGGGATCTATTGCATCTTCTCTGGTGGCACTGGATACAGGACTGGATAGGGAGTTCCTCCTTGGTCACTGCTCTGTTTAGCCTGCACTGTTGCTTTCTCCTTGCTGCCAGAGTCAGGGCTCTGCTTCTCCCAGCTAACAAGTGACAGGAGCAGAGGAAACGGCTTTAGGTTGCCCCAGGGGAGGTTTGGATTACATAGCAGGAGAAATTTCTTCACAGGAAGGGTTGTCAGGCATTGACACAAGCTGCCCAGGGAAATGGGCATCCTGCAAGTGTTCAAAAACGTGGGTGTGTGGTTTAGTGCTGACCGTGGTGGTGGTGCTAGGCTGCTGGTTGGGCTTCATGATCTTAGACAGCTTTTCCAGCCTGAGCAATTCCGTGGATGCACGGACACGTTTGCCCTTGTTGGTGATCAGCAGGTCATTGGTGTGGTTTGGCTGGAGCACACAACCCTGGTCAGAGTTCATTCTGCTGCCTGCAACAAGAGCTTGGCCGTGGCTCGTGTGCTGTCCCCTGCAGTGGCCGCAGAGAGGCCGGGCTGTGCCCCACGGCGCTGCCTGGCCCTGCCTCGCCCAGCCCTGGGCCCTGCAGCCTGGGAGTGCTGGGGGCACACCGAGGGGCAGCTCAGGGTGCACCTACTGCTGAGGGAAGGGAACTGCAAATCTTAGACTGCTTTGTTTGAATTTCCTCCTTCTCCCCCTTCATTTGACTTTTATTTGTGTTTTTGGGTGCCTCTAGGAATAACACAGAAATGGAAGACCATCAGTAGCATTCCAAGATGATCAATTTAGCCAGACTTCAAGGAATTTTATTTTGCAACAGAACTTACTGAACTTTTGTGCTACAAATTACTTTCTGATCTTTCAGTGGCATTCCTAACTCCTTATTTCATATTTCAACCAAGTCATGTCACATCAGGGTCTTTTGGGGGGGGGGAGGGAGAATTCAGTGCCATTATTACTTTCAGCTGCTCAAGTCTACTCCTTTGTGTGTAGTTTACATCCTTTGCAATGTATGTACACTTAATTTTTTCCTCCTATACTCCTGTACTAGCCATAGTTCTTCTCTCTGGTAGAGGGAATAACAAAGCAGTTAATTTCTTTTGTATGTTTGCTTTTGCTGCCAAATACTGGTAAATGCAATTTGGAAGCCGCTTGCCAGATGGAAATAAGATGAAATTGCTCATTCATTTCCCATGACAATATAAGGATGTTTTTGTTCACTGTGTGTACACACTTGACAGAAATTGGAGATTAAGGCTCAGGCTAAGGTAGGCTAAAGTTCACCTAAATGTCTGCTTTCTCCACACTGTAATTCAATGTACTCCTTTTTATCTCTCTTTAGTTTTCATCCTCATTGTATTCATGACTGACAGTTTTTGCTGTTAATTCTTTATTAAAATTATTCATTGATAATTTAATGAAAGAAAGGAATTTCATATGAACTGGACATTTCAGCTCATAATAAAATGCTTTAACAGCTTTAATATCATTGAATAAAATAATATATATTTAAAAAAATGAGTCAGGGTCACTTCTAATGCTGTTCAGGAGCTAAATTAATGAGCAGGTGTAAAATGATAATTTTCAAGAAAAATATACACTTATTTCTTTACTACAGAAGTGCAAAAGTACTGATGGTAGATTTTTTTTCTTAATTAGGGCTCAAAAGCATTTCAACACATTTGTGTATGTTCTTTGCCATGATTATCATTAGTCTTGCTTAATGTGTTTTAAACTTACATAACATTTTGTTTAGTATACCGTGGATGGATTTTAAGGGTTTCAAGCAGTGGGATTAGATGAGCTCCCAGCTGAAGGTCTCACTGAAGGTACAGCTGGAGCTGCACATGCTCTGGGTAATGGCAGATCAGCAGCAAACAATGCCTTGCAGCATCTTGCATCAGCTTTTTCCCTCTAACACTGATAAACAAATGTATTATTACTAACTTAATAGAGCACTAAATTAGGAAAAAAAGTTGTATGGTGTTGGTGTTTACGTCTTTGTTTTCTGGTCTGTGTGTTCTCCTTTGGCTTTGTCACATTGGCTCTCTTTCCCTTTCCCTCTTTTGTCTACCTGAGATAAATTATAAAGAAAAGCCCAGCCAAAACTTTCTACAGGTCTAACTAGTGTGAGATAAATATGCATTAGTGGCTATTTTGCCATTTCAGTGACTGTTAATTGTTGGTTTGTTGGGTTTTTTTAATGCTTGTTAGTTCTTACTTCCTCCCAAATGAATGGGGATATCACTTTAAATAACCAAGAGTAGAATTTCCTTCATTTCTTGAAAACAGAAACACCACACGTGTATCTCTGCTTGTGTGTGTGTGTATACACATATTCCAGATAAGTCCAAATATTCATCTCAGTAAGTGTGTGAAATGGAATTAACCATCCTGAAGAAACACAGAGATGTAGGGTAGGGGATTTCAAATGCTTTGCATAAAACACAGCAGCCGTGCATGGGCTTGGTCTGTTAGCCCAGACATGGGGATCAGAAATACCAGAGGACAACCTGAGGGGCCCTTGGAAGAGTGAACTCTTCTGATACGTGTGCTGCTGTCCTGGGGGAACCAAATACTAGGACTTGTGGGCTCTTACTGAGACTTGTGAAGGAGATACTTGTCTCTTTTTGCAAAGAATGACTTGCTAGAGGGTCTGGACAGGTTCAGCCACTCACGGGAGGGTTCTACCATCCTTCAGGGCTGCTCATGTGGTGCAGGACTGATGCAGATTTGAGCAGTGAGTGTGTTCTGGGGAGTGGAACTGCTGAGCCGTGACTATGGAAGGCTGAGTTTGCACCAAGCCATACTTAAAGTGTGGAAAAAGCTTGTCATGCTCTGAAACAAGAACAGCAAACTTAAACAGGATGCTGGGGTGTGGATGGCTCAGCTGGGAGTTGGGTAGGAGCTGGACCCTGTGGAACACGACTGCAGAGCTGGGCAGCTGACCTGTTCCTTTCAGTGTTCTATTGCTTCACCAGGTGTGGTCAGAGTAAGGAAGTTTCCCCTCTGCTGCTCGTTTTGTTTTAAACTCTGACTGTTTCTGTCATGGAAACCTGGGGATGGCAGTCACCAGCTCTCAGTGCTGTCTGCAAGGCTCGTTGGTTTGAGAAAAAAGCTGATTTTGAATGAAGATGTAAGCCAGTACTGTTATCAAAGTGCTGTAATGAATAATCACAGCACTAAACTCCAAGGTCTGTATGAAGTAATACAGCTGCTTTAGCTTCCAGATTGATTTTTCATCTTGCTTTTCTGAGCTACCCTGTGCTGTCTGCTATAAAATCCTTCCTTCTTTCATCTCTCCCTTTGGTTCTGTGGCATCAAACCAGAAAGTGTCTTATCTTTAAACAGGCACTTGTGAGAGGAGAACCTGACAAGGGGCCGGAGGTTGGTCAGCAGTAGTGTATTGGATTCTGAAAAGTATCAAGTATCTTTTTAATTGAGTTAATTATTTTTCAAAATTCCATAATCTGTGGCTGTTACAGCTGAATCACTGCTGAAATGGACTGTGTGATCAGAGCCTCTGGCAGGAGAGGGACGAGCATGGCTTTGGAGAGCTCTCTGATGCTCCATGTCAAGCGTGGCTCAAGTGGTGGAGAGATTGTAGGAGCTGTCTAATCTAGAAATTTTAGTAGTGTCTCTTTCTCCCTATGAATTTGGGATTGGTAAGATTGGTGTTGATCCTGTATTGTGACTTTAAGAGTCACATAAGCATCTGGTTCTAGTGTTTCTCTGGTTTTTGTGAATAGTCATGAAGTTAGCGTTGAAGTTTTGTGTGTGGAAGGATAAGAACTTTTTGGAAAGAACATCTTCTCTGGTCTTTTTCAAGTAGAAAAAATTTAATCTGACCCAGACAGCTAATATTTATTAAATGGATGGTCCATATATACATATATATAGTAGTGGGGTTATAGCCTTCAGGCTTGAGTAGGTCAGAGTGGCTGTGGTTTGTTATGAAATGTTTGAATGTGTGATCTGCTGTGGTCTAAATATAGCTCCTAATTTTACAACCAGTATGGGACTGTACCTGCATACAGGTTAGGAGGGGTGATAAGGGAAACTGGTTCTTTGCCCTGTACAGGCAGAGTTCCCCTTGTGAATTCTGCCTCAGCTCACCCTCTGTGTGTCTGTTTATAAAATGTGTTTAAACCCCAAACCACTTTTCCTTTTTTTGGTACTGTAGCAGCTGAATAACTGAGCACCTGTTTTGCATTGGGCTGGTGTAACACCTTTGCCCTTGAACTCTCATTCACAGAGGTGTTTCTCTCACCTGGTAGATTCTCACAAATCCTTCTGATCTATGAGAATTATCACTGTAGGAAGTTCCCTTTCTGTGAGGTGATACTTGATAACAAAACCATTTGTTACTCCTGCTTTCTGTTCAACTCTCTTACCTCTGCACTTTGCAGGCCGGGGGACTGGGACCTGTGTGTTTTATTGTAGGTGGAGACAGAGCAGGTTTGGCTTTGGTGCTCCCAACTACTGAGATGAGTCTGGTACCCTGTGGGCGGGTTGGAAGGGGGTGTGGTGTTCA
Source organism: Aphelocoma coerulescens (assembly GCF_041296385.1). Taxonomy (NCBI): domain Eukaryota; kingdom Metazoa; phylum Chordata; class Aves; order Passeriformes; family Corvidae; genus Aphelocoma; species Aphelocoma coerulescens. The sequence continues at coordinate 1,897,084 of NC_091018.1, read as the reverse complement.
GTGCTTTAAAGGCTTGATCCATGGAGATCTGGAGGGTTTAACTCTTAAACAGATCAAGTTTGCAATAGATCACTCATCTTCTTGAATGATCTTTCTCAGCTGTCTCAGTGGACACAAATCCAGGCTTTGCAGTGTCTCCTGTGATAAAACAGAACTCGTAATGTTTGTTGCCTTCCCATGGGACAGCTAATTTTTAACTCTTGGGTGGTTTTTTGTTTGTGTTGTTGAGCACCTGGTCTTATTTCCTCGTTTAATTGAGAACAATTAGTGATAAGGGCCTGATTACTTGATGAAGTGTCACTTTAGGATTTTAAATGGAGCTCATTACAGTTAAGGGGTCAGTGCTGGTGGGAAATTCTGAGGTTACCTGGTGATGTGTAGCTCAGGGCTTGTACAAGCACCAAGCCAGCTGCTCATGGGAGGCTTGCAGGGAAGCACAAGGCAAGGGGAGAGCAAGGCTTGGTTTGTTGCTGAATCATCTTTTCTGTTCAGCTTTCCCTGCTTAGGCTCTTTAGAGGCAGCTGGGGCCGAGGGCACTGCCTGGGACTGGCTCAGTGAGCACTGGCATGACCGTGCCCAAGGTAAACTGATAATTCAGGGCTATAAACCAGCAGAATTACTTTATGCCAGATGCTTTCCTAGTGGTAATGGGTGTAAGGAGACAAATACCTGTTTTCTATGTTCTTTTCTCTTTTATTATTACTAAAGAGGTTGAAACAGAGATTTTGTTTTTCTTCAAGCTGAAAGTTAACATTTTTTCTTAGGTGATGCCTGTAATGAAACCTGTGGTGGCTCATTGCAGGGCAACAAGAAATAGTGCTCAGAGAGCAGAACCATATTCAGTCTGCTTGAAACTTCATCTTAATTTGACTTTCCAGTTTTTCAGTTACTTTTGAATGACTTAAAATATTCATTAAGTTCAATTAATGTTAAGCACATCAAGATTCTATTCCTTCAGTGCCAAATATGTTATGTGATATTTAAAAGGAAATAAATCCTTGTTAATGGGTTTACTTAATGCTTAAGAAAATTCTGTGGAAATTGACTGTTTTAAATTATGCAAAAAATCAGCTTATATTTTAGGTACTCCAATGCCACAATTCTTTCCATATAATTTAAAGTGCTGAATATAAGGCTAGCAAATCTTGCTAATTGAAAAGAAATCACTTTGAAATATACACTATTTTCTTAGTTAGTTTTGCTCTTTACAACTGGCAGTGTAAGTAATTAATAAAAACATACTTTTGTTCAGTGTGATAAATATCAAGTGATTTATGTTGTCGGTTTTGGATGGAGAACTTATTAATATTATTAATGTTTCAATAGAGGGCACTCATGTGCTTTGAGGTAACACCAAATCTCCACGTTCTTAAAAATGCTTGCAATAAATTGGAGCTCAAGTGAAATTTCCTGGGAAAAAAATACATAAATATTATTTGATAGTGCTTGGGAAAATTCCTTACTGTCATATTTTTATTTCTTGTTCCTTTCAATTCTGGATGTTTGCTTTGTTTGTTTGGATATTTTACAGTAGGTTGAGACAGTGCAGTCATTTTGCCTTGAACTGATTGTTAAAAATGTATTATTATGGCTTCCTAATGGACTTACTGTTAGCTAAGATTGAACAGTTGTAATAATGAATAGAATTTAACAAATACCTACTTTCCAGCCAAAAAGCCTGTAGAAGAATCAGAAGAAAAGAAAGCAGCTCAGTCAAAGAAGAAGATCAAAGAATTAAGAGTTTTGGATGGAAAATCTGCACAAAATTTATGTAAGTGATGTGAAGGGTATTAGGTCAATATCTAAGTAGCATCTACATCTGGCTGGTCATAGGTTTTCTTTTCTTGTTTACATGTGCAATTGCTTTTTCTAAGAACTGCTAATTTGAGCATGAGCCTGAAATTCAGAAGTGTTTAAATACACGTTTTGAATTCACTCTAACTTGGGGAAAATGAGAAAAAGTAACATGAAAAATTATTTCGATTTAATGAGCTACTGGGGGTTTTTGTCAGTTGATTCTCTCAGTTATTGCTCAGGGCTGAAAGTACAATTAAATGATGATCATTAGTATGGGCAAGGCACGGTGCTGGTGGAGTTTGTCAATGGGGTTTAGAGGCCGTTCCTAATTGTTCCTTCTGGTCAGAGCAAGGAAGGAATAGAGGTTCAAGAGAAGATATTACCAGATGGGCTAAATAGGTGCAAGTACTACTGCTACAAATTGTGACAAAAACAGCCCACTTGTATTATTTAACTTGCTTCTTCCCTCTTTGATTATGGGGGGAAATCAATCATTAAGAGTAGTAGAGTCTTTTATTTGAATCAGAAACACCGTAAATGTCACGAGTCCAACTGTGCCCATGGCAAATAAGTGTGTAACCCCAAGTGTGTGCCTGCTCATTACCACACTGGTGAGCATGTTTTCATGAGCAGAACATGAACTATGACACAATTGATAGGAAACTTCACATTTTGAAAACATGGGTGCAGGATAATCAGCCACAGTAGCTAGGCTGAGTATAAAGTACTTTGTTACAATATTATGCTGATCCATCTGTTAAGAATTCTTTGTAGTTTACTGAATGGGGCTCTCTGGAGGTTTTATAACATTCTGACATCAAATTGCTTTGAGAAGTCCATCTTTGAAGGGTTTGTGTTATATGTGTCTCTTGTATAAGTTCAGTTACCCTAAAAGGTGGTAGAGTTAGGACATTTTTTATTACTTTGCCCAGCTCTTCATTGCCCCTTTGATGTGAATTTTTCTAGAATATCATGTGAATATCATTTATCCACTTGCAAATGCAGTACAGCTATTCACACGTGGTTAGGGAAGCCAAAAGAATAATAGATAAAGTCTTCTATTGGCTGAGTATGTCTAAGTAGGAATGCAGATGTCATTCATAAAGAAAAGGCTTTATTGCTAAGTAACATTGCTAGGGAGCAACTGAGACTGATAAAAAGTTAAAAATGTTGTCATAGTTTCATTTCTTAGAAAGGAAATTCATTTTAAGTCACACTGCAATATTGTGCCTATCTAGCATTTGTTTTATATGGAAGACTTCTTAACTGTGAAACAATTTAGATGAAGATATGATTTTTGAGTTGCTAGAAATGGTTTGCCTTTGTATATCATTCTTTTTGCCCTTTCTGATTCTAATGATGTATTACTGAATTTCAGCAATATTTTTGGGTTCCTTCCGTTTGCCTTATGAAGAAATAAAAAATATCATTTTAGAGGTTGATGAAGAGAAGCTGAGTGAATCCTTGATTCAGGTATGTGAAAATACCTCTGCTTTTGGTTATAGCTCATTTTCCACGTAAAAATGGCATGAAAGGTGTAAGAATTCAAGAGTCAGAGTGGTGTGGAGTTGCTGCAGGTCCCAGCTGTGAGTATATGAGTTGTGTTTACTGTTTCATTGATTTCACTTCTGCTTTTGAATATGGTCACATGCAGCAGTAAAACTGCCTTTCAAAGCCTCTGCTAACAAAAGAACCTTGGAGTTTCCTGTTCCAATAGGAAATCTTTGAGAATTCTAATTTTTCAGCTTTGAAGACAAGCTGAAGATGATTTAGACTGGTGCATAATGAAGTTTCATGAGGCTTCTAGTGGAAGAAGCAGCTCTGTAACAACTCTGCCTGTCTCTAGTGAGAGATGAAACTCCCTGAATGTTTCAGGATCCTGCTGCAACTCCAAACCTATCTGTAAATCAAACCTGCTCTCTAACTGTTTTAGTCTCATTTTGAGCCCCAGATCTCTCTCAGCTGGAGAGAAGAAAGGATGGGAGTGCAGCTTCTTAACATCCCTCTCTGATTTCCTCTGTCTAGGGGGAGAGTGTTCATGGCCCCTCGTGGTCTCTGAGGAGTGACAGTCCAACAGGGAAGCATGGAAAACCTAAAAGCTACAAAGACTTAGCTCCCCAGCAATACTGTTGTTGTTTTATTTGATATCATACAGATTAGATTCTGGCTACCACACTGGCCTCGATTTATCCCTTCATCCTTCCCTGTCTTCTGTTTGCACCTTCATCCCATTCCCCCAAGGTTTTCTAAGTTAATTTCTTCTTCCTTTTTTGGACCTGCAGAATGGTTATTCTGGGGACTCTGGTCTAAACTGAGTTGCCTCAGTATTTGAAAATAAGTGCAAAATCCTAATTTTACTGAGAACTTTATTGATCAGAAATGTGAGATGATATGATTAATAAGCCTACAGGTTTAGTAAAATCAGAAATCAAGGGGGAGGAAACAATGGCACCTTGGTCAGCTGAAGTGCAGAGTAGTTTCAGACTGATCTCCTCTACTGCAAATGTAGCTCAGCAGAGCAGCTACACCAGTGATAATTCAGCACTGTTTTGGTCACAAGTTAAAGTGACACCCTCTGGGCTCCTATGAAGTAAATGATCTTCATCCCAGCCAGACCTGGGTGACCACAAAATGTCACTGCAAGGTGTGTTGGGTCAAGGGCTTCCAGTCAGGAGGATAATTTTATTGCTTTTGAATAGTCTACTTCTACAACCTTATCTAAAATACTCAGTACATTTCTCAAAAATGAATTTCAAATAGAGAAGCTGAACTTAAAAACTACTTAAGATGATTGAGGGATAGAGAAACAGCCTCCAGAAGGAAGCAGAAGAGATTGGCTTGATTAGCTCAGCAATATAAATAGCTGGCAGGATATGAGCACGGCACATCTGTTGGGGAGGAGAGGGATGTGTGAGAGCATCAGGGAGAAAAGCTGAGGTGTGTAAGCAGAAGGTGATGTTAGCTCCACAATAAATGACTGTGAATTGATCATGGATGCAACTATGCAGAACTCAGTAGCCTGGAATCTTCAGAAAATGGGTGCTTTGGAGGTTGTTCCCTTTCTGAAGCTGCTTCCAGCAGCAGGGACATGTAGCTGATAACCTGGAAGAGATTCCTCTGTATTTCACAGGATAATCCTAGAAATCAGTGGGGTAAATGGGCTGTATCATCTATTTCATATTCACTCTATTCTGGTTTATTTTTATCTTAATCTGCCAACTGAGCTATTAACTAATTTACCAGTTCAACAGTTTGTAATACTACTGATTGGAAAAATGGTACAGAGCAAAGCTTGCTTTTTCTGTGCTTGGCAAAACTCACACTTTATAAAAATGCACATGTAGAAACTGCTTTGTTCTAAGTCAAGGTGTGGAATTGGAATGGGTATGGCATAATGAGCAGATAGCCAAGTGCTTTTTCCATTTTGCTTCTCAGGCACTTGCTTCTTGCTGCTTTTTAAACTTAAGGTGTAATACTTAAATAAATTGGATTAATGAGTTTAAGTACATGGTAGACTATGTACTGTTGGAACTCTTCCTTGGGGAAAGCACTCTAGGAAAAAATGTTTTCCATTCCTAGAGTGTCTTAGAGGGAGTAAGTTCTTGTAACCAGTTGTCAAGCACCATGTCTGACAGAATTCAGGACCTTGTGCCAGGGAATAGCAAGTGACAGTTTCAGCCTCTTAATGTCAACCTTGGATTCCTTTTAATGTTCATGTAAACCATTTTTATTTACCTTATTTTTATTTAAACCTGCATCACAGTGAACACAGCAGGAAACTGCTTCTTGAAGTACTGACAGGGATCTGAACATGTGATCACTGAATGCTTTATCTTCATTTTCAGTTACTCAGTACATGCAGTGAATGTAAACATACAGATGTGTTAAAAAAGGCACTGCAGTGTGAGTAGAGCCAAATTCTCCTTGTTACAAGGGTAAGATGAGTTGGTCTGTTGGCTCTGGCCCAAGAAGGGATGTGGATGAGGAAAAATAAACAATCAAGCACATTAACAGATATTGGTTGCACAGCTGAAAATCCAGCTGGGTTAGTAGTAGGTACTTGTATTTCTGCATTGATGGAAAAAGTGTTGTACAGTAAGTTTATTAATTTGCAATGAAATCTACATTTCTGACAAACACTGTGAAATTCTGGAGGACAACATTTGGTAAACAGTCCAACTAATCAAAATAGATTAAGAAAATTGCATTAGTTAATGTCTTTGATCTTTACCAGCATTAAACAATTAATCAAATGAGCAAGAATGTTTTACAGATCCTTCCTTTTTTTTTTTGCAAGTAGAAATCTGTGGGACATGGGTTTGGCTTAGTAGGAAAGGAAACATAGTTTAAGCACAGAGCTACAGCTCAGTTGTGTGACATGGAGGGGAATCTGATGTTTCTCTGTGCCACGTGTGTTGATCTCTGCTTGCTGAGACAATCAGTAGCTCCTCAGTGAGAGTATAAAATTCTTCCTGTAACAGGGATGTTTTGTATGAGGCTGCCTGTCATCTTTATTTTGTTTTTATTAGGATGGGTGAATGTTTGATTCTTTCAGCTCGGAGAATTAAGTTTGTTATCACTTGCAAATTTGACAAATTAGACTGATGCCTTTTCCCAACTTGGGCCTTAATGCCTCCTTCAAGCCTGGCAGAGTGATCAGTAATCAAATTCTCAAAACAAATAAGAAATATTGCAAGAGTGATGGCATGATTGGGCTGGTCTAAAAATAAGACAGCTCTACCTCTAATAGTACAGATTTTTTCCAGTTAAGGTTTTTATAGCTGAAAAAAAAAGTGCTTTTGCAGTGCTGGTTGCTTTTTTAACAGGCACATAACTTTTCCTATTGATGCTTGCTTGATTATAAATTTGGGTTTTTTTCCCTTAAAATCAAAACAATAATGGTATTTAATTGGTATATATATGAAAATTTAAACACAATCTACACTTTTACTGAGTATTTAATAAAAAACTATTCTTCAGTCTTAATATAAATATTTTACATATTTAGCATATCTGTATTTTGAGCATTTAATAACTCACAATTTTCTTTGGGGACATGAATAAGATTTCAAGCAAGTTCAGCTTTTTCCTGAGCTCCTGTATATTTGCCACCCAAAAGATCTGTACAATTTTGGGATGTTGACCTTTTTTGTATAAGGTATTTTTAAGTGTACTTTGTGCACAAATACTTTGAATGTCTAATGATTGTAATATTTTTTTTGCTAGTTTTGTCATGTTTTACACAGATCAGTTATTTCTTGATTAATATTTAATGAGCAAGGTGCAACCATTGGGGCAAAGAGATTGTCAACAGAAAAAACTCCTTGATGCTGTCAGACCCTGAAAAATTATACTCCAACCTTTTAATACATTCTTCAAATCAGAGACTGTAGCAGAGGAGTTGATGTCTGTATTAAATAATTGCTGCTTTGATTTGATGTTTATATAATGTTAAAGCTGCATAAATAAAATAAGCATCCCCTAATTTCCTCATGCATTTCCATGTTGTGGTATTTTAGGTGTGTTATTTTTAATCTCTGAGGTAGTTTAATGTAACAAATTTGATATAATGCCTTGTTTGTTTTAGAACCTGGTGAAGAATCTTCCTGAGCAGAAAGAACTCAATGCCTTAGCTGAATTAAAGGATGAATATAATGATCTTGCTGAGCCAGAGCAATTTGGAGTTGTGGTATGTATTAGTGCAATGATTGACTTCAGAGTTCCATTTTGTCACATAAAAAGAAACAAACTTAGGGATAAAATCTTTTTGTTAGTGTTTTGCAAGACCTGCAGTAGGAAAAAGTTACTGTAATAATTAAAAAAATCTCTTTAATATGTATATGGCCAACCTGGGCAGGTCCCTGACCAACCAGGGTTGGAACCAGATGATCCTTAGGGTCCTTTCCAATGTGAACCCCTCTGATTCCGTGATTCTGGGTGGTTTTCTGGAAGGAATTTCAGTAAGCCATTAAAAGCAACAGGCACTCCTGTGCCAGACCAAGTCTTTTGTCTGCATGTCTTGCCTTGAATGTTTATTAAACAGTTCTGAAGAACCCTCTGGCTTCAAGCAGATAAATTTCCAAGAGTCCATAAAAGACCCAGTTATTCCATGCCATTGACAACTCCAGTAAATTTGAAAGAGCTACTGTGTCCATATCCATATTTGATATGTATGCATACACATATAAAATATCTGTATTTATACAAACACAAACCTGCAAAACAGCTCGAGGAGAGGTGTGAATTTACATTAGAACTGAGCTGGAGCTGGTGTGGTGCTCTTTGCAGCAGCATTCAGCCCCTGGATCTGTTCAAGAGCAGGGCTGTCGGGTCTTAGAATGGCTGGGGCCTCTCTTGGAAGGGAATTCCAGCATTTGCAGAAGTTACTTAATCCATGCTGGTGGCTGATGGTGAGATACTGACTTACTGCCAGGCCTTGGGAATCACTTTCTGCCTGGCCCTCCAAAGACTTCCTAAGTCTTTAAGCAAATGAGTTCCTGTTTTCACTTCCCTTTCACAGCCTAAGAGATTAGAATGATGCTGGGAGCCTCTGTAACGTGCTCAGGACTTATCCCCAACTCCACAGGAGCTACGTTTGCTCTTGCTGGATTTTTAAGGCATTATGTACATTAAAATGCATTAAAGCAGAAATAGAGGCCTCTTAAAAGACTTTTTTTTTTTTTTCTAAAAAGCTCTGATTTGAGTGTAATTTGGCTTCAGAAGTGCCTTTTGAGTGATTTTTTTTTTTTAAATTATTTTTCAGTTGGGGAAGTAACAGAATATGATTTGTCCTAATGAGATTTTGGTGGAGGATTTAGAAAATGAAAGATATCAACGGCTTCTTCTGAAAAACTTGATTGATTTCCTTTTAATACTAAATGGCATGAAGTTCCAAAAATCTTTTCTTTCCAAAGATGAGGAATTTCGATAGAAGTTTGATACAGTAGTTAGTCTCATTGCAAGAACTGCAGTAGTAAAACATTATCATTTATTGATCAGTAACAATCTAAAAATCTCTATAAATACAAATTTGCTACTTTCTTTGAAGCAATAATAGCATGCAATATAGATTTAAAATATAAACATATCAATCTATTATGTCTTTTGACAGACCAAAACTTACCCATGGATATATTGTGTGTGTGAATATATTGTGATATATGTGTGTATATATATATATGTACACACCCACCTATGTATATGTATCTTCCCCCCCTACCTAGATGTTGTCAGACAAAGTGAGAAATTCCTCAGGTTTTGTGCAGGGAGAATATCTGGAGTGTGTTGAAGGGAAATGCACAATGGAAGCAGGCAGGGTGGAGGGATTAGGACAAAGGAAGCCTCTGATGTCTGGGAATTCTATTCAGTTACCTGCTTAAAATCAGCAAAGAAATTGGCCAAATTGTGCATAATGACCTTGATTTAAAGACATTCCTCTGTTCTATTGCTGTAAATTCCTTAGTGTTTCACCCTGGTCTTGATAACTTGGATCATTTCCCACACTGATCCCTCCTTCTGACACACATTCTCTTTTTTGGCATCATCCCTGGCTTGTCTTGTCTGGTATTTCTGGGTTAACATGCTGCTTTCCATCGCTGGGGCTCCAGGATGCCTCTGAGTTAGGATTCCTGCTGGACTGAAACTGGATGGGCCTTGCTTTTCCCTTTGGTTATTGAAAAAGCCATGGAAGTGCCCTCATTGCCCAGCAGTCCCAGTATGGCCTCGATCACTGTGGCATTGATTTGTGTTCCTGAGGAAACACTGACTGTAGGAAGTTGAGAGAGTTTCCAAGTTTTAATGCAACATTAATTAGCACAAACTGCTTAATCAAACATCTCCAAATGGTGCTGTTTGCCTTATGAAGGAACCAAGTTTCCTGAAGCTTGTTTGCTTCTTCAGCTTTACCATCTGGGGTAATAAAAAGCAGTACTTGTCCTTATGGGTCCTGCTTCTGTCTCATTTCTAGAGGCCTCTAACTGCACTACTGGTGCTCAAGTGCTGGGTTTGTTTCTGATTTTGATATCATTGAACTATCCATTAAAGTGGAAGAATTGCAGCTGAACCTAAACTCTTCACTTGACTGAAGTTCTTTTTTCCTATGTGTCAAATAAATTTTGGAGTTTGGCATTAATAATAATCTTAACCTTGATATTAGGAATAGAAGATAGACTGTCTTAAATTATATTTATAGTGTGTACCCTTATTTTTATGTAAATTTAGGTGTGTTAATTATTAAGATATGTTAGTTGGATAATCACTTTGCTCGTCAAATTTAATAAAGGTTGGAATAAGTTGCTTAAAATTTGTGTAGAAAAACCATACTTAGTAATTGATTAACTTATTCAAAGAGAACGATTAACTTAATATTCAGCTGATTTGTAAATGAAAATTAGAACTGCATTTTCATTTAGATGAAATGTTAAAATCAATTATATATTCTAATTAGTTACTTGGACTTTGTGAAGTTACATCCTGGGATCAAAAAAGGCACCACAACTTCCTGTAAAGGAAAGTTTGCATTGCTGTTGAAGTAGAGCAAGGAAAACAGATTAACTCACTAGGCAGAATGTTACCTGAACTCTAAATGTAAGCCTTGTGGTCAAGAGTTAATTTTTTTATGGTATGGGAACAGCTGCAGCTTCAGTAAGGAACTGCATTTCCATTTCTGTGCCAGTTGAACATTTTCAGTGTTATAAAAGCCTAAATTTGACCAACTTAGTTGTATAAACTTGCATATTCTGTGAGCCTTGTTTTTCCTGTCCAACCATCTCAGCTGTCATGAGCAGTCCTGGCTGGGAGGCAGACAAAGTGGGGAGAATGTACAAGTTTATTGCACCTCCATTGGTTTAGACTCATTCAGTCTTTTAAATTGAATTTATTGGCTGCTTGTTTGGCCTCATTGTAATTTCGTGAGCTGCTGCAGAATGAATCTTCCTAGAACATTGCTAGGGGAAAAAGGCAACTTCATTATAACATAGGTAAGAGGCTAAGTTGTCTTAGTAAGTTGACAAATTTTTATTAGAGGAATGTCAGTTTTTTTCTTAGCAAGTGAGGCAAATTTCATTGTGCTTTTTGCCTTTCTCCTGTAGCCTTTGATCCCTGTTTTAACACAGGGCTTGAGAACTGAATGATGATAATAAAGTATAAAGAACTTGATTGGGTAGAGTTCAGACAAGACCTTTAGGAAAGCCCAGAAGGGGAAATAATGACATGCAGCCCAGCACTGACAGTCAGCTGGAAAAAAAATATCCATTTCCTTGCTTCTTTAGCTGTTTGCAGCAGAAGCCAATGCTTGCTGTTCATGCACCTGTTTGAATGTCTTATTTCTTATATGCCTTTGACACTAACTTTATTTAGAGCCATAAAGAGTTTGAGCTGTCCAAGTAAATGTTGGCTTTGCACCATACCTAATTCTAGGAGATTCCTCGAAGTTCAATGTGTTCACTCTTTCTGAGCCACTGAACACATGGATTTAGAAGCAGGCACTCAAAAGGGAAAACCAGAGCAGGGTGGGGCTGGAGGAACTAAAATATCATTTGTGGCCTTCATCTACTGATACCTAAAGGGCATTATGTGTATTAAAATGTTCTGGATTTTAAGGAAACAACCCACATGAAGCAGCTCTTAGGAAATTATCAAGATAGTTTTAAAATATTATGTATGTCAGGGAGTGAAATTAAAACTCACTGCTGATTTGGTGGCCAAAAGCTAATAAATGATCAGTGTTCCATGACACTGCACAGTATTAAAAGAAGAAAGGACACTTCTCTGAAGTATTGTAAAGGATTATTCTTCACAAATATTTGTCACACTCTCCTGTGAGCTTATCCATGTTTTGTTGCACTCTGGTTTTGGGATCTAAAGCTTTTGACAACTTTTTTCTGTGCCATTTTGAGTAAAAACAGCAATTGGAGATTGTTCTACAAAAGTTAAAGCAAATTATGTGATTAATTTTAATTTCCATCTACTGCAGATTAGTCTAAGTAGATCCTTTCAAGGCAGATGTTTTCAGTACGATATTTCTGAAATACAGAATGATTAGAAGAATAATGTTTCAAGACTTTCAGTGATTTTTGACTTATAGAGGCTCAGAGAAAAATTTGTGACAATGGAGATTTATAAAAAAAGATCACTAGCTATGCTGAAATGCTTCTTTTCTGATCCTTTCCTTTCCCTTGTTCCAGCTTGATCATAGGAATTGTTTGAGACCATCTGGAGCGCCTTCATGTTTATGTTCATTTTAGAATGAATTCATTATTATTCAGACCACTCGAGTCCTTCCTGTGAAAGTTACTGCTGCTGCTGCTGGTGGCTGTTGGGAGATGGCACCAGTAGAGAAATCGTGGTTCCTCAAAGGACCATGGTAAAATTTTGGCCAACAGAGACAGGAGCACATGGAAATCTTTCTGTTTTGATAGTCAAGATCTGTGATTTGTCACATAACAAAGCTTCTCTTGCTAAGTGCTTCAGGAACACCACTGATGGTGAATCCATTGGGGAGGAAATCTTTCTGTGTTCTGTGAAGTAAAATGAGATAGATTTGGAGCATAATCATTCTTGCAATTAAATTAAAAATTTTAAGTGGTTTAAAAATTCTCAGTACATATTTTTCTCCTAATTTAAATTTCTCTTGTGAATTACAGTGTGCTAAGTGGGAGGAAATAACTCTGATCACTTGTGCAAAGTATGAAAGACATGGCCATATTTTGTTATCTAGGCTGGTGAATTTGGTCTTGGGAATTTAAATTAATGAATCAGGATTGTAGATTATTTTTAGTATCTCTGTCATTTACCATGTTACAACTTCATGATTTATAGCCTCCCATCTTTTTATCAGAGCAGGAAGGAATTAGTGCTGTGCTCTCATTGCCAAATGTCTGAAACAGAAAGGTGGTAGGACCCTGGGATGCTTGGAAATGCAAGATAGGCAATGAAAACATACAGAAATTGTAGGCTTGCTGGCTGCACAGCGTTGGGGGTTTTAATATAGGCTTTTTTCATAAATAAGCATTTGTTTTTTTATGTTTGGGTGTAACGTTTGGCACTTTGCAGATGAGCTCAGTGAAAATGCTGCGGGCGCGGCTCAATGGGATCCTGTTCCGGCTCATGTTCGAGGAGCACGTGAACAACATCAAACCTGACATCATGGCAGTGACTCTGGCCTGTGAGGAGCTCAAGAAGAGTGAAAGCTTCAGCAAGCTCCTCGAGTTGGTGCTGTTCCTTGGGAACTACATGAACTCTGGCTCCAGAAATGCACAATCCCTTGGCTTCAACATCAGCTTTCTCTGCAAGGTAAGCTGCAGCCATAAAACACTGAAGTGCAGCTCTGTGAAACTCAGGCCACAGGAGAAAGTACCAAAGCAGGGAAAAGCACTCAATCAGTGTAATCTACTGACTGCACCTCTGTGTTTAATAATGGACAGGGAAATACAGAGTGAGTGTTCCCAGGATGGTCCCTGCTCCAGCTGTCCTGGTGCAGTGGGGATTTAAGGCAGTTTCATTGTGAGTGTTCTGGACTGCGAAGTAGAACAAATGTTTTCAATCTGACTTTGTTTACTTACCTTGTCAATAGAATATACAGAGCCTGTGTGTGTCAAATACCTCGTTACTCCTCTGTCTTTGCATCTCCCACCCAGCTGTCCTTCAAGCACTTTCACAGAAATAAGGAGCTGTGTTAAGGATGAACACAGTTTAACCTTTAAGCAAAGCTGGACTTCAATTGTGGTAGCAAAATGTGGGATGCACCAAGAACTCCAGAATCCAGAGCAGTGAGATATTAGTGTGCAGTGCTTGTTTGTGTATGGGGTAAAATAAATGTGTGTAAGGCACTGATCCAAACTTCACTGTCTCGGTTCAAAAAGCACATTTGAAAGTATCTTTATTTTTAAAGACATGCAATGATTGTAAATGGATCAAAAAAAAAAAAATAGCATAAAACTTGCAGAGGCTTTTCTTCTGGTCTAATCAGAGGATCCAGATTTCAGGTCCTGGTTTTGGGCACCATGAGATGTGGTGCAAACCTCAAGATTTCAACTCGGGGGAAAATCATATTTCAAACCCAGCAAGTGTGATCTGGCACATTTCAGCAGAGACAGGCTCTGCTTGCTGTGGTTAAATGCAAAGATGTTGCCAACTTCTGATAAAGTAAAAATCATCACCTGAGAAAAATTTTCATTCTTTAATAACTCTATTAAAAGAGAAGCCAAGTTGAAGGGTTTTTGTCATGGATCTCCTGCTGCACTTTCTTTGCAGTAGTGGAATCTAAAGGGAAACGAATGTTTGAAGTGGAACACTCGTTACCAAGTGGGAGGGGAGGTGATGAGTGTGCAGGAGGGGTGCTGGAGCAGGGCTGGGAGCAGGGGCTCCTGCACTCCAGGGGATGGATTGATGAATTTTGTCAGCAGATCTCGCCTGTTGGCACAGCTGATGCAGACTGACTCGTCCTGCAAATGTTCTCTATTGAACTGAGGAATTGCTGAGGCAAAGTTACCTGTGCTTACCACTAAATTCCTCTGGAAATAATGCAGACAGAAATCTATGGCTATTTAATTAATTTAATTCAGCACTGCCCTCAGAAACAAAATCTGTTTGTTAACTTCTAAAAATTTGTTTTCAAGGTAGATATTTCTGAGGGAAATGTCCTTTTCTGTTTTGCTCTTTTTTTCACCCCTTCCCTGTGAGATTTGGAGAAAACACTCAAAAACATTTTGCATAATGAAATCAAATGTTGGCAGTGCTGTTGCATTTAGGTAACCAGGTATGTTTTGTGATAAGGTCATGGCTAAAAATAATCACAGACACTGATGGTGATTGAAACAGAAAAGATCTTGCCAAGATCCAGACATGAAATTGTATCATTAATATCTCCATGTATTGATTGAACCTTATGAATTATCAGTGCTGAGTTCCAAACTCAGAGCATGTCAGGAAGTTATGGAAATGTGGATCAGTGTCCCTGGACAGTGTGACATGTGCATTGTTTACAACTGAACTTTATTGTTTATTTTCCATGTTAAAAGATACTTTTTTGCTATTTAAAGTAATTGGTTTATGTATTTGCCATTCTAACTTGAATTAGATTAGTATAATAGTTTGCTTTTGCAAGACTTATTTTTTTCTCAAATGTTTTTGCACCTGTACATGTCCTTTAGTATCATATTGAGAGAGGCTGCCCTCCACTCCATTGGTGTTTAATTTTAGAAATGAGGTGTTTACATAGTATTTTCAACACTTTTTAAAATTACTGTTAATCATCCAAATTTATATTTGGGTAAGGGATGTCTTTGTGTATTGATTATTTTCAAGTGATAATTGAATTTGGTTCCTCTGTTTAAAAGCATTTACATTCTGCCCTCCCATTTCCACTCAGAAGAGTAAGAGGATTTTATTGGCTTTGTTTCTGAACTAAGACTATGGTTTTTAACTGTTGTGAGGAGTATAAAATACTAACTGCATCAGGTGGGGATATCTCTTACAAGCACCAGCTTTAATATCTATTTACAGCCACCCACCAGCTTTTTTCATTATTCAAACAGTCTCAGAATTTATAATTGTTGGTCACTAACTGGCCCTCACTGAGAGAATGAAAACTTGTGCATGTGGAAGCATGGCAGGGGGTCCTGTTCACTGACACCTTGCTGGGAATTAAAATTTCTAATTTATATTTCTTGGCTGAAGAAGGCTCTGATAGAAATAAGTGACATCTAACAGCAAGAGCAAGGTCTCCTTGGCAGTGTCATGTGCTTTACGTGTGTGTTTTGTGGGGCATCTGGATGCTACTAAATTTTTAAAGTTGTGTGAATATTGAAAGTTTTTTTGGATTTTTTAAATTTTAATTGTGTGTGACATCAATTTGAGAAGGCACTGCAACCATGCTAGAGGTTTTCCTTGGATAATTTTAAGGTGTATTTATTTTTTTGTTCCTAAGGAATGTATTTCAGTCTTCAAGCTTGTCTAGAAGAATTTGGGAGCCTTTATTTTGTTTTTTGATATAATAACTCCTTTTTTAGACCAGTGACTATCATTTAGTGGTCTTTCTGGTCATGATAAGAGAATTTTTTTTTTTTTTTTGAGTCAGCAAGATAGAAGATGTCTGTATGCACATTTCTATGTGCAGAATATACACACTTCATGATGAGGAATCCTAATGTGATGAATTCACTTTTCAATAAAACCAGAGTTTTGTATTGATTTTTTTTTTGCTTGTTTCTTGAACAATCTTAAAATTAATTGTCTGTTTACTAAATGTAGTACTTACATTATACTTACATTATACAGTCTGAAAAAAAAGAAGTAAAAAGGCAAGTATTGATCTGGGTAAATGTTTGGTTTTGGAAAATAAATGTTTTTATAACAGAGCTGGTCATTTCATACACAGAAATCTGTTTTTGTTACAACTTTTATTAAAACATGGTAAAGAAAGTAAAGCACAACTCCAGCCTGTCTGGTCTGAGCTGGAAGGCTAATGACTGAATAGTAATTGCAAATCCTTAAAAACAGATTATCTCTCTGGGTGTTATATTGCAGCATATGATGTTACTGAAGGTAGAAGTGATTTGTAAACGACCTGTGGCAGAAGGCAGAGAACGTAATTTTTTTCAAATAAGAGACATCACCCTCAGAATTTATGGGATGTATCAAGCCTGGCAAGGGAGACCAGCTATTCCCATGTATGCACTGGAGCATCTTCACTGCCTGAGCATGAAATGCTCTGTAAAAATAGAAATATGGCAGCTCAGGCTGAGGGAGGCTGCTGAAGTAATTCACTCCAGGTAAATCTTTTGCTGTGTTTGTTTAACATGTACAAAGGATCCAGCTGCTTTTGGAACCCCAGTGCAGCAGGAGCCTCCTCAGGAGTTCTAAATTCTGCTCCAGGGGAGTGGAACTGAAAGGAAAGAGGTTTGCTGTAGGAATGTGCAGGTACAGCTCCTGGTCCTGTGGTGCTGAATTAAAGTGAAGACCAACAGCTCAGTTTTAATGAAGCTTTTGCAGCATTCTGGCTGGATCAATGTGTGTTTTATCTATGAAGTGCTATTACGTTACTTTTGTTCATAGTGCAAATCGTGCAAGACGAGCTGTTTATCCAGTCTGAGGATTACTGATGAGGGTACATTTACTGTCCAGCAGCCCTTGTTCTGGTAAGGGGGGAAAGATTTCTAGGGAAGGAGAAGGTCTATAGCCTCATAAAAATCAATAGAGAGCTCTTTATAGCTGTAATAAGGCATCACTCTAGTGATGGTTCATGCAGAAATTTTTCCTTGCATTGGCTGTCGTGTTTAACCCTCTCACCTGCAAGCTGCATCCAGAAGCACCTGGGGTGAACCCAAACCCATCCTGGCAGGGGGTTAAGGTGTGACTGGCATGGCTTAAGTGCTTTACTCTGCATAAGGGCAGAGTTTTGTTATGCTGATGTTTTTTGGCTTACAGAATTAAACACCTTACTCTGTGTCTCCCTTGATTTGAGTGGCTGTGCTGTGTTATGCTCTGTGTATCTTGGCCTTTAATCCTTTCCCAAACAGTGGATCTCATGGTATTGACCCTCCAATTGATGCTTCAGCATTCAGCTGGAGCTGCTTTCTGTAGCCCACACTGATCTACCAATTTATTTAATTTATTTTTAAACTAAATGTGTTATTTCCAAATTCTGTCTCCCGGGTGAAGAAAGGCCATAGACTCAAAACCTGTATTTTAAAATTTTAACACCACAGTGTTAAAAATTTATCCTGAATGATAGAATATCCTGAGTTGGAGGGGACCCATGAGGTTCATCAAAGTCCAGCTCCTGGTCTTGTAAGCACAACTTAATGGGCTCTTTTTTCTTTTCATCCACTTGGCTGTAGTGTGTAGAACAGCAGAAATCAGGCTAAGCCATTAGGTTCTTCACAAGCCAAGGAATATTATATCTGTTGGGCAAAATTCCTGCAAGTAAAAAGCTGAATATAGAAAGTATTGCATTTAAATGGTGAGCAGGTTATTGAATATGAGTGTATATATGGAATCCAAGTACAGTATGGGAATACAGAGACTGTAAAGACACAGCCATGGTGTCACCTGTCCAGTTCCTACCTTTCATTTCTGGTTTTATGTTTAACTAGGGTGTGCTAATCTACACTCAAACAACACCTATCTTATTTTTCATTATATGAGTTGGCTTAGGACTTGATTTTGAAATGACAGATATTGATTCTAAATATCAAGCAGACCTGTCTGTATCCATTGTGTTAAACATAAGGATGCACATAGCAGAGACTTGGTTATGACTGGGCCAAAGAAGTGAACTTGATACATTTGTTCAAGGTCTGAGTAAATGTCTGCTACAAGGTGCTAATACTGACTCTTGTTATGATGCTGTTGGTGGCAAAACATGTTTCTGTTGTAATTTGAAAGCAAAATAATTTTGTCAATTTAGAAAAAACCTGCTTTATCCACTTGATGATGTCAGAGAGATCAAAGACTGCAAATCCCACTACTGTTGTTCACAGACAAATTGAAATGCAATTTCTTTTTTCCATGCAGATGTTTAGCCACTAAATCTACG